>NC_054385.1:21371548-21989048 GCF_017654675.1 Xenopus laevis
TTATTTCTTTCTGAACCCTATATGCTAATGTAGGGGGCATCTTTGGGCATGACGCCGGAGTGTGTCTAATCCGTCCAATCGGTTTAAGCCCAGCTCTCGCTACTGTAACTAAGAAGAACCATATACATTGGTCTAAAAGAAAGCATGAGCCAGACATGAGTCCATTTTTACTATACAAGTTCCATGGCTAGTCAGATAGTAAGCAGTTTGACCACACATATGTGTTTGATCACACTGATAGGTCTACAAACTAATAGGCCAGATCTGTCCTTATATCATTTGTGGCATAATCTGTCCTCATACCAGTTGTGGCATAATCATGATCCAAAGCAAAATGTATTTTGCACTTAACACTTTGCCCCATGCAAATTGTTGGTAATCTCCTACCATGCAGTCTTTAAGCTCTCGAAACAAAGTCTAAAGTGCTGCCACTTTCTCTGTATACAGTGTTGCCTGAAGCAATGCATGCAGGGTGCATAGTACATATTTAGTTCTTGAAGGGCTAGGTGCTAGTGATTAGTGCAGGGGGCTATTTTGCAACCCTTAGCATTCCTGCACCTGCCCTTTCTTTTGTCTTTTTCCTGCTTAATAGAAGAGAAATCAAGATAACCAGAGGCATTCTAGAGGAAACTAGAGGTATAAACCTTTCTTAGTGTACTAACACACCCTTATGCTACTGTGTAATCATTGTTTTTCACTAAAATCGTATGTGAGTCAAGTCAAAAGACACCAAAAGACAACAGTATTGTAAATCTTTAGAACCCAACAAATTATTCTGAAAGTCTGTCTACATCTGTATTCTATTACTTCCTTGGCCTGGACGGTTCAATTCACTTTTATTTTGACAGGATAAAAATCTCCCTTGCTGCTATGTATGTAGTAGATCAAAAAGTGAAAATCCAATTAAGAAGATGGACACTTCTGTAATTTGAAACATCATTCAAGGGATGAGGTAATACAGTTCTATGTATATATATTGTTCCACTGAACGTTACTGAACAATGTAATGAAATCCTCAGCATTAATTCATCTGTATCTCATTTTTAGATATTAGGGAAGTATGTGCTGCTGTTGGTTGACATGCCATTTAGAATATAGCAATGCAAGACAATAGGGCTCATTTACTAAAGCAAGTGCAATGTGCAGGGTGATTTTGGCTACAATTCATCCAGCCTTTTTACCCCATGCAGTGTTTTCCTCACAATTGCACACCATTGCTTCTGCATGTGGATCCGTGCCTGGAACAATAGCTTGAGCGCTCTCTCTCTATCATATCTATCATATCTATCTATCTATCTATCTGTCTATCATCTATCTATCATATCTATCTATCGGTTTGAAAATTTTGAAAACATACTCCCCTTTTCTCTGTAATAATAAAACAGTACCTTGTACTTGATCCCAACTAAGATAATTATATTGGTTTTATTTAATGTTTAAATTATTTTAAAATAATTAAAGTTAAAAAAACTTTTTTTTACTCATCTTTCTATTTAGGTCCTCTCCTATTCATGTCTTAACTGGTCTCAGAGTACCACTCTCTACATCAGGGATCCCCAACTTTTGGAACCCAGGAGCAACATTCAGAAGTAAAAGGAGTTGTGGAGCAACACTAGCATGAAAAATGTTCTTGGGGTGCCAAATAAGTGCTGTGATTGGTCATTTGGTAGCTCCTATGTGGATAGTCATCCTAAATCAAGGTTCTGTTTGGCAGTGCACCTGGTATATATGCAGCCAAAACTTGACTCCAAGCCTGGAATTCAAAAATAAGCTCCTGTTTTGAGGCCACTGGGAGCAACATCCAAGGGGTTGGAGAGCAACATGTTGCTCACGAGCTACTGGTTGGGGATCACTGCTCTACATCATACCAAGTTAATTTAAAGGTAAGCAACCCCTTTATAGGTACTGTAGGTTCTAACCCAACTCAGGGCAGTGACTAATTTGTACATTAAAGCTAATACAAATAGGGAAATTAGCAAGCATGTGGCAGACAAATGCATAATCCAGTTGCAGGCCAAGGACTGGGGTAGGCAGAAACTATTTTAAAATAAGACACCACCAGTAGAAAAAAGCAACAAGGAAAAAGCCTGTTGTCAAGGATGGCAGTAGACAATGGTTGGGTCAAGGGCAGAGGTCAGTAACAGGATGTAATATGTAAAGAGGTCTTGACCTTCACAATAAAGCTCTACAATGAATGTTAACATCTGTTCAGATGACATACAAAAAAGAAAAGGCAGGGTTGTGCATCAATAGCAGCCATTTTAATACATGCAGATGTCCAGACAAGAAAATGGTACATCAGCGGTCTTAAGTGGAGGAAGGGCAAAGTGAAAAAAAATAAGCCTACAGAGAGGCTGAGAAAAGCGCAAATTTATTAGGGGGTCAAATTGGAAAAAAAGGTAGATTATTTTGCCCATTATGCACATTCTTTATTGTGGTCCTGGAATAGTATCTGTATAGACCACCACTTGTGTCTAGCTGTGCTGCAAACAGGGGAGGATGACATATGGCCCAGTCATGGGAGTCGCCTCATCAGGGGCCCGAGGTGAACAAAACCCTGTCATAAACATGAATGACAAAATTGTCAATATTCCACCAGTCTGTCTGTGTGACCAGAATTCAGATAGTTGCAGTGACAGTTCACCTATAGATGAACAATGTATTTTTAAGATTTCTAAGCATCTTTTCAGTTGATTTTCAGTTGATTTAAATGTTTCGCTGACCTTTTGACCTTCCTATTCATTTTACAGGTTTTCAGGGTTTTTTTCGGTGACTATGGCACCTCAAAACAGACTGACTGTAATGCTTTTTTAACTGCTTGTTTTCTGCACTTTCAATCTACTGCGTGGTTTCTAGAATAAGTAAGCCCTAACAACCAGATGGGAGCCTGACTAATAAAGCCCAGAGCTGCAGAACAAATAATTAAAATCATTTGAATAATTACTAAAATATAAAAAAAAAATATTCACACTATGGGGCAAATTCGCTAAGATCCGAAGTTGCGTCTGTGACAGCTTCGCCACACTCCGCCGCACTTCACCATGCGTAGTTTCGCCTGCACTACTCAAATTCACTAAAATTCGAAGATGCGCTCAATTCGTCAAGCAAAGCGAAGTTACGCTAGCGATGCCTAATTTGCATACGGCGCCAAGTTAAAGTACAATGGACGTATATGTAGCACCAAATACATTACACTACACAAGCCTGGGAAAGCTTCATAAAATAAAATAGAGTTGTTATTTTGCCCTACACATGTGCCCACTGTATAGTTTAGGTGCTATATGTTAAGAAATGTAGGGGGCAAAGAGGGTACCCCCCAAAAAATTTACGATCTTTTTCAGCCTATCACCCTTAAAAAAAGAAGACGCCAGCGTTTTTTGGGACTTTTTTTTTTTTGTATGAAAGGTTTAACTTTTTTCGAAGCAATCCCTATCTACTCTATTGCACTTCGCCTGGTCTCAGGTGGCGAAGGCAAGTCTGGCGCAGTAAAATGCGCAAGTTAGTGAATAAGTGTAGTAACGTGCCATTCGCAACTTCGCCTGGCGTAAGGGTGCGAAGTAGTGCTAGACTTGGTCCGCTTCGTTTCGAATTTACGGCAGCACCCGTTAGTAAATCAGCGAAGTAACGAAATTACGTCACGCTGGCGAATTTGCGCTAGCGTTAGCCGCTCCGCGCTTTAGTGAATTTGCCCCTTTGTCTTTATATCTTGTATTAATATACACTACTCCTTTATGCTCTACAGTCATTGGTAGTGAGGAGATGTTTCGTTCAACAGAATGATCACCAAGTTCAGACATCACAGATGATAGTGATAGGGTCTTAGCTGTGTCTAAATCTTTTTTAAGTGGCCTGTCTTTGCCTAAGCGGTACCTGAAGTTTGGATAAGGCCTGAAATTAGCTCTGGGATAATCAGAGAGATAAAGCTGGGAAATGAAATACCATGTCCAGCGTAAAATATAATCTTTAAGCTAAATTGCTATGCTGACAAGAGCACGTAACCAACTATAAGAGCCCTCTGAGTCTTTTAAAGAGTTCAAGGGTAAGGATAATTCATTATTAAGAACATCTGGCACCTGAAAAATCTGTTTTTATGCATACTGTATGCAGACATGACCTGTCCTAAATCATACACATTACCCATTCACTGCATTATCACAAGCAGCATAAACTACAGGAAGGTTACCAAAAAGTGGAATTCATATTTATATGTAACAAAAAACCGAACCCTGAATATTATATGGGGTTCCTAGTAGCCTTTGATCATTTTATAAAAATTTTAATTAATTTATTTATAGCACAAAAAAGTATTTTGGTTCTCCCAGCAGACCAATTCAGCATTTTAATACTACATATTCTGATCTCATAGATGTTCTCAACATATTTAGCCAATGGTGTAGGTAGACATACGTATCAGGTCCAATCCATGTAAAAAAAATGTAAGTAAGATTAAGACCTCTCTTATGTTTTTTTATGATTGCCACAAATCCAATACTTGATGGATAATAAATCTGTGCCTCCGAGTAATGTCAGACAAGTTATTTTCAGTAATCCGTTGCATGTGCCAAAACCATGAGTAATTCCCACTATACAGGTTGGGAAGCAACCCTATAGTGGGAATTATTTTATGATTGCATAACCCTTAAACTGGCCATAGACGCAAAGATCTCATACAGGATATGATGTCCCTGACATAAGATTGAGGAGGATATAGCTTCATCTTATCAGTTTGCCAGGTATAATGTAAGGGGTAACGTAATTGAAAATTATGATTGTTTGCCTGAGTGAAAATTCGCCTGGCAAAGGGCAAGAAATTTCATTAGCGATGCTCTCTTTCGTTAGCGAATTGTCCCTGCAGATGGTATTTCTGGCGAATTTGCACTAGCACCGGCCACTTCTCTCTTTAGTAAATTTGCCCCATGGAGTGTTATAGAATGTTTTAGGCAGTTGAGTGTACATAGAGGGAGAGCTGATTTATAATAATTATCTAGTAATGAACTGAACCTGGAGATAGCCTTTCTTTTACACACAACATGGATTCCTGTGACATATATAAATTATATATACCAATATCTAACTTACTGTAGATTTTAAAATCATCATAGCCTTGGATATTGTGCTTGTCCGAGAAGTCATCCAAGCCACTCTTAAAGGCTTACCACAACTCAGGAACAACTAAAAGACTTATTCTCTAGTACTTAGTCTCTAAGGGGCTGATGTATTAATACTCAATCTTCCAGGCTCCTAAAGCCAAGCGTGAGTTCCTAACTCATATGTGGTATCTTGCTGCTGATCTTCAGGCAGCAGCTTCCTAAAGCCCCACCTGTTTAGAGAGGATTATTCAATGCATTGTGACTAGAAATCAAATATCATTAAGAATTACTAATCACCCTTATGTTTCAAATGTTCCCTAACCCTTTAGATTGTAAGTTCTGCTGAGCAGGGCCCTCTGATACCATTTGTATTCTGCAACCCTTGTTTGTTATATTATTGTAAGATATCTTTTTGTTATTGCTGTTGCTATAAAGTAGATTTTTTGCTGGCACTATATGATATAAATAAATGATGATGAGGTAGTAATTGATGTGCTGGAACCTACAGAATTTGGAAACCATTACTAATTACTCTGAGAATGTGTCAGGAGATGAACTGAGGCACCCACCTAGTGAAGTTATTTAATAAATACGAGGTACAAAAGAATTTGGCAAATGGCATCGATTCTGTGAGAAATTTGTGGACAAAAATGTCAAAATGTAGAAGGTAAGAACAGCCAGGAATTGAAAGGGAATATGTTTTACAAGTTCTCTTTGTTCACTAGAAAAGTGCAGGCACTGTGAGGGCAGCATGTATTTTACAGCCATTTGAGGTATGACATCTCTCACAAAGAGCAAATTAGCAGAGTGATTTAAAGAAACTGAACTCTTCTGTGACCGCTGTTTTATTGTCAATTTAGCAAGCATTCCTGAAGCCACAGTAAAATGGGGGTTGGGATGGTTGTCTAGAATGCAAGATGATGTTATTTGTATTGCCTAGACATAGACAGATGAGATTGAAGACAGATTAGTATGTAGAAAAGAACAAAATTAGGGGGATAACGTCACCAGTAAACAAAAATAGACGTTAAATTGACCAAATGTGTTAATGAATAAGCAATGTATTACATTAGAGTTAATTGCACACACAAAGAAAAGAATGGAATTTTAAAAAATATGGCTAAGCACATAATGGATATATTAGTGTCTTTTGTAAGAGTTTTAAGGCTGTTTAATTGTTAGACAGTTTAGGGTAATGAGACAAGGGACACATACAGACACATACAGATACACAGGTACTTTGAACAGTACACCATCAACACTAGCCTAAAAACACTATACCAAAATGCCCAAAGCTGTCGTAATTGTCTCATAAACCTTTCATGAGAAACCTAAATTTAACATTATGGGGCAGATTCACTAAGGGTCGAATTTCGAAGTTAAAAATACCTCGAAATTCGACCCTCGAATTGAAATCCTTCGACTTCGAATATCGAAGTCGAAGGATTTAGCGCTAAACGTTCGTTCGATCGATCGAAGGATTTTAATCCAACGATCGAAGGAAAATCCTTCGATCAAAAAAAGGTTAGCAAACCTATGGGGACCTTCCCCATAGGCTAACATTGACTTCGGTAGGTTTTATCTGCCGAAGTAGGGGGTCGAAGTTTTTTTTAAAGGGAAAGTACTTCGACTATCGAATGGTCGAATAGTCGAACGATTTTTCGTTCGAAACGTTCGAATCGAAGTCGAAGGTCGTAGTCGAAGGTCGAAGTACCCAAAAAATACTTCGAAATTCGAAGTATTTTTCATTCGAATCCTTCACTCGAGCTTAGTGAATGGGCCCCTAAGACTTGTATAGTTTTGGCTGAGGTTTCTATCGCAAGAACTGCTGATTCAAATGTCTATTCAAAATCTGAGATAATTATTAATCACTAGATGAAAATATATATGTTTATTGTAATTAAATTAATATTTGAATTAAAAAATATAGGTGAATTAGGAACTGCTAGCTAGATGTTGTTACATTATTGTGACGAAGCAACACACTCACTTGCATTTAATTTTAGCTGAGATTCTTGGAAAGAAGTGCATTGTGGGGAAAAAAAACTTGCAGACATAAATGAGCCCTCTGCTGTAACCTAAATGTATTGGGGGGGGAAATGATGTGGTAAACATGTTCTGAAGAACTTTGCTTCACACTCATTGACCAGGTTTGAAACTACATTGTACCGTGGCCTTAAATCTTAATTCATTTTTGTTTAATTTCAATTTTTTTTTGCAAATAAGGTTTTTTTCCCGACTGAGTTTTAAAAAAATAAGATTGTAAAAAAAAAAAACCCCACAAACACAAAAGTGAACAAATTTGTCCATGTGTGTTTAAAATAAGCATTATTCTAGATTACTCTAGATTCATATCACCCAATATTTTGATTGATTTGATGATTTTTCACAATCAGTCATTATATCCAAGTTTCAACTTTTCCTTTCTAGTACTTTGATCAGTTAATTAAATGCTGAGTTGGTGCTTACTTTTATTTGCATACAAATGCGTAAAGAGTGTGGAATATGGAAATATTGAAAAAAATAAATATTGAGTGGAAAGAATGATGGGGATTTTTTATCATTGTTACCACTCATCTAAATGTTTGATTGATCAATAGAGGCTTGGGTTTGGGCATGCACATGTGTTGAACAAACTGCGGAAATAGGGGCAATGTGTATGCAGGATAGAACACTCCTTGTTTTGGATATCAGAAAGAATGACTCTCTCTTTTGTGATGTGATGACTGACATCGGTCACAGTCTATTTACAGCAAATAATGTCCAACCATCTCTTTTTCTCAATTCCAATGATTAAAAAAGAAGAAAAACTTGAAAGCCTTCATAAGTGGTCTTTGAACTTTCTTGAGCACATAAGACATTGTAAGCATTCAATATTTAGCAAATACCCTCTAAGAGGATGAGGATGTACAATTTTATATGCAGTCTGAAAGGCCCTGTAACTGGTCAGCTTGCCCAAGGAGAATGGACATTGCACTGGGGCTGAGCTAGGGCCCATCTGTAAGCATAACTGGGGAACAGTAATACAAGTCAATAATTTAAAAATTATGCACAATGGAAACAAGCTGTCCTTTGCATAAACAGTTGTACCTCTGCATTTAAAAATGGATGCATGCTGGATACCCCTAGTAGGTGATCACCTCTGCAGAGCCTGGGATCATAAGTGATGCAACTAGACATGGCAGCTACCAACCATCAGCTCTGTATTTGGTCACCAGATAAAAGAACCCTTTGCTTTTTCTTTGCCGGTTGAGGAAGGGGTTAGACTACCGGATAAAAAAAAATAATCAGAGCTGGTTTAGTTCCCCTTTATGTTTTACAAAGCCACAAAGATGATGAGTCCACCCCTGGATAATAAATGTGCCAACAATGTGCAGTGTAGGTAATACAGTTTTTGTACCATAAATGTCATTATTTTGCAACAAAAATAAAAATGACACCCCCTTCTGTCAGTTCAAAATTCAAATTTGCAATAATTTGCAATAATTATCTGAAAATGTTTTGCGAAAAACAGCTTTTCTTTCTTTCTTAACAAAGAACGAAACCCTAAAAATGAATATGGCTAGAAATTCCATGCCCTAAAGGTTGTGCATCAGTAATAATCAAAGCCTTGAAAGTTTCCGGCTCGATCAGACGCACTGCAATAAAATGCATTAAAAATAAGGTAAGAGATAGAATTGTCGCATGGTGTCGCAGCGTTTGTTAAGCTTTAGGTGCAGATTTTTAACATTGTGAAATTAGAGATCATCATTCATCACCCATTTTCTATTCATTCCTATGGGATTGTTAGAAGTGTCTTTATCAAATGGTGAAGTAGGTGGCTTTTTTTTTTTTGCTGTGAGCTCTAATTTTATAGTTTAATAAATCTGGCACTAAGTTCTCTTTAATAGGGCAATTGTTTTAATTTTTCTGTCTTTTACAGAGATGGGATCTGTTATCCGGAAAACCATTATCCAGAAAGCTCCAATTTACAAAAATGCCACTTCACATAGACTCCATTTTATCCAAATAATAATAGATATAATTATGCCTTATTGGAGGCAAAACAACCCTTTTAGGTTTATTTAATGTTTATTTGAATTTCTAGTAGATTTAAGGCATGAAGATCCAAATTACGGAAAGATCTGTTATTTGGAAAACCCAAAGTCCCTAGCATTCTGGATATCAGGTCCCATATCTGTATTATGCATTATACATTTGTATACATTATACATTTGATCCCAGAGGAGTCTTGCAGTAAGTACATTACATGTGCTTAAAACACATCTCTGCCTATAGGTTCAAGAGGGGCAGGAAAGTTTTGATGCACAGGGAGGGATCTTAAACCCACTGCTGCTGAACCAGGGCAACGGCACTCAAGCAGGCTGGATTTGTATAAAGGCCACAAAGCTATTGATAGTGGCAAGGTGTTAGGGGTAGCAAACAGGCCAGTTATTTCACTGAATAAGATACATTGTACAAAGCAATAGGCACACTTATGCAAATGAACCCTCAGGGATCCCTTTGACTTGTACCCAATGAATTGTAGGCTAATGCAGTATCTGGCACTGGAAATGGTGCAATTGACACTCTCATTAACACTAACAAAATGAAAACTAAACAAGCGTGATTTATTCATGTAGGTACAGATCCTTGTCTGTGTTGGCAAATGGTCCATAAAATGCAAGTGGGTGTCCCCTTTTACACTGGAGTCCTTTCGAGTACTAATACTGAACCAGGAGTCTCTCATGTTTTAACTTTTCTTTGCTCCAGGTCTAGTACAGATTCAAGTTGTTTCCATAATCAAGGCTGCTACTTAAATCCCATGTAAAGTTAATTATAAGAATGTATATGTGAAAAGGTTTTTTCTACTTAGATGAGAGCCTATAGTGAGATATACTGTACATCATGTGCAATGGAATTAGGCTCAGGACTTATTCAGGGTAAAGATACAGGCAGTCACAGATTGAGGACATGTGGGGCCCCTGGGCCAGTGTTGGACTATGGTGTCTGGGGCCAACTGGGGCTGCTGCCTGGGGCCACTACCACCCCCAATTGCAAGTTAAACCAACCTCCGCCTTACCTTATGCGCAATGAGATTGTGCATGGGGGGGGGCGAGCGCCACAACCGGCTCCTGTAGGCAGAGGTTTCCATTGGACCTGGGTCGGCGGGGGCCCACCTGGTTTTCTACTGGTGTCCCGCCGGCCCAGTCCGACACTGCCGTGGGCTACATCCACACAGGCCCCCTTCTAAGCTACTTCTGGGTTCAGAAATGTGCAGATCCAGGCACACGTGCACCCAAGCTTTCTGTACCAGGCATGTGCTAGCAATGTCACTGGATCTACATGCATCTGGGCACATTCAGGCACACACCTTGTCTGCCTTCTTTTTCCAGCATATGCACCAGACCCAGCAGCAGAAATAAAAAATAAACATCAAAAGAAAATAGAAATAATTGAAAAAGAAGCTAGTTGGCCCCCTGATCACACTGGGCTCAGAGGCTACACTCTAGGGTAGCCTGTGCAGCCTGTGCATTAATCCGCACCTGGATACAGGTTGTCATGCCTAATAGACAAGGTAGACCTTAATTTATTCCCATTAATCTCTGTTATACATATAACTTATTCTGTATACTACAAGATGGTGAGTGGGAGGCAGGGCATTGCAGATTTAGTCTGCAAAATGCAGTTTAGTATGCAACAAGTTTTGGGCTTTAAAGCCTGAAATATGTAATTCAATAAATTTAACGTTACGGTCTAAATCTGTGTTGCAGGGCCGGAACTAGGGGTAGGCAGATGCCTAGGGTGCAAAGCTTGGGGATGCCAAGCACCTACCTTCTCTGTTGCCTACCCCTAGTCTGGGCCCATTTCCCCTCACTGACCGGTTATGACTGTATTTTGCTCCCCCAAGTCAAAGCACAGTTTGCAACAGTGGAATCTAATACCAGTGTTGGACTGCAGCATTGAGGGCCCACTGGGGCTGTGACACCAAGGGCCCTCCTTGATGACCCTCACGTACCACATCACATTGACGTCACGCTCCATTCAGCAATCCTTCTGCTTAACTTAACTCAGGCAGTCGACCAGGGAGCAGGCCTGGGCCGACCCTGTCTAATACTCAAGACAACCTTTCTCAGTAAGAGATGCTCAGAGGTATTGGCTGATACTTCTGTCTTTGTGTTTATACTTCATGTTGTAGGCTTTACATCAGCAAAGGCATTAGATAAATTGAGTGACTTGAGGACTGAAGACAGCATATGTATTTATGAGAGCAAGACACTCCAATCTAGATGAAGGGGTTCCAAGGACCACAGCCTGCGGGAGTTGTATGTCTCGGTAATATTTTTGGATGATAGTAGCCTTCAGAAAAATAATGCACAGTATTTAGTTTTGGAGTTTTATGTCTTAAAACATCTGGAAAGCACTTAAAAAGGATGGACACAATTAGAAGGTACTAATGTCTTCATTCTCCTTTGGCAGCTATAAGTCATGCTGTGTCATACTTTCCTGTCAAAGCTAGCGTTATATAACTGTGTGGACAGGGTCCTTGGGTGAATGAATGCTTTGTTCTTGAAAAGAACTTTTGCAATCCTTTAATTATCTCTTTATTTGTGGATGATAAAACTAGGCTATGTAGCCATGAGCAGTGTACACAGGGAAGTAGTACCTTTTTGGTGGAAGACATAATACTCACCTACAGTGCACCCTCTCCTAAAAGACTGAAACAGTTGGATAGGCATATAAATATACAGAATATTTATAGATAGATATTTTGTTGTTACTCAATTGCAATTACTTAGTCAGTGCTCTGTATACTGCACCATATACCACATTATTTTATATTGAAATACAAATTGGTCTCATATTGGCGGACTAGAAGTCCAGGTGGTCATATCAATCACCTATGCTTTATGCTGACAGTGTCTGTCAACACATTTAAATTACAGCACATTTCTTTTCCTTATTACATAGAGTAAATTGTGCTCTATTTCTAATGAAGACATGGATACATTCAACAACCACTGTTTAATCATTAATCATAACAAATATTCATGCTGATCTGTTTGTTGCCTGGAGGCTGGAGTGACTTTATTACATCAGCTTACTGTTGTATTAATATTATTTTAAATTTGTAATTTTATTTATAACATTATAACATTACTTACACATTATATTGGGCACAGTACTATAATGCATAATGCAATAATGCATTTTTTTGTACAACTATCTTAATGCTGATGCACAATATGCAAATATAACAGATAAAAGGACTAATATTTTCATGGCTGGGTAGTTAAATATGGGTTCCTTTTTTATTTAAGTTACATCTGTTTTTTTACGAAGTTGCTCATTTCTTGTAGATGGAAAGTGTTGCGGGATATGGTTTAAAGTGATCACTCAGTACAATATAGACCTGGAAAATGCATTATGTATATCAACACTCATATGGTCACAATGACTAATTGTCCTCACTCAGACAACTACATAATAATGTTTGTTGACAGCAAATAATGTGAGACACTAGAAATGTTGTCCAACTCACCCTTATCCTCATGTGCCCCCCTATGGCTAGATATGGCATTAGGTCTTCAGCGGGATACATTGGTTTAAAACTTTAATTTTTTTCGGAATTTAAGAACATTACCTGTCTGCTTTTGGTAGTGGGTTTCATTTTCTTACTTTTTTTATTTTTAAGTAGCATTTTCCTGAATTTCCAGGGTGGACTGGAACAATTATTCCTTTAGATTTCCTTTGGCACAATCTGCACGTTTGGGTCTCATGCTGAGCTGCAGTTTGGCTGTGTTCTGTTAGAACTCCAGATCTTGGCACTACTTCTTTTAGGCAAATATGATAGAAAATCCTCTGGAATCTTTTCAGAGGGTGCTAAAAGTTGCCCAGAACATACAGGCAGTCTGGTCAAAGTGGTCCCCACTGTGAGGGGCATAGATTCACGGGAGGAGGGGGTCATTCTTCCACTTTATAGAGCACTTGTAAGGCCCCATCTAGAATATGCTGTACAGTTTTGGTCCCCATCACTCAAACAGGACATTATTGTATTAGAGAGGGTGCAGAGAAGGGCAACTAAGCTGGTAAAAGGTATGGAAAATATTAGCTATGAGGAAAGACTGGCCAAATTGGGGATGTTCACGCTGGAGAAGAGGTGCTTAAGGGGTGATATGATAACTATGTATAAATATATAAGGGGATCATATAATAATCTCTCTAATGCTTTATTTACCAGTAGGTCTTTACAGCTGATACAAGGTCACCCATTCTGATTAGAAGAAAAGAGGTTCCGCCTAAATATTCGGAAGGGTTTTTTTTTACAGTGAGAGCTGTGAAGATGTGGAATTCTCTCCCTGAATCAGTTGTACAGGCTGATACATTAGATAGCTCTAAGAAAGGGTTGGATGACTTTTTAGCAAGTGAAGGAAACACAGGGTTATGGGAGATAGCTCATAGTACAAATTGATGCAGGGACTAGGCCATTTTGGAGTCAGGAAGGAATTTTTTCCCCCTCTGAGGCAAATTGGAGAGGCTTCCGATGGGTTTTTTGCCTTCCTCTGGATCAACTGGCAGATAGGCAGGTTAAAAAAAGTAAAAAAGGTTGAACTTGATGGACGTGTATCTTTTTTGCAACCTAACTTTCTATGTAAGACTATGTAGACTATGTAACAAGTACCTCCCGCACTTCAGTCACAAATCAGTGCCGGATATTGCTAGATGGGTGGCGGCAGGAGTCAAAACATTAGGAGATATTATAGATAATGGGGAATGTAAACAGATCTAGTAAAAGTTTTAACTTACATGCACATTATACTGATGCAATCAAATGCAACGCAATTGAATAATGCTAAAAAATACTGAAGATATTCCAAGTGTAGAGGAAGAGATGTAGAAGGATGCCTTAGCTCCAGTACCCCAACTTACTATATCCAGTAGGGAGAGACACATACATTCCTTAATAGAGTTTACCTCTCCCCCCAGAATTTTCCCAGGGGTCTTTGACTAATGTCCCAAGTGTCTCAAGTGTCACGGTGGGCACCTTTATACATGTTTTTTGGGAGTGTCCAAAATTACAGGGGTTTTGGTGGGAAATACTTAATTACACTGAAACAGCATTAGCACTTCCTAATATACTGTCACCCAATCTCTGTGTGGGAACACTGCCATTGAGGCCCACAGCCAAACTTAATTACCTGTGGCTGTTTTATTATGCAAAGAAGGCAATACTGCTACACATGAAGTTAATGGAACCGCAGACGTTGAACTTTTGGAAAAAACTCATTAATGACTCTTTACCTAAGTAAAAACTCTTATATCAGGCCCACGGGTGCCCTGATAAATTGAAGCTATTTGGGGTGCGTGGCTAGAAGTCAATTAATATCGGTAATAGAAAAGAAATGTATAACATATATAACGGGAAACACGTAATGCTTTTGAAACTGGTGATTTCCCTCAGCTCGCCTCTTTCTCTTCTCTCTCTCCCTTTCTTTTGCTTGGTACTCACTCCTTCTCTTTTTCTTCCTATCCCAAGGGCTAGGTTGTTTTTTGTACTGTTGTAACTGCAATGATCCAAGCCTTCAAAGTTGTCAACAGCAGCTCCCCATCTTGGATATTGTTAGGCTACATTTTGAATTCCAATAGCACTGCAGGTATAGGATCTGTTATCCAGAATGCTAGGGACTTGGCATTTTCCAGGTAAGGGATCCTACATAAACAAATCATTTAACCATTTATTAAACCCAATAGGATTGTTTTGCCTGTAATAATGATTCGTTGGGATCAAATACAAGGTACTGTTTTAGTATTACAGAGAAAAAGGATAATTTTTAAAACTTTGAATTATTTGATTAAAATGGGGTCTATGGGAGATGGCCTTTCCATAATTCTGTGCTTTTTGGCTAACAGATCCCATACCTATACTCGTGCTCACTATACTCTGATACCTGCTATTGAGAAACTAAGCTAAGCCACACAAAATGTTTGATATTTATTAACCATAAAAAAAGCAAAAACCTCTAATCTAAAGTAATAATGCAATCTAATATAAACGTATGCCGTATAAAAGCTGCCAAGGTCATGTAGAATTCAATGGGGCCTGTCCTTAGCAAATTTTAAATTATTTAATTACAGTACTTCAAGCTTTTAGAATTTCAGGGGTTTTTATTACTTGTAAAAGCACAATAATTTCAGAGTAAACAAGGATTTGTTCAGTGTTTTTATTCGTCCTTGCTTTTTATGTCCAAATCTGTTAATAAACAATAAACAAGTAGACATTTGTGCTTTTTTAAAATGTTTAGTTTAGCCGTGGTTTAAAAAAACCCCAAGACTACAAAAGTTCAAATTTAGCTAAATAGACCTTTTGGTATAGAATTTCTAGCATAATTCTTTTTTGAGTTTGTTCTTTTTTAATTCCTTAAATGTATTTCACTAAAGTTGCAAGTAGCTTTCTTTAGTAGTGGATAATTGTATTTAGTTCCATTCCACCTTCTATACATTCAACCCTACCTGGTATTTTTATGCCCCAAACTGTTTTGCTGTATGTAGCAACAGATCCATACATTTGCATAGTTGTATTTCATGTGCATATGCCTGTATACAGTAATGAATATAGTATTTTACATATGTAATTCACGTCAGCAAAATATGCAAATCCACACAAGTTTCTACATCCATGCATAAACTATTAAAGGGATTCAAGTTATGAACTATTGCTGTCATACAAGATTTTGTGCAGACTCCACAAATCAGAGGTTTTTGCATAACTAGAAGTGGAAGATACAGTCCAGGCATTTCCCTTTCCAGGCATAATGTTCCTTTCACTTTTTTATATATTGTTCCTGGCATTTTACAGTTCAAGATTTCATTTTACAGTTCAACGGTCTTGTTCCATTCTAAGCAATTCAGCATATGATTTTTACCTTCCTTTTAAACTCAGAACAAGGGGGCAAATTCACTAAGATGCGAAGTTGCGCCAGGCGCAACTTCGCCGCACTTCGCCGCACTTCGCCAGGCGTAGTTTCGCCAGCGCTTCGCAAATTCACTAAAATCCGAAGTTGCGCACAGGGGTAGCGTAAGGTTGCGGAGTTGCGCTAGCGTTGTTTCGCTATATAAGGCGAAGTTGTGCTAGCGAAGGCTAATTTGCATACGGTGCGAAATTCAAATTTCAATGGAGGAACACGTATCTGCACTACAAATGCCTAGAAAACCTTCAAATCTGCAAATAAAGATTTTATTTTGCCCTACACATGTGCCCCCTGTCTATGTAAGTTGCCATGAGTCAGGAAATGTAGGGGGGAGGAAGGGGAGCCCCAAAAATTTTTCGATCTTTTTCAGCCTATCAGCAATCATGTAGAAAACACGCCAGCGTTTTTTGGGACTTAGAAAAAATTTTGACTTTTTTTGAAACAATCCCTATCTACTCTATTGCGCTTTGCCAGGTCTGAGGTGGCGAAGGAAGTCTAGCGTAAAAGGTAGCGTTCGCTACACTGCGCAAGTTAGTGAATTTGCGTAGTTTCATCGCTAGCGAAGATTCGCCTGGCGTAAGGTTGCGAAGTAACACTAGCGAAACTACGCCAGCGTTCGTTACTGAATTTGCACAGTAGCGAAAATGTCAAACGCTAGCGAATTAACGCTAGCGTTCGGCGCTTCGCGCCTTAGTGAATTTGCCCCAAGGAGTGAAGATAGAGAGAGAGGGTATTTTAAAGCTTTCTGTTGCATGGGATGTTAAGGGGCATAATTATTAACAGTTGAAAGTGAGCATTCACTACTTACAAATCTCCCCTTATAAATCTTATAAAAGTGAACAGTTTTTACCCTTTGATAAATACAGTATATCTCTATGTAATGGAACCGCATAGATTATTGAGTAAGCTGCATTATTGTGTAGATTGATGAAAATACAATGTCCATACTTTGTCCCTCTTTATCATTCTTTAAATATATCCTTTTCTTTGGGATGTAGGGCAGAAACGTACTATTTCCATTGTTAAATAAATATCTAACATATTTAGGTTTATTAAATGCATGTGTTTTGTTACGCAAAAAAGGAGCTAGTGTGGAATGTAGTCTACAGTACAAGTAATAAAGACTCATTTTAACAGTCACCTACTGTCATGCCAGGGCCACCTTGCACTGGCATTTTAAAAGTTAATACTTTAATTACTCAGTCTCAGGCTCACACAGAGACCCTTAATTTTATATCTCACCAGGGGGCTGTGGAAAGGTGACATCCATATCTGTCATCTGAGACGGTCTGGAGCCACACCATTTGGGCAAGGAAGCTGGGCCAGTCTGTTCTTTGATCGGCTGATCAAAGAACAGAGCTGTGGACCTAGAGCAGCAGGGGGGGATAGCTAGTAGAAATTATGGATTATAGGAAAGTATCCATATCTCCTGTGTCATAGGATTCACAACCTCATAACTTACATATTGGTTATGAGGAGGTCACATGCTTCCTAACAATACCAAACAGGGCTAGCCTATACCCACCTGTTAGGAGGGCTGGTTCCTGGGGTACTGGAAAGTGGGAACCTATTAGTGTTTGGTATTGTTCTTCTTGCCCACATATGGATCACAGCCTGCCCATGTTTTTATTATAGTATTGGGTACTGGCAAGTACCCATATTTTATTAAGGGATATTGGGGAATATTGCCTGAGAGTAGCAAACCCCCTGCAGTGGGTCGTAAATGACATGTTCCTGGGCACTCCTACCTCATGCATAAGGTAATGAGGGGAGTGTCCCAGCAGGAAATAAAAAGGTGACATTCCCAATATCACATTGTCATACAAGGAGGCTCCATTTTTTCAGTGGATTGTATGTCCAGCTTCCAACTCGTGCCTCAGAGGAAATACACTGACAACTTCAAAACTTGGTAAAGTAAGGGTTTTCTTTGTGTTTTTACTCCCTTTTATTTTATTTACTGTATTTGCAACTGTGTGTCATCTTTGTAATATCATTTTTATATATATACATATGCACTGTTTCTTTTAAATATTAAATATCATTTAATACGTTAGTCCTTGTGCTCTAAACGAACTCATTGCCCATATGAATGCTTGTGCCTACGTGTATGAACTCTTCGTATGTGTGGAAAGGGAAAGTTGCCTATTTGTATGTTGGATAACTAGTACGGCTAGCGGGAAAGTGTGTTTGAATGTAGATTAACCCTTTGGCTGCTGGAGTGCTTGTTAGACTTGTAGGATCTTACCCTGAGTAACTACCATAGGAGAGAGTGTTTGATGTATTGTGTAGTGTGAGTTATTACCTGTTATAGAGGGCAGGGGAATAGTCACATTAGGTTTCTATCGCCTGTTAATGATAGATGGTGGCAGCAAATGAACTTTGTGGGTGTTGGTGTGTTTTTGGGGTGTCTGATGTTAGTCTAACCTGTGTGTAAGGTGATTGAGAGACTGATTGTAACCCCTTGTAGCCAAACCCAAGAGTTAAGTGTGGTTGAGTGAGTCGGTTTTGTGACACCTACTGCTAACACAAAACACATTTTTCCATGGCGTTTGGAAAAATTGGAGCTTGAACAGTTGCATGCCAATTAATGGCCACAGTTCTGGATTTTAATGAAAAATTACAGGAAATCCATGTGTTATTATCCAGATGAATAACAACCTGTCTCTTAATTGGAAAGACAAGCTCCATGTATATAAGGAAGCTGCTTTGTGCTCAGTGCAGCAAAAATTAAATGAAACAGAAATGACTGTTCAAGAAATAATTGTCACGGTCGGCACCCTAAAACCAGAACCAATGCTAAGCACCCTGTTCTCGGCTCTTGCTTCCGCCTTTAACAGCCAGCGCCTTTCACCTCAGGAGGAGCCCTCGGCTAATCGGATGCCACCAGGTCTTAATAAGAGAGGTGCCAAACAAAGGGTTCTGGATAAGCAAATGGGCACGACGGTAAGCAGAAGTCTTTTGGGCAGAAGATCACAGTACAAGGCGTAGGCAGAAAGCATAGTCAAATCAGGCCGGGTCGGGGCAGGCGGAGTACAAGCGGAGTCAAACAGACAAGGGTCAAACCAGGAGATCAATCAGGAGGGAAACGGATAAAGCAGAGTCAGTTACCAGGCTGGGTCAGGATTATAGAGATTAGAATCGTCAAAACAGTCAGGGTCACAACAGGAATCAGATAACTCAATACAGATGAACCTATAACGGGCAAAGAACTGCAGCCAAATTGCGCCTTTTAAACCTTTCAAACTTCGCACCATTGCACGATGACGTCACCACGTCAGTGCAAATGTGCCTATAAAAAGAGCCCTTAGTACTGCAACTTCAGGAAGAAGAGGACGCAGCTCGTCCCTGCCGACCCCCCACTAGACCACCACGGTACGTTGTTACAATAATGATTGTGGTGCTTGGTGATCATGGGTAGCACACTACTGCAAAGCTTAAGAACAGTTACATGACTTTACAGCTTTATGGAAAGTTCCACTGTTTAATAGATGATAATGGGAAATGGCAAAGGAAAGAACACAATATCCTTCCAGTAATGTAAAAGCAATGATGTGTTTTTCTCTTTTCTGTTTTTTCCTTGCTGTTTATGTATAATGCAAACCGAAAATACGATAAACATACAGATAAAGTGTGCTTTGTTGATTATCGTAGCACAAAGCAATGTGGATCATATTATAGGGACATATCACCTCAGGAGAAAAGTGGTGGCCAAAGTTTTGCTGTTTTGCTGTGAATGATCCATGTGTTGTAGATATTCTAATACACTGCAGGTATGTTCGCTAGTTCTATACCCTAAATATGGCTATACTGTACTCTCTAGGGCTAAGGAATAATTCTCAGCAGTGCAGGTAATGTCTTAACCACTCAGACAATGCCCTACTATGACTTAACCCCGCCCATATACACGCTAATTCTGGTAATCTTTATAATCTATACCACTTTTGTACTGGAGGATTCTAGAGAGTGCCAGAAAAAGCATGCCCTGCCCAAGAATGTGGGGGATGGGCCATGGCTACTGGACCAACCCCAATGCAGTTTGTATATAATTTTATTGGAGGACTGGGACCTGGATTTGCCAAGACAGAGCTTCCAGTTAGAGTGAATCGTAACAATGAGAGCCCTTGGAAAAACACAGTGGCTATTTTCTTGTGCTCTTTGTAAAAGAAAAGCCAAATTTCTGGTTTGATAACTGGAAATGTGGCTCGTAAACAGGGCCGGAACTAGGGGTAGGCAAAGTAGGCACATGCCAAGCTGGGGGGCACTCTCTGCCTCATACCCTAGTCCAGTTCCCTCTCGCTGATCTGGCTGGAGAGTGTGTCCATTTCACGCGTCGCATGTGTACTTTTTGCCTCCCTTCCTACCGTTCTGGTGTTTTGTTTAGTTTTCAACCTTGTCTATTAAAAAGAACACTATTGCAAAACCCATAATGTGAATGGATGTTAAATATATATTTCATTTATAAACCCGTGGCAATATATGTCTGTCCTGTTTAAGCAAGACAGCCCAAATGAAGGCATCCAAAAAGGAAAAGATTTACTAGGAACTAGGTGGGACTTGGCTAAATCACGGGAGTGCCTGAGGCTAAATAGACGTGAGTGAGGTGGACCAGTGCTGTGACCTGAAATATCCAAATTATTCATTTTCATTTGTTGGAAGGCATGCGCCAGGATGGCTCACGCTAGTGATGTATGTATCAAGGGAAAGACTCTTATATTTATTGGCCTTTATTTATATAGCACTGGCATATATACATAGAAATTAGTTTATCATTCCCATCAGTCCTATCTCCAGTAGCTCTTATAATCTAAGTACTGAACCACTATTACACAGCAAGCATGCACTAGGGTCAGTTTCATTAGGTAGCAATTAACCTACCTGTATGTTTCTTTGGTTTGGGCATATCTACACAGATAAAGGGAAACATACTGTACAAACCCCTTGCAGATAGTGTCCAAGTAGGAACTTAACTCAAGATGCCTGGATGACAAGGCAACATTTATAACCTTTCTCTTGGAACCCTATGAAGAACATAAGTGAGTGCAATCCAGACTAACTTAAATAAAACTTTAGTCATAAATTTGGATTCTGTCATCAACTATGGCAGCGCTAAGTCTAGATGTCCACAAACACATATTCTTATTTCGTAAACATCCCGTAGTTCTACAGAGATGGGTGAGTGGGGTTTGTGCTTCTGTAATATACAACAGATTACAGACCCAAAAAATTAGGCAGAGCATAAAAGTTAATTCTGGTAGTCTGCTTAACATTGTGTCTGCTAATGCTAAGGTTTCCTTCATACTGTATGTGCCTGCTGCAACCCATCAGATGTTGCTGGTAGTCTGCTAAACATTGTGTCTGCTAATGCTGAGGTTGCCTTCATATGTGCCTGCTGCAACTCATCAGATTGTTGCTGCAGCTGCTAAACTTGTATCTTAAATTATTTTGTGGTACTCCATTTGCCCAATCTGTCATCAGTATTTGCTGTCCATTCTAAATTTGAACCAGACTTGTATATATACACAAGTGTCCAACATAAGCAAGGGCCCATAGCCATATGTGAGAGCTAGGTTTGCAGAATGTATCCCATAATCTTGGCTCAATAAAGGGACATTTGGTGAATAAAAAATGGTATACAAACAGGACACATATGTCATATGCACTCTCATCAATACCTGCAGAATCCATCCTTCACCACCATGTTATTTTGCAAGCGATAGAATGTGCTAATAATAATTATCCCTGACTTTTATAATTTACACTTTGTATAACCATGCAATAATCGTTGTAAACTTTGTACACATATATATATTGTACGCATAGGTTAACCAAAGAGTAAAATTGCATGTCTAAGGGAGAACTTTTCAGCTTCAGGGCAGTAAAAACTTTGGTTCAGGAGTTAAACGGCATAAAATCATGATAAGTAAGTCCATTCTTTTATGTCACTTGTCACATTTTTAAATACAGTATATTGTATGAGTTTTACTCATTTAAACAATTTCATACTATTTTTTAATATTAAGATATCTCATTTTTTTAGGTTCTGGCCCCTGTCAGACCACCCCTCATACAGAAGCAACAATCTGAGAAGCTTGCATACCATGCACTGTTTTCATAGTTAAAACTGATTTACTGCAAGTACTGTTCATTTGAAAGTCTTTTGATTGTTCTCATCAATTTTCTGAGATCATGTTAACATAAGGAATAAAAAGGGTCCTCTGTGCTTCAAGCCTCACTTTATTATATTTATACGGTTATGCTTTGACAGTTGCACTAATGTTAACGTTGGCTTGGAGAGCAAAGCCAGAAAGATATTATGGCGGATACGTTGGAATCCATTTCCCTTTCAGCGTTGGAACGAATCCTCTTCAGGAGCTTGAGGGTTCAGAGTCTCAGAATGCTGCTCATAATAGAATCAAGACAGACTTCTATTGATTCCATGTGTAGATTGTTTACTGGACTCTCTTTAACATCTACTGTATAGTATATGAATCACTCAGTAAAATGGTGAGCAATCCAAATGTTGTATAATAACAGTGATAATGTTTATGTATGCAAAATAAAGCAAATATAGCTGCATATAAGAGCGGTGTTATAAAAGAATGGAGCCCTAAAATACAAGTTACTGTTCTGATTAATTCAATAATTTATCAATTTATATATCTAACTATGACTCTCAAAGGCACTCAAATTGTTGCTTTGCGTTTTCATTCTTGACCCCTGGTTGATCCACGGAGTTCTTGGGATTTGATCTAAATGAACATACAAAGTTTATTTATATCGAATCAACAAGTAGCAAAGATAAACACTAGCCAGACAGGTGTAAGTCTGCATTTATTCACTTTGACTCATCCGTTCAACTGCAGGAACTTTCCCAGAAGACATAAGTAGCTGGCCAGACTAGAGCCTACAGCAATAGAGTAAGTGTTTTTCCCAGCTCCCTATGTAACTACGCAGGTTAATACCTTATATACACAGATATTGTAAATACAGGTATGGGACCTGCTATCCAGAATGCTCGGGACCTGGGGTTTTCTGGATAATGCATCTTTCTGTAATTTGGATCTTCATACTAAAAAATCATGTAAACATTAATTAAACCTAAAAGGATGGTTTTGATTCCAATAAAGATTAATTATATGTTTGTTTGGATCTAGTACAAAGTATTGTTTTATTATTACATTGTTAAAACAGGTACTGTTTTATAATAACATTGTTAAAGGAGAAACAAAGTAATTTTATACTTGGGGGTGCTTCTTGGCTCTTTAAATTTCAAAGGGAAGCGCAGTAGAATGAAATAGCCTGCTTTTCCATCAAAGTTCGGCTTTTCACTCTATTGCGCGTGTGCATGAGCTGAAAGAAGAAGCAGAAAGAGGATCGATTTGTGGTATTTACTGGAAGAACCCCAGGTCAGTGCAGTTTTCTGCTGATAGGAGCACCAGCCTGGAGTGTCAGGTAAGTAAATACAATCACTTGGGGGTGCCTTACTTTTAGCACCCCAAGTATAAAATGTGTTTCCTTCTCCTTTAAAATAGGTTTCCGGATAACAGATCCCATACCTGTACTTTCAACACAAGTCTGCAGTGTATTTTTGCTAGCTAATGTAATAAAGGTTACAACATTTGCATCAAGTCTTTCCATAGCAACCAGTCAGGTGTTTGTAGGGCCCTGAGATTTCTGTGGTAGCTCCAGTGTGGACAAATATCTTTAGGATCATCAAGACAAGACATTGTTCAAGCACAACTGCAAAGTCTTCTAATGTTCTATTAGTTAAAAAATGCAAAGGCAGACTACAGCAACACGGTAGGCAGCAGGCAAAGACAGTTAGTCAGTAGTTAGTTCAGTATACAGATATACTGTTTAAAAGAAGTTATAAAAACCTTAAACAGTTATGGGATCCATTATCCAGGAACTCGGGATCCAGAAAGCTCTGAGTTAAGGAAAGAATGATTTCCTTTATCTCTGAAATAATAAAAAAGAACCTTGTACTTGATCCAAAGGGCCCTCCTAGCAGTCACAGGGGACCCCTTCCGATGCACAGCATCACGCCGCATCACATCTCTTTTTTCAAGGGGGGGGGCACTCGATTGGGTGGATCAGGCCAGGGCCCACTAGGTTTTTTCCCCCGTGTCTTGTAGGCCCAGTCCGATCCTACCTTACTGGAAGCAAAACCAGCTTATTCGGTTTATTTAAAGTTTACATGATTTTCTAGTAGACTTACTACTATGGGGTTCCATATTATGGAAAGATCTGTAAAAAAGAAAACCCCAGGTCTTCTGAACAATAGGTCCCTTACCTGTAAGATACCAAAGATTCTGGTTAAAAAAGTCTTCTAGAGATATTTCATTATCTGAGATAACACCCTAAACATTTGTCAGCCGTCAGCAGAACAGGAAAGGAAGTATTCAGATCACATTTCCACTTGCTGGAAATGAATTCTTACATAGACCATGATAATGTGTCAATGCACTCTGTCAGGAGGCATTCAGATTCATTCATGATTGTACTAGCCTTCCCTGTAGTATAGTCATGTGATTGTTCTGTTAACAAAAGTCCTTCATCCCTATATTTTTAAAGAACTTCTTGAAAAATACAGGAGTTAAACAAGTCATCCAAAACTTCAAGGGCGTAACTACAGATGAACTGCAGAAAGTATAGGGGCCCGACAAGGCCATAAATAATGAACCATTTCAACATATATTGGTAAAAAAGAACCTCTAGTTATGTTGGTGGCCATAAAATTCTTTTGCTGTGGGGCCCAGTAACATGTAGTTACACCACTGCAAAGTTTGTATGTATAAGAGATGGCTTGTTGGTCTTGGAAAACAGCAGAATAGAGCCCTTGAACATTTCAGCATAAAGGTGTTATCGTGGAAAAAAATGCATGGAATTTATAGAGCAGCACGATTAATGATTTGTCGGAGAGATATTGAATGCAATAGAAGATATAGTAAATGTTCCTGGCAGTGACTAATGTATAGAGCAGATAAACTGTCAGAATAGGAGGGTCCAATCCTGAAGGTGCCTTAACCAGAGGTGTATAGCCCTTGATGTAAAATCCATACCAGGGTCCTACCCTTTCTCTACTCCCCTTTTTACATGCCCCTTCCATCTGCCTTAATGGCAGCATTTACCACCCAATCATTTGTGGGTCCTTGGTGCATCACAATTGGCCTCTGGACGGGTCCCATCAGGGAGGCTCTGGTGCAATCCCACCATGTAGTTATGCACTGTATGCTTACAAGGATGTGAATAAAGGCAAACATTATAACTACTGTATCTACCAATTAGTGATGCTTAGAGGCTTATTTATCAAAATTAAAATGTCAAACTCAACCCGTTTTAAAAATGCACAAATGTCTACTTATTTATTAAAAGAGCCAGATATAAAAAGCACGAACAAATAAAAAGGAAAATCTGAAGAAGAAATGGGAAAGCTCAAAATCCTAATTTGCGTTGGAATTTTCATGCACTTTTTATTTCCAAAAACCCTATAAAAGCTCAAAGCAAATAAAGATTATACAATTTGCAAAGGACAGTTCCCACTGACTTCTTCATGGCCTCACCAGCTTTTAGATGGCGTAGTTTTATATTAGAGTTTTTTGTGTTTTTTACACTTCATAAATATTGAATTTTTCATGGTTTAGAGTAATTTGTTAAATACGCGATTTCTTGTACTAAAATGTTTGATCTAGGGTTAGAGATGGCTTGTTGGTCTTGGAAAACAGCAGAATAGAGCCCTTGAACATTTCAGCATAAAGGTGTTATCGTGGAAAAAAATGCATGGAATTTATAGAGCAGCACGATTAATGATTTGTCGGAGAGATATTGAATGCAATAGAAGATATAGTAAATGTTCCTGGCAGTGACTAATGTATAGAGCAGATAAACTGTCAGAATAGGAGGGTCCAATCCTGAAGGTGCCTTAACCAGAGGTGTATAGCCCCATGGTTTAGAGTAATTTGTTAAATACGCGATTTCTTGTACTAAAATGTTTGATCTAGGCAATTGAAAAATAAAAACATAAGTAAATTGGCCCCTCAATGCAGTGCAGCTAGCCCTGGTGCTAAATACTACATTGCTGATACACTTTGCTGGGCCAGGTGGGGTTCTAATTTTGTCAATGCTGACATAGAGTACCTTCAGTTTCATTGTTTGCCCTGTTTAGCTCAAAAAACTGATGTTTTCATGATTTATGTATATTAACATGCAAAAAGTTTGTTCAACATAAGCCGTATAGACTGAATATGTTAAACAAGGGGGTATACTGCATCTTTAATTACTTACATTTCATTTAATTCTGTGACTTTTAGCTCTGATTATGTTCAAGTCCTCTTACTGAAGAACACATGCGCTTCACAATGGGGTAATATTTCCATAAGGTGGCTTCTAGATATGTTTTAGGTTAACTTCATGCAGTTTATTTAGCTATACAGGGATCAGATTGCAGTTTGGTGCTCTGTTCACACATACGTTTTCTCTTATGTAATAAAACCCAAATGCTATTTTACTTAGGGATGAATGGCATTTTTTATTTGATTCTTTTTTCATAATTTGATAATAGTTGCATCAACTATATCAGAACCCTTCATTTTAAGTAATCTTACTGCTCATAATCACTAAAGACACATTCTGAATGTTATTTTTATGTTTTTAATTTGGATATAGCCCAATAGAATGGATTTAAAGAATCCATAATTATAAAGAAGGGTCTGAAAAGTTGGTTTTGCACATCCAGTGAATGGAAGATCAGAATAAAATGCTAGGGTGAGCAAATTTACTCCTATATAGTTTATAACCTTTAATAACAAAGTTTAAAGAAAATACATTGAGGAGTTTTTTATTCTACCAGTTTGTTCAAACAATGTCTCTTTGGCGTGACCAGCACCGACATGGTTTTCCCTTTGGGTTCAAGGTGGCCACTTGTGCTGCCTAAGTTTTTAAAACTTGAAGTTATTTGCGTAATTCAAGCAGATGGGATGATTTAAGTCACTCTTGGATGTAACACAAGAGGTACCATCTGATATAAGGTCTTCATTAACAAAAAGTATTCAGGGAATTCACAGACAAACTATGGGGCAATAGGGGAACTTCAAAAGGCTCTGTTTATGCCTCTGTGGTTAAATGAAGAAAATTATATCCAAGCAAAATAGAAAAAAGAAACAGATCCCTTGTCCAAGTCTTGGACGATACAATGTTACAAACAATAATACAATACAAGTAGATTACATTTACATCGAAGGGTCATTATTATTACAGCCCTATGATAACTTCTGTATATTAATATAAATACACAATAAAATGGTTGTGCAAAGGTTAGCAGTGCTACCTTGCATCACTGGGATCCTAGGTTTGATTCCAGCGAAGGGCACTATATGCAATGAGTCCTTGTAGATAATAAACATAGCTGTAGCAAGCAATGCCAGTCAGCAGCTGCAAAGGCAAACAAGGTTTTGAGATGAATTAAATGGTATATATTTGTGCAAGGAGAGGGCCATTCTTCCATTTTACAGAGCGCTGATAATTCTTCATCTGCCGTATGGTTTTGGGCTCCAGAGCTTAAATGGGACATTATTGAATTAGAGAGGGTCCAGAGAAGAGCAACTATGCTGGAGTCAGGAAGGAATTATTTTTCCATCTAAGGAGAGGCTTTTTTTGTCTTTCTATGGATCAACTAGCAGTTAGGCAGGTGTTGCTTAGACATAAAAGGTTAAACTCAATCAGCAAGTGTA
This sequence comes from Xenopus laevis, assembly GCF_017654675.1. Taxonomy (NCBI): domain Eukaryota; kingdom Metazoa; phylum Chordata; class Amphibia; order Anura; family Pipidae; genus Xenopus; species Xenopus laevis. Next base: position 21,399,317 of record NC_054385.1, read on the forward strand.
TTTTATCAATCTATGTTACCATGTATGCTATCCCTTTGTCTGTTTAATCCCTAGGATCAGATTTAATGTTTTAATTATCCCTAGGATCAAACTGAATGTGCTACATAATACCAGTCATATTGTTCTCCTGTTATGTTTACCCATAGGATATATAATTTGTTTCTGATCCTGTTTGACTTGCTCTTTAAACCCAGACATTCAACCTTGAAACACAGATCTGGCATGAGAAACTAAAGTATGCTCTCAACAAATGCTGTCATGTGCCACTTACAGATCCAGTATAATTTATTTTCTCTGACTTACAAAGCACACACAGCACCCCAATTACTTCTATAGGAAACAGTGTGTGGCAATGTGTACCAGATGTCTAAATAAAGTGGGCTTTAGCAGTAAAAACCACAAACAACGCCAGCTCCAGTGACTTTTCAAGGCTATCTCTGTGCGATTTTCTTCTGGAAATATAGAACTGACTCTACTGACTCTACTTGCCTATGAAGAATGGCAATGAAATTTCTCTGCCCCTTGCTACCCCATAAGAATGGCCATGCCGCCCTTCATTCCACCTTCACTAATTATGACTCTTTTGGCAAAACGACATTTGGGATGAAGAATTGTATATATTCAGGTGATTTTTTTTTTATCAGCCACAGCAAAAAAATTACATTTTCAGAAAAATAAATAAATAGAAATCTATATATATATATATATATATATATATATATATATATATATATATATATATATATATATATATATATATATATATATATTTATATCTGTATATATATATATCTGTATATATATTTTTCTATTTCACAAATTTTTCCTCAGGTTTGCTAACATTTTGGCTAAACAAAATGGGGCAGTTTCCCAAATCACTTATTAGGAAAGGTCAAAGGCAGGTCTTGATCAAAGCCCTGCATCTGTGTGTGCAACGTTTTAGCCTGTTTTGTTCATTTGAAATTTATTCCCTGGTACTTATCTAACTTTTTCGAATTAAAAAACAACAGAAGTCCTGTTCTGCTTTATGGCAGGTTGATCACCTTTAAATTAAATTTTAGTATGATGTAGAGAGTAATAGTCTGAGAAAATCAGCAATTTGTTATTTTTGAGTTTTTTAGCTTTTTATTAAGCAGCTCTCCTCTTTGTGATTTCAGCAATCTGGTTTATAGGGTCCAAATAAGTGGAGCGTGGAATATGAATAGGAGAGGACCTGAATAGAAAGATGAGTAATTAAAAATAAACAATATTAGAGCATTTGTTTTTAGATGGGGTCAATGACCCCCATTTGAAAGTTGAAAGAGTCAAAAAAGGCAAATAATTAGAAAACTTTAAAAAAGAAAAATTGAAGGCCAGTTGAAAAGTTCCTTAGAATTAGCCATTCTATAACATACTAAAAGTCAACTTATAGGTAAACCACTACTTTAATGGCCCAAAATCATTTCTTACACTGGTGGGAAATGTCAGCTAAAGAGGCTTAGGTGAGGCAATGTAAACAATGGTATTATAAACTATATGAATATGTGGAATCTAAACCTCTAATATAACAAAAAAAACAACACTTTCATATGGCATATTCTTGGCACTGTTAGCAATTATTGTATTACAGTGTATGTCAAGCACAACTTACAAGTGCAAATCTATTGAGCTAGATTGTTTGATTTGATTGTGAATTTACAGTTAAAAGGATGTCACTGAATGCACCTCAAAATCGAGGTTAGGGAAATAAAACCAAAATGTAAACCATTAGTTACACTGAAGTGCTTGTGCTTTATTATCAAACATACACCAAGCGCAGTGAAAAAGTGTTTTACAGAGGAAGCTTTTTAGAATATGGTAGATACCCACACTTTTACCAGTGATGATTTTGGTAGTTGATCATCCCTGTCAAAGGTTAGCAGGTCATCTTCAACATTCTCCTCCCAGCTGTCCTGTTTTCTGCAGGACAATGCCGGCTTTGACAGCTCAGCCTGCAGTCCTGGGTTTCTTATTCAAATGTCCCAAGTTTCTCTTTGATCTCGCCAGAAAAAACACTACGTTTCTGAAATATATAGTTAGTTAAAGGTTCTAGTGCAAGTAGGTCTATACCTGTGTCTAACTGCATATGTTTCAGAAACTTTATAATTTAACAACCTCCTTTCTAAATTTCTTAAAGGACTAATAATATAGAAATTATAATATTTAAACTTGAATGTTGGTCATTTCTATCCAGTTCCCAAGTAAAAGTAGACATGCTGGTTGCTTTTTTTGGAATTACTGGCCCTTCAGTCAATTCTTTTGCTTTGTCTTAGAAATATAATCAAAAGGTACTGTTTTATTAATCCCTGAAAGGGACAGAGTTTCTGACATCAAATTGGTGCTGCTTTTGTTAAGGTTAACAACATAATAAAGGTTTTATATTTTAGCTTCTTCACTGAGAACCGATGACCCCTTTTAAAGGTTAACTTGATTGAGGTTAAATTTGTTAAATTACTAGAGTGCCACTCTAAATTATGAGCAAACTGTCAATATATCGAGACCATTACAAATTATGCTAAAGGTCAGTATTAAAGACTCTGTGGGGATCTTTTACACAAAGGAATGTGCAGGGAACAATAATTAAGACTTTAAAAAAAAAAAGAAGTATCAACAATGGAAATGGTTTAGCAGTGTGACATCAACAACATTCAAGGGCAGATTGATCAAAATGTGAGTTTAGAGCGTATTCAATAAAAACATCCACATTCTATTCATTCCAATGGGATTCTTAGAACCATATCTATCAATGGGTGAAAGTTGGAACTCACCATTTGATAAATACAGTTCTAAAAATCCCATAGGAATGAATAGAACATGACAAGTTTTTATTTATTAAGCGATAAACTCCCATTTTGATAAATTTGCCCTTAACAGAATTATCTGAATAGCTATTTTATATGGGGTTGCTACAGAATCTTTGAAATTCATGCAGAGTTAAAACGATATGCTTTGCTTTAACTTTTCCATATTTTAGGTGAGCTATAGGAGCTTCAAAACACAACTAAGGATTGTGCTGACAAATGCTGTCCATGTTTTAATTAGATTTTTTCCTATTACTGTTTATTTCCTACTGCACAATATTAATAAATATAGTTAAGCACTACAAGATTTAAGGGCTCATTTTTGTTTGCAATTGCAGTAGGCTACTTGCAGTTTTCCCCACTCTAAGTTGCGCCTAAAACCACATTGAAAGGTTATAGGAACTGGCATCAAAATGCACTCCTTGCACCTCCATATAGTTGCCCTTCTGTTCAATCCTTTCTGCCTACTGTTTTCAACTGTATTCAACTGTGACTATTGATGAAGGAAAGCCCCGGAACTACCGCTACCTCCAGATCAGGTGAATTGAATGCAATTGCAGTAGGCACACTGCCATAGCATCAAGAGAGTTGATTGTTTGCATCCACGATGACATGGAATTCTAGAAAAAAACTGTTCATTGTTGGAAAAAACATGGCAATTGTGCTTGGAATGGCACTTTGCTTACTCTGCCTTGGTAAATGAATGTGCCTATAGTGGTGGGTTATATTAAAATGACTACCAAGTAGCAATATGTGTCTGATATATAAAAGAAGACCTGAAAATATTTTTTTGACTTTTACAGCAACATGAAGCCAAAGGGAACAGTCCTGAATACTGTAGAAAATAGATGGGCAATTAACTGGATGAAGAGAACAATACTAGAAACTCTTTTAATGGAAAAAAAAAACAATCTGCCCTTCTACTCTTGAAGGCCTATTTATCAGCAGTCTCATTTTAGTGGTTTTGGAAACCACAGCTAAACTCACTTTCTCTAAAACCACAAATGTCATGAAATTTCTTAAAGGATCTAAACTGAAAAAGCACGATAGGGAAACGTCGCAGAAAACCATTACTTGTTTGACTTGTCGCACAATAACTACGACTTTTTCATGTTGTTGCACAAGAGCTAAGAACGCCTGAAAACCCCTAAAATAAATAATAAAGGCACACACAAACATCTATTGAGAGTTATATGTTTTAACTGATGTTCATGATCATAAATGGACATTTTATAGCATTTTATGAAACCAGGTTCCCATTGTGATGTTCCCATATTCCAAGTTAATAATTCTTCTATACATACTGGGAAACAAGTTTGAGGGGTTTCATAAATACCATCATGCATTCTATACCCTCCCTAATCACCGTTCTACAGATCATTGTACCTACATGGGGAGTGATCAAGCAAGGTGATTTTTGGTTTCTTTATTTCCCTTTTTTATTTTTAAGTATAATTTAAGGTGAATAAATTGTACCTCAAATAAAAGACATTTGAAAAGCTTATCTCTTACATGGCTTATATTATCAATGCACACTATAGGGCAAATTTACTAAAGGGCGAAATGGCTAACCCTAGCGAAAATTCGCCAGCATGACGTCATTTCATTACTTCACTGAATTACTAAGGGCGGCTGGCGTAAATTCGCTAGCGAAGTGGACCTACTCTAGCGCTACTTCGCACCCTTACGCCAGGCGAACTTGTGCTATGGCGAAGGGACGTAACTACACTAATTCAATAACTTTCGCCTCCCTGAGCGCAACTTCGGATTTTAGTGAATTAGCGGTGCCTGGCGAAGTGCGGCAAAGCCAATGCTGGCGCAACTTCGAAGGTAAATAAATTTGCCCCTATTACTTTTAGAGCTATAATACAAGATGTAAGATTGATACTTATATACTGCATTCAATATAAAAGTTAACATCAAAAGACAGGAACTATATTTCAGCACCTACAAGGAAAAAAGCATTGAAGTCTTGAAAGAAATTAATTTTCTGTTGTATATATGACAGAAAGGGGCCTCTTCTGGCTTTTTATAGAGGGGCAAGGGGCTACAGAGGTTTTTAATAAAGAAAGTAAATGGATTTTTAAAATAATCTTATTCAACCCATATGTTAAGAACTAAGCACGTGATCTTTTTTTAAAACAATGTTACAGTTTTCTTAGTGATATTGGTATTCTGTAGGGTTGTGCTTGCAGAATTTAAACCTGGTTTTAAGGGATTAGGGAGTGCAAGGTAATGGGGATTGCATGGGCCATTCAATCTGTGGGAACGACTGAATTATTTCTTTAATAGTTATAGGAATAGTAACAGTAACAGTGGGTAGGGGTGAGGAATTTACTACAGTGTACATGGATAATGAGTTGCCCTTAGAGGGTTATTAGGGCATGTTTGATATGGATTTTTTGTTACATAAAACACAGAAAGGGAATTACATGTCTTAAAAAGACGTAGGGGGCCTATTTATCAACAGTAATTTTTGTGGTTTTAGTGGTTTTTGAAACCATGACTAAACTCTCAAACTCTAAAACCACGAATGTCATGAGATTTATTATAAAATTCAAATAAAGAAATTACACTGAAAGGTACACTAAAAACATGAACCTCGAAAACCTCTAAAAATTTTAGTTTTCTGAACAATTCCTAGCTAAAAAAAATAACAAAAAGTCTGAATTGATTTAAAGTGGTCCAAAAGGATCAGCACAGCTCCCATTGACTTCTATAGGACCTCAACAACTTTTACCAGGCACAGTTTTGTATTAGAGGTGTTTGTGATTAATGAATCTGGAATTTTTTGAGCTTTTTTAAAAAAAATAGAAAACCACACATTTTTAGAGATTTGTGGAAAAAAATCTAATGTATTTCTTTATTTCTATTATTTGCAGAACCATATGGGAAGTCCTCAGCGAAACGCGACAGGTGTAACATCACTTCCGGTCTCAGCAGTGAATGGATGTACAGGTGGAACATACGGGCGAGGGAGATGCTTGCAGAACCCATCTCTTTGTATTGAAAAGATGATGATCTGCACTATAAGACTGGATTGTTTGACATGCGCTCAGAAGTGTGACTTATGTAAGTGAAATAAGTTTTAAAACCTTTTAAAAAATAATGACAAATTACACTATGGGCGCTGTTCCTGTTTTTAATGTATTTACAGAAAAATATTATTGCCATGCTGTTTTAAAATCAGGAATCTTATAAATTGCCAATCCCACCAGAGTGTGGAGACATTTTTACTGATTGAAGAAAACACCTTATTTTAATTCATTTTGAAGCAAGCACTAAAAGCACTTTGTTTGACTTAATTATAATTTTATTTTGGAGATAGCACCTTGTAGAAATCACTATAGCACTTTAAAATCTGTGCATAGACTCCCTATGGTTCAAGACATAGATTAGTATTTTAACTCTTTGGTGACTGCACTGAATATTAACAATATTGCACTAGGTTCGGTTATTTGTTTTTTTCCATAGCCTGTGGCTCTGATTTATATTTGTATCTTGATGTCATACAGTATGTCTCCTACCTTTTTTTTAAACAAGGTGGGTAGATTTGATACAATTTCTCTGGATGATGAGTGACATTTTTTGCCAGGTAAGGATTTTCCAGATTTTCTCAAAACTCACACAAAAAAACATCAATAAACTCCAATGTGAAAAAGTAGTTGTGGAAAAACAGCCACAGGCTCCAATGTGTTTTTGGAATTTTTGCTCATTGCACAACAGATTCCCTCATTACTAGAAATACCTATTACTGTCATATTATAGCTTCCTTTAGATATGGTCCCATAGCATATTGGCATTCTTTTCATTATGTACATGGATTAAATTATAGTATATAAATATAATGGTTATGTCATATATGGATTCTATAGTTGTTTGCTAATTGCTTAGAATTGTAATGTTCTATTTTAGGTCAATCGAACAAAAAGTGATCCCTTATTGAATATAATTACCCTGCGGTAGAAGCTGAGGTCTGACCTAAGTCAGTGCCAGTAAATAATTTAAAAATTGAAGAAAAAGTACCCCACTAGCTTCAAAACTCGCTCAGCAGTCTCAAGTGATTTGAACCTTCCTAATTTAATTTAGTCACTAGTATGTGCAAGTTAGCTAATAACTTAAATATAGATACTAAAGTGCTTGTGCTATTGTTAAATCAATTAAAATTGATTATAGATTAATTAAATATTGGTAATACTATTCATTCAGTTCTATATAAAAGTTACAAAAAAACGTTGATATATATATCCTTAATTGTAACCAGTTCTATTTCACAACAGTGTATCTATTTTTGGGGGTTAGTAATCTCCCCCTTCCCAATCACTTTGAATTAAGGTGCAAGTGCTTAACAGTTAATGGATAATAATAATTTGATCCAGATTTAACCAAAATTCATAATATTGAAGGTGCTCATAAGTGCTTAAATAGATTAAGGTTAAAAAATTAATTAATTAGAGACCGCAATAAATAGGATAATTATTAAAAAACACACATTTGCTCAGGTTCAGAAATAAGTTAGAAATGGAAAAAGAAGGAGGTGGAGTTGTCCCAAATCTACTACCTAATTTGTTTCTATCCCTGGGACACCACAAAGTCAAAGAAGGCAGAGTACCCGGGACTGTGGTCTCAAATTTTACTCTAGTCCTAAACTCAAAGAAACTATATAAGCCTAAAAACCACAAATCCACGGGCTCTTGTGAGCTTTAGTAACAGATAGATAAGCAGAGAGCCGAGCACTGGTTGAGGTTTGTAATCTCCCCACCCCCTCCACTACTTTGAAATCCAATCGACTGAGGTATAAAAGTTTTTGGTTTTAAAGTTTAAAAGTTAAAAGGACTCGGAACGCCGACGCGCGTTTCGCAATAATGGCTTTGTCAAGGCGTAAAGCCATTATTGCGAAACGCGCGTCGGCGTTCCGAGTCCTTTTAACTTTTAAACTTTAAAACCAAAAACTTTTATACCTCAGTCGATTGGATTTCAAAGTAGTGGAGGGGGTGGGGAGATTACAAACTTCAACCAGTGCTCGGCTCTCTGCTTATCTATCTGTTACTAAAGCTCACAAGAGCCCGTGGATTTGTGGTTTTTAGGCTTATATCGTTTCTTTGAGTTTAGGACTAGAGTAAAATTTGAGACCACAGTCCCGGGTACTCTGCCTTCTTTGACTTTGTGGTGTCCCAGGGATAGAAACAAATTAGGTAGTAGATTTGGGACAACTCCACCTCCTTCTTTTTCCATTTCTAACTTATTTCTGAACCTGAGCAAATGTGTGTTTTTTAATAATTATCCTATTTATTGCGGTCTCTAATTAATTAATTTTTTAACCTTAATCTATTTAAGCACTTATGAGCACCTTCAATATTATGAATTTTGGTTAAATCTGGATCAAATTATTATTATCCATTAACTGTTAAGCACTTGCACCTTAATTCAAAGTGATTGGGAAGGGGGAGATTACTAACCCCCAAAAATAGATACACTGTTGTGAAATAGAACTGGTTACAATTAAGGATATATATATCAACGTTTTTTTGTAACTTTTATATAGAACTGAATGAATAGTATTACCAATATTTAATTAATTTATAATCAATTTTAATTGATTTAACAATAGCGCAAGCACTTTAGTATCTATATTTAAGTTATTAGCTAACTTGCACATACTAGTGACTAAATTAAATTAGGAAGGTTCAAATCACTTGAGACTGCTGAGCGAGTTTTGAAGCTAGTGGGGTACTTTTTCTTCAATTTTTAAATTGTTCTATTTTAGGTATCATTTGTATAATCTCATAAATTTGTAATAGTTTAACTCTGCCAGTATATAAATGAAATGGTTGTGTCAAATATAGTTTCTATAGATGTAAGTTAGCCCTTCCCCCATAAGGGTTTCATAAAGTGTGTTAATTAGAAAATTAAATTTAAAAAAATTGTATTTTTGTTTGCATGGGATTATATTCCTGCTCTCCCCGCCATCGACCTTACACTGTCGGCTTCCTGCTTCTGTTTATCAATGTATATACCCCGAAACAAAAAGAACAGGAATCATGTAAGACCAGCACAGTTCATAGATGTACTGTATATATACAAATATGTCAGATGTTGGTTGACTATTTTTGGCACTTTATTAGAATCGGTCAACTGTCAAGTCATCAAAGATATAGTGAAAATGTAAAAGGCCACTTGCTGAACTGAATACAGATGATTTAAGGTATTCTTTTCATGCATGTTTCTATCATCAAGCCAAAATGTGAATGGAAGTCATTAAACTCATTACTCCTCCGCGGGCCACCCAGCTTCTAAGTTGCTGCTTATACAACCGAGAAGTGACAGATATGGATGTGCATATTTTTTTGTTTTAATAACCATTACAGGGCTGCACATTCATGCTGCCCCGTCTGATGCTCTGGAGATTAAAATAGCAGACAAATTTGAACAAATAGTATTTATAATAGAATATTTTCATTATGTATAAACAGTATGAAATCAGTGTACAGAATTTGCATTCTCCTATAATAAGTTGTGCTCCACTACGGGAGATTCTATGCAGTGCAAAGGGGCTGCAATTGATCATTTCTTTAGCACTTTGCACACTGCATTCAAACTTTCCTTTATAGCTCTATGTCTCAACACTGATTGTGTGTAACAATACCTGTTGTCTAGTGTCGCGGCAGGGATACGTTATCTTCATTTTGATGTGCACGTCCTTTTATTTGGGGTGCCGGACGCCATTGCGATTAACGCAAAACTCAAATATCTAAAGGCTGTTTTTTCTTTGCCCAACGTAGGTTTATTCTATATAGTTCTTGGGTGCGATTTGGTTGATTTACTGTACCTTGTCCCTTGCCTGTCCTTGACCACTCCTGTCTGCTGCCTGAACTGACCATTGCTATTTTACTGACTACTCTTATGGACTCCGATTCTGTACAGCACTGACGAATTGGTTTTGACCATGGCCTGTTCCATGACGATGCTTACTCGTTCACCATTCCTCCTGTCACCCGTTCTGGTTCCCTTGCTTGCCCAGAATGCGTGCCTTGGTTCGGTCACTGAGGAAGGGACATGTGGTCCCGAAACGTTTGATCACTGTGAAGTGTCATGAGCACCATGGAATAAAGATTGGGAACCCCCCATTTGTAGCAGACAAGGTATTGGCATCAATCTTTTTCAAATTCTCTCACTTTAAGACCTGGCAGCATCTGAGTAGTGAAATGTTCATCCCTATGTGAAAGGCGGCAGTTATAAGCAGAAGCATGAGCCGTGACCAGAACCTTGGTGTCTGTTCTGAATTTTGGGATACCGAACATGTACTGTATTGGTGAGGGGAGGGAGGCACATAGGTGTACCCCTATAGTAGGTGGTAAGGATGGGGCTTGTCTATACCTCCTAGTGCTGCACTATGCTCCTCATGCCAGATTTTTCGGGACACAAGTGCTTGCTAAGTGAGCACTAAGGGACATACTCTTGTAGATGGTATCACAGAAACCAGTGCAACTAGCATCAGCATTTAATAATCAGCCCTGTAGCATCAACCTTTACTACAGACAACCCTCATTTTCTGCTTGATAATTTGCAACAACCCCTAAACTACAGAAAATATGACTCACAGACATGGCACCTGAAAAGGTTTTTATTTAGCAGGAGTAGCACTTCCAATCTTAGCTCTGTAATTTGGTCTCAATAAGTTCATCGTTGTTTGTAACCACAACAAGCCTACACATAATAACAATTATCTCGTAGGCTGACTTAATTTGTTATTATGCTTCATAGTGGAAATAAGCTCCCTGAATAATAATGTAAATCTGGATATGCAGTAATGATGTGTATTTAGGTTTACTGCTATTTTGATTTTATTTCTGGCACTTCAGCAACAGCAGTTTTAGCTTGTTCTTACCAAAATATGGCCTGCTTAGTTCTTTAAAGAGAAACAATTCCTTGTTAACATGTATGGCATCCAAAAACCCAATGGGGTACTTGTGTCACATGTCACAATATTCATTGAAATCTACCCAATTGGCCTAAGGATACAGGGACATATGAAAGAGCATTGTATTGTTAAAACTTTACTTAGCCTCTTCATGTTGAATACAGTTAATCCTCTGCCTTAAGTGCATGTTTGTTCTGCCAATACACTTGAATTTATAAGTTTATGCCAGGATATACACCCCTGTAAACCTGGAACAAGTATCAACTCATGGAAAATATCCAGTCCAATCAGTTAAAATATTTTAGTAATAATCTGTAAGATGGAAAAACTCTGCATACCATACATTTCCGACTTACAAAAACAGAAACAGTAGAAAACATTGATCTGGGGAGAGCCAGTGCGGATCAACAACAATCAGTGGAATAACACATAATTTTGTGGTATTTTTTCCTTTTGGAAAATACCACTTGGCAACCAATACAAGCCTCCACACATTAAGCTTAACTGGCATTTAAATGCATTTATTTAATCTTCACAAACTCCATGGGATGATCAGCTCAGCAGATATTAGTTCAAAATCCATTTGATATCAGTTATGGATTTCTATTGGATCAGTGTTTTTTCCATAGATTAAATAACCAGAGGCCACCGCTTTAGATTAGAGGAACAAAACTTTCATTTAAAGCAGCGTAGGTGGTTCTTCACTGTGAGGAAGGTTGGGGGAATGCCCTGCCAGGTGATTTTGTGATGGCTAATTCTGCTAACTTTAAAGGTGAACTAAACCCTAAAAATGAATATGGCCATATTTGACATACTAAACTTATTTTACCAGCCTAAAGTTTCAGCATCTCAATGGCAGCAATGATCCAAAACTTCAAACTTGTCACACCTCAGTGTGTTCTGAGCAGCTGTTGAGAAGCTAAGTTTAGGGGTTGTCGCAAATTAACAAGCAGAAAAATTAGGTTTGTCTATAATATAAGCTGATGCTACAAGGCTGATTATTAAATGTGGGTTATAATTGCACTGGTTTCTGAGCTGATGTAGTAAATATCTGTATTAAGAAGTAATCAGTTATATTATGACATTTCTATTCTGTATATATAGTATATTGTGAGTTGGTCCCTAAGCTCAGCAAGTGATAGCAGCACAGAGCATGTGCAGTGAATCAGTAAAAAATAAGATGGGTAGCTACTGGGGGTGTCACAGTTCTAAAGAAGCCTACAATTTTAACATGAGCTACAAAACAGGCTATTGCTTTGTAGGCAGTGATTTTTTTAACCAGTGCAGGTATTAGTCCTGTTATCCAGAATGCTCAGGGTCTGGGGCTTTCCAGATAATGGGTCTTTCTGTAATTTGGATCAGTTATATTATGACATTTCTATTCTGTATATATAGTATATTGTGAGTTGGTCCCTAAGCTCAGCAAGTGATAGCAGCACAGAGCATGTGCAGTGAATCAGTAAAAAATAAGATGGGGAGCTACTGGGGGTGTCTTTGAAGGCACAGTTCTATAGAAGCCTACAATTTTAACATGAGCTACAAAACAGGCTATTGCTTTGTAGGCAGTGATTTTTTTAACCAGTGCAGGTATTAGTCCTGTTATCCAGAATGCTCAGGATCTGGGGCTTTCCAGATAATGGGTCTTTCTGTAATTTGGATCTTCATCCCTTAAGTCAGGCATGTCCAAAGTGCAGCCAGCGGGCCAATTGAGGCCTGTTTTCAAATTTACACCGGCCCAAAGCTTACATCATGAAATTAATAATAATGCGGCCTGCCAGCACAGTGCGATCAGGAATTGCATAGCTGTAATATTTGGGCAAGTTAGTGTAATGATCCGCCACTTGATCTTTACTGCTGCCTGTGTGCTCAAGGTGTTAGCAATAGACACATACTGGCATGTAGAGACGCGCTGCTGAAGGTGTTAGCACTAGACACCTACGCGCCGCTCTTGCATACTTCTTTAGGGCTGAAGGTGTCAATAGACGTACTGACGTACCAGTAAAGAAGTATGAGAGAGTGGTGCGTCACTACATGCTAGTACGTGTCTATTGCTAACACCTTCAGCGGCGCATCACTATGTGCCAGTTTGTGTCTATTATGTTTTGAGTAGCCGAGGATGAGTGGAATTTAACAGTGCTTTATTAGCAGGCTCTCACGCAGCCATTACACAACAGTAACTTTCACTTTCACTTTTAAGCTACCAGGAAGTATGCACAGTATAAGTATGAGCACAGTGACATCTACAAGCCATTTGCATGAACACCACATATTGCTAACGCCTTCAGCACACACAGTATAGACCAAGTGGCAGATCATTTCACTAATGTGCCTAAATATTACTGCTACCGCTACACGATTCCTTGTTTAAATTATGCTAATGGTTCAAAGAATGTCAGGCTGAATGGTGGGCCCCCACACATTTTCAACTCACCAAATCTGGTGAGTTTGGACACCCCTGCCTTAAGTCTACCAGAAAATCATAAAACATTAAATAAACCAAATAGGTTGGTTTTGCTTCTAATAATGATTAATTATATCTAAGTTTGGATCAAGTACAAGGTACTGTTTTATTTCTACAGAGAAAAAGGAAATCATTTTTTCAAAATTTGGATAAAACGGAGTCTATGGGAGACGGCCTTTCCGTAATTCAGAGCTTTCTGGATAACTGGTTTCCGGATAATGGATCCTACTACTGTACTATGAATTTATAAAAAGGCATTTGAATACATTTTAGGTACAGCAACATTAGCCCAGAGCATTTGTGTTTATTTCTCATTAAACATATTCATAATGCTTGCATGGTGACGCTGGAAACTTCATAAAGCATCCAAAAATAATTCCATTATCCCAGAGAAAGCAGTCCAATACGCTGTGTGGATCATCGTATCCCCATAGATTCATATTTGACACAAATATATGAAGGGATTTTTTTGTTCAACAGGAACAGTGAGGTGACACGTTCTTAAATAATTGACTGTACATCATTTGCTTATTTACTGGTTTTATATTTTCCTGTAACTGACCTCAGCTCGTGGATCCCCTTCTTGGTTTTTATGATGCAGCTTCAGGGCTGAGTCACCATAAAGTATTTGTGTTACATCCCCTGAACATGTTCATCTTAAAGGAAAGGTAAAAAACAAATAAATTTCTATATATTGGCCACAAAAAGGAGAACTATTTACAATAATTGTGGCTCTGTATGTCTTCCTCTTTAGCTGTATTCAGAGATTGACGTAAAACATTTTGCTAGGTGCATGGAATACATCCCTCTCGCTAACAAAACCGGCGCTATCAGGGCTCACACATGCGCAGAAGAAATCCTGCAAGTCCTGCGCATTCACACATTATTGCCTAACTTCCCCCATGCGATCGATGCTAAGCAGGTCAGGTCCTGTGTGGGTGAAGTTGCACCCATGGCGAGAGAGGTCATGTGGGAGGAACCAATTTTGCGCATGCGCATCTTCAAATGAGGAGACAAAGGATGTGACGCGTACATGGCCAACATGGCGGCCGCAAACTTAGTAACGGGGAAAAATTTGATGGCACAGTGTAAGTGCAGGAAAATGAATTGGCTGGTGACACTATGGTGGATCAGGAGGGGTGCGATCAGGCAACAGTTTAAGATGTGCAATAAAAATTACCTTTCCTTCTCCTTTAAATTTCTCAGGAAACACAAGATAACATTTATATTGCTTGTACTTTAATTGGGTTTGTTATCCAAACAATATCACATACAGTCACATAAAAGGAAGCTGTAAAATCATTTGCTTCATCTTGAACACCTGTCCTTGGACTTCAGTAGTAACACCATCTAGTTCTAGTACTTGAAATACAGGATACTGCACAGGTCTAATGCTATGTATGAAGAATGTCGCACTCGAAGTGAGCCATTGTAGTGGGTACACTCATATTTTCAAAGCGCATGTTTTAGTGAATGAAGGTTCACACAATGTTCTATAAAATGTATTTCTTGTCCTCCAAACATCTCCTCTAGAGTGAAAGTGGCAATGGAAAGGGTCTTTAATCCTTTATTATTTTTGTTAAAGGGGAGGTTCACATTTAAGTTGACTTTTAATTTATAGCATGGCTAATTCTAAGCAATATGTCAACTGGCCTTCATTATTTCTTTTTTATAGTTTTTGAATTATTTGCCTTCTTCTTTTGACTTTTTCCAGCTTTCAAATCGGGGTCAGTGACCCTTCTAAAAACAAATGCTCTGTAAGGCTACAAATATATTGTTATTGCTACTTTGTATTGCTCATATTTCTGTTCAGACCCTCTACTATTCATATCCCAGCCTCTGATTCAAATCAGTGCATGACATGGACCCAGTGGCGTAACTAGAGTGCTCTGGACCCCCCTGCAAAAAAAAAACCTTCAGAGGGGTCCAGCACTCCTATCCCCATCCCCATTAATTTTTTTATTACAAGTCAGAAAAAGAAGGCATATAGGAATGAGGAGATAATCGAGATCTGCACTGACATGTACAGTTGAGCTGTTCAGTACAGCACATTAAAATACAAAAATGATTGGCAGACAGGGTCGGACTGGAGCCTTGTGGGCCCACCCAGGCTGCAAACGAAGCCTGCCCTCCTGGCAGTCCAGGATTACCACGCTTGCACACCCTGGCTCTCCAGGACAAGACGACCCGGTGCACGGTGAAGGAGGCCTCGGCAACCTCAATTGCAGTAACGAAGAAAGATTTCACTGGCACGTGAAGGTTCTTTCAAGCAGGTACTAGCCCTTGCTGAGTTTATTTTGCAGAAGTGCAACGTTTTGGGGTGAACCCCTTTATCAAGCATACAAATCACACTGTGCAGCAACTATTTAACACCACGTGACACGTTAATTAGCATAATTGATCAAGTCCAATTTAACCCTTCTCAGTCCCAGGGCCAACTGTAACTCCCAATTGGTGTATTTCTGAGTGTCCATAGAAATCGGCAAAAAACAAAGTTTTCATTAAATATTTTCGAAAACCCTTTATCCAAAAGGACGGTGTGGTGAAAAACCCCTTGGACTATAACTTAACAGTTCAAAAATAGTCCATAAACAAAAAATTAAAAGTAGAAATGTCCCGAAAAAAAGAGTATGTGCAGCAACCAAAAAAAAAGAAACAAAAATCATTTTGTTACAATTTGTTACATTATAGCTTACAGGCTAGATAGTTGGCATAATTGATATATTGTAACAATCTATAATTCAAGATACTATCTTACCCTACACAAATGGGGAGAGGACGTAATGAACAGTATCTGTCCCTGTGGCATATTCTCGTTGCTGGTTATCTGTAAAAAATGTATAAAACAAGTTAGTCATATTTATAAAAAGCAAGACATATTAAATTCTTTGTTTAACCCTTTAGGGTGTCTAGACTGCAATTTCCATATCCAATAACATTCCCTCTGTAGTAACCTTTTCTTTTTATCCAAACCCTGTTGTTTTGTGACCTTTTCAAGAATCTGCCACCGAATCTGCGAAACCTGATGGCCATGATTAAAGAAGTGTGTTTTCAATAAAGTTTCCTTCTTAAATTTAGATGTTTCCTTTGTTTGTGCTAGTATTTGTTGCAACCAAGGGTGGTTTATAATTACGGATCACGGACTTGTGCTCGTTCAGCCTCGTTTTAATGGGTCTACTAGTTTGCCCTACGTAGCTAACCCACAAGGACATTTTAAACAGTATATGACATTGTTGCTGTCACAAGTATGAAATCCATTCAGTTCAATTTTCTGACCTGATTGTGGGTGAGTAACCGAACAAGCTGGTATTATGCCCGTGCAATGTCCGCAACTCCTACATGGGAAATTGCCATTTGTTTTTATAGAAAAGGGGGTTAGAGGTCCTTGCTCAGTTGTTTTCTTGTTCTTAACCAGATCTCTTATAGTCATCATCATCATCATCATCATCATTTATTTATATAGCGCTGTCAAGATACGCAGTGCTTTACTGCAGTTATAGCAAACAGGGAATAAATGGTGGATAACAGACAAGGATTACAGAGTACAATAGGGTTTACAAACTAAAAGGTTAGGGTACAATTGAGACATTAGGATTGTATAAACACTTTGTCATTTTTGATACAGCAATGATTAATTAAGGTACATCGAATAGGCCTCTTTAAACAGATGGGTCTTTAAGGAGCGCTTGAAAGTTTGGAAGGAAGGAGAAAGTCTGACAGCTTATGGCAGAGAGTTCCAGAGAAACGCAGAAGCCCGAGAGAAGTCTTGTAGACGAGAATGGGCAGAAGTGACCAGAGGAGAAGTGAGGCGAAGATCAGAATCAGAGCGTAGGTTTCGTGAAGGAGTGTATTTGGAGATTAGAGATGAAATATAGGGAGGGGTTTCATTATTAAGGGCCTTGAATGTGAGTGTAAGTAATTTGAATTTGATTCTAGAAGAGATTGGGAGCCAGTGAAGGAGTCTAGCGGCCGCGTTTAGAACAGATTGGAGTTGTGAAAGGTGACTTGTTGGAATACCTGTGAGGAGTAAGTTGCAGTAATCAAGGCGGGAGATGATGAGAGACTGAATCAGTGTTTTAGTTGATTCTGAACTGAGATATGGTCGTATTCGAGCAATGTTGCGCAGTTGAATATGGCAAGATTTTGCAAGTGTTTGAATGTGTGGTGAAAAAGACAGATGAGAGTCTAAGATGACTCCTAGGCAGCGTGCCTGTGTGGTGGAATGAAAGGTTGTGTTGTTTACGGTGAGTGATATCTGAGGGACAGGGGAAGATCTTGGAGGAAATATAATGAGTTCTGTTTTAGAAAGGTTCAGTTTCAGGTGGCGCTGTGACATCCAGGAGGAGACAGCAGAGAGACAGTCTGTGACTTGGGAAATGACAGAATTAGAAAGATCAGGAGTAGACAAGTAGAGTTGGGTGTCATCAGCATAAAGGTGATACTGAAGTCCAAATGACTGAATGAGTTTTCCTAGTGAAGTTGTATAGAGCGAGAACAGCAGGGGGCCAAGAACAGAGCCTTGAGGAACTCCAACAGAGAGTGGGAAAGTAGTAGAAGTAGAGTTAGAGAAGGAAACTTTAAAGAAACGGTCAGACAGATAAGATGTAAACCATGAAAGAGCAGTGTCCCGAATGCCAGATGAGTGTAGAATGTCAAGGAGGAGTGTGTGGTCAACTGTGTCAAAGGCTGCAGAGAGATCTAGAAGGATTAGAATGGAATAATGACCTTTAGACTTTGCCAATAGAAGATCATTGGTTACTTTGGTGAGTGCAGTTTCAGTTGAGTGTGATGGGCGGAAGCCAGATTGCAAGGGGTCGAGGAGGGAGTTGTGAGTGAGATGCTGGATCAGGCGTTTGTAAACAAGCCTTTCTAGTAATTTGGAGGCAAATGGAAGAAGGGAGACCGGTCGATAGTTAGTGGGAGAGCTGGGATCAAGGGAAGGTTTTTTGAGGATAGGAGTGATTAGTGATTGTTTGTATAATGATGGAAAGGTACCAGTAGAGAGTGAAAGATTGAATAGGTGGGTAAGTGCAGGAGAGAGTGTATCAGAGATTGGGTGGAGAAGGCGAGAGGGTATGGGGTCAAGGGAGCAGGTGGTGGGTTTTGAGCTGGCTAGAAGTTTGCTAACTTCATCTAGAGTTGCAGGGGTGAAGGAGTGCAAAGTAGATGTGAGTGGACTGCACGTTGGTCTGAGATTGTTGTCGGACGGTATGCTCAGCCTAATGAGATCGATTTTTTCATTAAAGAAATGAGCAAGGTCTTGGGCGGTAACATTAATAGGTGGAGGAGGTGGAGGGGGGCATAGGAGTGAGTTAAATGTGGCAAACAGCTGCTGTGGTTTGGAGGACAAGTAGATATTAGATAAGAGAAGTATTGTTCTTTGGCTAATGATAGAGCTCGGTTATAGCAGGAGAGCATGAATTTGAAGTGGATGAAGTCAGGATCAGTTTGTGACTTTCTCCACCGTCACTCAGCTGATCTACTACATCTTCTGAGGTACCGTGTTACACTAGTGTGCCAGGGTTGGGGTTTAGCTGGCCGGCTGTGACGGGTGGTAGAAGGTGCAAGGGAGTCAAGTGCTGTTGAAAGGGCATCGTTGTAGAGAAAAGCTGCCATATTGGGAGAGGAGAGAGTATTAATATGAGATATGGATTGTGCTGATACTGTTGATAATTGTTGTGGTTCAAAGGCATTAAGGTTTCTGTACGTGTGGGTAGAGAGAGATGGTTGTGAAGGTGCAGGTGAAAGCAGTATATGAAAGGAGAGTAGATGATGGTCAGACAGAGGGTAGGGAGAGTTAATTAAGTTGGATGGGCAGCATGAGTGGCAGAATATAAGGTCAAGAGCATGACCCTCGATGTGGGTAGGTGAGTCAGTCCACTGAGAGAGACCAAATGAAGCTGTTAGAGAGAGAAGTTTAGAGGTGGCAGCAGAAGCAGAGTTGTCAATGGGGATGTTGAAGTCCCCTAAAATGAGAGCAGGTGTCTCACTGGAGAGAAAGTATGGAAGCCAGGCAGCAAAGTGATCCAAGAAGGTGGAGTAGGGACCTGGGGGGGGGGGATATATGACGCAGAGAGATTGGAGAAAACAAACGTATGCTGTGGACTTCAAAAGAAGTGAAGGAGAGAGAAGACGGTGTAGTTAGATTTTGAAACCTGCATTTGGGGGAGAGAAGAAATCCCACCCCACCGCCATGACGGCCATCCGGTCTAGGAGTGTGAGTAAGTGAGAAGCCTCCATAGCAGAGGGCAGCAGGTGAAGCAGTGTCTGAGGGGGAGAGCCATGTTTCAGTGATTGCAAGAAGGTGAAGGGATTTAGCTATAAAGAGGTCATGGACTGCTGTTAGTTTATTGCATGAGAAAGGCAGGGAGGGTGCTGGTTTTATGTGAATTAGGTTTGCAAGATAAGAAGTGCGTAAAGTCTGAGAGACTGGAAAGGACCTTGTTGAATGCCTGAGAGTATAGTTTTACCTCTCCTGTAGGAAAAAACAGGTGGCTGTTTGAAGAGATGCCCATATTTGTCATCAGACTGCAAGATTCCCTAAGGAGGCTCTAAGACAGTTAGAGAATGAAAATCACTATAAGGAACTGGACTGTAACCCCACTCAAAAATTTAAAAACGAGCTTAACATTTTTTTGAACGCATCAGTAATGGAAGGAATCATAACTGATGAAATTTACCAACTTCTTTTCCTACAATTTCCTATGGTTCCTTATATCTATTTTCTCCCTAAAATTGATAAAAGTTTGGACAACCCCCCTGGGAGACCCATTGTGTCGAATGTAGGATCACTTTCGCAACCTTTGGCCATATACATTGACATGTTTTTGCAGGAAATTCTGCCAACTCTGACACCCTGTTTAATTGACACCACTGATTTTTTAAACAGATTAAGCAACCTTACAATACCATCGAGTAAATTTTATCTTTGTTCTTTGGACGTGAAGGACCTCTTCACGTCCATACCACACACGGAAGGGATTGAGTGTATACGTGGCTACCTGAATGGTGAGGAATTACCTAATTATAAAATTAACTTTATTTGTGACCTTTTGGATATGGTGCTTACCAAGAATTATTTCTTGTTTAATAACAAATATTACTTACAGCAACAAGGTTGTGCCATGGGTGCCAACATGGCACCAGCCTATGCCAATCTTTTTATGGACCATTTTGAGAAAAAGTTTGTTTTTGGGAATGAGGAATTTTGCCACTTTATATATACCTACATGAGACATGTGGATGACACGTTCATCATCTGGACAGGCACCTTAAAGAAGCTCCAGGAATTCGTGGTTTATCTTAATAGGGTTCACTCCACTATAAAATTTACACTGGAGGTGAATGAGACCAAGTTGCATTTCCTCGATATAAATATTAAGTATGTTGATGCCACTTTTGTCACCTCTTTGTACAGTAAACCCACGGATAGGAATAACCTATTAAGGGCCACAAGTTTCCATCCACAGGGCCTCTTCAAGGGGCTTCCAAAAAGTCAGCTCATGCGAGTTAAGCAGATTACCCTCCACGGAGGAACTGTACGCACAGGAATCACTACACATGGTTTCAAAATTTGTGGAAAAAGGGTACAGTGCATCTAACTTAATGTCCATACGTAATGAGGTTGCAGCCATTCCAAGAGAAACCACTTTGGTTAGAAAGACTAAGGGTATCACCACCAATCAACGCATCCCATTCATTACATCATTTGATACCAATGCAAAATCCTGTAGGAATATTATTCTTAAAAACTGGGGAATCGTTTGCAGTCTGATGACAAATATGGACATCTCTTCAAACAGCCACCTGTTTTTTCCTACAGGAGAGGTAAAACTATAAGAGATCTGGTTAAGAACAAGAAAACAACTGAGCAAGGACCTCTAACCCCCTTTTCTATAAAAACAAATGGCACTTTCCCATGTAGGAGTTGAGGTGTAACAAACTTACCTCTTGTTCGTAGGGGACGCCCGCCGCGCCGAGCGGCAGCCGCCGCTTCTAGGCCTCAGGCGCCGGCTCCTTAGGGAGCGCGCGGCGCGCATGCGCCGGTCTTAAAGGCGCGTTCGCGCAGGCGCGCTGACGTCACGGCGCAGACGCGCTGGCGTCATTGCGACGGACGCAATGGCGCCAAAATTTCAAATAAAAAGGCAATGCACAGTGTGTGCATTGCCCAACGTAGGTTCTAGTTTTTCTGTTCCTGGGTGCGATTCTGCTTGATTATTCCTGTCCTTCCGGCTAGTCCTGACTCCTATAATTGATCTCTGCCTGCCCTGACCCTTTGGCTTATCCTCTGACTACGCTTTCTGATCCCGATTTTGTACTTCGACCAAGATTGTTACTGACCCGGCCTGTGACCTCGACTACTCTGCTTCTTACCGATTCTGTACCTTGTTCTGATTGGTTTTGACTTGGCCTGTTTCTGGACTTTGATATACGTTTACGTAAAGTTCCCTTGCTCGCTCAGAGTTGTAGTCCTCTTAGTCCCCTCACTTTAAGACCTGGCGGCATCCGAGTAGCGGAGGGCTCATCCCGAAGTGAAAGGCGGCGGTTTGAGGCTGAAGCGTGAGCCGAGCCCGGGACATAGGGGTTAACTCTGGGTTGTGGGATACCAAACGTGACATTACGTTGGGCCCTAAAAAGACTAAGAAGTTGGAGCCAGCTGACGTTACTGCTTCCACCACTCCTTCGGACGCAATCCTGGCAAATCTTCTGCAGAGGCTTGGAGAACAAGAAGACAAGCAAGATTATATTGTCCAATGTCTTCACGGTCTTTCTTCCAGGCTTGATATGATGCAGCAACAGCCTGTTCCTGGTCCGAGTACTGCAACTCCTCAGGCAAGCTCTTCTCTACCTTCACCTACAGGTAGTTCCTTCCATGAGCCCAAGGTTCCTTTTCCTGAGAAGTTTACCGGGGATCGTAGTAAGTTTTTTACGTTTCAAGAAGCCTGTAAGCTACATTTCAGTTTTTTACCTTATTCTTTCCCCACCGAGGAATCTAGGGTAAATTTTGTAGTTACCTTGTTACAGGGCGATGCTCAGCTTTGGGCATTTAGTCTGTCCCAGAGGGATCCAGCCCGTCTCTCTCTTGAAGCTTTCTTTAAAGCCATGGCCGTAATTTACGATGATCCTGATCGTGCCGCCTCTGCCGACGCAGCCATACGTGCTCTTAAACAAGGCAAGAGGCGGGCAGAGGATTATTGTACTGAGTTTCGGCGGTGGGCTGTAGAGACGGGCTGGAATGATACTGCTCTCATGAGCCAATTTAGGGTTGGTCTGGCCGCAGCTATCAAAGATAGTCTTGTCAATTTTCCTACACAGTCCTCCCTGGATTCTCTTATGCATTTGGCTGTTCAGATTGATCGTAGGCATAGAGAGAGACTTCAGGAGGAACAGGTTGCCAATATCTCACCTCTTTCTGTAAATGTTTCCAATATCCCGCAAGTTTTTCCTCAACCCTTTGAAGAACCTATGCAGATTGGTTCTACTCGTCTTTCTTCTGCTGAGAGGGTCCGTAGGAGGAGTAATGGGTTATGTCTGTATTGTGGGGATAAAGGGCATTTTCGCAACACCTGTCCCAAAAGGCCGGGAAACGACAGAGCCTAAGCAGGTCTGGGGAGTCTTGCTTGGGTGATGTCGTTTCTACTCCCCAATCTTCTCAAATTTTAATTCCGGTCCATTTGAATTGGGACAGTGGTTGTGTGCAGAGCTCTGCTTTTTTGGATTCGGGGGCTGCGGGTAATTTTTTGGATCTTGGGTTTATTAAAGAACATGGTGTCCCTTGCGAACCACAGGTTCCATCATTCAGGTTGTCTGCCATTGATGGTAGATCTTTGGGTTCTGGGTTAGTTTCTACCAAATCTAAGGTCATCCGTATGTCCATGTCTGATCATTTCGAATCCCTTTCTTTTTTCATTACCGAGTGCCCTCAGACTCCAATCATTTTAGGCCTTCCCTGGTTACAAAGTCACAATCCCCAGGTTGATTGGCCCTCTGGTAAAATTTTGAATTGGAGCCCTGCTTGTGAACATTCTTGTATTAAGGTTGGTCAAACTCTGGCTGCAACTTCTTTAAAAGGTCTCCCTCCCTGTTATGCTGCCTTTTCTGATGTTTTTTGTAAAAAAGCAGCTGAGTCTCTACCCCCCCATAGACCTTACGACTGTGCCATTGAATTATTGTCTGGGTCTTCTCCCCCCAAGGGTAGGACATATCCACTTTCTCTTCCCGAGTCCTTGGCCATGGAGGAATATATTAAAGAGAATTTGGAGCGGGGGTTCATTAGACCTTCTTCCTCTCCTGCGGGGGCGGGTTTTTTCTTTGTCAAAAAGAAGGATGGGAGCCTTAGACCCTGTATCGATTATAGAGGGTTAAACAAGATCACGGTCAAGAATCGTTATCCTCTCCCTTTAATCTCCGAACTGTTTGATCGAGTAAAGGGAGCTGTTATTTTTTCCAAGTTAGATTTAAGGGGCGCCTATAATCTAATCAGGATAAGGGAGGGGGATGAGTGGAAGACAGCTTTTAATACCCGGGATGGGCATTATGAATACCTGGTTATGCCCTTTGGCTTATGCAATGCCCCCGCTGTCTTTCAAGAACTAGTCAATGATATCTTCCGTGATCTTTTGGGCCGTTTTGTCGTGGTATATCTAGACGACATTCTCATTTTTTCTTCAAATTTATTTTCTCATCGGGCCCATGTTCGTGAGGTTTTATCTAGGTTAAGGCAAAATCATTTGTATGCAAAACTTGAAAAATGTTTATTTGAGGTTTCTGCTGTACCTTTCCTTGGATACATTATTTCTCAAACAGGTCTTGAGATGGAGCCCGCTAAGGTCCAAGCAATTCAGCAGTGGGCACAACCTCTTTCATTGAAAGCAGTCCAGAGGTTTTTAGGATTCGCTAATTACTACAGACAATTTATTTTAAATTTTTCTAAGTTGGTGGCTCCGATTACTGCCTTAACTAAGAAAGGGGTTGACCCAAGTATTTGGCCTGCTGAAGCGGTTGAGGCTTTTCATCTTTTGAAAGAAGCCTTTATTTCTGCCCCAGTTCTCCGGCACCCTGACTCTTCCTTACCTTTTATTGTTGAGGTAGATGCATCCGAGATCGGTGCTGGTGCTGTGTTGTCTCAGCGACATCCTGTCTCCGGTAAGATGCATCCTTGTGCTTTTTTTTCAAAGAAATTCTCTTCAGCAGAGGTCAATTATGATATTGGCAACAGGGAATTATTGGCCATTAAATTAGCATTCGAGGAATGGAGACATCTCCTTGAGGGTGCCAAACATACTGTTTCTGTGTTCACTGACCATAAAAACCTATTATACATTGAATCTGCTAGACGGTTAAATCCTCGGCAAGCCAGGTGGTCATTATTTTTCTCACGGTTTAATTTTCTCATCTCCTACAGGCCAGCAGATAAGAATGTAAAAGCAGATGCCCTTTCTAGAAGTTTTGTCTCCAAACCTAGGGAGAATTTGGGGCCAGTCCCTATTGTTCCGAAGGAGGTGATTGTGGCAGCCCTGAGTCCGGATCTCTTTACTTCTTTGTCTAATGCTCAGGTAGATTCTCCTCCTAATATTCCTGTGGGCAAGTTATTTGTTCCGAGTAATTTACGTGAAGCTGTCTTTCACGAGTCCCATGATTCCAAAGTGGCTGGTCATCTGGGTTGTGCGAAGACTTGTGAATTATTGTCTCGTACTCTCTGGTGGCCGACCCTAAGACAAGACGTTGCCAAATATATTGATTCATGTCCAATTTGCCAACGTTCTAAGCCTTCTAGATCTTTACCTCAGGGTTTGCTGCAGTCACTTCCTATTCCCGAGAAACCTTGGACTCATATATCTATGGATTTCATTGTGGAATTACCTCCTTCTAATGGTCATACGGTCATCTGGGTAGTAGTGGATCATTTTAGTAAAATGTCCCATTTTATCCCTCTCCCCACCCTTCCATCTGCCAAGACCCTTGCTGAACTTTTCATTGTCCATATTTTCAAGTTTCACGGGGCTCCTCTTAATATTGTGTCTGATAGGGGGGTTCAATTTGTGTCCAAATTCTGGCGGGCCTTTTGTTCTTTAATGGGTACTGATTTGTCTTTCTCTTCCGCATACCATCCACAGACTAACGGTCAGACTGAGAGGACAAATCAGACCCTGGAACAGTATCTGAGATGTTATGTCTCCTGCAATCAGTCACTTTGGGTTAATTTTCTTCCGTGGGCCGAATTTGCCTATAATAATGCCATTCACTCCTCCACTGGCAGGTCTCCTTTTTTCACTGTTTTTGGTCTCCATCCCAGGGTTTTTTCGTTTTCTGATTCTTGTGACCTTCCTGCCGTCAATTCTATTACTGAGGACTTTTCTAAGGTTTGGCAGGAGGTTCTGAAGTCTTTATCTTCTGCAGTAGCTGCTCAGAAGAGGGCTTCTGATAAACAGCGAAGAGAGTCTCCCGAATATCAGGTTGGTGATCAAGTTTGGCTGTCCTCTAAGAATATTTCCCAGTTTCCCTTCGGCCAAACTGGGTCCCAAATTTATTGGTCCATTTTCTGTATCTAAGATTATTAACCCTTGTACTTTCAGGTTAAATCTTCCTCCCGAACTCAAGATTTTTAATTCCTTTCATGTCTCCCTTTTAAAACCTGCTAGAGTGGTACGTCAGACTTCTCCTCCTCCTCCTGTTTCTGTTGAGGGGCAATCTGAATATTTAGTTCACAAGTTGGTTGATTCTCGTATCTCTAAAGGTAAACTACAATATCTGGTTCACTGGAAGGGTTATGGTCCCGAGGAAAGGTCTTGGGTTCCTGCCTCGGATGTTAGGGCTGATCGCTTGGTGAGGCAGTTCCACTCTAGGTTTCCCAACAAACCTAGGGGTCCAGTGGCCCCCTCTGGAGGGGGGGGTAATGTAACAAACTTACCTCTTGTTCGTAGGGGACGCCCGCCGCGCCGAGCGGCAGCCGCCGCTTCTAGGCCTCAGGCGCCGGCTCCTTAGGGAGCGCGCGGCGCGCATGCGCCGGTCTTAAAGGCGCAGGCGCGTTCGCGCAGGCGCGCTGACGTCACGGCGCAGACGCGCTGGCGTCATTGCGACGGACGCAATGGCGCCAAAATTTAAAATAAAAAGGCAATGCACAGTGTGTGCATTGCCCAACGTAGGTTCTAGTTTTTCTGTTCCTGGGTGCGATTCTGCTTGATTATTCCTGTCCTTCCGGCTAGTCCTGACTCCTATAATTGATCTCTGCCTGCCCTGACCCTTTGGCTTATCCTCTGACTACGCTTTCTGATCCCGATTTTGTACTTCGACCAAGATTGTTACTGACCCGGCCTGTGACCTCGACTACTCTGCTTCTTACCGATTCTGTACCTTGTTCTGATTGGTTTTGACTTGGCCTGTTTCTGGACTTTGATATACGTTTACGTAAAGTTCCCTTGCTCGCTCAGAGTTGTAGTCCTCTTAGTCCCCTCACTTTAAGACCTGGCGGCATCCGAGTAGCGGAGGGCTCATCCCGAAGTGAAAGGCGGCGGTTTGAGGCTGAAGCGTGAGCCGAGCCCGGGACATAGGGGTTAACTCTGGGTTGTGGGATACCAAACGTGACATGAGGACATTGAACGGGCATAATACCAGGTTGTTCAGTTACTGACCCACAATCAGGTCAGAAAATTGAACTGAATGGATTTCATACTTGTGACAGCAACAATGTCATATACTGTTTAAAATGTCCTTGTGGGTTAGCATACGTAGGGCAAACTAGTAGACTCATTAAAACGAGGCTGAACGAGCACCAGTCAGTGATCCGTAATTATAAACCACCCTTGGTTACAACAAATACTAGCACAAACAAAGAAAAGGAAACATCTAAATTCAAGAAGGAAACTTTATTGGGAACACACTTCTTTAATCATGGCCATCAGGTTTCGCAGTTTCGGTGGCAGATTCTTGAAAAGCTCACAATACAACAGGGGTTGGATAAAAAGAAAAGATTACTACAGAGGGAATGTTATTGGATATGGAAATTGCAGTCTAGACACCCTAAAGGGTTAAACGAAGAATTTAATATGTCTTGCTTTTTATAAATATGACTAACTTGTTTTATACATTTTTTACAGATAACCAGCAACGAGAATATGCCACAGGGACAGATACTGTTCATTACGTCCTCTCCCCATTTGTGTAGGGTAAAATAATTGAATTATCTTGAATTATAGATTGTTACACTATATCAATTATGCCAGCTATCTAGCCTTTAAGCTATAATGTAACAAATTGTAACAAAATGATTTTTGTTTCTTTTCTTTTTTTGGTTGCTGCACATACTCTTTTTTTCGGGACATTTCTACTTTTAATTTTTTGTTTATGGACTATTTTTGAACTGTTAAGTTACAGTCCAAGGGGTTTTTCACCACACCCTCCATTTGGATAAATGGTTTTCCAAAATATTTAATGAAAACTTTGGGTTTTTGCCGATTTCTATGGACACTCAGAAATACACCAATTGGGAGTTACAGTTGGCCCTGGGACTGAGAAGGGTTAAATTGGACTTGATCAATTATGCTAATTAACGTGTCACATGGTGGTGTTAAATAGTTGCTGCACAGTGTTATTTGTATGCTTGATAAAGGGGTTCACCCCGAAACGTTGCACTTCTGCAAAATAAAGTCAGCAAGGGCTAGTACCTGCTTGAAAGAACCTTCGTGTGCCAGTGAAATCTTTCTTCCCTCCTGGCAGTCCCCAGGGGCCCCCTCTCAAACTCCGAATCCCTGTCCTGCCGCGCTGAACACGAATGCATGAGCGAGGGTGCTGCGTGCTCATGCGCAAACACGATGAGCTGTGCGCGCATGTGCTAACATGGCACGCAGGTTCATTTCATTATGTAAGAGCAGGTCTGGGCTGGGCCCACAGGGTTTTTTCCCGATGTCCCGACACTGTAGGCAGATATTGAGATAAAACAAACGTACACATTGGTATGTATTCATTTAAAAACACCACTGGTCCAGTGCAAGAGAGGACATATCCTTGTGACATGAAAAAATTATTTTCAGGGACTGTAATAAAAGTCACAAAGAGCAAAACAATTTGCACAAATAAGTAAAAAATTTGCATTTCACAACATTCTTCCTTAAACTGTTATTGCTTTACGAATTTTAATTGCACGTTGCCCACTTTTAAGAAGTGCTTGACGGTGTTATAATCTTTTGGAGCAAACGTAACAACTTTTTCAGTAAGAAGGTTTATTACATTCACTATAAAATTCGCAAACATTCCTCCACTGTCGGAAGTGGTCCCTAAACCATTTCCGGGTTCAAAAAAGCTGTATTAAATTCCCACAAAGGAAAATTTGTTCGCACAGAGGCATAACTTTTCGCATTGCGAATATTTTTTTTGTTAACGACTTTTATTACATTTCTCCATTTGTATATTAATGTGCCTAACTGCAAATATCAGTAGTAAAGAGGCTGGAATGGCCCAGTTATAACAATGTTATTAATAGTGCAGCAACCAACCATATAATAAAGAGAAAGAGCAGCCTACACACTGGCGCTCCACACAAGCACAGGAGGAGGTTTAGAGCTATTGCCTATAATACATACTTTTTTTTGACAGCTCCAAAATGTACAACTCCCATTAATTTACACAGTTTATATTTTAAAGCTCCTTTATTCAAATTATTCATCCATCCAGTATCTGCATGAATTAACGCAAAATGATTTTAATTCTTTAATTCTGTGCCTTTTGACAGCACATGCAGAGAAATAACTGATCTGACAGCTCATATGGAAGTCTAACAGTTACAGAGAGAACCACCTGTTACTTAAACCTCTCTGAAAGACAAATGTCATGGGGAAAAAAGCCTAAAAAAATTAAATATTTTAATACACATACAACAAAACATTAAGGGGCTTTTTTATTAAACCTAAAATGAATCTCAGTTTTTTATGAAAATAAAATCAACCAAACTCCCTTCCACGGATTAAACTCATTTATCAATAATTTTTCTCAAAAAGTCATAGCGACAAAACACCACAACAAAATCTAGCCTCAATCCGTATTGTCTGATTGTCTAAAAAGTCAAGGGTTTTTTTTCCCATGAAAAACCTCTACCATAAAAAATTTAGGCTTGATAAATTGGCCCCTAATTGTAACTAATAATAATGTAACTTTACTATACTATAATTAGGGTTGCACCGAATCCAGGTTTCGGTTCGGGATTCGGCCAGGATTCGGCCTTTTTCAGCAGGATTCGGATTCGGCCTGGCCGAACCGCATCCAAATCCCAATTTGCATATGCAAATTAGGGGCGGGGAGGGAAAGCACGTGACTTTTTGTCACAAAACAAGGAAGTAAAAATGTTTTCCCATTCCCACCCCTAAATTGCATATGCAAATTAGGCATCGGATTCGGATCGTTATTCAGCCGATTCTTTCACAAAGGATGAGGGGGTTCGGCCGAATCCAAAATAGTGTATTCGGTGCATAGTATAGGATCCATTATCTGAAAACCTGTTATCCAGAAAGCTCCAAATTACAGGAAATTCACATTTTTAAAAATGATTTCCTTTTTCTCTTTGATATTAAAGCTGAACATTTAACGTCATCCGCACAAAGATATAATAATCTTTACTAGAAGCAAAACGTTCCTTTTGGGTTTTATTCATATTTAAAAGATTTTCTAGTATGAAGATCCAAATTACGGTGAGACCCATTCTCTGAAAAACCCCAGGTCCCAAGAATTCTGTAGAACAGGTCCCATACATACACATTATTTTTTGTGATAAAATCTTAGTTATAGCTCATAAAAACTTGGTTAATTCAGAACTGAATTAAGGGATAAAGGGCACAGGGTATAATTCTATACTTCCTATACCCTATTCTAATACAATTCACTTATTACAAACACTTTTTGTGGAAGATGAATATGTCTAAGAATCCAATATTGTATTGTGATGCTTTGAGACTGAGACCTGGTGTTAAGTTCCTCAACCTCCCAAGAGTCTTTTAGCGTCTCAGAACACCCACACAATATCCCCCAAAATGATTATCATTTTTTTTGTATGGTCTTGAATTTTATGTTCTTGAATTTTATATATTGAATTTCAGCAACATTTTTACTTTACAATCGTTAGATAGAATTTTTTGTCATTGCCCTATGTGCTTTCTCTGTATAGGAGGCAAAATCTTGGAAATTTTGGAGAAGCATCAGGGTCATTTTAGTTTTCCAGACAGCAATAGTTTTGTATTGTAACATTTGTTCCACCAGCTTTCCAATTTTGAATAAGACAGATGTTCTGGAATGTAGAGGAACTCTAACAGCCAGCTTGGTCCTCCCACCAGTGCCAGAGACTTGGAAATGACCACGCAATTGGAAAATGCCCCTTTTATGTGCTGTGTCAGCTTTGTAATAGATTTCTAGAGTCTTTGCAATTCACAATTTTCACACAGCAAAGAGCAACTTTTCTTGTAGTGCATCTTCTTCTTTGTGGTTTCTATGTTGTGAACTGTGTGAGCTTCCCCTTAGTGATGGGTAAATAAATTTGGCAGGCATGGATTCACAGCAAATTTCCACGTTTCGACACCCGCAAATACTTTTGCGAAACTGCGACGAAAGTTCGCTGGCAAAAAATTAGCTGCAACTAAAAAAATTGTCACGCATTAAAATTGAAGTAATAATAATCAAAATTATTCTTGTGTATAAAAATTGACGCTCGCACCAAAATTATTTTGACACCCATTGACTTCAATGCGTTTCACAAATTTTTAGCAAAACTGCCTATACTGTCCCCCCAATAATTTAGGGTGGCTTCAGGCATTTCTCTGCCAGCTACAATACAGTATACTATGGAAAAACTGTTCTATGTACAATTAGCCTCAATGAGCTTGTACAGTAAATTTATATAAATATCTATATATATAATACACAAAAGCTATGAATATATTGTAAATGATATCCTTATAAACCATGAGTTCTGATGTCATCATTTATAAACGGTGAGTTCTGATGTCATTTCTGTCACATGACTCACTGAAATTTGTGTATTATAATAAATAAAGTTGCAAAATATGTTAGAAATAGAAGTTACCTCGGAATTCCATGATCTGTATATGGTCATGAGACTCCTCTGTAACTTATAATATCCTTATATTTTACAAGAGGGGGTACTTTATTCACTATATATACAGCGCTACGAAATATGTTGGCGCTATATAAATACATGTTAATAATATATATATATACAGTATATATATATATATATATACACACACAAACACACACAGTATACACTGGCTTCTATGAACATTAACGCCAGTGTAAACAGTGTAATTTAGAAATAAAATGTAACCATTAAAATCATGACAGAATTCAAAGTTCTTGGAAAAAATCCAGGAATGGGATAATATCAATGGTATTGTAGGGCTTTGCTATGTGTATATTATATTGAGCAGATTAGATTTGTGAGTGGCTTCTCCTCTGTTCTCATTGCTGTTCTCTATCATACAGGCAGCATTGTTACAGAGCGTCTGGAACGAGGTGAAATTCTTTAGTTAAATGATTTATTCAAAGTTAAATTGTTCCAGACTATACAGCCACTATACAGCCTGACTTTACAGGCTCCTACAGAGCAAATAACTTACAAACCAGTCTGTCTATCTTCTTACATTCTTCTTCTGCTATATGACCATTTGCTTCCCAGCAAGGTATGCAACAGTGCACATAACAGAACAAATGCTGACTGACTGGGCAGTTTGAGGCAGATTTATTAATGTTTAGTGATAGGCAAATCTCTCCCGTTTTGCTTCACCCAAAAAAAATGTGAATTTCCTGGCAAATTCGCGAAAAACTGTGAAAAATTAGGAAAAATCTTGGAATCGGAAAGTTTACGTAAAAATCGTGAAATTCGGACGTTTTCACAAAAAAATCGTGAAATTTGGGCGTTTTCACGAAAAAATCTAGCAATTCGAACGTTTTCAAGAAGAAATTGTGAAAATCGGAAAAACGCAGGAATAAATTCATGCCAGGCTAATTTATTCGCTCATCACTATTAATGTCCGAATGTTCAATTCGAATTTTCAAAGTTTTTTTTGTGTCAAAACTCTAATTTAAAACTCGAATATAAATTTGAATGTAAAATGTATCAAACCTCGACCATGGGAACAGTTCTAATTTGAATAGTCTCTAGCTAAAACCTGCCAAATTCATTTACAAGTCTACGCCAGAGGACCGTTGACCCATTTGAAGATGTTAATAGCCGTCCTGACATTCAAGTTTTTTTCGGAGAAAAACTCGAATTCTAATTGGATTCTAGTTTTCAGGTCAGTAATTTTCAAATCTTAGACATTCGAGTTTTTTCTTAAATAAGATAACATTCGAGTTTGAGTACATTCGAAATTATTAGAGTAAACAACAATTCACATAAATTCGACTTTGA
This sequence comes from Xenopus laevis, assembly GCF_017654675.1. NCBI lineage: Eukaryota > Metazoa > Chordata > Amphibia > Anura > Pipidae > Xenopus > Xenopus laevis. The sequence goes on from NC_054385.1 coordinate 21,431,929, forward strand.
TAAATCTTTCCCTTTAAATTCATAAGGCCTGAGTTAGGGGTAAATTTACTTAAGGTCGAATATCGAGGGTTAATTAACCCTCGATATTCGACTGTCGAAGTTAAATCCTTCGACTTCGAATATCGAAGTCGAAGGATGTAGCGCTATTCGTTCGATCGAACGATTAAATCCTTCGAATCGTTCCATTCGAAGGATTTTAATCCATCGATCGAACGATTTTTGTTCGACCAAAAAAACATTAGAAAGCCTATGGGGACCTTCCCAATAGGTTAACATTGACTTCGGTAGCTTTTAGGTGGCGAACTAGGGGGTCGAAGTTTTTTCTTAAAGAGACAGTACTTCGACTATCGAATGGTCGAATAGTCGAACAATATTTAGTTCAACTCGTTCGATTCGAAGTCCGAAGTAGCCAATTCGATGGTCGAAGTAGCCAAAAAAAAACATTCGAAATTCGACGTTTTTCTTCTTCTATTCCTTCACTCGAGCTAAGTAAATGGGCCCATTAATGTCACCACTTCCAAGAAAGCAGAACAAAGCTACAGAGCTATATTTATATTTCTTTAGCTAGAGCCACTATTGTTTTTGATGGACTTAATGGTAATTTCTCTGTCTCATTACTTATGAAACCGCCATATATTTAGCTATTAACTATATACACAGAAACAAGAGGTTAATGAACCATTAATTAACCTTCCTTGCTTTTCTCAGTTTTCTTTCTTGTTTCTATTAATATAATAACACAGAAAGGATGAGTAATAAAATGAGTTATTTAATTTACATGTCTGGTTTCCAACTGCTGCGAACAAATGTGTGTGGCCACTGTTTCTGAGCGATATTGTTTACATGAGCCATTTTCCTTTTGTGAATATTATGTGACTGTGATTTAGATCTTTCCATTCTTTCCTGGAATGCACTGACTAATACAGCCTTTCAGATGTTACACAGCAGAAGGCAGTTTAAGAACGACTTCTTGCACAAGTGTGATCTTTGTCTCCAGGAACTGCAAACACCTCGACGTGTTCTCCCAGACACTAATGTGCTATACTAATTTACACTGTGTCGCTGTAAAACCTCATGTAGTGGTTTTAACACCTCGATTCAGCCTTGTTTCTTAGGCAATACAGAATCTCAAATCTTCTTCTGTTTTCCTAACAGGAAACCTGTTATGCAGAAAGCTCCATTTTAATTAAATAAGTCAAATTCTTAAGACTAGTGATGGGCGAATCTGACGCTAAAATTTACGAAACTGCGAAAATTCCCCAAAATGCATTTGTATATTGGCGAAAAATTTTATTGACATACAACATTTTTTTTCACCTATTGGAGTCTATGGAAACCATTTTTGTAGCGAAACTTGGCGAACAATTTTGCTCATCTAAGGTTTGAAACACATTCAAGGGATCACATTCAGGTTTTTATTTTGGAACACAGTTTATCTAACAAATCTTTTTTTACTAGTAGGTGTGCATAAATGTGGTTTACTCAAAACTAGAAAAATATTTTTATAAACATTATTGTATAAACTAAGATCTCTGTGTCTAAGGAAGTCTACTCTGTACATACACGGCAAGATATGTCTTGATAATATATAGTGATGGGCGAATTTGCGCCATTTCGCTTTGCCGAAAAATTAGCGAATTTTCCGTGAAATTTGCGAAATTGCAAAAATTTGCGAAACTTTTTTTTTTTTGATGCCGGTGAATTTTCGCGGCCGTCTTGCGAATTTATTGGCCGGCGGCGAATCGCGCAAGTTCGCTGCGAAATTCGTGCCTGGCGAATAAATTTGCCCATCACTATATACAGCAGTTGAATTCTAATTGAATTCTAAGTAGTAGTAGAGCATCACTTTCATTCTATTTGTTCATTGCTAACTTTAAAGTTAGGAGTAAAAAACTACAGTGGTCGTTTCCTTGGTCAACATATTGTGAACAATACGAAAAATGGCTGCAATCACAGGAATTGACTGCGAATTTGCACCTGGCAAATAAATTCACCCATCACTAATAATGTACTAGGTTTCCCTGTCTGAAAAGAGTTCATAATAAAAAGGGTTACAACATATCATGACAAATCGTTAACATATATTCAATCTAAACTGAAGAAATAATAAACCACATTTCAATTAAAATGCTGCATCAGTAACTATGTCTCCTCCTGAAATCTGGTTACATTGCTCTGCAGGAATCCAATAAATTTTTCATTCCAATATATCGGCTGCAATAACATTTAAATTAAGCCCATCACAAGAAAGGTTATGATAGTGAGCTGCAAGTGTTCTACAGCTTGTCTCCTATGTAAACACTCACACATAAATGCTTATTTATATACAGCAGATATACAAGTATAGGACCTGTTATCCAGAATGCTCAGGACCTGTTTTTTTTCCGGATAAGGGATCTTTCTGTAATTTGAATCTTCATACCTTAAGTCTACTAAAAAATCATGTAAATATTAAATAAACCCAATACCCAATGTTCTGCTTCTATTAAGGATTAATTATAATTTAGCTAAAATCGATGACAAGGTACTGTTTCATAACAGAGGAAATCATTTTGAAGATTTAGACAGTAAACCCTTTTAAAATCAACCTTATTCCAGTTCATTGTCATTATAGTCTAACAGCCATTAGTAAAGGTTGAGAAGATAAAATAAAATTGAAAACAGGACTTGTTGGCAATGTCAATCAAGCCCAGACTTCTGATGAAAGTTGTAGTACAGGTATGGGACCTGTTATCTAGAATGCTCAGGACCTAGGCTTTTCCAAATAAGTGATCTTTCCATAATTTGGATCTCTATACCTTAACGTTAAGGGGGTAATGTAATAAAATTTGCAAATAGAACAAATTTGCAAATAAAAATTTCATGTCGCAATGTAATATTATTAATTAGGCTTAATTGCGCATTGCAAACCTTTAACACATGCTTGAAGACAGCGTAAACTTTTGGAGCAAACGTAACAACTTTTCCATTAAGACGTTTTATTACATACACACAGGGGCAGATTTATCAAGGGTCGAATTTCGAAGTAAAAAATACTTTGAATTCGAATATTGAATTTGTACTTTTTTCATCGAATTTGGGTATTCTGCGGTCGAAGTAAAATCGTTCGATCAAACGATTAAATACTTCAAATCAAACGATTTTATCGTACGATCGAACCATTGTATTTCGACTTCATAAAACTTAGAAAATGCTTGAGAAGGTCCCCATAGGCTAACATAGCACTACAGTTTTGGTCTCCAGCACTCAAACGGGATATTATTGAATTAGAGAGGGTCCATAGAAGGGCAACTAAGCTGTTTCAAGGTATGGAGAATTTCAGCTATGAGGAAAGACTGGCCAAGTTGGGGATGTTCACACTGGAAGAGGCACTTAAGGGGTGATATGATAACTATGTATAAATATATAGGGGATCATATAATAATCTCTCTAATGCTTTATTTGCCAGTAGGTCCTTCCAGCTGACAAGAGGGCACCCATTCCGATTAGAAGAAAGGAGGTTGCGTCTAAATATTCAGAAGGGATTTTTTACAGTGAGAGCTGTGAAGATGCGGAATTCTCTCCCTGAATCAGTTGTACAAGCTGATATATTAGCTTTAAAGTGGACCTGTCACTCAGACACAAAAATCTCTATGATAAAAGTCCTTTTTAAACTAAACATGAAATCCAATTTCTATTTTATATTAAAGCATTCATAGCTGTTGTAAGCTAATGAGCTTACAACAGCTATGAATCTCAGCTGTCAATCAAATATTGTCTGCCACTCCTCTATACCAGTGGCATAGAGGCGGGCAGACAATTACTTTCACTTTCCATTCAGCACTTCCTACATGTCACTGCTCTCCCCACATTCCCCTGTTCTCTTTACCATTTAATTGTGTAGCCAGGGCATGGGAAGGAAATCGGGTACCCTATTCTGGTGCACAAACAAGATTCTGAGATGATACAAGGCTTTTCTTAATAACAGTGTCTACAAAATGGCTCCTGCCTGCTTGCTATAATTTTGAAATCCCAGACTGAAGGAAGCAAGATTCAAATAATTTATATAGTGTAATTAAAGTTCATTTTGCTTGACTAATGTGATAAAATAGGATTTTGAATAATTTTTTTGGGTGACGGGTCCCCTTAGCAAATGAAGGAATACAGGGATATGGAAGATAGCTCATACCACAAGTTGAACCATCCTGGAGTTTTCCCCCTCTGAGGCAAATTGTAGAGGCTTCAGAAGTGTTTTTTTGCCTTCCTCTGGATCAACTGGCAGTTAGGCAGGTTATATATAGACATAAGGAGCAGATTTATTACGGGTCGAATTGAAAATTGGAATACAAATTTTTGAATTTTCTTTATGGTCTAAACTGTCAAATTCCACTAGGGAAATATCCAAACTCGATTTGAGTTTTTAAAAAAATTCTAATTAGATTTTTGAGATTTATCATACTCTGGCCCAAATTCAGATTTGATTATTCGCCACCTAAAACCTGCCGAATTACTGTCAATGGGAGAGGTCCAGGGATTCATTTGGAGATGTTTGTAGCCTTCCTGACATTCAAATTCTTTCCCGGAGAAAATATTCAAATCGAGTTTGATTGAATTTGATTCAAGCTTTGGGGTCATTTAAATTTGTCTGACTTTTACAAACTCAATTTTTTTCGGAACCCAAGTCGAGTTTCGAATTCATTCGAATTTAAGGGAGTTCAAAAAAACTCACATGAATTCGAAATTCGACCCTTGATAAATGTGCTTCAAAAGGTCGAACTTGATGGACGTGTGTCTTTTTTCACCCTAACTTACTATGTTACTATGTGAAGGGCAAAGTGTTCGCAAAGGCAAAATTGTTCACTTTGAGAACATTTATTCTTATTGCAAACAAATTGCAAACGATTTCTGTGTTAGGGACCAATATTACATTCTCCCCTAAGACTACTAAAAAATCCTTTAAACGTGCATTCAACCCAATAGGCTGGTTTTGCTTCCAGTAAGGATTCATTATATCTTAGTTGGGCTCAAGTACAGGGTACTGTTTTATTATTAACAGAGAGATGTCGGTGGGTTTTCATCTTGGAATCTGAGCTGCAGACTCTAAGGGGTGAACTTGCAGCACTGAGCGCATCGGCAAACGAGGGGAATGACAGGAGGCTCGCAGAGCAACCACTGGCAGGGGCTAGTGGAGTGGGGGGAGGAGAAGGGGCAGTGGAGGCTAATGAGGGAGTAAGGTTTGTGACAGTCAAGAGGGGAAGTAGGGGACAGAAGAGTAGGGGGGCTGGTCCACAGCTTGTCCAAAACAGCAAATTCACCGTTTTGGCTGAAGATGCTGGGGAGGAAAACTCCGAACTGGCGTGTATGGAGCAGGCTGACTCTCGGAGCACCCCGGGAGGCAGTGGCTCTAATATGGGTGGTGGGGGGAGTGCAAGGAAGGAAAGGCAGGTTCTAGTTATAGGGGATTCAATTATTAGAAAGGTGGATAGGGTAATCTGTCGCAAGGCCCCTACATGCCAAACAGTCTGCTGCTTGCCTGGTGCTAGGGTTCGGCATGTGGTGGAACGAGTGGACAGATTATTGGGAGGGGCTGGGGAAGACCCAGCGGTCTTGGTACACATAGGTACCAATGACAAAGTTAGAGGAGGTGGTGAAGTCCTCAAAAAGGATTTTAAAAAACTAGGTGCAAAGCTGAGGGCGAGGACTTCCAAGTTAATTTTCTCAGAGATATTACCTGAGCCACGAGCAACACTAAGGAGACAGCGGGAGCGTAGGGAGATTAATGCGTGGCTGAAAGATTGGTGTAGGGAGGAGGGTTTTGGGTTTTTGGAGAACTGGGCTGATTTTTCAGTTGGCTACAGGCTCTTTGCTAGGGATGGGCTGCACCTCAATGATGATGGGGCAGCTGTTTTGGGAGAGAAGATGGCTAGAGGGTTGGAGGAGATTTTAAACTAGGTGTGTATCTTCCACTAAAAGATACAGTGGAAGACAGGTTAGATGAGATAGTGGGCAAAGAAAGGGAAAATGGGGGAGGAGATTTGGCTGGGGATACTGTTAAGGATAGGGAGGACCACATGTCATATGTTCAATATGGTACCAGTATTAAATGTATGTTTACAAATGCAAGAAGTCTGACTGGTAAAATGGGAGAGCTGGAGCTGCTGGTGTTGGAAGGAAAATATGATGTGATTGGCGTGGCCGAAACATGGCTGAATGAGTCGCATGACTGGGCAGTAAATATCAGTGGCTATACTTTGTTTCGGAGGGATAGAGGCAATAGAAAAGGAGGAGGGGTATGTCTGTATGTTAGGCAGGATTTAAAAGCTCATATAAAGGAGGAGGTTATGTTAGAAAATGAGGGGGCAGAAGTCATATGGGTGGAGTTCTTCACCAATTGTAAAGAATCCAGCAAATTAATTGTAGGAGTATGTTATAGACCCCCTAATGTAAGTGAGGAGGAAGAGACAAAGCTCCTAATGCAAATAGAAAAGGCTGCTAGTTTAGGTAAAGTAATGATAATGGGGGATTTTAATTACCCAGATATTGACTGGAGTAACGGTACTGCCAGATCAGTTAATGGGAACAAGTTTATAAACTTATTGCACGACAATTTTTTAGCACAGGTTGTTGAGGAGCCTACCAGAAAAAATGCTATTCTTGATTTAGTGATCTCAAATGACCCAGAACTTATAGCAAATGTGCAAGTCATTGAACCCCTGGGTAATAGTGACCATAATGTTATATCTTTTAATGTCTGGTGCAAAAAACAAAAATATACTGGGGCAACAAAAACCATGAATTTTGGAAAAGCTAATTTTAGTGCCTTGAGGGCTGCCCTACAGAGAATTGATTGGGGCATTAGGTTTTCAGCTAAAAATACAGAACAGAAATGGTTGTCCTTTAAAATGATATTAAATCATTACTGTTCTCAATTTATTCCCTTAAGGACTAAACGTAGAAGCTCTAAGAATCATCCTGTGTGGCTTAATACAGAAGTAAAGAAGTTAATGGGAAAGAAGAGAAAGGCATTTAAAAACTACAAATCTGTAGGGACAGAAGCTGCATTTAATGAATATAAACACTGTAATAAATGTTGTAAATCAGCAATCCGGAAGGCTAAGAAAAGAAATGAAGAGTTAATTGCGGTGGAGGTGAAAACTAACCCTAAAAAGTTTTTTAAATATATTAATAGTAAAAAGATGCAGGTTGAGAGTGTTGCTCCATTAAATAATGGTACCAGTATGGTTGTAACAGATGCAGATAAGGCAAATGTGTTAAATCAGTTCTTTTCTTCAGTGTATACAATAGAGGAGTCTGGGTTCACAGGCTCACTTAATAACTGCATGAATGGTTCAGCTCAATCTAGTCAGTGGCTGACTCAGGATATGATTCAAAAAGCTTTAATACAAATTAATGTAAACAAGGCTCCAGGGCCTGATGGCATACACCCCCGGGTTCTAAGAGAGCTTAGTTCAGTTTTAGATCAGCCCTTATTTCTGATTTTCTCAGATTCACTGTCATCTGGTATGGTGCCTATGGATTGGAGAAAAGCTGATGTTATTCCAATATTTAAAAAGGGATTACAATCTCAGCCTGGCAATTATAGGCCAGTAAACTTGACATCTGTGGTGGGAAAATTATTTGAAGGCTTATTAAGGGATCACATTCAAAATTTTGTCCTAATGAATGGCATTATGAGCAACAATCAGCATGGCTTTATGAAGGATAGGTCATGTCAGACGAATTTGATTGCATTTTATGATGAGGTAAGTAAGATTCTGGACAGGGGGGGGGGCAGTAGATGTGATCTATTTGGATTTTGCCAAAGCGTTTGATACTGTGCCCCACAAATGACTGCTTTATAAACTAAGGTCTGTTGGGCTTAATGAAGTCGTTTGCACGTGGATAGGAAACTGGCTACAGGATCGGGTACAGAGGGTGGTTGTTAATGGGACATTCTCTACTTGGAGTAAGGTTCTTAGTGGGGTCCCCCAGGGCTCAGTATTGGGTCCACTTTTATTTAACTTGTTCATTAATGACTTAGGGGACGGTGTTGTAAGTAATGTATCAGTGTTTGCAGATGACACAAAATTATCCAGCCCAATTAATTCCATCCAGGATGTGGCATCCTTGCAACATGATCTTGACAAACTGGAAATCTGGGCAGCTAAGTGGCAAATGAGATTCAATGTTGATAAATGTAAAGTCATGCACCTGGGATGTAATATCCAAGCCACTTATACCCTTAATGGGACTGCACTAGGCAAATCCATTATGGAAAAGGACCTTGGAGTCTTTGTAGATGATAAACTTGGCTGTAGCAAGCAATGCCAGTCAGCAGCATCAAGGGCAAATAAGGTATTGAACTGTATTAAAAGGGGCATAGAGTCAAGGGAGGAGGGGATCATTCTTCCACTGTATAGAGCACTTGTAAGGCCCCATCTAGAATATGCCGTTCAGTTTTGGTCTCCATCACTCAAACAGGACACTATTGAATTAGAGAGGGTACAGAGAAGTCTAACTAAGCTGGTAAAAGGTATTGAAAATCTTAGCTATGAGGAAAGACTGGCCAAATTGGGGATGTTCACTCTGGTTCTTTACAGTGAGAGCTGTGAAGATGTGGAATTCTCTCCCTGAATCAGTTGTACAGGCTGATACATTAGATAGCTTTAAGAAGGGGTTGGATAGCTTTTTAGCAAGTGAGGGAATACAGGGTTACGGGAAATAGCTCATAGTCCAAGTTGATCCAGGGACTAGTCCGATTGCCATTTTGGAGTCAGGAAGGAATTTTTCCCCCTCTAAGGCAAATTGGAGAGGCTTCAGATGGGTTTTTTGCCTTCCTCTGGATCAACTGGCAGATAGGTAGTTAAAAAAAAAATAAAAAATAAAAAAAAGGTTGAACTCGATGGACATGTGTCTTTTTTCAACCTTACTTACTATGTATTACAGAGAAAAAGGACATCATTTTTTAAATTTTTAATTATTTAATTAAAATAGAGTCTATGGGAGATGGTATTCCCATAATGCAGAGCTTTCTGGACGAAAGATTTCCAGATAACGGATCCCATACCTGTAGTCCCATGTGTGTGTGTGCCTGTGGCTGGAAACTCAGACTGTAATATTTAATTGGGCAGGGACTAAACAAATCTGTGAAAAACATTGCATACAATGTCAGTGCTAAATCATAAAAGTACTGTAAAATAAATAAAACATTAATATTTCAAGCCAGCATCTGATAGAAAAATATTTGTGTAAATTTTGCGATATTAGTAATTTTACTGTTCTCTAGAATGGTTTTTTTTTATCTAGAGAATGTTGCCAATATGACCAATGTATAATTCAATCACCAATCATCAATTCAATACAATAAATAAAACTTTATAATGCTGTATATAAGATATATTGATCTTAACCCCAGTTACTTTCTACAACTTCTCATACATCTGAGTTGTCACACATATTGTGACCTTGTTACATTTTTCCTATGTGAATTAAAAAATAACTAACATTTTATTTTTATATTGCTTTCACATACAACCATGTCTACTTTATGTTCTTTAAGAAAGGCATCCGCAGAGTCTGCTGTGTCTATTGAAGTGAAGTTCTTAGCAAGGTAACAGTCTATATAACATACCAAATGAGATGTTATCAGGGTCATTCCTACTCTGCTTTCATGAACTTGAATATTTGCAATACTTTCTTTGTTGTTTGAAATCACCAGATTTAACAAAAACCTTATTATAGCTGAATACTCCATGGAATATGAAATTCGCACGCAAGAAATTCAAAAGACCCAGTCATGAGAAATATAAAAATTATTAATCAGACTTGACATATTATTTATGTATATCCTGTACATGAAAAAATGTTAAGCAAAATTCCTGTTTATTGTTGCGCTTTGTTCGCAAACATCTATTCTATGTTCAGCCATTGTTTTTTATCCATTGCCTAAATAAATTCAACCTGGTCCATCATGTTCTCTGGAGCTTTAGATCAATTGATCCCAAACGGTCACCCAGAAAAATTCTAGGTATTTTTAAATGCAAATCTAAAAATTGTGGTTCATTAAAAAAACAAACTATAAATTAGGTCAACATTATGTAATAATGCTTTTTAATGCATTGATTATTATTATTTCCTGGTAGTAACAGGATCTTTACAAATGGACTTCCTTCCATTGTGTAGGCAGTTCTATTAGTACAGTAAATTTATGGTTAGTTTTTTTACATCATTTTATAACTGGTTATTCCAAACTGATAGTTAACTTGTGCCACGTTCAAGTGGGTCTTATAAATGTACAATTCCCAGTTGAACTACCAATGTAGTAACAGTTTAATGAAAAGCATTGCAAATTGTGAATTGTTGTTCTTATTTGTGATTTTTTTTCCAGTTACAACTTCTATTATTTTTATATCAAGTCTTTGTTAATGAGACAGGTTCTACCACTGGTGAACATTTCAAATTGAAATCTTACAGCTCTAGCTTCAAGTTTCTGGTCCTTCTTAAGATATAGTGAAACCCCTCTCTTTACCCTTTTTCAAATTAAGCATCATGAACTTGGATTCATCACTAACCCGTCTACACTAGAAATTCTGTCTGTATTGCCTCCTCTGTTATGTTACAGGGCAACCATTTTGAAATAAAAAATATCAAAAGTGGTTTAAAGGTGATACCTTTATTGGCTAACTAATATAATTATAGCAAGCTTTCAGAACAGATTTACATTACATTCCATATTAGGAGAATTAATTTCCAGAGTAAACAATAATCAGAAAATAAACTTGCTGATACTATGCATAATTAGAAAACAGTAAAAAGAACAGTAAAAAAAATAGAAAAAGGGCAAAGGGGGAGAGCTTAGTGTGGAGATGTAAGAAAATAAGAATGCCACCAAAGACTTATATGGGAGACCTCCCATTGCTTGGGACAATAGCAGCTTATGTGAATTTCACCTATATTTAGGATAAACGTCGGAGAAGGGGAAACATTTGGGTGATGCATGGCCTAGCACAGATGAACATGTTACGATGCCCAGCCCCAGCCTTAATAACATTTATGTAAATCTAAATGATTGGAAGGAGAATTGCCCTTACTAACCGTATACATATTACTTATCCATTCATGTTATGTGCTAGATAAAGGCTGATAAACCATATTCATTTTTTATCAGTTTGAAGCAAAGAAAGATTAAGAGATAAGAGTTCTCTGAATCAAAATAGGTATTCAACTCAATTATATCTCTCCTATAACCACAATATACTTATCAGAAATTATAAAGTTGGTAGTCCTCTCCACTGGGGGTTCAGGTGTCCAGTGCAGACTCCCCTTATTTAAGCAGTGCTATTTCCAGGAGATACTTGTGTCCATTCACCATGGATCTCAAATGACAGGTTCGGGAGTCGCTGTAGACCAACCAGATAGATCAATTGCAGAGAGTTGTAGTTTGTTAAAGAAGTTATCTTTATCAGATGGTACTCTAAGAAATGCTGAAATGCCATCCTTAGAAACATTTAAAGAGAACAGGAATCCCCATCGGTAAAATAAATTATTACCTTTGAGCAAGTCAGTTAGTGGTCTGAGCACTTTCTTTTTGGAGATTTTAGAGATGTCTTGAAATAATGTTATCTTGTTGTCCTCATATGTGAGATTATCAATCTCTCTAACTTTGGAGAGAATTGCTTCCTTCGAGGAGAAGCTGTGCAGACAGCAAATATATCCCTTGGGGAATGTGGGGGGGACTGCCCTTGATTTATACACCCTATGGGCTCTTTCTATTGTAATGTCCATGTTAATGTCTGTTTTCAGAATACTGTTAAAAATATGCAGAAGAACTGGATGAATTCCATCAGGTTGAATTGACTCTGGGACCCCCCTCACTCTTATTTTATTTCTTCTGCTTCTTTTTTCCTGGTCTTCTATTTGCCTTTTGAAGCTTCAACTCTGTAATTACAAACAAGGTGCAAGCCACATTATTTGCTCTCACTGTACTTCGCAATATAAAGTTTCAGTCTCGCAGGTATAACCTCGAGGAGGATCCCATCCCAACATTATTACTTAAGTGCCAATTGATACAAACAAATGTGAGTAGATCTAATTTGTTACACAGACCGCTTTTTAAAAAAAGATAACACACTATCACGGTACTCTCTTCCTCATAGGCGCACACAAAGTCTTAGAAGCGCACCACTACCTACTACTGTACCAGCGCCTCAAGCCAGTTCTTTTTTTTACAAATAAGGACGCCAAATCGCTCAGCGCCATTTCCTTAAGGTTTTGCCGTGATTTTGCTGACAGTGAATTTGCTGGAGAATTTGCATCCATTTGCATTGGCGCTGGCGTCTTTACCACTGAAATCGTGGCAACTTTGCCACCAGCGAGTTTACCTCCGGAGAGTTAACCACTGGTAATTTTACCATTGGCTGTCTCTCCTTCACTTTGCCGGTTCTCCCCATCACGCTGCAGTGACGGTTCGGGATGGTGCTGGAGCTGTTAACCTCACCACAAGCTCAGCAGCGTACGGCCATTCCGTCCCCCCTTCAACAGTGTAAAGAAGTAACCGGATCCGCACACACACGCAATTTTTTAGCAGTTGGGGAATATCCCCTTTTGTTGTGCCACCAACTAGATCAATGTTTTTTGAATATCGGGCAGGCACCACTCCAGAACGCCAAAATCAATCAAATCTTTATTTTACATTATGTATAAAAGATAAAAGCCTGACGCGTTTTGTGTCCCCAAGGACACTTAATCAAGTGGTAAACATATCCCCTTATTCAAAGAATGCATGCTTCCTATGGCTTTCATATTATATGGCAGTTAATGAAAACTTAAATTGCTCTGAAACTGAAAAAAAAAAATATTGAATGTAAATTGCAGAAGTGTTTAGAAAAGTACCCGGAACAGTTTTCATTATGCTGATGCTAGCATATCTACTGAGGATCAAAGATCACAGATATATTTGGGAAAGAACACCTGCATTTATTTATAGTGTTGGTTTTTACTTTTAAACAAGGTATGAAAGTGCCAGTTTGAATTCAATCCAGTTACTAAATCCCGGAAGACCAGTGACTGTTTGCAGAAGGAATTGCCAGCCTGGGATTATTATTAATATTTAGGTTTAGGGCATGCAGAAACTTCAAACATATATTTATGGTGTCATGAAAACCCAACAAACAAGAAAGTGCAAGGTCACTTCCATATTATGAGACCTTGATGTGGCAAGCAATGCTGAGCATACTTTGAAACAACACTGAAAGTCTAACCACAGAGACTTGTGTGAGGTTACACAAGGACATAGTAAATTCTATATTATTAATTTATAAAATAGGAGCCACATCTCTTACAAAACAAGTCTTTGTTTCATGCACGTGCATTATTTAAAATTCAAAGGTTTCAGTAAAAGCGTATGATGTCAATGAAACAAAGCTTCCTCAATGCAATGTAAAAGCTACATTGGATGTAATAAAATAGTGGTGATAAGGGAATTATTGTATACAAATAGCAATGATTTAAACCTCAACAATATCAGCTGGTTTGGATGTGTTTGATCTGCCAAGGTATTTATTATCATATAATGTCCATGTTATGCTAAAAACATTCAGATTAACACTTGAGACCTCTATTTCTATTTTAGCATTAATAAAAAAATAAATGAATGTTCCAGCAGTGTTCCAATTATTAAGCATAGTGTGCTTTATGGCAACTTGACCCCAGACAAAGATCCATCAATCACAGATTTACATACATTGTTGGGTGACATTTTCCACAACAATGGTTTTCATGTGGTCTTGCTAAAGATATATGGTGTAAGTATGCTTTAAGTAGGCACTTAAAAAAGACTGAGATTTATTTCACATTTGCAATGAAAGACTCTGTTGTATAAAGATACAATCACTTGTAGTAAAAAGGCTTTTGTTCAGGCTTTAATATCATGTACAATGCTAGCCAATTGAAGTGAGGGGGAACGGGTAAATCAAGAAAAGAAAAACATTCAAGCTATAATTTAAGATCAAGAGACTAAACATATTCTTGAGGTATTTACATGTTCAGTTGAGGTTGGCAGTGGCAGAAGTGGGCCAGAAAACTGGATTTTGTGATCCTAATGGGGACATTAACACAAATGCAGTTTGCAAAGTGCAATTTTGGACACAAAAGACCCTGTTATTTTACCCATAATGCAACATGTCCCATGATTCCAGGGTAATTGTGGTCACACTTTAAGTTGTGTCCTCCACAATTGCTCCTGATGTGTCAGAATGGATGTAATTGTGTTTTGCCACAAATCAGATAAGTTGTGCCTAGCATTTTGATAATGGTGGAACATACTTTCAAAACAGTGTTTGTATCCAATTCACTGGCACAAGTCTCATACTGTGGGAATCCTTGAGCTACTACGCCATTCATCATGGCAGGATGAACACATTGGCAACCATGTGACAGTGCAGGAGTATATTTGGTGGTAAGTACCTTATTGAATTGTTTCAGTATCTGGGTGTTCAGGATACAGCAAGCTTGTGCAATACAGGTGTTGGGAAGTGGGGCGCAACTGGGGTTTAAGACTATGAGAGTTAGTTCTCTGACTAAACTGATATGTAGGCAACATCGAAAGGCAGTTATAGCCATTTAGCCTTTCAAGTCAAGACAGATTTGTCCAGCTGCCACCGTTGCTTATACAGTATTTCCTGCTGATACTGATATTATAAAGTGTAACAGGAGCTGTACCTCCCCTGCTAATTTTCCAGTAGTAATTACTTTAATGGAGAAACTTTGCTTCTAAGTGTACCAGCACATAAGAATTTTTTAAGCACCTGAAACAGCACAATGTTCTATTACCCTAGGACACAACGATTTCATAAATGTAAATCGAATTTTTTTATCAATAAAATATTTGTACTTAATAAGAATGGAGGGTGACACCTTTAGGAATCATTAGAAAGAATTATAAGGATAGTACAATTAAGTTTTCCCAGTGTACCAGTGGTCCAGTCTGACACTGTCAATACAATTAAATGCCCCATATTTATATCCCATGCTTATGTTCTATGCTTGAAACAGACAAAACATAGTTCGTATTATAGTTTTATTTTATTTTTTTTATTTATTTTTTTTGTACATAATCATATCCATGTTTACTGTATTCATACATCATTAACTTACTCACAATTTTTCACAAAAAGAAAATCAGTGGCATAAATAAATTTTCTGTATTCTTTACAAAATCACGTATCAGTCTTTTCTTAAAATGTTACATATAAGGCACATTAGAATGTATATTTATATAAAATAAAACTTCAGAGTAAAAAAAAAGAATTAAAGAGCTAGAAAGTCTCCATTTGTGCTTTAAATGTATGAAACCTTTGACATCTGTGATTAACCACATTAAAATCTGGAATAAAAATCAGTTACTTCTCCTCCTGTGGCACTTAGTGGAAATGCAGTCACAAATTCAAGTGTAACCACCACATTGTCCAATTATTACAGTTATGAGCTGAGGGAAGGGAGGGGGAGTGGTTTATCCAAGTCCTAATGTGCTGAAATGATTGCTTATTATAGTTTTAATGCAACATGGCACCTCCTAAGTGTGAATGCTAACAGGGTGGGCCATACTGTTCTGTGTATTATTGTAAAATATGTCTTCAAATGACTTGATAATCCAGGGAGCCATGTATCAAAATACCCATTCCATAGTTATCTGAGCCTGGATTCAAATGACTTGATAATCCAGGGAGCCATCCATCAAAATACCCATTCCATAATTACCTGAGCCTGGATATAAATGGAGCTCAATTATGAGATGCTCTTTGGATGTATGTAGCATTCAGGAGATGGTCTGACGTATATACATGCATCAAGAAGATGTGTTATTTTAACAAAAGCATGGGGCTAACAGTAGGGAAAGAAATTCTTCAAAGGCTGGGGTGTCAAACAGTGTACAGAGCCCAGTGGGGCCCTGACTGGTGAGCAATTTCAATATAATTAAATAATAAATTTGTTGGAAAAGCCTTCTTACAGAAGTGTTTTGGTTCATAAAATGATTTTATTGTGTAGCCCAGTACTGGAATAAAAATATCTGTTCATATAGATATGAATCACACCTTTTTTCACAAATTTGTATGCTGTGAGAAAAGTGATGTCAAAACAAAGTGTGCTTCATCTGTAAAAGAAAGAGATCTGAAAAACAGAAAAGAAAAAAAGTGTGTATAATTACTCATCAGTGTCAAATGCAGGAATACAAAATAGCCTCATAGCAGATAAGATTAAAAAACACATTTCCATTTCCACTTTTTTGTCCAATAGAAACCTGCTTACCTGCTAGTTGAACCAGAGAAAGGCAAACGACCCATATGTAGCTTCTCCAATTACCTCAGATTGAAAAAAAAAATCCTTCCTAACGGCGATGGGACCAGTCCCTGGATAAACTTTGTACTAAGAGCAATGTTCAGTCAACCAGTATTTTCTCACTTGCAAAAAAAGACATCCAACCCTGCCCATCCAAAGGATTGGCCAGCGCAACTGTTTTGAGAAGAGAATTCTACAACTTGCTCTCACTGTAAAAACCTTTATTTAAAATTAGACAACAATTCCTTTCTTCTAATCTGATTAGAGACCCTGGTGTCTGCCAAATGTATTATATGGACTGGAATATGAATAGGAGATGGCCTGAATAGATAGATGAGTAATCACAAGTAGGAATAACAATACATTTGTTTTTATAAGGGTCAGTGACTCCCATTTGGGTGGAGAAAGTCAGAAAAAAATGTAAATAATGCAAAAACTATTAAAAAAAAGTTGAAAAGTTGCTTAGAATTGACCAATCTATAACAAACTAAAAGTTAACGTAAAGGTGAACCACCCCTTGAATCCTACTTCCCAACTATTTTCCTTTATTCTTTTCTTTATTCTGAATAGGCCTTGCATGCGTAACTACTTTTCTTTTTCACTGCATTCCTTTTATTTCAGAATATTTGTGACATGTTTTAAATCCTGCCCCAGGTTGCTCTCCACATATGCTTTTTTGACAGATTATGAAAGGTTCTTGGCCTTGAAATCTAAACCTGTTGTCAGCGTATATTGCTTCGTTCTATCAGCTGTCATGAAATGAATCCCAGATTCACACATGAATAGGAATTTGGCAATAGCTTGAGTAAGTTACTTTCCTTAGGGAGAATAAATAAGTATTATATTGGCAATATAGTGTAGGTTTAGAAATAAGAAACACGGTTTTGAATGGGACATATGTTTAACTCTAATTATATACATTCACTATTTGACAGATAGAAAGGTATTATCCTTTCCCAACAGGCATTTAGTATGCAGTGTGTTGACAATGTTAGGATTTAAATTGACCCAGTATGCTAGTGTTCAGATGTGCTTTTTATACAAAACGTTAATGACATAAAGCGACTTAAAGGTATGTTGAAACTTAACTCACTTTATTTTAGTAAATTAATAACCAGAGAGAAAGCTGTTAGTACTGTTTTCTTTTAATTCATGTAGTAATGTCTTCCAAGAAACCCATTAAAAAATGACTTTAGACTCTTTGGACGCCCATCATACAGTATTCCAATATTCTGACCACACATTGACCTAACCACCTTCCCCATAAAGCTTAACATGTGAAAATAAATGCAAGTCTCCCCTTAGGACCTCAAACAACACAATTCTACTTTATCAACTAGTGTCCAGATTTGCAGACAATCATTTCCTTCAAGAAGTGTTCTAGAATCTGGAAAGTCGTCTGTAGCAAGCAATGCTAGTCAGTAGCTGCAAAGGCAAACAAGGTTTGTCGTATTAATTGGGTATAGAGATTTGGTAAAGAGGGTCATTCTACCCCTATTCAAAGCACTGGTAAGGCCCCATCTTGAATATGAAATGCAGTTTTGGTCTCCAGCGCTTAACCGGATTTAATTAGAGAGACTCAAAAGAAGGGGAACTAAGATGGTAACGGTATGGAAAGTCTCAGTTAAGTATAATTACTGGTTGGGATTGTTTACACTTGAGAAGGGGAGCTTAAAGAGTACCTGTCATCCAGACATAAAAAGCTGTATAATACAAGTCCTTTGCAAATTAAACATGAAACCCAAATTCTCTTTTTATTAAAACATCCTTAGCTATCAATCATATATTGCCTGCTTCTCCTCTATGCTTTGGGCATACAGACTGGGCAGGCAGTTACCATTCTGAATAGTGATGGGTGAATTTTGGGGCATTTAGCTTCGAATTTCCTGCAAAATTCGTGAAAAGGCCAAAAATTTGCAAAATGGCACCGGCGTCTCGTTTTCGCCTTGGCGTCTGTATTTTTGATGCTGGCGAATTTTTGCCAGCAAATTTTCACTGCGGTTTTGTGAATTTATTCGCCAACTGCGAACCACGGGAAATCGACGCAAATTCGCACCTGCCGAATAATTCGCCCATCACTAATTCTAAACTTCTTAGATGTCACTAGAATTCTCATATTCTTCCTCCCTCCTCACAGTCTATAGCATGGGCATGGGGATGTGCATGTTCTCCCCATTCTGGTGCATACACAAGATGGGTGATTCAAAGCTTTATTTAATATGTGTCCACAGAATGACAAGTGCCTGTTTGATGTGATTGTGAATTTCAAAGCTGAAGGAACAACATTTAAATAATTGATATGATGTAAGTAAAGTTTATTTTGCTTGGCTAACCCAATACAAAATGATTTGGAATTACTTCTAAAAATGTGTTTTTTTAATTTCCCTAAAACTTCAAAAATTCGTTATTTATTAAAAAATTTTGTTAGTAATGGTCCGAAAAACTGGTATTTTCAGAGGTTTTAGAGATATTTCGATTTTTTTTGCATATTGTCTCATATAGACTTTAATCATGGTTTTTATGTGTGTTTTCTCCTTTTAACCTTTACCCCCTTCCCTTCCTCACCTCATATAACAAAAATAGGGTTAGATAAAAAAAAATTTAAAAAAAAAACTGCAGTTAATAAGAACTCTTTCATTTTACGGCAATTTTTTACTTTAGCCATTACAATATTATAAAAAGGCCTCTAAGAAGAGAACTTCAAGAGTTGACTAAATATTACACTTCAGCCTCCTTTCATTTATTTATAAAGCGCTTAGACAAATATGATTGAAATTTTCCTACCTGTCGATAATTTTGTTGGACTTGTTGAAATGCTATTAAAGCAATGAGATTGCCTTAATATTTAGCAACTTTGAGGAGATTTCCATTACTACTTAGACTGCACAGACAACTGCTGTATTTGTCTATCCCTCTGGAAATATTTGAAGCATATAAATAGGCAATATATACTTCGAAGGATCTGTCAAAGTGTGTCAACATAATTAACATTTCTAGTTCGACACTTTTTATACAGCGTTCTTGTTCCCAATTTCTAAACATGAAAGTAGTAAAACTGGGCAAATTTGGTCAAATTTACAATTTTTCCTATTTCTCTTATTTATAGAACTCCTTTTTACTCATTTAATTCCAATAAATTTCTACTTCAGCTATTTTATTTCCGCAACTCCCCATTCATGTAAAATGTTGATGAAATTTGTTCCCTGACCGAAAACCAATGAAGTGTTTCAAAACAGTATACATGACTACTTGGACCAAATACAGCAACATAAGTCACACATTCCCTCTAGATTGGATAAACCTACAGCAAGAGGTCAATGTGTTCACCTGTTTGAAAATAAATAGCAAAGAGGCCTTTCGGGTAGACATTTCTGATGGAATTAATTATCATTAGTTCTTAGCTTTAGTTAATGGGCTCAGCTACAGTATTACTATCCTAATATTTTTATTGATGAGTGAATTTTTTCTCCAAGCATGGATTTGAGGGGAAATTTTGCACTTCAACATCTGCAAATCTGCTGCAAGAAATTTCACTGCAACAAAAAAGTCGCCAAGACAAAATTGTCGCGGGGACAAAAAAGTTGCCACAGGAATATAAGCCCATTAACTTGAATGCATTTGGAGTGAAAATAAATTGTTGTGCGCGTAAAAAATTTTTTGCAGTCTATTGACTTGAATTCATTTTGTAAATTTTTCACAAAAAGAGACAAATTCACCCATGGCAAATTATTTTTACAAATGTAAAAAGGTATGCGGCTGATTTCCATTATCCAAACAATGAATTAGTGTAACGGTTGGCACCCAATGCCAAGCACCCTGGTCTCGGCTCCATGCTTTTGCCTGTAGCAGAAGCCTTTGGCCTCGGGAGGAGCCCTCAGCTGCTCAGATGCAGCCAGGTCTTAAAACGAGAGGTGCAAGGCGAAAGGTTCTAAACAAACGAAGGGGCACAACTGTAAGCAAAGTCTTTGGGCAGAAGGTCGTGGTGCAAGGTGTTTAGACAGAATCTAAGTTGGAACAGGCCAGGTTGAGGCAGGCAGAAAGTGAGCGTAAACAAATCAGGCCGGGTATGGGCAGGCAGAGTTCAAAGCGTGGTCAGGCAGGTAAGGGTCAAAACCGGGAGATCAAATAGATGGATAAGGCAGAATAGATAGTTGGATTTCAGGGAAGAATCAGGATCCAGAGGTCAGAATCGTCAGAAACAGGCAGGGGTCACAACAGGTAGTCAGAATCAGGATCGAGATCAGAATAGCAAAAGCTAACAGCACCAGGAACAAATCCTATAACGGGCAAGGATTTTACACATTGATGTCCCTTTTAAACATTTGAATTTCACGCCATTGCGCGCATGCGCCTTTAAATACAGAAGAGTTCACGGAGGAGGAACACATTGTGGAGGGCGTCCCCGCTGAGGGGGCAGCAGGCGTCCGTGCCGTCCCCCCACTAGACTACCATGGTGAGTCCTTTTATTACATTTAGTAATGGGATAACCAAGCCAGGAAAAGCATACAAGTTTGTGAATATGCTATATGACAACATTTTGGATGTCAGTTAAGTGAGGGACCAACTATAAAAGATGCTGTTTTGGAATTTGTAGCAATATGTAAATTAATAACTTTTATTCAGCAGTCTTTACCCCCCACAATTCATTGCACCCTCATAAATAAAATCTAAAAAAAAGTCAAAACATTATTTATTTTCTGAGCTATTCCTCTGCTTCAGGGGGTTCACAGTCAAGGCACCTCCATATCCTGCTTCTCTTTACCCATTCCACTTGACAGCATGTTCGACTTCTCTCGTTCTGTATAAGCAGGGCTATGCATCAAATTTCTCAGGACTCCCAATTGGACATGTGTAGCTTTTAGCAAAGATTACACATGATTTGTCTTTGTTGATGAGGAGATAGGACAATGTCCAAGACATATCCACTGTTCACAGATCTTCCCAGAGGTAGACTAACTAACTATTTTATTATCACAGTGTTATGGAATATCATTTGTGGGCTGGAAATAAATATTTTGTATTGTTGGTCTGTAATGTACATATGCAATAAATGTATATTCTCAATTGATTTATTAGAATAAAAAAATGTGTAAACCTTCCGTATACTGAAGGCAGTGGAAGCCACAGTTTTGCATGCTTGCCGTTACAGCTCTAAACAGCAAAAGTTAAATATTTTCATCAGTGACGTGCTCTGCTGATATGTATTCTATGAAGAATTTTTCAGTCCAGTATATTAGCCCCTGGTGAAATGTATAAATGCAATTATACAGGATGTGTTCTAGGCATCTATTTGAAGTGCGTGTAGTCTGCTCTTTATTTAACGGGATGGGTTTCATTTAAAGGTGCTTACTTCATTTTAAAATGTTCTTATTAAAAAGAAAACCATGGTATCTCTTTTGAAATTGATAGCTGTAACTTTGGAATGTGGAGATTTGATCTCTACTAGGGATCTATGCTCTGTAGGCGAGCACACACAGGTGGGGGATGAAAAACTAGCCTCCTAGCAAAACATTCTCTCTTGTGTGAATGGGGACGTTAGTTCATATATCTACTGGAACATATGTGTTTAAATATCTACCCTACTGTATATCACCCCCAAGAAGTCTCTTACAAACTGTAATACTTCCCAGAAGTTTCAGGATAATGTCTGCTATGCAGTAGTTCCATTATCTCATACAGCCCATTGTACTAAGCACTAGCATATGGCCTGGAACATACAGACTGTTTTATTTATCAGCCTTGGTTGGGAAATTCAGATTTTCTTAGCATTAATACCTGCCGTTTATGAAAAACATGGATTGAAAAACTACTTATTCTACCTCTAACAATAAATTATAATATTAAACTTATTTGGCACTTAGAAGAGGTTTCACGTCAATAGATATGCATGCAATATATTTATTTGTAATATGAAATAAAGTTGCCAAGAGTTGGACTGGGCTGGCGGGAAACTGGGAAAAGTCTAGTGGGCCCGACCCTTGTGTGCCCTGCTCCCTGTTAGAAACACTGTGCCCTTTGCCTGAATTCCCCAGATTTTGGACGAAAAAGAAAGGAGTTGAAAGGTATGTACAACAAGGGGGGATTGGCAGAGGTGGCAACCCCAGTCGGCCTGGACATTCCAGGACTACACTGGCTGTCAATAGCTAAGAAAATACCAAAACAAAAGGACCAAAACATTGTTATGCTCCTCCTGTATACTGATAGGCGAATAATGTCCTTTAATGCAGCCTTTCTAATACCCAAGCTATCCATTTTATGACATTCTCCTTGTTTAACACTGTATAATTTAGTAATCCGTATCACAAAATTAGTACTGTATATTCATGTTTAGAGTAATGTGATTGCCCTTAATTAACCAACACAATGGATTGAACTCATGACCTTTGTTATTTCAATAATGTTTTACTTATCACAATGGATAAGTACAACAGGAGGGATCATGAATTAGTAACACCTGGAAGCCCTGGTAGTCAGAATAGAAAGGCATTTTGTTCAGTTTCAAAAAAAGGATTTCATAGTTGTAGTAGACCACTGTGCCAGATTTAGCAATCATTTTGCAGACATATAATATTATAACAGGTATGGGACCAGTTATCCAGAATACCCAGGCCCTGGGGTTTTATGGATAAGGGATCTTTCTGTAATTTGGATCTCCATACCTTAGGTCTACTAAATAAGATTACAGTATAGCCCCCTTTATACGGTTTTCAGTTACCAGAAAATTATTTCATTAAATTTTTTTTGTAGGAGCTGGCCTACAGAAGTAATTTGGAGCTTTCTGGATAACAGGTTTCCAGATAAAGGATCCCACATCTGTACTACTATTTTTTAAGCTTGTGTTCTGTTTTTAGATTTGTGGATCAGGTGTCTTTATACAAGTATGAAGTGATATAAAATGTACATTTTTCAAATCAGAATCTTAACAAAAAAAAGGTACGACAACTATTTACCATATTATATCATTTGTCTATTTGAGGAATTATAAAGCCAAACATAATGTTATATATATATATATTTATATATATATATTTATATATATTTTTATATATATATATATATATATATATATATATATATATATATATATATATATATATATATATATATATATATATAGTCACATACAAGAGTCCTCTGCACTCAACCCATTATCAATATATTTAAGACAGCGACATTTTGTGCATGCTGCTACTAAAAAATGCCTTACCCTTTAACCCTTTAAGTGCCAGCAGAATTTCACATTTTGGTTACGCGAAATGCCAGCCGTTTTTGAAACATTTTGTGCTCTCTCACTTTAGGGGCATTTTCTGAGGGGAAACCTATAGTTTACCTAGGAAAACTATACATTGTTTTTTTCGGTAGAAACTGAGCTTTCTAAATCTGCCTGAGTTTTCATGTATTTCCACCTGTGCAAAAAACATTTATAGTGCTAAATACCAAAAAAAAATGAAAAATTACCATTTTTCATCGTATATCAATTTATACCAGAAAAATATTTAATTTTACGGATGAAAATCCAACTGATTTGGAAAGCCTTATGTCTCTCGAACGTGCCAATACCAGATATGTATAGTTTTAGGGAGATTTAGGATTTCTGTACAGCAAAAACTCCCGGCAGTATATTACCGAATTTTGAAAGCACTAAGGCAGAAAACGGCATGCTTTAGATTCCAAGGCAAAAAATCCTGAAACCGTAGGTTTACCCCAGAAAACCATACATTTTTGAAAAGTACACATTCTGCCGATTACAAAATGGGTAACTATGTCTCTCTACTCCCAACTACCAAACATAAAAGCTTGTCTGAACATAGCGGTTTTTCAACAAAAAATTCAAAATTCTGAAAAATCATTTCAAAGGTTTTATTTTGCTGCTCCGCATATCCCAAACTATATTAGGTACCAAGAAAAAGCACCTGAAATATGATTGCCAGGGGTCCACTGAACAATTTGATACCCATTATGCATAGGTTTACCAAAGTATCTGGCATTTAGAGACACCAATATGTAGTTAGCACATCCAAATTGTTCAGGACTTTACTTCAGCTACTGAGAAATCAACACATTGACTGCATTTTTTGTGGGGTAAAAACACAGAAATATATGTTTACCCCCCAAACCCATATATTTTTGGAAAGTACACATTCTACTGAATCTAAAATGGGTACCCATGCCTTTCTGCTCCAAACTACTGAGTCGCAAGGCTTTCCCACATTTGTCGGTTTTGGTGAAATATCTGAAAATTTCCTCAAAGCTTCAACTTCCCAGCACCATATCGCCCATGTATCATTACGTACTAAGAAAAAGCACCCTAAATATGATTGCCAGGGTTCCTCTGAACATTTTGGTGGTCATTGTTCATAAGTTTACCAAAGTATCTGGCATTTAGAGGCCCCAAAATGAAGTTAGCGCATACAAGCAGTCCCGTGGGTAACTTCAGCTAATGAAAGATCAACACATTGACTGCATTTTTGTGGGGTAAAAACACAGAAATATATGTTTACCCCCCAAAACCCATATATTTTTGGAAAGTACACATTCTACCGAATCTAAAATGGGTACCCATGCCTTTCTGCTCCAAACTACTGAGTCGCAAGGCTTTCCCACAATTGTCGGTTTTGGTGAAATATCTGAAAATTGCCTCAAAGCTTCAACTTCCCAGCACCATATCACCCATGTATCGTTACGCACCAAGAAAAAGCACCCTAAATATGATTGCCAGGGTTTCTCCAAACAGTTTGGTGGCCATTGTTCATAGGTTTACCAAAGTATCTGGCATTTAGAGGCCTCAAAATGAAGTTAGCGCATACAAATAGTCCTGTGGGTAACTTCATCTAATGAAAAATCAACACATTGACTGCATTTTTGTGGGGTAAAAACACAGAAATATATGTTTACCCCCCAAACCCATATATTTTTGGAAAGTACACATTCTACTGAATCTAAAATGGGTACCCATGCCTTTCTGCTCCAAACTACTGAGTCGCAAGGCTTTCCCACAATTGTCGGTTTTGGTGAAATATCTGAAAATTTCCTCAAAGCTTCAACTTCCCAGCACCATATCGCCCATGTATCATTACGTACTAAGAAAAAGCACCCTAAATATGATTGCCAGGGTTCCTCTGAACATTTTGGTGGTCATTGTTCATAAGTTTACCAAAGTATCTGGCATTTAGAGGCCCCAAAATGAAGTTAGCGCATACAAGCAGTCCCGTGGGTAACTTCAGCTAATGAAAGATCAACACATTGACTGCATTTTTGTGGGGTAAAAACACAGAAATATATGTTTACCCCCCAAAACCCATATATTTTTGGAAAGTACACATTCTACCGAATCTAAAATGGGTACCCATGCCTTTCTGCTCCAAACTACTGAGTCGCAAGGCTTTCCCACAATTGTCGGTTTTGGTGAAATATCTGAAAATTGCCTCAAAGCTTCAACTTCCCAGCACCATATCACCCATGTATCGTTACGCACCAAGAAAAAGCACCCTAAATATGATTGCCAGGGTTTCTCCAAACAGTTTGGTGGCCATTGTTCATAGGTTTACCAAAGTATCTGGCATTTAGAGGCCTCAAAATGAAGTTAGCGCATACAAATAGTCCTGTGGGTAACTTCATCTAATGAAAAATCAACACATTGACTGCATTTTTGTGGGGTAAAAACACAGAAATATATGTTTACCCCCCAAACCCATATATTTTTGGAAAGTACACATTCTACTGAATCTAAAATGGGTACCCATGCCTTTCTGCTCCAAACTACTGAGTCGCAAGGCTTTCCCAAAGTTGTCGGTTTTGGTGAAATATCTGAAAATTGCCTCAAAGCTTCAACTTCCCAGCACCATATCACCCATGTGTCATTACGTACTAAGAAAAGCACCCTAAATATGATTGCCAGGGTTCCTCTGAACATTTTGGTGGCCATTGTTCATAAGTTTACCAAAGTATCTGGCATTTAGAGGCCCCAAAATGATGTTAGCGCATACAAACAGTCCCGTGGGTAACTTCAGCTAATGAAAAATCAACACATTGACTGCATTTTTGTGGGGTAAAAAACACAGAAATATATGTTTACCCCCCAAAACCCATATATTTTTGGAAAGTACACATTCCACAGAATCTAAAATGGGTACCCATGCCTTTCTGCTCCAAACTACTGAGTCGCAAGGCTTTCCCACAATTGTCGGTTTTGGTGAAATATCTGAAAATTGCCTCAAAGCTTCAACTTCTCAGCACCATATCACCCATGTATCGTTATGCACCAAGAAAAAGCACCCTAAATATAATTGCCAGGGTTCCTCCGAACAGTTTGGTGGCCATTGTTCATAGGTTTACCAAAGTATCTGGCATTTAGAGGCCCCAAAATGAAGTTAGCGCATACAAACAGTCCCGTGGGTAACTTCAGCTAATGAAAAATCAACACATTGACTGCATTTTTGTGGGGTAAAACACAGAAATATATGTTTACCCCCCAAAACCCATATATTTTTGGAAAGTACACATTCTACAGAATCTAAAATGGGTACCCATGCCT
Source organism: Xenopus laevis (assembly GCF_017654675.1). Taxonomy (NCBI): domain Eukaryota; kingdom Metazoa; phylum Chordata; class Amphibia; order Anura; family Pipidae; genus Xenopus; species Xenopus laevis. Next base: position 21,458,777 of record NC_054385.1, read on the forward strand.
TTCTGCTCCAAACTACTGAGTCGCAAGGCTTTCCCAAAGTTGTCGGTTTTGGTGAAATATCTGGAAATTGCCTCAAAGCTTCAACTTTCCAGCATCGTATTGTCCATGTATCATTACCAGCATAAAGCATCCTAAATATAAACATATGGGTCTACTAAACAGTTTGATACCCAATGTGCATAGATATACCAAACTATGTGGCGCACAGAGACCCCCAAATGACAATATGTATAGACATTTTCACGGCTGACGCGCTGGCTGCTGCAATATAACCACCCGGTGTGTGTATTATGCGACATTAGCCCACCTAACAGTACAGAGACCCCAGAAAACCATATATTTTCAGAAAGTACACATTCTGACGAATCCAATATGGGTAAATAAGTGTTTCTACTGCAAACTGCCAAACTGCAAAGCAATGCTGAACATAACGTTTTTTATCAAATTTCGGAAAATCGTCACAAAGCTTGAATTTTACCACATTATATGCCACACATTTCGTAACGTATCAGCATAACACATCCTAAATATGAACGCCAGGGGTCTACTGAACACTTTGATGCCCAATATGCATAGATATACCAAACTATGTGGCGCACAGAGACCCCCAAATGACAATAGTGTATATACATTTTCACGGCTGACGCTCTGGCTGCTGCAATATGAGCACCTGGAGTGTGTATTATGCGACATTAGACCCCCCTAACAGTACAGAGACCCCAGAAAACCATATATTTTCAGAAAGTACACATTCTGACGAATCCGATATGGGTAAATAAGTGTTTCTACTGCAAACTGCCAAACTGCAAAGCAATGCTGAACATAACAGTTTTTATCAAATTTCTGAAAATCGTCACAAAGCTTGAATTCTACCCCATTATATGCCACACATTTCGTAACGTATCAGCATAAAACATCCTAAATATGAACGCCAGGGGTCTACTGAACACTTTGATGCCCAGTATGCATAGATATACCAAACTATGTGGCGTACAGAGACCCCCAAATGACAATAGTGTATATACATTTTCACGGCTGACGCGCTGGCTGCTGCAATATAAGCACCTGGTGTGTGTATTATGCAACATTAGACCCCCCTAACAGTACAGAGACCCCAGAAAACCATATATTTTCAGAAAGTACACATTCTGACGAATCCAATATGGGTAAATAAGTGTTTCTACTGCAAACTGCCAAACTGCAAAGCAATGCTGAACATAACGGTTTTTATCAAATTTCGGAAAATCGTCACAAAGCTTGAATTTTACCCCATTATATGCCCCACATTTCGTAACTTATCAGCATAAAACATCCTAAATATGAATGCCAGGGGTCTACTGAACACTTTGATGCCCAATATGCATAGATATAGCAAACTATGTGGCGCACAGAGACCCCCAAATGACAATAGTGTATATACATTTTCACGGCTGACGCTCTGGCTGCTGCAATATGAGCACCTGGAGTGTGTATTATGCAACCTTAGACCCCCCTAACAGTACAGAGACCCCAGAAAACCATATATTTTTGGAAAGTACACATTCTGACGAATCCAATATGGGTAAATAAGTGTTTCTACTGCAAACTGCCAAACTGCAAAGCAATGCTGAACATAACGGTTTTTATCAAATTTCTGAAAATCGTCACAAAGCTTGAATTCTACCCCATTATATGCCACACATTTCGTAACGTATCAGCATAAAACATCCTAAATATGAACGCCAGGGGTCTACTGAACACTTTGATGCCCAGTATGCATAGATATAGCAAACTATGTGGCGTACAGAGACCCCCAAATGACAATAGTGTATATACATTTTCACGGCTGACGCGCTGGCTGCTGCAATATAAGCACCTGGTGTGTGTATTATGCAACATTAGACCCCCCTAACAGTACAGAGACCCCAGAAAACCATATATTTTCAGAAAGTACACATTCTGACGAATCCGATATGGGTAAATAAGTGTTTCTACTGCAAACTGCCAAACTGCAAAGCAATGCTGAACATAACGGTTTTTATCAAATTTCTGAAAATCGTCACAAAGCTTGAATTCTACCCCATTATATGCCACACATTTCGTAACTTATCAGCATAAAACATCCTAAATATGAACGCCAGGGGTCTACTGAACACTTTGATGCCCAGTATGCATAGATATAGCAAACTATGTGGCGTACAGAGACCCCCAAATGACAATAGTGTATATACATTTTCACGGCTGACGCGCTGGCTGCTTCAATTTGAGCACCTGGTGTGTGTATTATGCGACATTAGACCCCCCTAACAGTACAGAGACCCCAGAAAACCATATATTTTCAGAAAGTACACATTCTGACGAATACAATATGGGTAAATAAATGTTTCTACTGTAAACTGCCAAACTGCAAAGCAATGCTGAACATAACGGTTTTTATGAAATTTCTGAAAATCGTCACAAAGCTTGAATTTTACCCCATTATATGCCCCACATTTCGTAACGTATCAGCATAAAACATCCTAAATATGAACGCCAGGGGTCTACTGAACACTTTGATGCCCAATATGCATAGATATACCAAACTATGTGGCGCACAGAGACCCCCAAATGGATATATAGTAAATAAAATTTACAAGGCAAAACAAAATAAGGCAGTAAAGAGTGAAATGCAAAAAAATCCAATAAAACCACAAAAATCAATGTTTTTTTTCCAGACTAGTGTTATCGGCCGTCAGAATCACAGTTTGAATATTTTAGCTGGGCCAAACAGGTTATACGGCTAGAAACAAGTGAACACAACATACGCAGAGCTGAAAATGCAATAAAATGGCTAAAAATTCAATAAAATGGCTAAAAATGCACCAAAATACCCAAAATTGCAATATAATCACCGAAATAACATAAAAAAGATATTGCACAGTACGGTTAGCGAATACGCTATTCGTAATGGAAATAAAACATTTTTTTCAGCCAAAAAAAGAAACGATGCGATAAGAAAAAAAAAAAAAGCCACAATGCCATGTATGTGCGTGTGCGTGTGTACAAATGGTAAATTACATGTTATGTGCGCGTGTGTGCGTGTGCACATGTGTGTAAGTGCAGTGAGTGTAAGTGACCCCCCCAATCCCCAAAAATGTATGTGTAAGTGTGTGTAAGTGTGAATCTAAGTGTGTATTACTGTAATAAGTGTGTGTTGGTGTGTTTGTGTGTGTAATTGTTGCACTAACCTGAAAAAATCGCTGGAGACTGTTGCAGGCGATCTGGAAGGGCCTCAGGAAGAGATCTGCGACGTCCTCTGTGTGCCTGTGCTGTGGGGGCGGAGATATCCAGCGCGGTGTAGGCTGCAGCAGCAGGACACGTAAGTTACACGTGCCTGCTGCCGTTGCCTAGGGGCAGGGGATCGATGCGGAACGGAGCGAGTGGCTCTAACAGCCGCTCCTCCGCTCCAGAACCCGGAAGTGCTGCAGAATCTACGTTCTGTGGCATTTCAAGTTACTTTTCCACAGAACGTAGATTCTACGTTCTGTGGCACTTAAAGGGTTAAACAAAACAGGGATTGTTTGTCCATATATTGCAATATATTTAAGCTGGCCAACTACGTCAAAGTCATCCCATATCTGGCCAGTCCTATGCTCAATTTCATCTGATTCATTAAGAATTCTATTGCTTCATTATACATTTTACAAAGGGACTTGGTTTTACCTGCAACTTAACTTGCTGCTTTCAAAGTAAACCTCCATACTTGGCTGCCCTTTTATTAGACACCAGTGGGATCACCTGACTATAGCTGGGAAGGGTGGGAGCTACAACATGGAGCTGGTCACTGCTCCTGTATAAACTATAACAAACAAGGGAAAGTTGTGCTCACCACTATTTTTTAAAAACCATTAGGCGGGGGTGCAATGAGGCTGTGACCACAAAATACATATAGTCAAATACAAGAGTCCTCTGCACTCAACCCATTATCAATATATTTAAGACAGCGACATTTTGTGCATACTGCTACTAAAAAATGCCTTACCCTTTAAACAAAACAGGGATTGTTTGTCCATATATTGCAATATATTTAAGCTGGCCAACTACGTCAAAGTCATCCCATATCTGGCCAGTCCTATGCTCAATTTCATCTGATTCATTAAGAATTCTATTGCTTCATTATACATTTTACAAAGGGACTTGGTTTTACCTGCAACTTAACTTGCTGCTTTCAAAGTAAACCTCCATACTTGGCTGCCCTTTTATTAGACACCAGTGGGATCACCTGACTATAGCTGGGAAGGGTGAGAGCTACAACATATATATATATATATGTATAAATACACATCATTTTTTATATACATTTGTTCCAGTGATTGAAAAATACTAAGATCCCCATTGACTTGTCTTGTGCAAAATCCATACTCTTGGGGGGTATTTACTATAATTCGATTAATCTCATTGTTTTCATTAAAACAAAGTTGACCTAACGCCCATCCACGAATTTAAATAATTTATCAAGAAATCAGTTCGAAGATGGTGCAGGAAAAGTTTCAACAAAATCATACGAATTGGCGATTTTTTCAAATTGTTGTCCGAAAAACTAGTCTTATTTGGATTATTTGGATGAAAACCAGTGCATATCACTATGTCAAAAAACATCTTCATGGACATCTGCCATGGACTTCTACATGACCTCGACAGGTTTTAGATTTTCGGATTCTTATTTTTAGCAGCTTTGGGGTATAATACATCTCTAAAAATTCTAGTTTTCCCCCTCAACCAGAAAAAAATCAAGGATTAATAAATAGGCACCTTAATTTATGCAGTTATTTTTCCCATCAATTTCCATTTTCCAGTGTGGTAAGGGCACAAGAATGTAGGTATTGCTTGCATCACACTAGTGGTGATAGAGATAAAAAAGCTTAAAATTTGATATTATATGTTTGGATATGAAATTAAAAAATCCATAAAAATAAATATATCTTTGGCTTATCTCTGGAAGAGAGAAGATTAGTTCATTGCAGTGAATTGATTCCATATGTGAATTCAGTTGCAGGTATAGTAAATTGTCTGGAGATGATTTGTATTTTAGAGGAGGGCTTTCAAATCTCCTAGCTGTGAAGGAATGAAAAAGACCAGTGCAAGCATGCATGCTGACAGCAAGACATATATTATCTAGTTTGAGTTTAATGGCATGCAACATTTCTATATTATTAGGAAATATGAGTGTTATTACTCAAAATTCTTTAGTTAATTGCCTTTCTTATTACTTCTGAAGCTTCTTTCCAAGTTCATTTATTCCATTAAGATGTTTTGTTAATGCTATTCCATTTTCATTTAAAATAAACTAAGCTAGAATTGACCTGTATTATGGATCAGGCACCATCTAGAGTATGCCGTGTCGTTTGGATTCCAGTGCTCAAACTGGATATTATTGAATCAGAGTCCAAAAAAGGGCAAGTCAGCTGGTAACGGGTATGGAAAATCTCAGCCACGAAGAAAGACTGGCCAAGTCGGAGTTGTTTACGATGGAGAATAGGTGCTTAAGGGGGAATATGATAACTATGTATAAATATATAAGGGGATCATAAAATAAACAGCCACCCATTTTTAAAAGCATATGTATTGGGTGAAAGCTTGAGTTCACCATTTGAAAAATAGGCTTCTGAAAATCCCATAGGAATGAATAGAAAGTGAGTGAAGCTTTAAATTTACGTTTTAATACATCTCCCCCTAATTAACTATAAATGGAAACACAGACAAAAATAAAATATGGTTATACATATGAATACGACATCGGGGTAGCAATACTAACATAGCACAAGACCAAGGAAACATGAGAAATAATAATGGGTTTTTTTTGGACTGAGCAGAGAATTTTCAATTTAGATGTTTAAAGGCTGCTTATGCAGACATTTAAAGGTAGCTTTTATAAATCACATTGTAAGAAGGAACTGACATAAAGAATATAAATATAATTCGTACATGAAATCAGTAATAAAACTTCTTTGTTAGACAAGGGAGTACAGGTCAGGCCAGTCTCTGGATCAACTTTTTATTAAGTACAAATTACAGTAACCCTGCATCCCCTCACTTGCGTAAAAAGGGTGGTTCACCTTTAAGTTAACTTTTGGTTTGGTATGTTATAGAATGGTCAATTCTAAGCAACTTTTCAATTTATTATTTATAATAATTCTTTATTTGCTTTTTTCTTTTTTGTTATTGCTACATTTTATTAGTCATCTTTCAAACCAGGCCCTCTCCTATTCGTGTTCCAGTCTCTTATTCAAATCAATGCATGGTTGCTTGGGTTATTTGGACCCTAACAACCAGATTCTCCTAACAACCAGATTCTCCTAACAACCAGATAGGTCTCCATCACAGGTTTGCCTAATGCAGCCCCATTAAGGGAATACATGACTTTTCCCATTCCAGGTGTGTTACCTTACATGAATATGCCATACAGTTTTGGTCTCCATCACTCAAACAAGACATTATTGTATTAGAGAGGGTACAGAGAAGGGCAACTAAGCTGGTGAAAGGTATGGGAAATCTTAGCTATGAGGAAAGACTGGCCAAATTGGGGATGTTCACGCTGGAGAAGAGGCGCTTAAGGGGTGATATGATAACTATGTATAAATATATAAGGGATCATACAATAATCTCTCTAATGCTTTATTTACCAGTAGGTCTTTCCAGCTGACACAAGGTCACCCATTCCGATAAGAAGAAGGTTCCGCCTAAATATTCGGAAGGTTTTTTTTTACAGTGAGAGCTGTGAAGATGTGGAATTCTCTCCTTGAATCAGTTGTACAGGCTGATACATTAGATAGCTTTAAGAAGGGGTTGGATGGTGTTTAGCAAGTGAGGGAATACAGGGTTATGGAAGATAGCTCATAGTACAAGTTGATCCAGGGACTAGACCGATTGCCATTTTGGAGTCAGGACCGATTTTTTTTCCCCCTCTGAGGCAAATTGGAGAGGCTTCTGATAGGGTTTTTTGCCTTCCTCTGGATCAACTGGCAGTTAGGCAGGTTAAAAAAAAGTCAAAAGGTTGAACTTGATGGATGTGTGTCTTTTTTCAACCTAACTTACTATGTTACTATGTATTAGAATTCATTCTCATCTGCCACTTAGGCACCTAAATTGCCATTGTAGGGACCTATAGCGTTAATGTGCTTACAGTTAAGGAACACATTGGACAGGGTATCGGGGCTTAAGGTTCTACTCCCTGACCACTCCACTGGGTGAGATCCAGACCACGTGTGAGGTATTTCTGCCTCGAGGTGCTGTACTGCCTTGACTACATCCTCAGGGAATGCACCTGCATCTACCTCTGAAATACAGTCTGAGCTGTGTGCATATATATTCTGCAAATGCCTCTTTACTGATGTAAGTACCCTGTGGATTTGTCTTTGACAAATAAAAGTTTGTTCTGTTTGACTGCAAGAACCTCCTGACGCACATTTCTTTATTGGTTAAAGCACAGTAGCCTGTGGGAGTTGTAGTTGTACTACACCACACCTTCATTTTCTCTACTTTGCGAAGGCCCTGTCTTAAGTGTTAGAGTCCAGTGTAACCCATGCTCTAGTATACTAGCTGGTTGTTAACCTCGTTTGCCTGGATAGTCCAAAAACGTTTTACACCAGTTTCCCAGATCCTGCTGCAAGGATACCACATCCTGCATAGAATTAATATACACCATACAAATAAAAGCATTGCAGTGAATAAACTCGTATTGTATTGTATTAAAGTGGACCTGTCACCCAGACACAAAAATCTGTATACTAAAAGTCCTTTTCAAATTAAACATTAAATCCAATTTCTATTTTTTATTAAAGCATTCATAGCTGTTGTAAGCTCATTTAAACATCTCAGCTGTCAATCAAATATTGTCTGCCCCTCCTCTATGCCTTAGTCATAGAGGTGGGGCAGACAATTACTTTCACTTTCCATTCAGCACTTACTAGATGTCACTGCTCTCCACACATTCCCTCGTTCTCTTCACCATTTAATTGCGTAGCCAGGACATGGGGATGGACATCAGGTCCCACATTCTGGTGCACAAACAAGATTCTGAGATGATGCAAGGCTTGTCTTAATAACAGTGTCCACAAAATGGCAGCTGCCTGCTTGTTATAATTATGAATTCCCAGATCGAAGGAAACAAGATTCAAATAATTTATATAGTGTAATTAAGTTAATTTTGCTTGACTAATGTGATAAAATAGGATTTTGAATAATTTTTTGGGTGATGGGTCCCCTTTAATTGTGAATACATGATGAAAGGAACATAATATAAATGGTATCCTTACTACACAAAAGATCACATCAATGTGGTACAAGTTACGTATATATTTTTTCCCCAAATCTTTGTGTTATTTGGTAATTGTTATGTGAGAGTTTATCATCTCCTCCATGCAAGCAGAAAAAAATCATATTTTTCTAGACAGTAGCTTACTGCCTTCTGTTTTTTCTTTTTTTCGATTTTGGTGCATATTTTTCTCCTAATGATATCTGCCAGGTGTTCACAGACTCGCAACGCAGCTGCATTTTGTCCATATGTTTCTATAGTCCCCCAAGTTACAGAGTTGGAGAATCACGAGCCTAGAGAGCCGTAATAATATAAGAGGAATGTGAATCATGAAGTACCCCCCTCTGTCACATATGGCAACATACCAGGAGACATGGGAAATTGAATGAGATATAAGAACGAGAAAAAAACTGAGCCTTAATAAAACAGATGAATGAGAAAATAGAATAAGACTTGATAAGGTGGATATGAAAATCTAGATAGTACTAAGGGCTAAGGAAAAGGTTAAAAGAAAAAAGACTTACGCATGTAGGAATACAGCGGGAGGGAGAGCGAGAAGCTGTGCACAACAGAGAACATAAAGACAATGGAGTATATTTATTAAAGAGTGAAGTTAGAGATAACCACAGTCCTTTGATAAATATGCCTTTAAAAAACCCATAGAAATAAATGGAAAGAGGCAGTATTTCACTCTAGTGGACTGTGGTGATCTCTAACTTCACTTTTTGATAAATATACTCCAATGATGGGCAGGAATAATGGGTGACCAAACCCCCATTCCACTTTTGTAATACATGGAACCTGTTATCCAGAATGCTCGGAACCATAATCCATAATTTGGATCTTCTTACCACGAGTCTACTAGAAATCATTTAAAAATTAGCTAACCTCAATAGACAATTTTGCTTCCAATAAGGGTTAATTATATATTAGTTTGGATCAAGTACAAGCTACTGTTTTAGTATTACAGAGAAAAAAGGAAATCATTTTTAAACATTTGGATTATTTGGATAAAATTGAGTCAATAGGAAATGGCCTTTCTGTAATTTGGAGCTTCTGGATAATGGATCCCATACCTGTATACAAAGCATGTGTTGCACAGGAAGGGTTATAGTACTCCTGACACTTTTTTCCAATACTTTGCAACCAAACTCAACTCCCCTTTTTTGAACGCGTGTTGAAAGAAGGAATATACTCCTTCCTAAGGTATGGAACCAAAGGGGGAACTCTTTTTTTACATTTATCAAGTGCCTTTGAAATCCTTTAACATGATGAAAGTATGTATATTTAAGTCTTGGGGGTAAGGAATGTCTGGATGGCCAACTGAACATGAGAGTTGATAGAGTAAAGAATAACAATTTATTCTTTAAGTCACTCTGGGCACAAAATTCATCTGTGGGGGTCTAAGTGGAAAGCTATGTGCTTTTCTGATTGAAAGGACCTTTTTTGGCTCCATATTTATTTGAAGCTCATTTTTTGCTCTTATATTTGCTGTTTGGAGATAGTGATCAGTACCAGTCTTCTGTCTAATAAAACTGAATTTGTGATTGAATTGTCTGTCTCTATTTTTCTAGGAAGTCTTCAGGAAACATTCACTGGGAGCGGATGTTTTAACTGCATATGTTACATATTTGGGCTTTATTTATTTTCATATCACATAGACTATATAGTCTATGTGATATGAAAATAAATAAAGCCCAAATATGTAACATATGCAGTTAAAACATCCGCTCCCAGTGAATATTTACAGTAAGTTATCTCTATGGTTTTTATTGCTTATTTCAAGCGTCTTCTAGAGACTCAAGTGTGAGTTAAGAAGAAAATATCTCTAACAAAGCTTCTATTATTTTCTCTTAAACTAACTGTAAGTAAAATAGCATAGTTTATTGCTCAAACAAAACATCTTTTCAACATTCTCTTAGAAATACAGTATTAATCACATCTGTTATATGGATTGCTTACACTAAGGGCAATTTTTTGTCATTTATGGGAAAACTTTTTTTGTGTTAAAACTCACAAATTCGAATTTAAAAGCACCAATCCAAATGTAAATGTGAGATTTATCACACCTCTACCATGGAAGCACATCTAATTTGAATATTATATCAATAAATAACCTCCCATTCGATTTGTGAGTACATTTGAATTTATTAAAAAGAAAAAAAAATAACATCAATTCAAGATTCAAACTTAGATAAATAACCCCCTAAAAGATTAATAATTAGTTAACCCTCTTAGTGCTGGCGATCAGCTTTGATCCATGCCATGCATTGGAATACTTATTGACAGCTTAAATCAGAGAGTCAACAAGAAATGCAGAATCAATCAGGGGTTGGGTTGGGCTTTTACAGCAGGGGAAGCAGGGGATAGGGCTGACATTCAGTTGTCCAAGAAAGGAAAATCACAGTAAGTATGATACTATTTTGTTTGTCCCGAGTAGAATCAGTTAAACTAACATGAGTATCAAAGGTTGCTGGAATGAAATAATACAAAGATGGCATTTTTATCTAGAAATACTAATTTGGTGGTTTGAAAGTTCATTCATAATGGCATTTGGCAAGAAGGAAAGAATAAATGTCACTGTAAAGCCTTCAAACTGTGTTTTATAGCAAATGAAAACCATGCATGTTGTCCTTACTTACTTCCAATAATTTAGCCAAATAAACTCTTAAAACCTTGCAGTGATTTCTTATCAGGTGTGTTTTACTGGAGGGAGCAGTTCTGCTTTATTGACTGCCAGGTATTTATTGTCCTATTAGTGTTTCCTTATTAAATTGTGCCTCCATTGGGGCTTGTAAGTTATCTCGATCTTGTAAAACAGAAACTTCTGTGATGAGACAATGGGAGTCACTGCCTCTGACCTCTTCCCCAGTGATCTGAGCCAAATATACATTTTACAGAGGTAACTCTATCTTCAGCCTGTTTCAGTGACAAATTACATTACTAGTTCAGTTATCAAGCAATCTTCATTAAATTAGAGATTACAGAGAGTTGTTGTTAGAAGAAGCTATACTTCTTTTTTACTACTAACTTTCAGGCTTGATTGGGAATAATGTCTCAAAATGCTTTAATTATACTAAATATAAAGTGTAATGGAAAGACGATTAGAAATAATGATTTTGACTACGATCTTAAATCTGTATTGTGTTGTAGTAGGTAACTAAACTCAGGCACACTTGGTGGCAAAAAATATGATCTTTTTTTCACTCCCAGTTACAATATTTCTGTACAGTTACTCTGCACTGTGTGAATATTTAACAATATGAACATTGTGCATTCATTATGGCACCTTATAGAAAATATTTTTTCCAAGCTGTTGAGATTTGCTTCATTTATTTGTGAAGTTTCACACAAAAATGTGTCCCATTTTAAAAATTGTCCATGAGAATCAATGTCGCAGTTCAGCCTTACATACTGTTAGAAGAATGTGACTATTAGCATACTCCATACCTGTTTATCATTTAGTGAATATTGCTGACTGACTGAATTGTGTCACGGTCGGCACCCTGAACCAGAGCTAGTGCCAAGCTCCCTGGTCTCGGCTCGGCTTCACCAGTAGTGTGACCGCCTTTGGCTTCGGGAGGAGCCCTCAGCGTACTCACATGCCACCTGGACTTTTCAAGAGGAGCAAGGCAAGGAGTTCTGGCAGGCAAAGGGGCACGACTGTTGTTAGAGTCAGTTAGACCAAAGGTCACAGTACAAAAGGATTAGGCAGAAGGAAGGTCAGACAGGCTGGGTCGAGGCAGGCGGATATCAGAATCGTCAAACAGGCAAAGGGTCAAACCGGGTGATCAGACAAAGGGTTAAGCAGAAGAGTTGTCGTAGGCAGGCAAAGGTCAGGATACAGATTGTCGGATTGTCAGGAAGCAGGCTGGGTCAAACACGGATAATCAGATCAGAATTCAAAGACAGATGCACAAGGCTCAGGAAACCACAAGAACTAAGTTCTATCACAGGCAAAGGGCTGTACAATGAATGGCCCTTAAATAGTATTCAAATTTCGCGCCAAAACTTGCTGGCGCAAACAGGCGCGCCACGTGTGCCCTAGAAACAACATGGCGTCGGTGCTTAAGGATCATGCAGCGGGCGCCCCCCCCCTCCGCCGCACAGCTACTTTCTTTACAAATTGTACTTGGTGACAATGTGGCATTTGTTTCAGGAGTTTAATATTGAAACAAAGTAAAATAAGACTTCCTGTCCTTGACACTTATGTTGCAAAAGGTTATTTAAAAAGGTTTTAATACATTGTGTCACTATTTGAGAAATGTCTATTTATTACCTGTCACTAGATAGCACTTTCTGTAATTCACCTCTTTTTGTGTCAATTCATTAATACGAAACATGTAATTTGATATTGAAAGTAATTTGATATGGAAATAGTTCACTGTGACTTATGGGTAATGTGGAGGTGGAATGATGTGACTCCTCCCTGTGGTGGGTATTTAAGCACGTTTAGACACTGTTAATTAATGGCTTGACAAAGGGCCTGTGTAGCCCGAAACGTTGCCTATGGCATTTGAGTAAAGTTTTTGCAATTTTTCAAAAAATACCGGAGTGCTGCTGCTTTATTTGCTACATGTATACATTGCCCTGGCAGGGGGTATAGCTTGCACCTGGGGCCGCAAGGAGCCTTGTCCGCTTTTGAAGCACACTTTATCTACATTTAATGTGGCATTTTTTGGCATGAACCACAATTTTTATTAAGGTAAATTTTGTGATCACACTGCTACATTGTGATTTTTTTGCATTTGCTGCTATTAACTTGCAAGTTTTGACTAATCTAATGATTGGATTGATTGCACATTGGTTCTACTTAAACTCACTTAAGAAGGAAACTGGATGAGGTACCCACAGCCCAGGTTACTCATGGTATTCCTGTCTATATACATAAAAATACAGAGCAAATTATGGTTACCATTCTGGGATTAATAAAAATATTTTGGAATCACACATATACTGTATAGACCTGCCTATACAAACCTATACACACACGCTCACACACACACACACACACACACACACACACACACACACACACACACACACACACACACACACACACACACACACACACACACACACACACACACACACACACACACACACACACACACACACACACACACACACACACACACACACACACACACACACACACACACAACTCAACTATACAGATACCAATACTAAACTAACTGTAGATCATCCAAGCCACTCTTGAAGGCATTAATATACTCTGCCATCACATTCCATTCCACAGCCTCACAGCAAAGTTCAGTTCCGCGTGTCTAAAGGGGTGGCCTCTGCTTTGCTGACCTTTTCTATGGAAAAAAAGATTCCCTGATATCTGTCGATTATGTCCACTCATTTACTTGTAAAATGTAATCATGTCCCCTCACAAGTGCCTTTTCACCAGAGAAAACAATACCAAACATGACAGTTTACCCTCATAGTTTAAATCTTCCATCCCTTTGGCATTGCATTCACCCACATTGAACCTCATTTGTCATGTTGCTGCCCAGTTCTCCAATTTAGTCAAATCTGTCTACAAAGTAGCAACATCCTGCATGGAACTTATAGTTTAGGCTACCGATGGAAAACAGATTATTGTTTCAATTGAAGAGTGCTTCTTAAAGGAAAACTATACCCCCAAAATGAACACTTAAGCAACAGATAGTTCATATCATATTAAGTGGCATATTAAAGAATCTTACCAAACTGGAATATATATTTAAGTATATATTGCCCTTTTACATCTCTTGCCTTGAGCCACCATTTCGTGATGGTCACAGTGCACAGTGATCACCTGACCAGAAATACTACAACTCTAACTGTAACAGGAAGAAGTGTGGAAGCAAAAGACACAACTTTGTCTGTTAATTGGCTCATGTGACCTAACATGTATGGTTTGTTGGTATGTTTGTGAGTACAGTGAATCCTACGATCCCAGGGGGAGGCCCCAATTTTCTATTTATGATTACCCAATGGCACATAGTACTAGAAAAGTATATTATTATGAAAATGGTTTATTTACATGAAGCAGGATTTTACATATGAGCTGTTTTATGCAATATCTTTTTATAGAGACCTACATTGTTTGGGGGGTATAGTTTTCCTTTAATACAATAATTTATAAATCATGCATGGATAACTTATTGCCTCCATTTCACTGGAGCAGGTGATGATTGACAGGTATTTATTATTACTTTTCTATGCTTAGAATCTGCTCATCCACCAAGCTAATATTTGCGTACCAAACTTTACTACAACATTCATTTATGTTTTCATTCATCCAGCGATCTTGAAAGTTATCCCATCTTGCCAAGCAGAAGGTTGAGCCATCTGACAAAGTGCGTTATATAAGCTCCCTTCTCCAATCAGCCCTTCCTTTGTCCTATTATAGTTGTTTCTTGGTTAAGAAAATAAATAGAAGTGCCAAAATTACCTTCCATTAACGTCTATCAATGTAAAAGAACAAGGGGTTGTAAACTCCAGGAACTTTAATTGAAGCCATCTTCTGTTTTATCAGGCTTTAGAAAAAGCTGTGATTAATGAATTTTGCTTAAAGCCCTAATTAGTCAGCTTTCTCAATTTCTTATCTTTTTTTTCAGAGGAAGATATCCTCCTACAAATACACTCAAACCAAATAAAAAATTGGCTTATATTTGTGTGTATATACATATATATATATATATATATATATATATATATATATATATATATATATATATATATATATATATATATATATATATATATATATATATATATATATATATATAACAGTTTAACAGTCTGAGATGATGGTGATTGTAATACCATTCCATAAAGAGTGCTTAGTGGTTAGTGTAGAAAAATGCAATGAAGACCTTTTGCTCCAAGAGGGAAAAACTAACATTATGTCATACCATGTTTGCACGAGTGAATGTGGCTGCACAGATAAACCACATCTCAAACCTGTTACACATCAGCACTGGTAAGTCCACACAGCACGTCAGTACGGTAGTGCAGAAGTTCTTATATGTAAAGTTATTTTTTCCAAGTTGGTTTGATATCTTAACAGAGGGTGTTATCATCAGCATCAACGTGCATCACAGATGTTCTCCTTAACAGTCTCTTTTAACATCACCAGTTTCAATGCCTTTAAAGCACATCATAAAGCTTCATGTCTTAGATACCTCAGGAAAAAGTGCAAATCCAAATCACATAGTAGGAGTACCCAAATTCAAGTCTCCTTTTGCAAAAGTAAGAGTCCTCTTTCTCTACTTGTTTTGACAGCATCTGGATGAAAATGAAAAGTTTGTTGTGCAACATACAGTAGTGGCCCTCATGGTACAAATACAACAAAGCCTTCTTCATTCATCAAAGCACATGTGTGTTACTTATTTAAATGACTGATAAATAGCAGTGGGATCACATGGGAAGAAATGGCTTTTCAAAAGGTTGGAAAATGAATGTCTGGCTTGCAAGCTTTTCAAGTTGACTAATATAATTCTGCAAAAGCTAAGAACTGTTTTGGAGTATTGAGTATTCATGTAGACTAGTTTTAGACAACCATTATTTCTCTCACTGGGGCTGGCACCCATGGGGTGTGGCTGGAACACTGGCTGGGGAAGCAAACCAGTTAATCAGTTAATTATACTTTAATTCATCAAGAGGTTTGTATGCTTTTTCATTAGTACATGAGAGTTTGTCAGTTGCCCTATTTCTGTATTGCAGCACCCACATGAGACTCACTTAAACTGGTGGTTCATCTTTCATTATGTTATAGAATGACCAATACTAAGCAACTTTTCAATTGGTTTTCATTACTTATTTTTTATAGTTTTATAGTTATTTGCCTTTTTCTTCTGACTCTTTCAAATGGGTGTCGCTGACTCCCTTTTAAAAAACAAATGCTCTGTAAAGCTAAAAATGTATTGTTATTGTTACTTTTTATTACTGATCCTTCTATTCAGACCCTCTCCTATTCATATATCAGTCTCTTATTCAAATCAATGCATGGTTAATTTGGACCCTAGTTACCAGATTGTTAAAGATGCAAATCAAAGAGCAGCTGAATAAAAAGCTAAATAACTCAAAAACCACAAATAATAAAAAATGAAAACCATTTGCAAAAAAAGAAAACCAATTCCAAATTGTCTCAGAATATCACTCTCTACATCATACTAAAAGTTATCTCAAAGGTGAGACACTTGCTCACTGGTATCTGACAGGAGGATTATTTAGTATTACTTGGTCAGTGTTGTCTGGTCAAAAACAGGATTAAAGGGAACCTGCCATCACATAATAATCCACCCTTTTAAAAAAAATCCCATTTAAAGGGATTCTGTCATGATTTTTATGATGTCGTTTTTATTTCTAAATTACACTGTTTACACTGCAAATAATTCGCTCTACAATATAAAATTTGATACCTGAACCAACAAGTCCATTTTTTTTAATTGTAATATTGGTGTGTGGGCAGCCATCTCAGGTCATTTTGCCTGGTCATGTGCTTTCAAAATGAGCTAGCACTTCAGATTTCTAAATTAAATATAAATACCTTAAGGTATTTAATTGTTTTGGCTTTCCATTCCCTTTAAAGGAGATTTAATTCCAAGCAACTTTTTAGTATTTATTCATTCAAAATTTTCAATGGTTTTCAAAGTTGTAATTGTAACTGTAATTGAAAGCAGTTCTTTTCTGTCCCTTTCTGCCCTGCTGGATCTATTTCTTGAAACAATTTGGCATAAGCCAGCCTTGCTTTGCATTCACAAATCAATTCATCAGCTGGCATCTGCTACATGATTTCAAAAATTAGAACCATCAGGACAGAGATTGGTAAAGAGCAGACAAATCCTGCTTTCAAAAGCAGTTACAGTATATCTAAAATAACTTATTTAAAATGGGTTGTTAATTAGAATTACAGTTTATTTATTTTTTCCCTACAATTCAAGTGGGCTTGATTTGATTCTGTGAGAAAGATGTATCACCAAATTTGTATGTATTTTGCATTCTGGATAACAGATCCCAAACCTATACTCCTCTATCTGCTTTGTCACAGGTTTGCGTGTATTTTGTACAGCGCTGAGAATAACTTAATTCCAAATGTCCCCCTGGACTTTTATAGAGTGTTCATTGTGTGCAATGATTCTGGAATTGTGGGGGAAAAATGCTACATTGCTGGTAAAAGATACATCTTTCTCACCAAATTGAAATTAAAAAATAATTCTGTAAAACCAGATAATAATCATTTATAATTATTGTATGGGTAAGGCATCTTTTCTTTGCAAATCTGAAATCCAGAAAGCTCTTGTTTACGGGAAGGCCATGTCCTGTAAACTCAATTTTAAGGAAATTGTAAAATGTAAGTCAATTTGTTTAATTATTTTTTTTGCTCTGTGATTTTTTTTTGCATTCCCTTATACTGGATAAATACTATGCTCTTTGGAATTGGAATGGATGCATATTTTTCTGCTGGAATTGCCTACTGGTAAATAAAATATTTTTTTAATTTAGTTTAATTTACAGTACCCTTATATAGTTATACATAGTTATTATATCTTCCAGTGTCAGACTAGAGGCCCATCAGGGCTTCCTCCACACTTGATTGGGCTGCATAGTTTTGTGTCATGTGCAAACGACTTCATTAAGCCCAACAGCCAATAGTTTAGAAAGCATTCATTTGTGGGGCACTGTATCAAATTCTTTGGAAAAATCCAAATAGATCAACATGACCTACCCTTCATAAAGCCATGCTGATTATTATTATAATTCCATTCTCCAGAACATAATTTTGAATATGATCCCTCAACAAACATAACTAGCACAGCAGAAGTCAAACTTGCTGGCTTGTAATTGCCAGGCTAAGATTGTAATTCCTTTTTAACTATAGCAATTACATCAGCCTTCCTTCAATCAATTAGTACCATACCAGACAAAAGAGCCTGAGAAAATCAGAAAAAGAGGCCTGGCTAAATCTGAACTACGCTCACTAAATAGCTTAAATGTTTCTTGTTCAGAAACACTACAATGGCTCTTAAAAATAAGCTGCTGTCAAGGGGGTAGCCACTAACATTAGAAACAGTATCATGTACTTGACGTTAACTAAGCTGCATGAATTCATATTGGTGGCAAAACAATCCATAAAACCCCAGGTCCCAAGCATTTCTGATAATAGATCCCATACACACACACATATACTGTATACAGTATATTCCATCCACCCAAAAGGACACTGAGAAACTGCTATGTGCATAGAAATAGAAATGATGGAATTATATACTGTATCACAGAGCTGTCAACTTTTCCATCAAGCTTAACTAAGTAATATTTCACTATAAGTGGTGCATTTATTGAGAATAAGAATTTTTTCCGTCATTAAAAGGTTCATCTAGGTCTAGGAACATATTTGGTTAACATGCAGTGTGACATGTTGTTGAGGCAAAATACTAGAATGAACACCTGTGTTTACATCTATGGGAGGCATTTCATGGTGATCATTTCAAGAACAAAATACTTTTTAGATTTTTCTTAGTTTGTTTGTAAACCCATGTTATATGCTGTAGACATCAAAAACTTGCAACAAACAATTGAAGTTTAATGTAAGGTCAAGTAATACATAGGACCTAATCAAGGTTTGTTTTTAAATAGCTGACCAGTATATATTACCTAATGACTGCTATGGGTTAATAGACTGGGAGCAAATGTTGAATCTTTTATTAAGTTACCCTCTTAGAAGTGGCCAAACACCCTTGGGTAATGGATTACATTCCATTTCCTTGAGAAAAACCTATCCCATGATTAATCTCATGAAAACTATATTGAAGTGTATGGGAAATTTTGGATTTGATTTAGGAGAGAAATAGTTTTCTCATAAGAATCTGGCCATTTTTTTTTTTTGTAAATGTTTTTATTATATTTTTTATAACAAACAAAAAGAAACAAAAGAAATACAAAGGAATTCGGAAGCACAAAAGAGAGTGACAAACAAGTCCAATAATAGCAGTGACAATTATACACTGTCAACAGCTGGATTACAGGATTCCTTGCAATGAATTGGTACAAGACAAAGTAGATTATTAAGAAAAACATAACATCATTTCCCTCTTCTAGAACTTAAGCAGATAAACAGAATTATTATATTAGTAAGAGCTGGTTTACGCAGTGACTCCTGGGGGGCATTCGTGAATCCTGTTCCCCTGAATATGGGGTACTTTGAATATAACGGTCGGTGTCCTGAACGATGGTGTTATTGAGTAGTAGTTCCGTATCATACCACGTAGTGTGTCTAAATGCATAGATCGTTAAATGCTTAGTATGAGTTGGGAGTGATTGGATATAAGCCATCCATACCGAGAAAAATTTGTCAGTTGTTCTTTATTCGTGGTGGATTCCAGCCAATCCATGTGGAATATATAATGAAATTTTTGTTTAACCAGAGATAGGGGGGGTGCAGACGGGGAGAGCCAGTGGTGCAATATGGCCTTCCGAGTTGCAGCCACCAACCGCTCCATAAGCTGCCGATCAGAGCGCGAGATTTTCAATTGCGGAGGGGGTACCCCAAAGATTGCCCAAACTAACGTAAGTTTATGCGTATGCTGAGTAAGAGATTTCCAGTATATCTGAACGTCCCCCCATAGTTTTTGAATGTTAGGGCATAACCAAAGACAGTGCACAAGGTCCGCCCGGGATTGATGACATTTCAAGCATTTATCCGAATGCAAAGTGCCCATGTGGTGCCGTCTGAGTGGAGTGAGATACGAGCCATGAAGTATCTGTAAAGCCATTTCTTGATATTTGCTAACAGAGATAGCCTGCATGGATTTCGCGTGATGTACAGTATGAGTATTTGAGAGGCCTCCGTTTGTGAAATTACAGAGGTCCATCTGAGTAGGAAAGTGTCCTGTGTGTCAATCGATATCGTGGTCCGAATAAAACGATAAATCTGAGAAGTGGTTCTAACTGTATTATATCTAGGCCATAGTAGATTTAATGGGTTATCTTTATCTGTCGCGGAAAGATGTCGTAATATGTTTGTGGCATAATGAACAATTTGGAGTAGCAGCATGTGGTCATCTGCCAAAAATGGAAATTTCAGAAGGTAACACCGTGAAAGCATCACCAACAATATCTTTAACAATTTTCAAATTTTGGTTTTGCCATTCCACTAGGGTGTTATTGCGAAGTCCCGTCGGGAATGTGGAGTTATCAAGCCAGGACAGATAAATGGAATAACAAGGGTTCAGTTTAAATCTACGTCTAATTGAACCCCACGTTTTAAAGGTATCTATGAACAAAGGATGTTCCCGCATGTCCTGTGGAATATCCTTCAGTGGGGAATGTAAGAGAAAGTTGAGGGATACACCCCCCGTTAGAAGTTGGTCAAGTTCCGTGGAGGCATACATGTTTCTATTATATATCCAATCCCCCGCATAGCGAAGTAAAGCCGCCTCATTATATTCCCGAATATTAGGGAAGTTAACCCCACCCAAGGCTTTGGTCTGTTGCAGTTTAAATAAACTTATCCTCGGACGTTTTCGCTTCCAAATAAAAGTACGGAACATTTTAAGCAATCGTTTGTAGTCAGATGGTTTTATATAATACGGTAACATTTGTAGTAGGTAAAGTAATTTAGGGAACAAGATCATTTTGATTAAATGAATTCTCCCCAAGAAGGTTAAGTTGAGTGGGTCCCATTTGATCAGATCTTGTTGAATAAGATCTATGGTGTGTCTAATGTTGAGTGAATAAATCTCGGTATGTTTTTTTGCCAATTTGATACCCAAGTAGGTAATGTAGGATTGTGCCTTCTTAAAGGGAAATTCAGCATTTCCAATTGATGTAACCCCTGGGCCACCAAGTTCCAATGCTTCAGATTTGTTGAGGTTTATCCGAAAGCCTGCGAAAGAGCCAAAAATCTGAACGGTATCCAGAATTGTAGGCAGTTCCAAATGGGGCTGATGGATAAACAACAGAATATCGTCCGCAAAGGCTGTTATTTTAAGTCTAAAATGTCCGAGTGGTATGCCTGTAAATGATTCATTGAGAAGTAGATGTTTAATTAGAGGGTTTAGAGCAATGTTGAATAATAAAGGGGAAAGAGGGCAACCCTGTCTAGTCCCCTGTTGAATTTCGAACGATTCAGAATTGTATCCATTAACCGTTATAAAGGTTTGAGGAGCATCGTATAGAGTTTTAAATAGATTGAGCATATGGATTCCGAAATGTTGGAATTTTAAAAGTCTACGGATATGTGCATGGGAGATTCGATCGAAGGCCTTGTCAGCGTCCAAGTTTAACAACAATCCTTGCTTTCCTTTTTCTAGATTACACTGATATATTGTGGCCATAGCCTGCCTGATAGCCTGAACCGGGTACCTATTCCTGAGGAAGCCCATCTGATTAGAGGTAAGTATGCGGGGAAGAATGGTTTGCAATCTATTAGCCATAATCTTAGTCAAAATTTTGAGATCTTGATTTAATAACGAGATCGGTCTATAGGAAGAAGGCTCCGTGGGATCCTTACCATCTTTGTGTAGGAGAATAATCCTGGCGTCAGCCGCTTTATCCCATAATGGGTCACCAAGCAAGACATTGTTGTACAAGGAGGTAAGTAGAGGGGTCGTCTCCGGTAATAACATTTTATAAAATTCCGCCCCTAATCCATCCGGACCCGGAGATTTCCCATTTTTAAGTTTTGCAACAGTCACTTGAACTTCTGTTTCAGTTACAGGTGCGTCTAAAATTTCCCTATCTTGAACCGTAAGTTTGTTCAAACGGGCTTCCTGAAGAAACTTGAGACCGGGCTCAGGAGAGTCAGGGGTTTTTAGATAAAGTGATTTAAAATGTTTCATCATCAATAAGGTAATATCAGATGTATCCCTAGCCCACCCGGTGGGTGATTTAAGTTTCTGAATAAAGGTCGTCCCTTGTTGTCTCTTAACTATATTAGCCAATAGTTTCCCAGACCTATTTCCCCAGCGATAAAATCTGTTAGCCGTGTGACTCAATCGATGTTGCATTCTTTCTGTCAATAAAGTGTTGAAAAGAGCCTTGGTTTCAGTGTATTTTTTTTTAGCAGAAGCGGAGTTAGAGAGTTTAAAGGATTTATAAGAGCGGGTGAGTTCAGTCTGTAGCAACATATATCTTTCATCAAATGACTTTCTCCTTTTAATTAGATAAGCTATGATATGCCCCCGTAACACTGGTTTAGCAGCAGCCCACAAAAGATTTTTATCGTCCCAATGTATCAAATTGTCATCAATGTAGTTAGCCCAATGTTGTTTGAGATAGGTTCTAAAATCATCATTCTGATATAGATATGCTGGAAATCTCCAATTATGAGAGAAGGGTTGTGGATTAAACAATTTCAATATCATTCTCATGGGTGCATGATCGGAGATGGCAATAGTGCCGATATTAGCATCTTCAATTGATGCAAGAAGATGGGGGGAGAGAAAGAAATAATCAATCCTGGAATGAGAGTTGTGGACGGCGGAATAAAAGGTGTAATCTCTAGTGTCAGGATGCAGATATCTGTACGCATCTTTTAATAAAAAATGGTTACAGAGGGTGTGAAGTGGTTTAATGCGTCTCAGAGTGTGAATGAGAGATGTACCTGACTTATCCATATATGGGTCACTCACTGTATTCATATCGCCACCAAGGATTATATTCGAAGCCCCCCAAGAGTCCAACCGCTGAAGCAATTCTGTAAAAAAAGAATGATTTTCATTATTCGGAGCATAAGTAGAATCTGGCCATTTAGATGAATCTGGCTATTTAATTTCAAACTTCCAAACTCATGGGATAAACCACAAGATAGGTTTTTTGACTGAATCTGGCCTATTATTCGATAATTCACACTAATTATTGTTTACTTAGTGCCCTAGTTCATATTTCTCCTTTTTTCAGAATTTGGTTATGCTTTTTGTGGGAAAAAAAACGTTCTGTCCTGTTTACCTTATCTGTACTGTTCATTTGCTGAATACGGAAAATTCTGCACGTCCGCCAAGCAGGTGAGAAGTGATATGGTGGAATGTGAATGAACTAGAGCTGTTGATGGAGATTTATAAAATTACATTTCACTACTTTAATTCATCACACATACTTGAGTAAGCAAAACCATCAAGATCTTGTCAACACAAAAAGTGCTATGTTATGCTACATAGTGGGGGTGGGTTTCCCTATGCTTCTGAGGAAGTGGCGAGATGCCACGAAACGCGTCAAGTGTGGGGGAGGTCATGTCCACATATGTATTGTGCTGATGATTTTATAATTATTTTTTCAATAAAGAAGGCTTGATTTTTCCGAAACCACCGTGTGCTCCATATCCTAATTGCTGAATTTATGCTACATAGTGTCTATTTAGACCTCTTACTAATCATTTACACCCAAACTAACTATTAAATAAAATGATACAATTTTTGTTTTAAATGTTCCTTTTGTAATTAATTATACTTTTACATAGAAATTGACATTGGAAAGCCAAACATTTACGAACAGACTATTTATTTTGATTCCCATGAAGGTGCAATGGATATTAGACATGAGCACTGTTACTAGCTAACTCTGAAATGCCTTTGTTTATTAGAATCTGGAGCTAGAATAACAAACATAAAAACACAAGCATGATATATTGGGAAAAACATGCAATTAGTACAGCAAAGAAAGTCTTAACATCTGGTCTCTGTAACTCAGAACAAACTCGCGGCTCACCCTTCCACCTATAACAGCTATCTTTGGCTCCCAAACTCAGAACAAACTTGCGGCTCACCCTTCCACCTATAACAGCTATCTTTGGCTTCAGGACTGCCCCTAAATATTACTTAAATGTCCTTACACTATTCCTCTCTGATAATAACCAAATGGACCCTCTACAACCTGGTTTTAGGCAGAACACTCCACTGAGACAACCATAACTCGACTAACTAACAACAACCACCTCTCACTACTTATACTTCTTGATCTCTCGGCTGCATTTGACACTGTGCATCATCCTCTCCTCCTCCAATCCCTCCATTTGCTTGGCCTTCGTCCCATGGCCCTGTCCTGGTTCTCTTCTTACCTCACTAATTGTTCCTTCAGTATCTCCTACACTGAAATATTATCATCTCCCCCTTTCTGTTTTCTCTCTATACTTCCTCCCTTGGCAAACTAATCAACTCCTATGGTCTCCAATATGCTGACGATACTCATATCTATCTCTCCTCTCCTGATCTCAATCCAGAGCTTTGTTTAGCTACTAAATGCAATACCATATGCTACATCTCTTACCTGCTTATTTTTGATTTTGCACACACCCGCCCCTTGTGTGTCATTCCCTTCCCCACTAGATTGGAAGCTCTTTTCCACAGGGCCTTCCTTCCCTTTTGTACCGGAACTGGTTGTTATGTAAGAAATTCTGTATGCTATATGTATGTAATTCATGTGATTCCTTTGTATAAGAACATTTACAGCGCTGAGCAATATGTCGGCAACCTAAAAATACTTGATAATAATAAAATAATAATAATAATACCTGTATCTCCTTACACAAATTAGGTGCATTAAAATGTTTTTTACAGGCAACGGTGACCTCGATCTCTCTCGGTTTCAAAGAGACTACACCACCTGCTTTCCATCTAAATATCACAAATATCCAGAAAATGCAAAAAAAACAAACAAATCCTACCCTAAGGGGCACATTTACTTACATTCAAATTTTCACTTTGGAAGTCTCCACCAGACTTCGCACAACTACAGCAGACATTATTTTGTAACGAATATGTGTATTCATCACTGAAAATGTCATAATGACTTTCCTCTAGAGTTACTTCTTCCTAGCGAAACATAACCTATTTACGCTTACGTCAATTTAAATTCAGAGGATATATACAGGTCATATGTCTGTATTTATTAGTGATGTTGGTGAAATTGCTGGAAGTGTCCCTTTTTTATTAGAAATGTCCAAGGAAGCAAAATGAAAACAGAGATCCTCTATGCCATGAGCCTACCCTAAAAAAATGTGGCATGAGCTTCAAAGTATATTCAGATATTTTTAACAATTACAATTTAAACATAATCTCACTTTAAATATGAAAAAAAACACCAGCGTTTTGACTTTAGCTTATGACTTTTTTGGAATACAGGATATGATGTCACTGACATAATAATGTTGAGAATGTAGCTTCATTGCATAAATTTGCTGGTCAGAACCTGGCAAAATAGATTCTGGTGAAAAGAAAATGAATTTAAATTTTCACACTTTGATAAATTTTTATTTTAAATTATATTAGATTTATGAGAATTTGCATGAATATTTGAGTGAAAATGCACCTAACTAAAAGCAGCCAAAGTTCACCAGCAACAAGGTAAATCACAAACAAAGTGTGTTGTTGTCTTTTATTGATTAAGGATCCAAAACAGCACAACAGCAGTGTTATTGACTGTGTAATCCAAGTACACACTACAGGGGTTATATACTAAAACTCAAATTAATCTCTGTTTTATATGAAAACAAAGTCAACCAAACTCCCTTCCACATATTGAACTTATTTATCAATAATTTTGATTTTTTGATTTGGATTTTAGCAGCTTTGGGGTAAAACAAATCTCTAAAAATTCAAGGTTTTTTTTCCACAAATATTTTTTTTCCTAACTACATAAAGTCGATGTTTAATAAATGGGCCCCTACATGTTACTAACACCATCAAGTCTACAGCAAGACTTGTGGATCTCCTGCTTTGTAAAGGTAATTTTGTTACTTATATGGGGTAAGTAATGCATAAGTATATATTTATATATTTAATACAGAAGACTCAAGTTAAAAATGCTGGCAGCATATACTGTAATGTATGAATTTTGAGATCTTTAAGTTGACTTTGAATATGTTATAGAATTGCTAATTCTAAGCGACTTTTCAAATGACCTTCATTTTTTTCAGTAGGTTTTTTATTTTTATGCCTATATCTAAATTTCCAGATTTAAAATGGGGGGTCACAACCCCATCTAAAAAACAAGTAGCTCTGTAAGGCTGCAAATGTATTGGTATTGATTCTTTTTATTACTTACCTTTCTATTTAGGCCCTATTCATATTTCAGTCTCTTATTCAAATCAATGCATAGTTGCTAGGGTAATATGGGCCCTAGCGACCAAGTTGCTGAAATTGCAAACTGGAGAGCTGCTGAATAAAAAGCTAAATAACTCAAAAAACATAAATAATACAAAATGAAAACCAAATGCAAAATGTCTCAGAATATCATTCTCTGCATCACAATAAGGAGCAGATTTATCAAGGGTCGAATTTCGAAGTGTAAAATACTTCGAATTCGGATATCGAAGTCAAAGTATTTTTCACCGAATTTGGCCATTGAATGATCAAAGTAAAATCATACGATCGTATGATTAAAAAATGGTTGTAGAAGGTCCTCATAGGCTAAACATAGCGCTTTGGCAGGTTTAATTTGGCGAAGTATTGAAGTCGAAGTTTTTTTAAAGAGACAGTACTTCGATTATCAAATGGTCCAATATTCAAACGATTTTTACTTCGAATTAAAGTCGTAGTATGCTATTTGATGGTCGAAGTATCCAAAAAATTACTTCGAATTTAGAATTTTTTTACTTCGAAAATTCCCTCGAATTCACTTCGACCCTTGATAAATCTGCCCCTAACGTAAACGACCCCTTTAATAATTTTTGCTATATAATGTTGTACCTTCATGCTAAGGGTACCAAAAGTAAGCTTTTGGCAATGCCTAGAAATGTTCATGTCAATGATAGGCATTTCAAGCAATGTTATGTAAATAGGTGATTTAGACTTCAAACACTGTAAACACAGGATTGTAATGGATTTATGTTCATGTTGATGAACCTGGAAGGGTTGTCGGATTTCACCCAGACAACCCGGTTTTTAGAAGGGCTGCGCGGGTCAAAAATTCCTGTCTGGATTTCCAAATTAGGAAATCCAGACAGGACATTGACATCAATGATATGGCGATCAGCCATTCGCTAATTGCGACTCTTTAGTCCCGCCCCTGATGTCACCCGCCCTGCCTCTCCATGTCACCTGTCCCGCCCCGCTGCCTGTTTTCAACAAAAGAAAACAGTGGCAACCCTAGAACCTGGTCACTTGGAATTCTGTTACTCTGTTATTGAGAACCAACAAAAATGAACTGAGGAGGGACTTGTAAAGTTTAATACCTGCATTGTACTGTTTACTTCACACTTGATAAAGGGTTAGGCCCAACACATGTAGTGTGTACTTTTATTTTTAAATGAAATGTTGTATTTCAGAACGCTGCTTTTGTGCTGTTCTGGATCCTTACCCAATATTTCTACAACTGACTACTGTGAGGTGGAGCACACAGACACCATACAGCCATAAACCCCATTTTTTTTATTATGTTGTGTAACTTTATTTAGAGCATTCATACAAGTAGGAAGTAGTATAAAACTGTAGTGAAAATAGAAGGTTAAAAGTTGCAAGGCGGTAGGCTTAGAAATTCACAGTTTAGAACCAGGGACAGATCTGACTGTTGCGTTGAACTCTGGAAGGACATTTTTACATTAGAATACTGTACTAACTAGAGACAGCTACAGAGGGGATCTTTTAAAACATTATGTGGTATTTGGGAGATGATTGAACTAAATGGATCTGCCACTTCTTCACAACATCCCCCTTAAACTAGAAGAACTATTTGCAAGGACTTTACATCCTCATACATTCCGTGAAGATAAAATCTTAGGACACCTTATACTTGCCTCAACTTGGGGGAATTTATGCTATGATATAAAAAACCTTTTTTTTCACTGATGGGACCCTATTAGTTATACCTGCTCTAATAAAGGGCAAAGTATGAGGTGAGAAGAGATTCATGGCTTACTGCTCTATTGTGCCTTCCCAAGGCCAAGAACGGGGGAGATCTATATTTCCAAAGGCAAGCGGCTAAGAAGTTGCTAGCAGTCATTCAAAAGTCTGTGCCTTGTGTTTATGTTTATGTATTGTTCTTTGCCTGGTCAATCTGTTTTCAGTCGATCTGACCATAGAGTTATAGGGTACCCCGTGACCGTCTATGTAGCACATGACCTCACCCTAGATGACACTATTTCAAAATAATCCTTGTGCTAAATCTAAAATGTTTATGAATCTTATCTCTATGTACATGGTAAACGTTTGATATCAACTCTACATGTACCCTCCAATATAAATATTTTCACCGCAGCACAAACTGAATTTATTTTGAAAGAGAAAAATGTCTATGGTTCGCTGACAAAGAATAAAGATCAAGTGATAGTGTTGATTTTATGGTTAATGAATGATTTACAGGTTCCATGAGTTCAAAGCATTCACTTTTAGTATGACGTGTAGACTAGAAAAATCTAAAGTTTAATAAACAGGAATTTCACCAAATGTAACATTACTATTCCTTATTGTTTTAAAAGGATTTAGAGTAAATATATTGTTATGACAATTGTTATACCTTTATGTTTATAGTAGTAAGAGAAAGTAATTAATTCAAACTTTACAAGAAATTATAATTTACTTAACTCAGATCGACATGCCAGTCTATGGTATCCCAGTCCACTGGCCAAATATCCTGATAAAGAAATCAACAACTGGACCAAGACAGTCTTAAAGGTGAGGACTTATGGAAGGTGTTGATAAAATTCTCAACTGGGAAAAACTACTTTAATATCTTATTTTTAAGGACTTTTCAAGTGACATTAACATATAGGGGCATTTATGAAGCAGAGATGTATTTCCAATTCATAAAGTTTGTGTGTTAGGATTAAGTGGCTTTTTCGTCTGTTTCAGGATTTTTTAAAACAATAGAAATCATTTTGCAAATATACAATATCTACACTGTTCTTAGATATAGAAGATTGTCTGCACAGAATTCCACAGACCAAACAAATGACTTCAGAGTTGGCGTGGATCTATTAGAAAAGTTTATTGGGTAAGGTGGAATGAAATCTGTCCATAATGATTGCTCTCACCTGGAAAGGCAAGCACTAGTTCTCACAGAATAAGTCTCCAAAAGGCCAAGTATAGATGAAAATTTTCTTTTTTTTATTATTTCTCCTTCATCTTTTTGATTATAAAACCGTTGTCCAAAAACTATGTAATGTAATTCAAATGACATCATTCAATTGCTGACTTGTGGTTTATACTATGCTAGAGAACAGCTGTGAATGGACTTTACAGACATACTTATCAAGGGAAAACCAAGGTGTCCCTACAAAATACAAACCGCATAGTGTGATGTCTACAGTGCAAGAACTAAATTTATGTTCAGGGCTTTTCCGACATTTTCCACTACTTAATTCATTCAAGACAAATGCACTGGTTATTTTGTTACAAAATAAATGACGTAACCCTATTCTGTATTGAAGGGAAACAATAGAGAGATGATGATAAAATAAAATATTACTGAACAGGGAATCCTAATGTGAACATTGTGCTTCCTATAGATTAACCAGACGAGACATAAAATAGACACAGTATTGGGTGCAAGGGAGCCATTGAAGTTTGTATGTCAGAAGACATCTGGAGGCAGAAGATGCACAGAAATAGTCCATGTTATACAGCAGACTAAGACAGATTAGGAAACCTGTTGCCCTGTAGAAACGTATTCATTTCTATTTTGCTTTAAAGATATAAACCTATCCAACAGTTACATGTGACTGCCCCCATAGGCGGATTTTCATTAAGGCTTGCCTGTTTACCTAGAAAAATAAAATTAAAATTAAAAGAAAAAGCATTAACAATCATCTGTCTCACCAATGTATCTATTTGAGTTGGTATGGGGGTGGGACAGCAGGGTGCTGCTGACTAGTGTCTTTAGAAAATCCCTATCTGGTGGCTCCAGTGATGTCATCATGTGATTTTGCACTAAAAATCCTTTAGGATTTCAGATGGGAAAACGTATGATCTGATCTGTGTGCCAAGCACAGTTACTAGGTGAGACTGCGCTTTACCCAGGATGGCTGTTTGTGCAGGCGATCAGGGCCAAGAGACAAAGTAGCTGTTAATCCTCCACCTGCTTGTCTGGTATGTGCAATTTACACTACATCTGAACTCATCCTGGATACGTGGTTTGGAAGGAGTTAGTGCAAGTGGTTATTGGCACAAACCATAATGGTCACTGGCAGTTACATTCATCTATTCAGCTAGGTGTTATCTGCAACTGTGAAGGTGTGATGCAGTTGTTATGATGCCATTGTGACCAGATCTCACTATCACACCTATGTGAGTTTCAGCCAACACATACCTGAATAGCTCAATGGAACCATTGTGACTGGATATTGGTGACAGTTTTCTTAAGGGGTTAAAGTCCTTGCCTACCAAATAAATATGTGATTCTTTCTTACTAGATTGCTGCCTTAATTTGTATCCCAATTTAGACTGCAGTGCACTCTACATGCCTTTAATTTTCACATTCCTCAGGATAAGATAGCAGATCAGTTAGGCTACTTTCACTTAGACACACATCTTGTTGAATGCAAGTTGTTTTCAATCTCATCTACTATCATATTGTATTACAGGTATGGGACCTGTTATCCAGAATGCTCAGAACCTGTGGCTTTCCAGATGAAAGATCTTTCTATAATTTGGATCTTCATATATTAAGTCTATTAAAAATAACATAAACCTTTAATAAACCCAATAGGCTGATTTTGCCTCCAATAAGGATTGATTATATAATGGTTTGGGCCAATTTATTATTACATTGAAAAATGAAATAATTTTTAAAAATTTGGATTACTTGGATAAAATTGAGTCTATGCAAGAGAATCTTTATGTAATTCAGAGCTTTATGCATAATGGGTTTCCGGGTAACGGATGCCATACCTGTACTTTGAAACTTCAGTAAAAATGCAGCTACTGGGGGGCATGGCCTGACTGCTGATGTTATAGAACACACTTGGTAGAGCTCCGCAGCAAACCCTGCTTATAACCAGCATAACCTGCATTATTTTTCCTAAAAACAGAGCTGGAGCACCCTAACTGGCAAGCTTTACCCCAAAGAGAGCTCATGGGTCAGAGCAGGACGCACAAAAGAGCATCTGAAGCTGCGGCCCGGCTGGAGAAATATGCCAGAAACTCTTCACAAAATGGCGGCGGAAAAGGGCCCTGCTGCGCAGCAATCGAACCCTGAAAGGCATACGGAGGAAGAAGACCCGAGCCACAGTGGCACTGGCAGAAAATCACAACCAGCGACTGCACCAGTGGAGGAGCCAACGCTCCGAGAAGTTATGAAGAAAATTAGAGCTAACGACGTATGCACAGCGCTCATAAACTCAACGACGGATGAAATCAAAATGGACTTATCCATCATCAAACACGACCTACAAAAGCTGCACGAAAGAACAACGGCAGTGGAGTCGCGGGTAAGCAATCTTGAAGACTCCTGCAGTGATTTACCCAACCAATATTGTGCAATGCAGAAACTGGTGGTGGAATGCCAGCACAAATCGGATGATTTGGAAAATCTCCTGCGCAGGAGTAACTTAAGATTCGTGGGTTTCCCCAAAAAGGCTGAGGGGGCTGCTCAGAAACCTCCATCGAGACATGGCTGAAAAATACCTTTGGAGCAGAACAACTCTCAGCGACATTAACCATCGAGCGGGCGCACCGAGTCCCCACCAGGCAGTCACCACCAGGGGCCCCACCAATGCTGATAATTGCAAAGCTTCTCAACGCAAAGGATTGCAACAAGGTGCTTGCACTGGCCAACGGTTTCCATTTATACTATTCCATGGAGGTCCAGAGGCAACTGGCAGGATTCCAAAGCTGCAAGACTCGACTCCGCAACGCTGGGCTCACTTATGCCATGCTGTTCCCAGCCAGGCTCCCAGTACAAGCAGATGACCGCACCCTGTTTTTACAGCTCCGCAAGAATTGAACCAGTGGCTGGATGCGAGAGGAGAGCGCTAACACTTCCTACAAAAATAAAGAGATACGTATGTAAGTACTGTGTACAAGTGACATCCACTATATCCCAGGGGAGGTCATTCCACATTGTTTTTACCCTTGCGGGCTTTGCTAAACCAAGCGGGGAAAAGGCCCTGTAACAGCCAGTCATAGTGGGGAAACTCCGCATATTAATCGCTGGACAGACATAAATCGTGATCTATGGCCTTTGGACATATAGGCGCTGATTGCTAGCTTTTAATCTATGAACGCTTGGGCAGTTATAAACAATGGGACTCAGTGTCTCATATGCACAGTTCTGCAACATACATTCTGATGTGTTTTATGGCAGGTTATTACAAGTTATGTGGTGCTGCGGAACCACTAAAGCCAAGTTGTGTTTTTTTTTGGGCTACTGTTTTTGGACATTTTTAGCGGCACTAATGGAGTGGCATGACACGCCCCCAACAAGAATGAAAGTTTGGGTAATTTTTCGGGGTAAAGTTCTACCTTTTGTTAGAATTGAGGTGGATGGGGAGGGGGGCAGCTTAGTGGTGCTATGTTGATGCACAACTCTAAGCCAAGAGTTAGGAATGAATGTACAATGTTTATGCTAATTGCTCAAAGAAATGCTCAATTTTGTAACGCAATGTTAAAAGTATGTATGCTGATACAACTGGGTAGACAGGAAAATGGCGATTAATATTACCAGCTGGAATGTAAGAGGTCTGAACTGCCCAATAAAATGCAGGTTAGTGATGGATTTCATGAAGAGGCATGCCACCTCTATTGCATTCCTTCAGGAGACACATCTGACTGGATCTAAGATTATGGCACTTAAGAGACCATGGGTAGGTTGGGCATATCATGCAGAATACTCAACCCAACTCAACTTTTCCCTTTAAATTTGAGAGTATAAAGTCAGACCCAAAAGGGAGGTATTTATTCCTGCATGGACACATCCACTCCCGGGAAGTCTTGTTGGCTATCATTTACATCCCCCCACCATTTGATACTCAGGTTATACAATGCTTAGCAGACCAGTTGCTTCAATACCCCCATGCCTTGGTGATAGCAGCAGGAGATTTCAATGAGGTTATGTCCCCTGAGATAGATAGACTGCTGAAACATTCCAGCAGACCACCCCCGAAGCATACAAGGTTAAGTAGAATGACTCAAGCACTGGAACTGCTAGATATCTGGCGAATAGTAAATCCAGTGAAAAAGCTATTTTCCTGTTACACAGTCGCCCAACAAGCTCTGTCTAGGATAGATTTGGCCTTCGTAAATGCAGCTGCTGTCCCACATATTACTTATGCCGGATATCTCCCTAGGGGAATTTCCGACCATGCCCCGCTTCAAATTAAGCTCAAAGCACTTCATAGGCCTGATAGACCCACCTCACAATAAATCCAGTGTGGTTGAATATTCTGGACAACTATAAGGAAGTAGAAACGGCTATAAAAGACTTTATGGACCTAAACTTGGAAGTCCCTAGGATTTTACCCATATGGGACTCCCTTAAGGCATATATTCGCAATAGCATAGCTGCAGATATAACTGCTTTTAAGAAGCAATCTAGACTAGCGATACAAGTCCTAGAGGAGCAAGTGGCTGAGTGTAAAGCCCAAGTAGCCATGTCCCCAACTCCTGATAACTTTAAACAGCTGCAAGCAGTGCAAGATAAATATTCACAAAGTCTCAAAGTAAAAGCGCAAAATCACCTTTACTTTAGTAAGGTTTGAGTGTATGAACATGGGGAAAAGACAGGACGAATGCTTGCTCACTTAGCCAAGGCCCAACACACACCACCCCCAATACCAGTATTACGAGACAAGCAGGGAACCCTGCATACGGACCCTGGGGAAGTTAAAGGCATGCTTTCAGATTTCTATACTGACCTCTAAACCAGCATATTAGTTGGAGGAAATAAAAACCTTCTTGCAAAATGGGAATCTCCCAACTCTCACCCCAGATTAGAGAGAAACTTTGGAACTTGAACTAACTGAACTAGAGATCCAAGAGGCAGTGGATTCCTTCCTAACGGGCAAAGCAGCTGGGTCAGGTGGCCTTCCTATAGAGATCTATAAGCGCCACTCTAAAACTCTGACACCACAACTCCTAAAACTATACAACAAAGCCATACAGATGGGTCAGCTACCTCAGTCTTTGTATGAGGCCTCCATAGTTCTTCCTAAGCCAGGAAAAGATCCCCACCTTTGTGAGTCCTTTCAACCCATCTCGCTTCTCACAGCGGATGTAAAAATCTTTGCAAAGGTCTTAGCAAGGAGATTGAGTTGGGTCATTACACAGGTTGTTAACCCTGATCAGGTGGGATTCATACCAACTAAGACTACCAGCCTTAACACTAGGAGGTTATATCTTAACTTAATAATGAGCTGTGAGAACAGGGGAGGTAGGGCCATTGCAGCATTAGACATAGCTAAAGCTTTTGATATGGTGAAATGGCTCTACCTCTGGCAGGTGATGGAATCTATGGGATTTGGCCCTAAATACATTCGTATGGTACAATTGCTGTATAAAGTTCCCACAGCATCTCTGTGGCTTACCTCCCTCAACACCCCATGCTTCTCATTCTCCAGAGGAACGAGGCAGGGTTGTCCTCTCCCCCCTCTGCTCTTTGCCTTGGCCATTGAGCCCTTTGCCCAAGCAGTGAGGTTACATTCCCATATCAGAGGGTTTGAAAGAGAGGACCTGGTGGAAAAGATCCAATTGTATGCAGACGATACGCTAGTTTATCTGGGGGATAGAGACCGCTCACTACAAGCCTTGGTTGAGCTTACACAGGTCTTTGGTAGGGTCTCTGGGTCCAAATCTGTGCTTTTCTTGGTGGATGAGCTGCAACAGGGTGAAACGCTGGTGGCATGCCCTTTGCAAGTTGTAAGCTAGTTTACCTATTTAGGATTACAGATAGCATTACCAATTATGAAGTTTCAAGAATTGAATCTAGACCAGCTAATTCATTGGACTCAGCTCAAATTCAAAACCTGGCAGACACTGATTTCCGGTAATGTGGATGAACTGAACTTTTTTTATAATTTTGATAATAAGAGAGTGCAATACATATAATTTTCAAAATAGTCTGGGCTTTATTTATGATAAGTGAAAAGTTACTTAGTACTTCATCATGCAGTCTGCGGGAGCATCAGTTAGTAGCTCTTAAGTCAGCCCATGTATGGGATAGATTTCATATTGTAGTGCATTTGCATTTGTAGACAAAAATCCACCCTGTGTGGATTAGACCTAAGGTTAGATTTAGCTTACCCAAACAAAAAAAAAAATCACCCCCGCCTATGACTGCCCAGTTTCAGATAAACAGTATAAGGATACACAGAGCCCAAAGCTTAATCTATTTTAATGTACTATAATTACTTTAAAGAACCAGATGTCAAGCTAGATACACCTCAAGGTTTTTGTAGCAGCTAATGATTAGTCTGAGATCTTCTAGAAACCATTGAACTTACTGTAGCTCTTACATTAAACCACTAGACCTTTGCTGTTCCTGCTGCTGCTAATGTATCTTGGATTGTCAACTTATAAAACTTCTGGTCTTTGTATGGCTTATTGCCACAAAAAGGCAACGCAATATCTAGATAAAGTGAATATGGGCAATTGTTTGCACCTAGTTTATTCAATTAAGACTGCAGTTGTAAGCCCCATATTTCTATTATTATAGAAATAATGTTATACACTGCACATGAAGAACCCCAGCAAACAATAACTTACAACTCTGCAGGTGGGAAGAGAAAACCTTACTACAGTGAGAGACTGCAGAATGAGCTAAAATTACAATATCATTATATAGAGAAAATGCACCAAGAGGGAGTAAGTGTAAGTGTAAACAAATCCAAAACAAACTTGTTTTCTATTTGAAAGAGCTTTAATATGCTTAAATTGAACATGTTTTTCAATGCAATATAAGTAAACAATACAGTACAATATAAGTAAACCGTAACTGTTGGGTATAGAATGAAAACACAGAGTATTTGCTTAATGAGCAGCCCACACAACTTTTTTAAAGTTATATGGGCTACAATAAATCTGTGCTTTCTATTCTGCATTGGTCAGAGTTGCAATATGAAGTATTTGTGCCCAAAGCAATAACTGAATCCTGACTCCTTACCACCCCTGCTCATTCGGCAAGACACCTTACCCCCCCATGATCTACATGCCACCTCCAACACCCCACCTGCTTGGTCAGCACACCACTTGTACCTTTGTACTACTGTGCCTGAGACACACGTCTTTTTAGTAAAAAGCACCAGTTTTATCCTGTTTTCTACAAAAGGATTACAGTAAAAGGTAATCTAATTATGGAAGGTGATCTAATTTATGGAAGATAGCTCATAGTACAAGTTAATCCAGGGACTGGTCCAATGGCCATGTTGGAGTCTGGAAGGAATTTGTCCCCCTCTGAAACAACTTGGATTGGCTTTCAACAGGGTTTTTTTTTTTGCCTTCCTCTGGATTAACTAGCAGTTAAATAGTTAATATAGTAAATAGTTAAATATAGACTCAAAAGGTTGAACTTGATGGATGTGTGTCTTTCTTCAACCTAACTTATTATGTTATTATGTTACATAGAATGTACATCATTAGCATACTATTGCAGAGTGATAGGCAAGATACATTCTATGAGATTATGAGAACCACAGAGCATTGCATTCCTGCTGGCAACACAAGGCTTAAAATCAGGTTTCTACAACAAAGGGAAAAGGCAAAGCAGTTTTCAACCACGTTTAATTATAAAGTGCGGGTGGAATGAGAAGGTAATCAATCATTCACTTCAAAAATATCCACTGGTACTTTAAATATTCTTGATTAGAAGAAACAGAAAATGTCTCAAGATACTGGTCAAAGTCAACAATTGTCGAGCCGGCCCTGTTCAGGTTCCAACAATTTAACTAGATGCAATTCAATGAGAAAAATGAATCTCAGCCTTTATCACATGACAACCCAATATAGATCAATGGGGACACTTTGATTTGAAAAAAGAGATACGTTTTAAAGTTGAATAAAGTCACTAAACATATCCATGCTTGTAGCTATAGCTTAGGGTGCATGTGTCTATACATGCTCTTTTTGTACATTGTATGTGTTCATTATTAGAGCCAAGGCATCTCCATCCATATGTCAGCCTGCACAAAATACAATTGAATTATGTTCTATGAACATCAGAAAAACAATGCCACAATTATATTAACTCTACTTCCCCCCCCCCCCCCCGTTTATTTTTTTCTCCTTAAAAATGTCTGCTTTCCATTCAACTTCTTTTTCATGTAACTATGTCAAAATGTAATTGAAGAAAAAAAAAAAAAAGTGTGCCCAATCTGTAAACATGCTCACACTTGTTTAAATTAGAGGATTGATGACACTTACAGCTTTCCTACAGTGAATACAATTGTAGCTAGAAAAGGTTTAGATAATGTTGTCAGATATATTCATCTAAAATTAATGAACACATGGTAAAAAGCTAGGGAAGGTATGGCATTCACACAAAACTGATCCGAGGTTAATAGCTGCATTGTTTAACATAAGCACGTCAAGACATTTCTTTAATTTAGAATCAACTTGAAAACATATTACAGGAAGATATAACTCTTCCCTGCTGTTATAGTCATTCGTTTCACAGTAGGAATCCTGCAGTTGCTTGTTCCATTCCAATTGCTTCCTCTGGCTATTTACTTAGGGATGTGAAAGCTGAAACTTGTCTATTTCAGAATTTCTTTGAGATGCAGCTAATGGGCTCAGCAGTCACCTTCTCTGTAATAAAAATAATGGTTCAGGTCTGTCCCGATTACGCTCAGCAAAGGAGGGTTAGAATTTTGGGAGTCTGCTTTACTAATTACTCTACAGCATACAGACAGAGAAATCCCTGGCCTTCCCGGCGTCTCTCTACCCCCTCTGTTTTGCCCACACTTCGGAAATATTATGTAGGAAAGAGAAATACTGCTGCTGTTAGCACATTTACAGCTCAAAGTTAAAGTCTGATCAGATGGGAAAATTTTCCTCTTGGCCAAGAAAAACCACAAAACAATCCTGTGGCTTGCAGAGGACTCTACCACCACGCAATGGGTTTGCCAATAAAAACCAAAGTCAGGGAAGAAATACTGTCGTTGGTCAAGCTTACTAAATGATACATGCGCTCACTGCCCAAAGGCATTTAGAGACTAGTCTGGATTATGTAGACAGTACCTATTGGGTAGCTACTTATGGGAGGTCTGACTTGTGGATTACCATGTGAGCCACATCACTCTACATACAACATGAAAGGAAAGCTGCACATCTAGTAATAGAAAGCTACAGGAAAATTAAAAATATATCTAAACCCTTATGTAAGTGAATTGTTGCATGCATGGTGCAATTGAATATTGTTAGTACTAGCTGAAGGAAAAAGCCACCATTATCCATTTAGCTCAGAACTTTTATTGAATGGATAAAGTTCAGCATGTCTTTCTTTGTAATCTGTTCATTTGATCCTTACTCTTTTATGACGTTATTATGCAAAATCTCATCAGTGAAGCAGCATACAGGATCCATTATCTAGAAATTACAGAAAGCTCCAAATTACAGGAAGGCCATGTCCCATAGATTCCGTTATAATTAAATAATTCAAAATTTTAAAAATGATTTTCTTTTTCTCTGTCATTGTAAAACTGTACAGTGTATTGAGCCCAACTAAGATATAATTAATCCTTACTAAAGGTAAACCAATCCTATTGGATTTAATTCATGTTTAAAATGATTTTAGTAGATTTAAGATGATCCAAATTACAGAAAAATCCCTTATATGGAAAACCCCAGGTCCCAAGCATTCTGAATAACAGGTCCCATTTTGTAGCCAATTGTTAATAAATGGGTTTGCAATTGAACTTTTTTAAGCATATCTTACAGGATTTGTCTTAAAAGGGTATAATTCAGCCAACACAAATCAGTTTAATAGTTAAAAAATGTCCATAAACTCAAATGTACTGCAAAAAAAGTCACGCCCACTGGAATAGGTTGCTGGGAAAAAAAAACACCCATTGACTTAAGAAAAGGCACAGATTCCCCCATCACTAATGCTGGGCCCTGCAGCAAGATATATATCAAATGTAATATGGTTAAATGCTATCCGGGAGTGAGTGTCATGCTTAGGTCCAATAGCATTACGCAATAATAAAACAAAAATGCATGTCAACTCACTACAGACATTTATTAGTGCAAATTCGCCCAAATTGATTCAAACAATATAAATAGTTAATTTCTTACATACCACTTGGCAGTGTCCCATTAGTGTCTCCATACCCCATACAGGCCACACCTCCTGACGCGTTTCGCACCATTGGGTGCTTCATCAAAGTAGGTGTGGCTGTTACCAGATACATCCCTTATATTCCTCAGAAATTTCTCTATACATGTTATACATACCCTGGTTGTTGATATACATATACCAGGGTAACTTTCTCTTTCCTCTCCTGAAACAGTTATTTTCAACTGGGAATGATCACAACTAGGAATGATCACTGGTAACTTAAAGTGTTCCCATTTATAAAATTCATATAAATAAACACACACACACACATATATGTATCAATCTGCACCTGTAGTGTTCCCAAATATCATTACTAATATATAGTAGATATCTAATGTAACCTTATTTTAAATGCATCTTCATGCGCAAATATAAATATAATTATAGTTATAATCTTAAAATCAAGAATAAAATTTCTCATATTAACATTAATATATTATCCCTGTGCAATATAACTCATTCATGTATCAACTCTGTGCAATATAGCTCCCGAATTGGTGTTAATATACATTTTATTTATCTTAATATTTTTATTTTTATATTTATATTTTTAAAGTGCACTGTGCAGATTAAAACGTCTAATAATCTTAAAACAGTTCCATTTAGAAATGCAAACTGGCTAGTTCCATAGTGATGTAAGGAATGGCTGTAACTGGTTGTGTCCTGCACCAAGATGTTTAGGGTCCCCCAAGCCTTAAGAATATCATTAGTTCCAGAAACATATACTGTAATCCCACATAATTGAGGACCCTACTGGGTACTCTACATTCATGGGCCCCACACAGTCATTTTAGCTTTCTAACTTTGGTCTTTATAATGAACAGACTATGTGAACCACTAATCTTTATTCATGAGTAACTGATTCGCCATTCACTGATTTGAATAAAAGACTGGAATATAAATAGGAGAGGCCTGAATAGAAAGATGAGTACAAAAAAGAAGCAGTAACAATAAATTTGTAGCCTTTCAGAGCATTTGTTTTTAGATGGGGTCAGTGTCAATGGCCCTCATTTGGAAGCTGGCATGAGTCAGAAGAAGAAGGCAAATACTTTAAAAACATAAAAAATAAATAATGACAACCAATTGAAAAGTTGCTTAGAACTGGCCATTCTGTGACATATTAAAAGTTAACTGAACAACCCTTTAAGATTCAACAAAGTTTTTTGTAATGTTCTTTGACTTGTCCAGGTGTAGCTCCACTGGTACAGGGGATTCTGTTTTCTTCCTTTTTCAGCCAGTTATAATTAATCCCTGGTTTTTATTTTTTTTTCATTACATATGGGTGTGTCAGGTATTTCACAGCATTCTGTAATAAGTATGGTGCCAGTAATTAAGGATAGTTGTAGGAAAATGCATTACTGCTGTCATTCAATCAATTGTTCTGTTAAAAGAAGAACAGCCTGTCTAGGTTTAAAACTGTTCAGGTACCTGCAAGTCGCATCGAGGCACTCATCTGTAATAAAAGTGCATAAAATAATGATGTATACAATTAGACATAGACCTTGATATAATCAAAATATTTGCCAACCATGCAGATTCCTTTTAAGGTAGGATTAAAATAAAATGTAATACAAATGAATTAAAAGCTTTGATGTAAACCTGACTTTTTAGGCAAATTGCATAACCCCTCTCCACTGTTTGTCTCCTTTCCTCAGCTATTATATATATACTGTATATATACTGTGTATAACAGAACCCAGTAGCCAAAAATATCCTGTATTGTGCAAAAAATATCCTTAAAAAAAGGCGCTTAATGATGTCATCAGTTATACTCAGTGCTTAGCGATGTAATCCGTGTCACATGACTCATTGAAACCGGAGTTGTATATCTTCAGCAAATTCTAAAAAAAAGCATGTCCTTATAAATGTGCTAAATCATGTCATCAATTCTAATCAGCCAGGGCCGGAACTAGGGGTAGGCAGAGTAGGCACGCGCCTAGGGCGCATAGCTGGCGGGCGCCAGGCACGTACCTGCGATGTTCGCCTACTCCATGTCTGGTCCCCGCACTCCCCATTTCACTGCACTTCCGCGCATGACAATGGATGCTTCTGCACATGCGCCCCAGCATCATTTTGCGCATGTGCGCTGACATCATCTCGCACATGCATGCTTAGCCGGTGCCGCGGCTGGCGAGGTTGCCTAGGGCGTCTGGCTGGTGTGGCCCGGCTCTGTAATCAGCGCTTAGTAATATAATTTGAGTCACATGACTCTCTGAAACTTTTGTGCTATGGAAGATAATATACCTCCTGTTGTAAAATGAGGATAGTCGACATCAACCTGACCTCGATGATTTTATGTGGTTGTATTCCTGGGGGACTTCAAATATTTTTATATATTTCAATAGGGGTTAAAAAAAAAAATATATATATATATATATATAGATATATATATATTTACAGTAGATGCATGTGTATATGATGTGTATGCATTTGCTTTGCATTGGAAACTTGGTAAGTTCATAAGGTCTAAAATATACATAGAACACTGCCAGGAATCCCTAGCAACAAACAACAAATTTTGGAATATAATGGCAAAAACAGTAACAGAGCTTAGAGTGAAAATGTAGTAAGCATGTAAGGAAACTTCAGGAAAGTGCGTAGGAGATATACCATCTGGCAGAACTGAGAATGCATTGTATGAAACATACTGTAGGCAACAGAATTCAACTCAACTTTTTTTTTTTTTTGGA
Source organism: Xenopus laevis (assembly GCF_017654675.1). Taxonomy (NCBI): domain Eukaryota; kingdom Metazoa; phylum Chordata; class Amphibia; order Anura; family Pipidae; genus Xenopus; species Xenopus laevis. The sequence goes on from NC_054385.1 coordinate 21,500,933, forward strand.
AAAAAGAACCATCTGCACGTTATTTCCTAACCTGGAGCTATTGTCAATAGTCATAGTCATTTGACTTTAGTCAAAGACTAAAATGTAGGGTTCAGAGAAGAAGGAGCATTGTGCTACTTGGCTTTGAAATACTCACAAGTAGAACAAGATCAGCAAATGGGTGGTCTGCTCATCCATCCCAGGAAACATGGTTCTATTTTGCACCTTTGAAACATTTTCCCTACTGTGTGCCTTTCTCTTTCCCTTAGCAAGAACTTATTCTTAGCACTTATCTTGTGGGCATCATGTATTGGATCACAACTGCCTCTAACAGCCTAATTTTTTCTCTATTTTATAGCCCTCCTAGGGAGGGCTATAAAATATGTTTTTTTTAGCATTTGCTGAAGATATACAACTCCGGTTTCAATAAGTCATGTGACACGGATTACATCACTAAGCACTGATTATAACTGATGACATCATTAAGCACCTTTTTAAGGATATATTTTGTAAAATACAAGATATTTTTGGCTACTGGGTACTGTTATACACAGTATATATACAGTATATAATATAACGGCGGCAGTAACGGAACTTGGTGGGGACGGGCCCTGGTGCGGGCCGTGCAGCCGGGCCCGCCCCCACCCTCGTCTGCGTGATTTTTTTCTGACGCTGCAGCTGACTCCAACCGGGGGGCCCTGCGGGGGTCCTGGCCCAGTTGCACCCCCTGCTCCCCCGGTAGTTACACCCCTGAATAGCGGAGGAAAGGAGACAAACAGTGGAGAGGGGTTATGCAAAAAGGAGATGCAATTTGCCTAAAAAGTCAGGCTCACATCAAAGGTTTTAATTCGTTTGTATTACATTTTATTTAATCCTACCTTAACAATTGATTGAATGACAGCAGTAATGCATTTTCCTACAACTATCCTTAATTACTGGCATTTGACATCTGTGGTGGGCAAGTTATTTAACATTTTGCTAAGGGGATCACATTCAAGATTATGTTCTGGAGAATGGCATAATGAGTAGCAATCATCATGGCTTTATGAAGGGCAGATCATATCAAATTGAGTTGCTTTTTTTATGATGAAGCAGGAATTTAGGCAGTGGGTTTTTTGATACAGTGTGTGAGATGCAGCGGGAGATCTTCCCGGTCTCTTACCTCCTGGCGCGTCTCTTCGCGTCTTCTGCGCAGGCGCGCACTTCATGGTTTGCGCACCAGGGCTGGTTGACGCTGGCATCTTTTCCTCAGCAATGGACGCCCACGTTTTTACGCTCGTCGTCGTGACGTCATTTGCAAACCTTTGCCGCCAAATTCCCCTTAAAGGGCCAGTCCTCCATTTTGAAATTCCTGGTTTTTGACTCCCGTCTGGCTTTTTGACTACAATTATTGCTGCCCACCTTGAACCTCCTGATTCTCGACCACGTCTCCTCTTTATCCTTGCCGGTACCTCATTTACGGACTTCTTGTTGTAATGCACTCTTCTTTATGTCGGCTGTAGCATGATAAACAAAGTTCTGAGATAAAAGGGTATAGATTTGCAGGACTAGAGTTATCCTCTACATAAAGAACCCATCTAAAATATATTGTACAGTGTTGAACTACAATGCTCAAACAGGATAATATTAAAGAGAATCCCAAGAAGGGCAAATAAGCTTGTAAAGGGTATAAAAAGTCTCAGTTATGTCCCCCCATCAGAAAGACCAGATAGGTTAGTATTGTTTGCATTGGAAAAGAGGCACTTAAGGTATATTTTAAGCACACACAAACAGACATAAACATGATTACAGCCTATAGTGAAAGCCAGATACTCACAGGTCTGTTATTGTGAACTAATGCTTTGGTCTTATTTGTAACAAATAAGTAATCATAATATCAGTGCAAAACTCAGGAACTTATACCCTAACCCCCTAAAAGGTGCCAAATTGTATGCTTAACATTGCTAAGCAGTCATATAGTAAACTAGTGCAGAATGTTAAAATAAAATACAACAATAATGACAGAAATACAGCAATGCATGTTAACTGTGTCCAAATCGGAGAACACACCTGCAGTAACAAAGTAATCATTTATGATAAAGGTCTCAATGAGAATTTGACATATTACAAGCACAATTTTTGATCACCTTATTACATAAACTAAGGGGCTAATGTAATGAAAATCGTCATTATTGCATTGGGAATCTTAATTGCGCATTGCAAACCTTTAACACCTTCTTGAAGGTGGTGTAAACTTTTGCAAAATGTAACAACTTTTTCATTAAGAAGTTTATTATATACACTATTGCAAACTATAAAATTCACAATCGCTATCCTAATAGGGGCAAAGTGTTCACAATTTTCTAATTCTAGGATGGTATAAATGACAGTGTTCCATTGTGAGTCATTTTCCTGCCATGAAGTATACACAGCATTGTGTGCAGCTGCTTTTTTTTTTAGAAGTGAGATGGGTGCAATTATGTCCAAATATTGCTTTAAATCTTATTAATTGCTTCCTCTAGTATTTCATAGGTTCTTATGTATGTACTTAGCATGAACAAGTAAATGTTACAATTAGATTTAAACAGTTCCATTTGACTGTCACTGAATCTGTCCTCTACTGAAACCTCCCTATGGCCCAAATAACTCCTTTTAGTTTCAACCTTATTGGGTTCATGTGACGATGGCAGAATTAATTACACAGATGGCAAATTAACTCAAAAGTGAACTGATTAGTATTCGTTCAATTGGCTGTGGGTCAAACCATCACTAAGGGCCTTATTTATCAAATTAATTTATATTAAAAAAGTCAGACCAAACTAGAATCGACAATTTAACCTTATTTACTATTAAAAAAAGCAAAATTGAATTGGATCAGGGACAAATTCAATAAAATTGAGTGAAAACCCGAATCATACGATTGTTCACAGTTTTTTCCCATATTGGTCGATTTTTTCTACCTTTTCTCAGAAGAACCAGATTTTTTCGGATTTTTGCCTAAAAAGTCCGAAATATTTGGATTTTTGGGCCAATTTCAGCGCAGACCACAGAAACTTCCAAATAGGATAGGGCCCTCTCCAACTGAATTAGGGGCAGATTTATCAAGGGTCGAAGTGAATTCGAGGGAATTTTCGAAGTAAAAAAATTCGAAATTCGAAGTAATTTTTTGGATACTATCATCGAATAGGATACTATGACTTTGAATTTGCTTCGAATTTGATTCGAAGTAAAAATAGTTTGAATATTCAACCATTCGATAATTGAAGTACTGTCTCTTTAAAAAAACTTAGACTTCAATACTTGGCAAATTAAACCTGCAGAAGTGCTATGTTAGCCTATGGGGACCTTCTACAACCATTTTCTAAGTCTTTACACATCAAAGTAAAATCGTTAGATTGTACGCTAAAAACAAATTTTTTGAGTTTTTGGCATTCGGACTTTAATAAATAACCAGCTATTAGCGTACCTATTTGAGAAATACATATAGCTTAAATGATAGCATTCAAGAACTGCATATAAATGAAGAGCACAAATAAGCTTGTAACATAATGAGCTTAAAAAGTAAAAGGGGGATGTAATTAAAAGTCGCAAGCATTATTAAAAATGGCGTTGTTGCTAAAATTTAGCGATCCAGTCCTCGCAATGTAAAATCATCTGCTGGCGAATATTACATTGCACATTTTAGCATTAACACCTGCATTAACACCTGCTCTGGAGTTCCGTTAAATATTTTGATGCTAAAAAGACTATGTGCTTGCGAAATTATATCACGTATTGCAAATCTTCACAAAAGCCATTTGTTCTCAAACTTTGTGATGAAGTAATTGGGGTCTTTAATCAGTCAAAAACATGGCCCCTAACGTTTGCAAGTGTCTTTGCGCAGATTTTTTTGTGCTGGCGAAACATACATTTCCCCCTTAGACTTTTAAGGAAATTACATCATCCATTCTTAGTGAATTGCAATGATATTTGTATTACGCGTAGTCAGGCTCCGAATATGCTATGAGCATGACTGGAGAGTGAGTTAAGAGAACACAGTTAAGGGTTTCTTTCAGAAACAGCTGCCGGATCTAAATGTGAAATCACCTAAAAAATGAAGTTCACGAGAAGATAGGAAGCCTTTAAAAACCCCATTTGAGTGCCAGAAAATGCATTACCTAAACTAATGTGCTGTACGAGAAAAGATTAATGGAAGAGATTATTAAGCATAGCTTGAAGCCTTGGAGTTCCAAGAGGTAAACAGAGCAATGCATCAGCCTTACAGTGCTAAACTCTTTTGGAGTCACAGTACTATATAAAAGATGAACTCACAACAAAAAACCACTGTCACATAGAAACTGTTTTATCTTCAGTAATGTATCTACAAGATTGTATTTATATAAAAAAGGGTTGAACATATAAATCCAGCGTCAAGAAATCTGTGTATTTGTCACATGAGGAGGCCCTTATTCTTTAGCTATAAATGTTAGTCAGATACCAGATACATCATACATGCAAAAATAAATTCCTTCAGAGGTAAAAAAGTTGCTGGCAGATTTTTAATTTTCTTTGCACTTATAGAATTTAGCAAGGCAACAAAAGGTAGGGAAACAAATACAAAGCAATCACATTCCTTCCAAATTTACCTGACAAAGGAAGCATCTAGGAGGCTACTGCTTAAAGTCTATAGTACTACGCTCTGTTAATTTCTTTCCCAGATATAAATAATTTCTCTACCCAAGTAGTAGACTTCTCTAGTAAATAAGAAAGCTTGGGCTGGAGGTTTGAGCAGTTATAATTTTATTTTTATTGTAGGATTATACACCCTGAATACTTTGCCTTTTTCCAGAAAAAATATAAAAAAAAATTACCCTGGACTTGTCAAACAGAAAGACATCTACCAAGGTCCCAGTTATGCAGTGTAGGTGCCATGTTATTGCTATGAGATTGTAAAAATACAGAGAATATGAGTTTTAAGTAGAAATTCAGAGTGGAGAGTTGAGCCTGTCGCCTCAGACGGCAGCACCCCACTCTGTACCAGGGGCGGCAAAAATGGCGCCTCGTTACATTAAGAGACAAATTTTCGGTTTTCAAACTGGAAATTCGGCTCTTCTAGCGCAGAGAGCACAGTTAAGCTCTCTGCGCTAGCGTACTGGCCCTCTCTGCCACCCTTGTGGACCCCCTCAGGTGCAAAAAGGTAAGCGCACGAGGGAGGGGGGGCGGCAGCAACTGCTGCTGCCTCAGGTGGCGGAGGGGCCAGGATCGCCCCTGGATGGAACTGTAGGTTGAAAAATTAAGTTCTTTGTACAGGTATGGGATCTGTTATCCAGAAACCCATTATCCAGAAAGATCCAAATTGCGGAAAGGCCATCTCCCAATTTTATCCAAATAATCCAAATTTCTAAAAAGCATTTCTTTTTTCTCTGTAATAATAAAACAGTACCTGGTACTTGATCCAAACCAAGATATTATTAATCCTTATTAGAAACAAAATCAGTCTATTGAGTTTTATTTAATGTTTACATGATTTTCTAGTAGACTTAAGGTATAAAATTCCATATTACATAAATATTCATTATCTGGAAAACCCCATGTCTTGAGCATATTAGTGATGGATTTACCATTTCAATGGTCTTCAGTGGAAGAGGTTGAATACTGTGTATAACTTAACTTCTTATTTATAAGATAGCCATGAGACTCAGATTATCTATAAATTACATTGGAAACTATCGTTGCTGCTTAAATAGCATCTGTCACACTAAAATAAATTCTTACACCAGATTTGTGGGCTATTAGAGCCCGTCAGAGGTAGGCTCCTCGCACCAGGAGGGAGCTCCTGATGCGATCAGCCATATTGTGTATCGCTCATGCTCGTAATGAGCTTCTGATGTATGTGCCTCTCAATCTGACGTCACTCAGATGCTCATTATGAGCATGGATGTGCCCCAACATGGCCACCTGTACCAGGAGCTCCCTCCCGGTGTTGGAAACCTAGCGCTGGCAATTAAAAAAACAAAAAAAAGCATTTGCTTTATTTCCTGTAGAATGCAGATTAGAACATTTCACGCATAACCCTTTTAGTAGTCATTTCTTGTTAAATAGATTAGATATATTCTTGTTAAACCGACTGAAGGCTGGAACTGAATGGGAAAGACTTCTTAGGTAAGAGAAAAATAATGTTTATTGTTACTTATTGAGTCAATTATAGGTCCTCAAACCTTTCTTGCTTCCTCAAATAAATGAGGTTTTGTCTTAGGATCTAAATCCTTAGACTAAACAGAAACAACAGTGGAATGCTTTATTTATTTATTTATTTTTTTAAAAGCAAACCTTTGAAGCATCTGACAAATTCCTTAGCCCAGAGTGATCTTCAAAGTGTAGGTTCTGAGCACAACTATGGGAGAGTAACTGGGCCCAGTTCCTAGGCAGTGGTTGATGCTAGTCTGAAATATAGTCTTTTTATCTTTGCAGATCTGTAATCAGATATCCAGAAAAAGAAAAAAGAAAAGGACAGAACAGATCTGCAAAAAACTTCACCTGACAGCCAATAATTAAATAGTTGCTATTGACTATATCAACCCCTAAAAATAAAGGGATTATCCCTACCTCTACAGTACCATCTTGTTCCAGAGTAGACATGAAGGTCTGGATAATGTCCTTTTGGTGCCATCATTGAGCATATCTCCATCCCACAAAAGTAGTTAGTCATGTGGCCTTCATAGAACCATTCTGGGGATGCTTACGACTAGCTCTTACCAGTTATCCCTCATTCTTGCACCTATGAGCTTTGTGCTGTTTCCACAGGTATGGCAACATTATCTTTCCTTTCACCACGCACAGCTCCTGCTGGCTACACAACACATATCTAGATATCTGCGACTAGCAGTTTAATACAATGTGTGAATAATAAATTAATTTGCCATCATTATTTGAGCTGAACAAATGTTTTATCTAAAGGGACACTCGTTTTATCTAAAGGGACACTCCTTTGAAGATAGCAAAATCCAAATATTGGATAAAGAAGACCGCTGGTTTGAACGAGGCGTGAAAGAGGCGATTCATGTCAAGGTGGAGAAACCATCCCTAAACAAAGGCGGGGGCCTTCTACATCACCTGTCTGCTACATACAATGCTGTTCTAACATCTGTACCCCGGCGGTTTCAGAACACTTCACACATCCATTCATGCAACTCTCACAAGTAACACCTCTTTCTAGGAGTTGCATGACACAGAACTAACTACACAGAATCTACACCTCTGTGGATTTCTTCAGATGTCACTTCTTTGAAGAGTTACAATGTGCCATTATGATTGGATTAGTGGAAGAGTTTATATGCCGAGTTTAATTGAAGAAGCTGCTCGGATGAGTAGTGAAATGTCTTCATTGATTACTCAGCAAGTCCAGTTGTTTTTAGATTTACCTATACTAGATATACCATGACCTGGATGAATGAAAATCTTCATAGTCGTTTTATCTTAAGGGATGCCACAATAAAAAAAATAAAGAGAAATATAACCTTACTAATAAACCATACATATAAAAAAAAGCTTGTGACTAAACCTTCACTGGTCTTACATTACAAAACAGGATTTCTGAAAATTTAAGAAGCTGAATGTTAGGAGAAGACAGATAGACAATTTTAGATTGATGGATAGGGCTACAGTGAAACTATACAGCTACTATTTTCCATTTAGCATTAATGGAAAGAGCAGAGGATAGTATACTGTGTTCTATTCCCAATGTGTTTCTTTCTTAAAGGGAGATTTGGCACAAGATCAAGACCAACACAAACTTTTTCTTCTTAGTCACTGGAAATATAACTAAATCCTGAAATGTGCCCTAAAGCAAAGCCACCTCTAAATAAGAGTACAGCCTGGCAGATATCAATGTGAAGTTCAACCTATCAAGTTCAACCTTTGAACTCTATTTTAACCTGCTAGTTGATCCAGAGAAAGGCAAAAAGAACATTTGAAGCCTCTCCAATTTGGAAAAATTCCTTCAGGAGTCTAAAATGGAAATTGGACTAGTCCCTGGATCAACTTGTACTATGAGCTATCTTCGACAACCCCGTATTCCCTCAGTTGCTAAAAAGCCATCCAACCACGTTTTAAAGCTATCTAATATATCAGTCTGTATGACGAGAGAGAATTGCACAACTTCATAGCTCTCACTGTAAAAAAACCCTTCTGAATATTGAGGCGGAAACTCTTTTCTTCTAATCTGAATGGGTGACCTTGTGTCAGATGCAAATTAATACTGGTAAATAAAGCATTAGAGAGATTATTATATGATTCTCTTATATATTTTTTACAAAGTTATAATATCACCCCTTAAGCGCCTCTTCTGAAGTGTGAACATTCCCAATTTGGCCAGTCTTTCCTCATAGCTAAGATTTTTCATACCTTTTACCAGCTGAGTTGCCATTCTCTGGATCCTATGTAGGCGTAAAAGTTACTTACATGTGAATGGTCCGCATCTACCCTCATGGTGGCCCTCCGTCGACTGGACTCCGCTCCAGACACAGTGATAATGTCCAAAGTGATAATAGATAGACGGGAGCCTTAACAACCACGGGTAGCGTTTGAATAAAAAAAGTCTTTATTACCAAGCATCTTTAAAAACACAAACAGGTATCTTCCTGGAGCTCTTTAACTAAACCATGACGTGTCTAGTCACCTGACGCGTTTCGTGCCTCTCTTTGGCACTTCATCAGAGGTGGAGTCTAGTCCTAGCTCTCTACCTTATATAGTATATACAATTAAAACAATACATCCTTTAAAATTTACATATTACACTTTTGGTTTATTGTCAGGCTATAATTTTGCTTTATAATCACTGGAATCCTGATCAATCTTTTACAATAATCGGAATCTATGTAAGGGGGTATTTTAAATAGTATTTCTATCCTTATATATTTAATGCGTCAGTCCTATCTAAGTGAGAAAAAAGTATTATCTTTGGGGGGAGAAAGACCATACCTGCTTTTCTCTTTGTTTAGCATGATCTCTTCCAAAGACACCATTAAGCGGGGGTTGGGAGAGCAGGCATTTGAGGAGAGCGCCATGACCCATAATATATAACTTAAATAAACACTGAAATGCAGCTCATCCCTTCCTTCATTGGGTGCACGTGGTCAGGCTTGATATACAAATTACAAAATTTACCACAGCACTCCAACATATACTGTAACCCCCTGGGAAAACCTGTTTTGCACAACTGAACTGTAACTCTAATAAAAAAGACACTTTTAGTTACAAAGTTTGTACAACGTATGAATAAGCTGACGCGCCCCGTCATGGCAGTGTCCATGCATCAGTCCTATCTAAGTGAGAAAAAAGTATTATCTTTGGAGGAGAAAGACCATACCTGCTTTTCTCTCATGCTATACAAAGAGAAAAGCAGGTATGGTCTTTCTCCGCCCAAAGGTAATACTTTTTTCTCTCTTAGATAGGACTGATGCATGGACACTGCATTGGCACACCTGTGTTACGTTAGCTGTCTACCCGCCATTTTGTATATTTAAGGCATTAGTTAATGATTATTAGACATTTTGAGAAAGGCCCGAGAGTAGGGCCGAAACGTCAGTCCGTGGTTTAAAATTTTTTTTTAAATATTCGTAAGACCTGAGCCTCTGATTTTGTATTATTTAACAGATCTTATGGAAGCAACCCGCAATTGTTTACAATGTCACAGTTTGTGTTTTAAGATCGTCTCCTGACATTTCAGCCTGCATCCTTGGAGGCTCTTATATTTCTTACAAGAATCTTGGCACCCCTACTGCCAGCAATTCCTCTATTTGACCTTCCCCTTTCGTCTCTTACAGTAAATGTGTTCCCTGTGTCTTATATTTTCTTTTTTATTGTGTAATCCCGATTAGTGCTTAAATAAACAATAAATAATAACAAAAGCCACATGAAAACGGGCCAGCTGCGAAAAATTCATGGCTCTACATTAAAGAAAAGAGCAGTTCCAATGAACTAATGAGCTAATAAAGTAACCTGTATCCATACAACCAATTTTTGCTGGTTTATGAGCAAATTTGTATTTTTCTTTTGCTAAAAAAAAAATCTTTGGATAAATAAAGCAGTACAATATGCCACCCACATTTCCACATAGCGTACTATGTATTTATTCATTTCAAGCAACAACAAAGGCTAGAACAAATAAAAAACTTTTACATTGATAAAAGATTCACGGGGAAGCTGGAGGAACATGGGGCCAGTGTAATAAAAGAAAAAAGGAATGCTCCTTTAACCCCAATTAATCCTGAATAAGCACTGTTGTAGTACATCTACTTTTTACTCTTCAGCCCTGACCTGAACATTGAACATTGTGCTCTGAGCTTCATTGCCATTGCCCCAACTGCAAAAACTTCTGCTTTTGTAAGATCAGTAATGAGAAGGAATCCCTTCACCTCTTGATCACTGGGAAAGCTCTAAAGAAAAGTAGATTATTTTTGTCTGATGTCATATCCCCTCTCAGATATTCACACAAGAGCAATTGCTGAAAAGTTAGAAGAATTAAGGATATGTATATAATTCATATGGTATTTTATTTGAAGACAAAATAAAAATGTATACTGGTCTTCAGGGAGAATAATCTTTGAGCAGGGTGAATGTTCAGATATTTCAAAAGATAAGCACAATGGACTTGTTATTGCTTGGCATGACTCTGCCCCTAAAAGTATGTAGATCCAAATAATAGAAAGACCCAGGTCCAGTGAATTCTGCATAATAGGTCCCTTTTATGTAATAGAATTCCACTTCTTAGCAACTTTTCAATTGGTCCTCATTTTTATGTCTTTTTAATTATTTCAAATGGGAGTCAATGACCTGGCAGCCAACAAAAACTATTGCTCTGTGAGGCTACCGTTTTATCTTTCTATTCAGGCCCTCTCCTGTTCAACTTGATTTAAAAATGAATTTAAAGATAAACAACTGCTGTAAAGATAAACAACTGCTGGGGCAGCTGGGAAACTGACAATATGTCTAGCCCCATGTCAGATTTATATTAGATATAAAAAAAATATGTTTGCTCTTTTGAGAAACGGATTTCAGTTCAGAATTATACTGCAGCAGCAATTTTAACTTATGCATTTTGAAAAACCATACATAGCTATGGGAAATTTTATCCCGAATGCTGGGGACCTGGGGTTTTCTGGATAATGGATCCTTCTGTAATTTGGATCTTCATGCCTTAATTCTACTAGAAAATCACGTAAACATTAAATAAACCCAAAAGGCTGGTTTTGCTTCCAATAAGGATTGATAATATCTTAGTTTGGATCAAGTACAAGGTAATGTTTTATAAGGAAACTTTTTTAAAATTTAGATTATTTGCATAAAATTCTGAGCTTTCTGGATAACTGATTCCATACCTATATTTTGAATCTGATTGCACATGACCAGCATTACAGAAAATACACTGGTAACTTAACATGACATTTTCTGATGGTTGATCAGTATTAACTTCTTACAATATATAAGTTTACACAATAGTTTCATTATAAGGTTTAGAAGATCTACTTTCATGTATTTCAAAAGCATGTTCCAGTCTTCAGAAAATATAAAATAAGAGAAAATATTCTAAAATCTCTGCAGATTAAATTACACATAATTCAACAAGAATAGCTTTTAATTTAAGCATGACACAGCGTACAGAAAAAATCACTAGCTCGGTAAAATTAATCAAAAAGTGATGTTACTAGGGTTACATAATTATGTATATATTTAATTTGGGCTGAAAAAAAATAGAATTGCCCATAATCTATAATAATTAAATAATGGCATTTTAGTTATTGGATCACCAGGGGAGCTTTTTTTACTTGCCACTGCTAAAGTGTGTATTATTGAAAATTGCTTACTTACTTTTCTCACAGATATACAGTATATATAAGGAGTAGTTTACAACTGTGAGGTCCTAAGGCTGTTGTACTGGCAGATAGAAGGGCAATTCAGTTTCTCAGTTTTCAGTGCTTGGTGTAACCCACGCTGTAACATTGACCAGCTGCACTTGGTCTAACCTACAATCTGAAGTTGGCCACGTGCAAAAAACAATATACAGCCATTATTTTGCAGCCCTGCACTGCATACTATGTACTAAGTATTTAAGTGCATTTAAAAATATTGAACTCCAAGCAACAATGTGAGTGGTAAAACTGTGTTCACTTACCTTTTGTACTGAAGAGCTATAAGAGCACTTTGAATCACCGAATCCCTCACAACAATGTGCCTTATGTGCAAATGATTGGTAGAACTACTTAGTTTAACTCCAGTGAGACCAGCAATGAAGCTTTTAAGTCTCAATGAATTAATTAAGGTACACCTGTGCCTGAATACTTTTCCTACAGACTGAACGGCAGCTAGCAGAAATATTAGGCTACAATATGTACATGAAACAAAAAGATATTGAGAGCATTGACCATTTGTTATTTTTTACGTAGCTCAGACACACTCTGGAGTTTCTTGTCTTTTGTGTGACACAAAAGACAAGAAATTTGACAACACTCAAATTCAGCCTGTGTTATCCCTTGTGAATACACTTTGCAAAAATTGAGGTATTAGTACCACATTTTGGCCAAAGTATTTACATGCTCACGTGTTTTGTCTCATTAGCATGAGGCGTTTGTTTCTCTGGAATTATCTATTGCACAAATAGTAAAACCATGCATATAGTAATGAGACCTGGAATGTATTCCAATATTTTAGCCCCCTCTAAAACTTTTACTTTAATATACTGACAAAATGTCCTTACTCTGCTAAGATATGCATGTTTAAAATTCTAAATTGGGTCATTATTGGGTCAAGCAAGCAAACCCAGATACAACCCTTCACATTACAATATGTTTCTCTAAGCACTACATTATATTTTTGTTGTTATTATGATTTCTCCAAAAGTTTACTCCACCTTCAAGCAGGTCTTGTGCACAATGCACAATTAAGATTTGCAATGCACAATTAATATTTGCAATGCGCAATTAAGATTTGCAATGCGCAATTAAGATTTGCAATGCGCAATTAAGATTTGCAATGCAAGAAGAGTCTAATGAAGAATATTATATTGCAATTTTTTATCCTTATTTGTGCACAAATTTGTTCTCTTTGCAAATTTTATTACATTTCCACCAATTTTTCTAATAAAATCCCATGAAAGTTATTAAAAGATCTGAATATAAAAAGTATGAAAGATTCAAGTTACAAGCAAAAAAAAGTCTAAATAGCTATAAAAAAAAAAAAAGGTCCAACGGGATCAGTGCAGCACCCATTGACTTCTATCGGACCTTGCTCTTGGCAAAGTTTTATTTTTGGTGGAAGGTAGTTATGGTAGTTATGCTGCTGCTTCTATGACTTTCGAAAAGCATAAGATGACAGGCCAAGAGCTTTTATATAAGGCCTTTAATGGCTAAATGAATCTGAAAATCGCACAGCCTTTCCTGATTCTATCATCTCTTCCATAGAAAGAAATCTTGATAGTTAACATTTTACAACTCTGATCTCAAAGGTGCTTATATAACCTAATGAGAAAATTGGTATACTTACCACTGAAATTTTCCTTTCCATTAGTCCGTAAGGCAGCACATAGAGGGTTAATCTCCCGTGTCTCCTGGTAGGACAGGTAATAACAATTAATACAGCCTTTAAAACCCCCACATAGCCCCTCCCCATCATGTTATTTATCTAGCTCCTTATTTCCAATAAACACACACACATTTGATGCTTCTGTATATATTTATTTGGGTAGGGTATATTTGTGCTGCCTTACGGACTAATGGAAAGGAAAATTTCAGTGGTAAGTATACCAATTTTCTCATTCCATTACGTCCTACAGGCAGCACATAGAGGGAATTTTCTAGCTTCCCTGAATTTGGGGGGGATTCTATAACGTTTTTGACTGCACCGCCTGGAGTACTTTGCTACCAAAGGCTGTATCCTGTTGTGACAAGATGTCTAATTTGTAGTGCTTTGCAAAAGTATGAAGATTGGACCATGTGGCTGCTTTACAGATTTCCTGCGGTGAAGCATAAGCTCGTTCTGCCCACGATGTTGCCATTCCTCTTGTTGAATGGGCCTTTAAAACTTCAGGTGGACTTTTTCCATCTAATTCATAGCATAACAGGATTGCTTCTTTTATCCATCTTGCAATTGTTGACTTAGATGCTTTTTTTCCCTTGTTCTTTCCGGAAAACAGGATAAACAAGTGATCTGACTCCCTGAAGAGTTTCGTTCTGTCCAAGTAGACTAACAAACATCTTTTCAAGTCTAACTTGTGTAAATTTTCTTCCATCTCGTTTGTTGGTTCTGCACAAAACGTAGGAAGATTTATTTCTGCATTAGTACACCAAGATGTAGGCACTTTAGGTACAAAATACGGTAATGTCCTCAAACATACTTTGTCTTGACAGAATTGAATATATGGCTCTGATGCTCCTAGTGCCTGTATTTCGCCAACTCTTCTTGCCGACGTAATTGCTGTTAAGAAAACCGTCTTAAGAGTTAACATCTTAATTTCGACTCCATCTAATGGTTCGAAGGGCATTGTACAAATTTTATTAAGTACAAGATTTAGATCCCAGGAAGGCACGTGCGACTTAGAGCGCGGTCTTATTCTGGAAACGGCTTTCAAAAATCTCATCACTAAAGGATTAGCTGAAAGTCTGTTACTTAAGAACGCTGATAATGCGGATACTTGTACCTTCAATGTACTAGGCTGCAAACCTTTGTCAAAACCATCTTGTAAAAACTGAAGAATGTGAGGTATTGTTGTCTGTGATGAAACTAATTCTTTGTCAGCACACCAGATATTGTACTTTTTCCATATTCTTTCATAGGAGTTTGTTGTAGATTTTTTCCTTGCTGACAACATAGTCTCCACCACCTCTTTTGACAGCCCTTGCTCTAGCAATGTTGTGCGTTCAAAAGCCAAGCCGTTAGTCTGAGCTTCTTTATCTCTGGGAAGTATATTCCCTTCTGTGAAATCAGATCTGTCTTCAAGGGTAGTATCCAATGATTCCCTTGCGATAGATACAACAGCTGCGGAAACCACGCTCTCCTGGGCCACCCTGGTAATATGGCTATTACCTTCGCTCGATCCTCCTTCACTTTCTTTATTACCCTCTGTATCATAGGGACTGGAGGAAATATGTAAGCCAAGTGATGACTCCAATTTATGGAGAATGCATCCAAATGCGTTGGTCTGTCTTGGCGGTAAATCGAGCAAAATTTCTTGCATTTGGTATTCTGTCTGGTTGCCATCAAATCTATTTGAGGATAACCCCATCTCTGAATTATTTGACAGAATACCCCTTGATCCAGTGACCACTCGCCCGGAACAATTGTTTGACGGCTGAGTCTGTCTGCCCATTTGTTGTTCACTCCTCTGATGTGTAATGCCGATATGTGTATCAATTCTAATTGGGCCCATTGCATCATTTTCGCACACAGTCTGATCAATCTCACCGATCTGGTACCACCTTGGTGATTGATGTAAGAGACTACAGCAATGTTGTCCGACTGCACCAGGACATTGTTCTTGTGGATTTCCTTCTTGAACTCTTTCAAGGCTTTCCACACAGCTTTCAGTTCCCTGTAATTCGAAGATTCTTTTTTCTCCTGTGAGGACCACAGGCCTTGAGCTGAAAAGTTCTTCACATGAGCCCCCCATCCTCGAAGAGAGGCATCCGTGGTTACCACCACTGGAGGGGGAAGATGAAAGGACAAGCCTTCGTTGAGGTTGTGAACTTGTGTCCACCATTTCAAAGATTTCTTCAGACCGATTGACACTTTCATCATTCTGTCTAGACCCGAATTCTTCCGATTCCATGCATTCAATATCTTGGACTGAAAGTATCTCATTCGTGCTTTCGCCCACGGAACCGCCTCTATTGCTGATGTCATATGTCCGAGAATACTCATTGCTTGACGAATTGACACCATTCTGGTTTGCCGTAATTCCTGAATTTCCTGTATCATATTGTATATCTTCTCTTGTGGAAGACTTATCTTCAGTCTGACCGAGTCTACGACAAACCCCAGGAACTTGACACAAGTGGAGGGTTGTAGATTTGATTTTTCTCTGTTTATAACCCATCCATGTGCTTTCAGAAAAATCAGTGTTTGTTCTAGATGATCTTTTATTTCCTCTAGATTTGATGCTTTGAGCAGCCAGTCGTCTAGATACGGTACAATAAATATCCCTCTCTTCCGAAGAGCTGCTGCTGTAACCACAATTATTTTGGTAAAAACCCTTGGTGCTGAGGTTAAACCAAACGGTAGAGCTCTGAACTGCAGATGTCTTATCTTTCCTCTGATCTTCACTGCTACCCTGAGGAACTCTCTGCTTCTGCGATGAATTGGTACATGCAGATAAGCATCCTTCAAATCTATTGTAGCCATCAGATCTCCCTTGTTGAGGATGCTGTGTATCGATTTGATTGATTCCATTCTGAACGATTCTTTTTGAATATATTTGTTTAGATATCTGAGATCTATGACTAGTCTCATCTTTCCTCCTTGTTTTGGAACCAGGAACATTTTTGAATAAATCCCTTGTTTCCAATCTTGTATTGGGACATCTTCCAATACTTTCAACTTTATAAATTCCTCTACGGCTTTTTGAAAATTCTCTTCTTTTTGAAAAGATTGTACGAACCTTCCTACTGGATGATGGCAAAATTTTATTCGATATCCACTTCGTATTGAATTCAGAACCCATTTGTCTGTTGTTGATCTTTCCCACTGATCGTAAAAGAAAGATAGTCTGCCTCCCACTTCTTCGCAACAAAGCCTGGCGTCAGAACCCCAGTTTCTTGTTCTTGCCACTTTTTGCATTGAGATCCTTTCTGTTGTTTCGGTCATACTCATTTCCTCGAAACTGTCTTGGTCTTCTGAAGAAATCCCTATTTCTCGTTGAATACCTGGCCTGCTTAGCTTTGGGTGAAGCACTTCTGGATCTTCGACGAAAAAATGGTCTTTTAAGACCCCTCGGTCTATCCTGTGGTAAGGTCTTCGCTTTTTCACCTTGCAGACTTTCAATCAATGAATCCAATTTGGTTCCAAATAGCCTCCCTGCTTCAAAAGGAAGAGAACATAAACTATTCTTTGAAGTCACGTCTGCTTTCCAGGCTTTTACCCACAAAGCCCTGCGACCTACAGCTGACAACGCCATGAGTCTTGCTGACAGTTTAACTGTTTCTACTGCAGTATCACAAAGAAAATCAGTCGCCAATTTAATATATTTGAAAGCATCCAAAATATCATCTCTAGATACACCAGAATCAATATCTTCTTCTAGGTTATTAATCCAGCATTTCAGAGTTCTTGACACCGACACTGATGCTATTGCAGGTTTAGCAATTGCTGCTGCTGCCACATGTGATCTTCTGAGCGCTGTATCCGCTCTTCTATCCATTGGCTCTTTCAGCCCTGCTGTGTCTTCTACTGGTATTGTTGTTCTTTTAGACAACCTAGATATGGAAATATCCACTTTAGGAGGTTGTTCCCAGGATAATATATCCTGTTTGTGTAACAAAAACATCTGTTTAAACCTTCTAGATAATTCCGGTCTCTTAGTTGGATCTTTCCATTCTGTTTCCATCAACTCCTTCACAACTGGATTCACAGGAAATGTATCTGCCCTTTGTTTTGAGAAAAAAAGTAATGAATCTTTAGCAGTATCTTGCTCTTTATTTTTATTCTGATCTTCCATAACTTTATTAACGGCTCTAATCAATTTTTGTGTTTTATCGGCTGGAAAAAGAAAAATTCCTTCTTTTTCTCCTTTTTCGCCAAAACAGCTGAGTCAGAAGAAGAAGATGATAATTCGCCAGACTCAGAATCTCCAGATATTTGATCCAATATAATAAGGTCATCATTATTATCTGATGTAGAAGGCCCAACAGAACGCTTCATTTCTTCAAACGTCTGCGACATCATCCCTTTAAACCAGTCAATAAACTGTTCAGACTGTTTCACTTGATCTTCTTCCAGTGTATTCTTCATGCAGGTCAAACAAAGCCTCTGTAAGTGTTCATCCGGTAACGGCTGTTCACATGCCGCACAAAGTCTGTGTTTTACCTTTTGCAGACGTTTGGATGGTGATTTAGACATCTACAATCAAATGAATCATCATAAGTAATTGAGTCTTTATAAATATGCAGGAAACAAACATGAGCCACATAATGCAGATATATCCATACCTTTTTAAAATGATCTGAGCTCATCCAGCCTGGTAGCATGCGGAAAGTACTTGGTACATGGACACAGACCATTCTTTCCTGCTTTTAGGGGTCATATATACTCTTTGCTCACCTTGTGTGCGCAGAAAAACACCCCCCTCGGCGTCCGCGCCATCCTGCTTCCTGGTGCGCGAAAACCGGAAGTGACGTCATAGCGCGTCACAACCCGGAAGAGAACGCCGCTCCTTCAGCTGCAGCGCGTACCTCTTCCAATGCGCTCTTGAATATGCGCGTTTTGCCTGCAATCCTTGTCCCTAAGCTGCTGAACAGTCAGCCACTTAAAAGGGACTCACTCTGCCATAGGATGTATATCCCCCTCCGCTCACCCTCAGGTAGCTTTGGCACGGCCTACAAGTCCCTAGGGACCTGGTTCTTCATCCTCTTCTCTACCTATCCCAGGTAGGACAGGAAAAAACATGATGGGGAGGGGCTATGTGGGGGTTTTAAAGGCTGTATTAATTGTTATTACCTGTCCTACCAGGAGACACGGGAGATTAACCCTCTATGTGCTGCCTGTAGGACGTAATGGAATGACTCTTGTGTATCGTTATAGCAGAGCTTCCATGCCCAAATGACACCAAATGCAGGTTCATTGGTGAGAAACATTCATTTATTTTATTGTCAGTTATTGACAGCACCTGGTAAGACCTCAAGAAGTATTACACCTTATTTATATAGCACTAGCATATTCTTATACATCACTCCTTTCCCCAGTAGAGATGAAAAAATAAGCCCTAAACATATCCACTATTTTCAATTTCTTCAGAAGCCAGTTAATCTACCTGTATGTTTTTGGAGTGTGAAAGGAGGCTCACACAGACAACATACAAATGTTTTAGTGTCCTGGCTGGAATCAAACTTTTAGGACTCCTACAGAGCAAGGCAGCACTGCTAACTCCTTAAACCATCATGCTGCCTCAGTGCAGGCTATCCTTGTACTTGGTATGTACATCTTATGACATTTTTCCAAAATAACACTGATAACAAGCATGCTTCAGATTATAAAAGTATGTGACCTACACATGCCCCAAATTGGAAAGCGTGTATAACAATCCTCGTGGGCTTTTTAAAACCCGTAATAAAAACTCATAAATAAAGGATGATATACAAGATTGAACTATCCTATAGCAGAAGTATAGCTGACTAAAAGCATACACTTCATGAAACCAGAGATCCTCGGGAAATAACCTGTCATGTCTTTCTACATATAAATACACTCTTGTAAAATCCCACAGATTTCGAAAATTCAGTTACAAAAGCTAAATAGTCCAATTACCTCAGAGGAAGTGTCCACTATTATTAAGAATCTGAAAACAGCAAAGGCAGGTGGCCCTGATGGCCTTACTCCCTCTTTTTACAAAATTATGAAGGATAAAATATCACCTTTTCTGACAAATTTATTTAATGATGTACTATTTTTTGGAAAAAGTCTACCGTCTAGTGAAATTTCAAATCTTAGAGTTATCCTGAAAAAAGACAAAGATCCATCCCTTTCTTCCTCCTATAGACCTATTTCCCTATTAAACCAAGATATCAAGATACTATCTAAGGTCCTTGCTGATCGGCTTTCTTTAATTCTTCCCTCTATAATCTCCGAGGCCCAAAATGGTTTTATTAAGAATAGATCAGGAGTTAAAAATATTAGAGCTCTGATTCATATTTTATATTACGCCAAAAAACACAAAATTCCTAGCTCTATTCTTGGTATTGATGCTGAAAAAGCGTTTGATAATATTACCTGGGAACATCTATTTTTTTGCCTTAAAAAATTCGGTATCACGGGCCCCTTCTTCCAATACATCAAATAACTTTACAAAAATCCCAGAACTCAAGTACTTTTGGGGGGAGCTAGGTCGTCACCATTTGAAATATTTAAAGGGACGAGACAGGGCTGTCCTTTGTCGCCCCTTTTATTTAATATTGCATTAGAACCTTTAATTCGTTTCCTTGAACAATCCAAGTTAATTAAAGGAATTACTATTAATAATAGACATCTTAAGGTATTAGCCTTTGCTGATGATTTATTATTAATTTAAAAAAATCCTGAGTCTTCACTAAAGGTTGTTTTTGATTTATTTCAAGACTTTCAGTCTTTTTCTGGTTACAAAATTAACGCTGAGAAATCAGAAATAATGAATATATATGGTTCGTTTTCCAATTCACTACATAAGAAATTCCAACTTAAAAACCCAAAGAATCAAATTAAATATTTAGGATTAATAATTCCTTCAGATCTCAATAATTTATATTCTTTGAATATTACCCCAGCCTGTCAAAAGGTTTTTTCCATGTGTGAAAAATGGGCCTTAATATTAAGGGACGATCGCTCTTTTTTAAATCCTTAATATTTCCCAAGATAATATATCCATTGATTAATCTCCCTTTGCTTATAAAGCATTGCGATATCAAGAAACTTGACAACTAAATTTATTTGGAATGGTAAAAAGGCAAAAATTGCCCTCTATAAATTGAGAGCTCCAGTTAAACTTGGAGGATTAAACCTTCCTGATTTCAGAGCATTTAATCTATCAGCCCTCACCAGATATCTTATTGAGTGGATCTCTCGAGGCAACAAATTTATAAACCCTGACATTGAGATCTTTCAAGAACCCTTTTTTGATATACTATCTGTTTTGCATAGCAAATGGAGTAATGTCCCTTACGACTTTAAAGGAGAAGGAAAGCTACGGAGGCATTTTATTGCCAATAGATTAGCTGCACTAGTGCAAGCTAGAATGCTATATTTATTCTGTAGAATGTTTTACCATACCTCAGTAAACAGCTCTAGAAACTCTCTGTTTGTTTAGAATAGGAGCTGCAGTATTAATGTGGTGTGACATCACTTCCTGCCTGAGTCTCTCCCTGCTCTGGGCTCAGATTACAGTAGAGAAGGGAGGGGTGGGGGGAGAGGCGCAAACTGAGCATGCTCTTGCCCAGGGCAATGAGGTTTAAGCTGAAGGCAGGAAGTCTGATACAGAAGCCCATGAGTACACAATAGAAGGAAAGAAATGCAGTGTTTCTTTTGACAGGGGACTCAGAGCAACATTACTTTGGGGGTTTACTGGTATATTTAGATGGACCTTTCTGATAAAGCTTACTTAGTTTTAACCTTTCCTTCTCCTTTAAGAGGAATCCTATCTATCGTGACTCTATATACAGTATGTGTGGAAACATTTATTCTCTCATCATGGTTATAGCTATACAGTAACCCCTTACATGCCAGCCAAACTTTTACTTAAACCTTCAGATTATCAGAAATCTGATACTTTTATATTTTCAATTAAGAGAAAGTCACTGGTTTTGGTAAAAGATATATTTGATCCGCTTAAGAAAGCCTTAATGACTTGGTCAAAACTCAAAGAACAATACAAGCTTCAGGATTCTGACAGATACTATTATTTAGCATGTCAATGTGGTCTTTCTCTGCTACATAATAATAAAAACCTGGTTTTAGCTGAGCACAAGCTTGCAGACGATTTGGCAGAGTTTTTGGAATTCCCTGGTCTGGTCTCTATTAGCTCTCTTTTTAAACCATTTTGGAATGTTTATAGTACAGATTCTCACCCGTTATTGAAACCATCCACTAAATGGTCCGAGTTTTTACATTGTCACATAACTCCCTCAGACTTGGTAAAATCTATTAGGGATTACAATAAATTCATTTTAGCAGAACATTGGAGGATACAACATTTTAAGCTTATCCATCTAGGCTATGGAAAATTATTTTCAAAAACTTCCTCTAATGGCCCTATTTCATACTGTCCTAAATGTGATGAGACTAATGTGTCACTTTTTCATTATTTATGGTCTTGCCCAAAGATTGATATATATTGGAGAGAAATTTTTGGGTTTTTGAATTATCAATTGAAGATAAGGATTAAATTGTCTCCGTGCTTTGCTTTTTTGCATCTAGATAATGTAGTGTTTCCTTCAGTTCCCAACACAAATTTTATTTCCCCTGAAAATAAATTATTGACAGTTTTTTTTCTAGCAGCTTCCAAGAAAGCTTTATTTAATTCTTGGTTACTAAAAGAACCCCCTTCGTTAACAGACGTTATTTCTTTTATGAACCAGTTTAGTTGGCAAGAAGCCTTATTAACCAAAACCAAAGGAAATAATTCCATTGACTCTTTTAAACTGATTTGGTCTCCCTTTTTTGAAGCTTGTTATTCTAATATAGGTGATCAAATAGGACGGTTTCTCAATTTATAAGATGTGCTTTCAGACATTCCAGTCAATGAATGGACATTTTTCTTTATTTCTTTCATTATGTTTACATCCACTGGCTTAGTTAATTTTAGTTAGTTGTTGTCAGTCTCATTAAATGGTATTTAGTTTTTAATAATTTTATGCTATTGTATCAATTATAACTTGTCTTTCATCTGCATAAAATTTGCTGTCATACTGTTATTATTTGTTTATCATGAAAATCAAATAACATATTTTCAAAATAAAAAAATATAAATACACTCACATATACATATGGGGGAAACAAGACTGTTAAATTATGGGTTAAAATTTGTCCCCACCAATTCTTCAGAACCATTTGCAGTGTATAAGTATATACACAGTTTCAAGAGACAATTGAAACTGAAGGATCATTTCAAAGGGAATACTTTAGCTGACAAATCACCTTTCAACAAAAACAGCAAATTTGATCCCCCAATACAGCTCAGACCATTTCCACATTCACACGAAGTTTGTCCTGGACTCCATGAAAATACATCAAACTGCCAAAAAAGGTTACTCTAACATAACTAGATTGGATAAAGAGACTATTTCTTCATTAAGGGCCAACAAAGACATTATAATTAGACAAGCTGACAAGGGAGGGACCATAGTTCTGCTTGATAAAGACTATTATGTGAAGGAGATTCTAGAGCAAATGGCGAAAGTCAATACCTATACCAGGTTGCCACATGACCCCACCATTAAATATAAATATAAATTGGATAGTCAATGTTACCATGGGAATAACTGCAGGGTGGCTAACAGAAAGCACAGGACAATACCTTATGACAGATTTTCCCAGAATTCCCTTCATATATACTATACCAAAAATACATAAATCGGTGACAGCCCCCCCAGGACGCCGGATTATCTCAGCCACAGAGTCTCTGTTCCAACCAGTAGTGAAATATTTAGATTATTTTCGACAACCTTTGGTTCAATGTATGGAGTCATATATAAAGGACACCAAACACCTATTGAGTTTGCTGAAGAATATGTAGGTACCATTGAACTGTCTACTAGTAACTATGGACGTTTCTAGTTTATATACAGTTATCCCCCACACTGAAGGTATAGCTTCATGCAAAATGGCACTCCAGAAGTACCACCAGGGGCCACTGACGGTTGAATTTTTTATTTCTTTGCTTAAAGGAGAAGGAAAGGTTAAAACTAAGTAAGCCTTATCAGAAAGGTCCATCTAAATATACCAGTAAACCCCCAAAGTAATGTTGCTCTGAGTCCCCTGTCAAAAGAAACACTGCATTTCTTTCCTTCTATTGTGTACACATGGGCTTCTGTATCAGACTTCCTGCATTCAGCTTAAACCTCTTTGCCCTGGGCAAGAGCATGCTCAGTTTGCTACTCTCCCCCCACCCCTCCCTTCTCTGCTATAATCTGAGCCCAGAGCAGGGAGAGACTCATGCAGGAAGTGATGTCACACCACATTAATACTGCACCTCATATTCTAAACAAACAGAGAGTTTCTAGAGCTTTTTACTCAGGTATGGTAAAACATTCTACAGAATAAATATAGCATTCTAGCTTGCACTATTGCAGCTAATCTATTGGCAATAAAATGCCTCCGTAGCTTTCCTTCTCCTTTAACATGGTATTATCACATAATTACTTCATGTTTCAGGATTCTTTCTTTTTGCAAGTGTCAGGGACCGCCATGGGTTTGAATATTGCCCTCTCCTTTGCTAACTTGTACATGGAGCAGTATGAGATTGAGCGGTTACTACCGATGGGTAGGGTGGGATGGGAACATTATTTTTTATAAGCGCTACATTGACGACTTCTTGTTACTTTGGTCAGGTACTGTTGACAAACTCTTGACTTTCTGTGAGGCCCTAAACAGACTTGACACCCTGATCAGACTTACAATGACTTTTGACCAACAGACAATCCATTACATGGATCTGACAATTTACAAAAAAAGATGAGGGTTTAGGCACTACACTGTATAAAAAAACCTTCTTGCCTGCTGAAGGGGACAAAATTTAAGTGATCTCTTGGTTGTCAAAGATGTGCTTGCTGAACCAAAGAGTGGTCACACGTGGTTGGACAAACCACTAAAGAAAGGCTGTTTTAAATGTACCAGGCAGCTGTTATCTTGTGTTAGGGAGCTGGTTACCTTCCCATTGTTCTTTTGTTTGGCTGCTGGGGGGGAAAACTGAGGGGGGATGATATCACTCCAACTTGCAGTACAGCAGTAAAGAGTGATAGAAGTTTATCAGAGCACAAGTCACATGACTTGGGGCAGCTGGGAAATTGACAATATGTCTAGCCCCATGTCAGATTTCAAAATTGAATATAAAAAAATATGTTTGCTCTTTTGAGAAATAAAATTGAATTCTGCTGGAGCAGCACTATTAACTGATTTTTCCCATGACAGTATCCCTTTAAACTGCTTGACATGCAATAGAATGCTACAAGGAACTCACTTTACGCACACACACACACATATATATATATATATATATATATATATACATATATATACTATTAACTACAGTTTTACATGTACTATTGATCATGTGGTTTACATGGTATGGTGTCCTTGTGGCTTACATTACATAGGGGAAACCTCGACCAATCACAGAAACCATGAACAATCACAGAAGCGCGATAAGGTTGGCCTTATCCACTGGCAAAGCAGACCAACCTGTACCCAAGCATTGGCTAAAATGCAGACATACTATCCCACAGTTTCATAGATCATGTACCTGTGCCACGCAGGGGAGGAAACAGGGATTTATTATTAATGCAAAAGGAATCTATGTGTTTTTTTAAATTGGAAACTTTGGCTCCAAAAGGCATAAAAACAAAATCCTCCCGATGTCCAGTTTTTTCTAAATGGTTGTTCCTATTGCCCAGTAAATTCACCACTATTTAGACTTATTGTCTTCCAGTATACGTTCTACACTCCATATTTTTGAATTGACCTATTGCTGTATATGATATGGTATGGGGGACATTTATGTAACATACCCAATACACCATCTAGGTGTAATTCTAATCTTTCTAATTAGCCTTTTATCCAACAGCAGATTTCACTGCTTAGTATATGTTCCGATATATAGCAATAACCAGCAAAGTAGAAAAGTATTTTTCATAACAAATGACTAATTGGACTTTTCTTCTTTTCAGTTTTTTTTATTGTTTATATTTTACTTTTCCATTTTCTTTTTTTCGGTTCCATGTATTAGATATTCACGGTTAATATTTGTAACAATGTCAGACACTAGGAAATATTTTGCAACAAATGTGTCTTATACGGGACTGTTATCATTAGATACAAAAATGGGGCTTATCAACACTGGGCAAATTTGCCCATGGGCAGTAACCCATGGCAACCAATCAAATTGCTGCATTCATTGTTCTACTTGCAGCTGGCTTTAAAAAGCTAATCACTGATTGGTTGCTATAGGTAACTACCCATGGGCAAATCTGCCCAATGTTGATAAATGACCCCCAATGTGTCAGTTAAACCATGCCAAACAGAAGATCTACTTTAGTAGTGAAACTTTGTTATGAGCTATAGAGTGATTGAATTGTTTCAGGATATTCCCCCTCTCTGCTGGGAGGTCTAGTTCGGCTATTTGCGAAGGCTGGCCCCACATAGGGTTTCGGGTTACATTCAGCAGAACCTGCAATCATATAAAAATGATTGACATTTAGCCATTGAAGCCGTATCACCTAGGCACAATACCGATGAATGATCAGATATGATGCACCCAAAATATCCAAATTTGCTTGCATACTATACCCAACTATCCGGTAATACCTCTCTTTAGTGTCAGTGCTATTCGACATGTCTGCTGCAGTGCAGTGGGGCTGGTTGATTACACGAGCACCAGTTGAGCCCTGGCGATTCAGGGAGAGGGAGACCAGAGTGCTGGAACGCACCATACAATGTAAAGCTGTGCTTGCAAGTGACTTGTTGCGCAAGGGTTACTACCAATTGCACAGTTGAGTGTAAATAGTGCACAGGGGTCACATGGCGCCCATACCCACATGGCGGCCATGGGCGCTGCCATTTTGGGAGAGACACCGGCAGAGGAGGACACGCCGCCCGGAGCTCCTGGAACTGCTCCGGGCGGCGATCGTGACACTTATGCACTGAACCTATGTTTTAATTAAGACTATCCAACTGCTAGTTTATTATGGGGTATATTATTCATGAGTTTTCCTATTGAATGATTAGCACTGATGATGACATCAACCCAATCATGCCCACTACTTGCGTCATTTGTGTGTTTTGGCGCTTTTTCCCCTATCTCTATGGGTATAAATATATATGTTTGTTTTTGGCCTGCACTTCCAGAGCCGAAACGTTGAATAAATATATTTTTTTTTTGCATCACAAGACTTATGAGTGTGGACTTTTTCTGTTTTGATACATATATACATATATATTTTAGGCAGAATAAAACCACTCATAGCACCAAATTACAATATTGCTTGCTGCATAAAAGAATACATTCACTGTATATTTTTAAAGCGTAAGTACTAAATATGAACAAAAGTTCAAACATTTTCCACAATTTTTGAAGGTCTGGTTCTTTAAAGGGCATCTTAAGCGTGATTATCACTGAATAATAAAATATTGATGAAATCTGCTCACCGTTTGTCAAACAGGTGTTCTTGACCACTCCTTATAATTTTTTTCAGCTTTATTATTTTTTTCAGCTTTTTATTTTTAAGTGAATGGTGAAGTTCTTTATAAAGGTGCCTTAATTTTTTTAATTCTATAACTGACTCCAAAGTCTCCTGACTGCTATTGTCATTCCCACTCACGCCCTGTTCTTTTGACCCTATGCCTTCTTCTCTACTCAAACACTTGCCACAATTGACAACCCACTTTTAGGCATTTTGTACTCAACTGCAATTCATGACAATGTTCTTGACATGACATTGTTATTTCTGTGCTGCCATGAAGTAATTATCTGTATTAATTACTAATCAGCCTTATATTGTTACATTTCTATTCTATGTGTACTGTATATTGTGAGTGGGTCCCTAAGCTCAGTAAGTGACAGCAGCAGTGAATCAGCAAAAAAAGATGGGAGCTACTGGGGTATCTTTGGAGACACAGATCTTCCCTGCTAAAGGGCAGTGGTTGCTTTCTACTGGTACAAAACCCCAACATTTAATGTACAACATTTCTATCCTACTTCTTTAGTTAAGCTTTAGTTCTCCTTTAAAGTTGTTTTCTCTAGCTCCACCTTCACTTCATTCCCTCTCTCTGATAGAGTTCTTGTAGGCTTTGTCTGAGGTAACCTGATGTTCTCATTTTATACTATTTTTTATGTTGACGATACCTGTCTACTCCTGACTGCTCTCCTTCTGTCCTTTCCCAAGATTGTCTTTCTGCTATTTACATTTTCTTCTGTAGATCAGGTTTCACATACAATCAACAACATCACCTTTCTATGAACCACACCTCATTTGTTCATCCCTATTGCAAGGCAACTCTTGAGCATCTGCCAGTCTCTGCAGCCCCCTACATTGCGCCAAATATTTGCATGAATAAAGGGGAGGGGACAGTGGTGATGAACGACAGCAGACCTAGGGGTGGCAGCTATGCATATCCGGCCCTGCCCTCATGTTCCCTGATTTTTCACAGATTCTCATCTAACTGATCTTACACAGAATTTAAGAAGTTATTCCTTTTCCCTCATCCTAGTAAAATCTCCTTAAGCATTCAATCCATCCTTTCCCCAAAACTGCTTCATCTTTTATATTGTAAGATCTTTTGGGCAAAGCCCTCTTTACCTCTTGTATTGATTACTATTTTTTTCACTATTTTATTAGTAATTAGTAATTCCAGCGACAGGATTTTTCCATATAACAAAGGCTCCTGTGCCACTTTGCAGTTCTGCAGATTTAGGAAACCACCAACAAAAGAAATATAAGCAAACTGATAAATGTTAGAAATATCTCAATCTGTGGGAGAAACATATATTTTAATTCCCAAAGTCTTTAATAAGTTAACTTTAATTTTCTCATATTACAAGGTATAATAAAAGGGCAGCCAAGTTTGGGAGTTTTACTTTGAAAGCAGCAAGTAAGTTGCAGGTAAAACTTAGTCCCTTTGTAAAATGTATAATGAAGCAATAGAATTCTGAATGAATCAGATGAAAACTGAGAGTGGGACTGGCCAGATTTGCAATATTTGGACAAACAATCCCTGTTTTGTTTAAAGGGGACCTGTTATCCACACATGGAAATCTGTTTAATAAAAGTCCTTTTAAAATTAATCATGAAATCCAAATTCTTTTTTTATTAAAACAGCCATACTGGCAATAAACTCGTTAAAAACTCTTATGGGGGAATGTAATGAAAGTTGCAAAGAGCAAATCAATTTGCACAAATATGAATTAAAATTCGTATCAATGTAATACTTTTCTTTAAACTGTTATTACATTGCGAATTTCCATTGCGCATTGCGAATTTCCATTGCGCATTGCGAATTTCCATTGCAAATTGCGAATTTCCATTGAAGGTGTCGTCATCTTTTTGAGCAAACGTAACAAATTTTTCAGTAAAAAGTTTTATTACATTCATTGCGCATTGGTGCAAACTATAAAATTTGCAAACCTTCTTCCTCTGTCGGAAGTGGTCGCTAAACAGTTTCCGGTTCGCAAAAGCTATATTAAATTCACGCGAAGGAAAATTTGTTTGCAAAGAGTCATTGCGAATATTTTTTCCGTTAACGACTATTATTACATTCCCTCATTAGCCTTCAATCATTTATTGCCTTAGGCATAGAGGCGGGGCAGGGAATTGCTTTCACTTTCCATTCTGCAATTCCTAGATGTCTTCAACATTTAATTTTGTAGCCAAAATTTCTGTAGCCAGTGCACTGGCATCAGGTGCCCAAATTTGGTGCATAAACAAGATCTCGGCAGGATTTGGCAAGATTTTAACTTGCCTTAATAACAGTGTCCACAAAATGGCTGCTGCCTGATTGATGTGATTGTGATTTACAAGACTAAAAGAAAGAAGTTTGAAAAGGAGTAAGGAGTGCGGGTACCTCCAGAAGTGCTCTCTCTCTCTCTCTCTCTCTCATAAACCTCCACTGTTTGACTATTCAAGTATTGTGTATATTATCCTTGGAGTGCTGTCAACTATTGCATTTTCTATTTTTGATTTCTGGACTAGCCCCCAGGTTTTTTTGCTATTATGTGAGTGCGTTCCATTCTGCTTGCTATATATATATATATCGGTACGAGGAGCCCGAGCTCCCTCAGCATTTGAAGGATCCGGAGTAGCCACGGAGCGCTGGTGAAATGACGGGTAGGAGGTTTGACAGATGCGACAAGGGTGCTCTGCTAGTGTGGCGGTAAGGATCGGCTACTATTTGGCATACAAAGGGATACGATCAGGATATGGGGTTGCGATCGCTCTCCTGGGCTAAGTAGGAAGCATGCCTGTCTGTCACTTATGACACGAAACAGACAGGGAGCTGCAAGTTTCACTCCAGTCACGGCACGATACTTTTAACAAGACACTGGGCACCTTTGAGGTAGTGTTGGTGGATTACACAGGGGCATTGACCCTTGATTAACTTAAGGGGGCACTTGATTAACCCTTTAAAACACGTTTTAGGTTTCTTCACTACCTATACACGTGTGGATGCACTCTGATGACGTCATACTCACTAATTTTGGCGCCACAAGTTACATGTTTAAAAAGACCTCACTTTGTGTTATGTTTTCACCTCCTGAGGACGGCTAGAGTTGGATAGCCGAAACGTTGAGGAATAAAAGCACAGCCCTTGTGGCTTTTTTTTTCATGATAAGTCCTGTGAGTGCGGTCTTTTTTGTTTCATTGAATACACGTAAGTTTTACCAGCACCAAGGCTTTCAACCATTCATTGTGGAGTGCACCAGTTTGGACTGGTATATATAAAAACTTAGTCCAAGTGGGTTCAGCACACCATGTGGTAGGAAATGACTACTCATTAGCAGAATACAAAATAACAAAAGAGCGAGGTGCACACCAGGAACCTTTAAAGGGTTAAAAAATCTTTTCTTTATTTAATACATCTTTAAAAACAGGTCAACGTTTCGGTCTTTGCCTAAGACCTTTCTCAAGACCATACATACAACATTAAAAAAGTTCTGTGAATAAATAGCTAAAACCAATTACACTCACTCTAGAGTTCTAGAATGACCCATGTGATCAGGATCACCACTCCCCTTGTAGGGGCTGTGCTACCCATAAAAAACGTGTCAGACTATGGACAATATTGGTGCTTCCGTCGAACAAGAGCTTTACTTAAGGCTACATTCTTAGTAATAAAGTAACAAAACTGTTCAATTATCACTATCCTAAAAGTGTATCGATAACTTTTGTAAATGTGTCAATAACTAGACCATGGCATAAATAAAGTTACATTACATAGTAGTTGGCTGCCTGCCCAGATATCCTCAGCGTTGATTCAAGAGATCCGTCCGAGAGTACTGTGGATCAAACTAAACTGAAATTGAAAAGTCTCTTTACCCCTCCCTGTATCCACCCTACGATTAAACTTTTTAAACATGCTGTAGAACATGGGTTGGAAACTAATACTCCTAGTCCTCGGGCGAGACAGAATATCACTAAAAATGAACTATCGGGCGGCTATTAAATCGCTCCAGGAGGATACAAACTTAGTGATACGCCCAGCGGATAAAGGCGGGGGTATAGTATTTCTAAATTACTCAGACTATAGAGACGAGATACTAGGCCAATTATTCGATGGAGAGGTTTATAAAAAATTATCTGGTGATCCTGTGAAATCATTTAAATCTCAAGTAGATTCTGTGCTTGATCAGGCCTTCTATGATGGAATTATTGATTCAACTCTGAAAGATTATTTGAAACAGGAGTTCCCTATTTGCCCGATTCTATACACTTTGCCTAAGGTGCACAAAAGTCTACTTAAACCCCCTGGCCGCCAGATAGTTTCAAGTAGGGGGTCTTTACTACATCCAATAGGCATATACCTGGACAAGAATTTACAACCAATTGTACAGAACACCCTCACTTACCTGAGGGACATACCCCACCTGCTTGAAAGTCTAAGGACTTTAGTCTCGCCGATAGGAACTAGGTTTTGGATGGCCAGTTTGGATGTAGTGAGCCTCTACACATGTATTCCGCATGAGGCCGGGTTAGAGGCTGTAAGACGCTCACTCGAGGAATTTGATCTTTATGATGGTCCCCCAATTCCGTTTGTGATGGAGTTATTAAGATTGTCTTTAACTATGAATTACTTCCGGTTCCAGCATGATTTTTTCCTACAGGTGGCAGGCACGGCGATGGGGGCAGCAATGGCACCCTCATACGCCAATTTGTTTATGCACCAGTTTGAGCAATATTCAATTGTTCCTATTTATGGGGACCGGATACCCTTTTTCCGTCGCTACATCGATGATGTCATTATCATCTGGGGTGGCACGGAAGAAGAGTTCCATATGATGGTTCAAGAGTTGAATGCTCTGAATAGTCCAGTTAAATTTACCCATGAAATTCATACGGATCGAATACACTTTTTAGACATTGAATTGTGGAGACAGGGTGATCATGTTGAATTTACACTGTTCCGTAAACCTACAGACAAAAATGTTTTATTACAGTGTAACAGTTCAATGAAAAAGTCATTGCCCATTTCACAATTCTGTAGGGTTCTTCGGAACAACTCGGATCCAGACCTGGCTAAACAACAATTCAATAGTATGTGGGTTGATTTATAGATCGAGGCTACCCAAGCCAGTTCTAGAACAGGCATTATCTAAGGCGAAACAGAGAATGACAGCTCCAGAGGTATAAACGAAAAATCACCCTAAATTTATATATAGCACCAAATATACAACTGGGTCTAATATGACCAAAAAGCTGATTAAGAATCATTGGAGCATAATTCAGGCAGATGCGAGCTTGAGAGACGTCGTCCCCGGGAATCTTATGACGTGCTACCGACGAGGCACTAACCTTAAAGACCTTTTGGTTAAAACAGACCCAGTAGGGTGTTATCTAAGTAGACGGAGTACTTGGCTTCGTAATGACTTACCAGGCTGTTTTAGATGTCCAAATTGTACCTCTTGCAGATTTATGACACCAGGTAACAGTTTTTTGCACCCACAAACCGGTAAATGGTTTTTGATTAAACATCATATTACCTGTACAACCACACACATAATTTACATAATAACATGCCCCTGTGGTTTGTCGTATGTGGGTAAATCTGACCAAACACTGCGCTTACGCATGGATGGCCACAGATCTGCCATCAGTATGGCATTTCGAGATGGTTTTACCAACAAGCCGGTGGCAAATCATTTCTTGGAGGCCGGTCATAGGTTACCTACATTTCGCTACATAGCCATTGATCATATCCCCCCACTTAGGAGAGGGGGTGATAGATCAAATATTTTGCTCCAGAGAGAGGTGTTTTGGATTAGGAAGCTGAACACTCTGGCACCGACAGGGTTAAACGAGCATTGCTCTTTTTTATGTTTTTTGAATCAACGCTGAGGATATCTGGGCAGGCAGCCAACTACTATGTAATGTAACTTTATTTATGCCATGGTCTAGTTATTGACACATTTACAAAAGTTATCGATACACTTTTAGGATAGTGATAATTGAACAGTTTTGTTACTTTATTACTAGGAATGTAGCCTTAAGTAAAGCTCTTGTTCAACGGAAGCACCAATATTGTCCATAGTCTGACATGTTTTTTATGGGTAGCACAGCCCCTACAGGGGGAGTGGTGATCCTGATCACATGTGTCATTCTAGAACACGTGGTTGGGTGAGTGTAATTGGTTTTAGCTATTTATTCACAGAACTTTTTTAATGTTGTATGTATGGTCTTGAGAAAGGTCTTAGGCAAAGACAGAAACGTTGACCTGTTTTTAAAGATGTATTAAATAAAGAAAAGATTTTTAACACGGAGAACTCATGGGACTTAATTCTTAATTTATGTGCACAAACACACTCCAGGCTGATGAAGCAAAGAATAACAGGTCTACCTTTTGCAACCATTCTTGTTTTCAATATGTATATGTAATGCTGTGTCATTTAAATTAATTTGGAGTTGCATAATTGCAGGTTATTAATGCATGACCAATTTTGTGGAGCCAGGAAATTCAGCAACAGTTAGGTGTCTTTATTTACCTGCTCTCTATTTCCTTTGTAGGATTCATTGTTTAGTCTACAGAGATCAGCCTATACATCTCTTTGCTAGCAACATGAATGCATTAGATGTTAAGTTATATACAATTTCTTTAAAATAATCAACAGAACAGAGATGCAACACTGTCTTGGGACATAATTTCATAGTAAATCTAGAAACGAGCTTATCTGTGTTTGGCAGCAGCGAAAAGTAAATTAACTTTTTGCAGACACACAGTAGTCATCTGAATTTTATTGGCCTTGACTGTATCTTTATCACATTGACTCATAGATATAAATAAAAGGGATTTTTGCCAGTTTAGCAAGAGATGATGTAGTTTTTCTGAGCTTCACCTGAGGCACAGGCACATTCATTACATATTTAATTGATGGGGAACTTGAAATAGCAGAACATTTTAAACTGGCACTTGAGACAGTAGTTTCCAAAAAGATAAAATAACTGACCTTCAGGAGTTCCATACATGTATGGCAAGATGTGCAATGCTGCAATGTGCCCATACTTGGCCGTGCTCACTATCAGCAATATATATCTATTTGAATTTACAGAGACTAGAAATGTTTCTATGTAATCAACAAATTCATTTATACTACAGATACTATTACTTTATTCCTTAAGAGATTCAGCAGGCAGTTTTTGACTTCCTAAATTAATTGAACATATTCCCACCACCTGACCTAGGAATGTGGTAATCATTTTCAAAAGAAAAGACAATCTACAGCAAATGACTGTATATTCACCAGTTCAGTATTATGTAAATCTGCTTCCTAAGACTATGGCTAGGGCCAGAAGATATCAGATCTCAGCCTGCAGAGAAAAGCAGGCAGATAATCTGATCCCCGCTGCTCCTGCTCTGCAAACATAGTGGATTTTGCAACTGAATTTTGCACTGGAATCCACCCTGCCTGCAAAAGAGAAGGGGTATATTTATCAAAGGCTGGAGTTAGAGATTGTCACAGTCCTCTAGAGTGAAATTCCACCACTCTCCATTCATTTCTAAGGGATTTTGAAAGACTTATTTATCAAAGGATGAACTTTCACCTATAGATAAATTTCATAGAAATTAATGGAGATTGGCGGAGTTTCACTCTACAAGACTGTGGGACCTCTAACTTCACTCTTTAAAAAATATACTCCTTATGGAGCAGCCGGCCATCCATATCATCTGGCCTTAGCCTAAAAGGCAAACGTTATGCTTCTCTTGATCCTTGCCTTTTAAAGCAAGATGGTTGTCCTTTTACTTTAAAAAGTAAGATGCATTGTTGGTCCTTATGAACACTTTTGCCCACTGAATAATCTTTGTACATGACTTACATGAACATTTTATTTCCACATATTTTGGTTAGAAAATAAATGCTACGTCACTTGTCTTTAAGAGTATCTTAAATTTGGCAAATATTTCTGTGGTTGGGGGAGTAACAAAGAACATCTACTTATGCTACACTATAATTAGACTTCTGTATGGGCAAGGAAGAGAGATATTAAATATCTAAACAACGTCTGGTACAAAAAATAAACTGTGCTTACTAGGAACATGGAACTACTAATTAAAAAAGACGCTTTAAATTGCCCTGAATGATGGGGCATTATGACAAATATATACTAACGCTGATATGTAACAGCTGTGCAATATATGTATAAAGAAAACAGTAATACATCACTTGCATGCATATTCTTCATTTTCCCTCTTTCCCTCTTCTGAAATTAGCCCTGTAAATTAGCCTTAAAAAAACTCTATGCTAAGGGACAGATTTATCAAAGTGTGAAATTGGAGCTTACCGCAGAAACACTCACCACCTTCTTTTCATTTTTAAAAAGCTTATTTATCAAAGTTCATGCAAACTTCATGTAAATTAAGTTCTATATATACTTCTAAAAAAATCCCACAGGAATGAATAGAAAGCGGGTTAGTTTTTCTGTGGTGAGCTATAATTTCACACTTTGATAATCACTACACCATCATGCTCCTCGCCATCTTGTTTATATTGAACTCAGCTAAAAAGGGCGCAAGCGAGGACATTATGGGTGGACCTGGCTGTCATCTGAGTGCATAAGCCTTGTATATAATACCATCTTATTGTCATTAGAAAAAACAGGCTCATTACATTCCAGAATTTACCTGTCCATGGTGTCGAAAATCCTTACAAAATCATAAAAGTCTTGTAGAACACTGGGGGGGGAGGGTTCTTACTAAAACTCGAGCTTATGTATTTTTTTTTATTAAAACAAAGTTGACCTAAAACCCATCCACGAATTTAACTAATTTATTATAAATTCTTCTCAAAAACATAGGAGCAAAAAAACATTGTGAGAAAATGGCGCGTCAATTCAAATCGGATGATTGCCGCTCGGAAAACTCGACTTTATCGAATTGTCGCCACGACAACGTGAATTTATCAGATTAAACCAGCACAGATCATGAGGTCAAGAAGCATCTTCAGGGACATCTGTCATTGATTTTTACATGACCTCAACAGGTTTGAGATGGAGTATTTTCAGCTTTGGGTTATATTAAATCTCTAAAAATTTGAATCTTTTTTTTTCTCAAAAAATTTGAGTTTTCCCCTTTAAAAACTCGACCAGAACAATTCGAGGTTTAATAAATGGGCCCCTATGTGTTAGCAGGGTACCAATACCATCTTACAGCAATTACCAAAGTTATTAGCATTTGTGTATTTGTACAGTTGCGAGCATTCCTGTTGAAACTAAAACACTGGAAACATGTTGCACTGCTGTCAAACAAGCTCTTTTTGGATCACTTTGCATGTGAATACGTGTAAGCCTTTTTGGTTATTAGTATGATGTAGTCTGCAAGTATATAGACAGTTTCCTTTTTTATTTTTATTTTTTTAGTTTAGCTGTTCTCCAATCAAGTATATAAGCTGTTATATGGTTGCTAGGGTCTAAGTTACCGTAGTAACCATAATAGAAAATAATAAAAACACCAGTCTTATTTCAGGATAAATCTGCTTCCTGATTGTTTAGTATTTTTAATCTTGGTAGGCATGTTAATTATAAGGTAACAAAACGTGTACAGGCTCACTCGCCGAAAAGTCCCCCTGCCATGCCGCCCGAGATAAGATTTATTACGGCTCTGGCAGGCCCCAAGGGGGTGCGAGCCCTGGTGAACCCCCGGTAGTTACGTGACTGTAAGGTTATATATTTGTTAATTTGCCAAATTGACAAAAAAGAAGCCAAATTGTTAAATGTTTTGATTGTTGTGTCTACACCATACTAAAAGTTATGGCTGAATTTTCATTATAAAAAATGATAAAAACTGGTTAAAATAAACATGAAAACCCAATACAACCGTATACAGGTATGGGACTTGTTATCCAGAATGATTGGGACCTGGGGTTTTCCAGATAAGAGATCATTCCACAATTTGGATCTCCATACTTTGTCTATTAAAAATATATAAACATGAATTAAACTCAATAGAATTGTTTTGTCTCCTATTAGGATTTATTATATCTTAGCTGGTACAAGGTTCTGTTTTATTATTACAGAGAAAAAGGAAATCATTTTTAAAATTATTAGTTTAAATTATTTGATTAAAATTGATACTATGGGGGGGGCGTGGCCAACGCTGAAAGGGAATGGTCGCATAGAGCTGAGCTCCGCTCTTCCATCGGCCCACTGACTGCTTCTTACTGCGTGACTATGGGGAAATTGCAAGGGAATAAGGCACATAAGGACGGTGGTAAGACCCCGAAAAACTCCGGGCACCATAAAGACATTCCGGCAATTTTTTACAAGAAAAGCCGTGAGGCGGCCCAAGCCAAGATGGCGCCCGCAATGGCTGAAGAACCCGATGACGCAGTGTCACAGGCGCCTGATTCCTCGGACGGGGACAGTGATGCGGACAGCTCAATAGATGTCCAAACTTACCTGAAAAGGTTGCCTTCCAAAAGAGATATTAAAGAGATGCTACACACGATGACTGACGAGATCCGCACCGAGCTTCACGGTATCCGCCAGGAACTGGAGAGCGTGGGAGTCAGGACTGACTCGCTAGAAAGGAGCCAAACGAAACTGGTGAGCAATCACAAACTACACCGAGCAGTCCTATTCAAACAGGCAAAAGAAATTGAGGATTTGCATAGACAAGTGGAAGATTTACAAAATCGGAGTCGGAGGAACAATATTAGGGTAAGAGGTGTGCCTGAATCTGTACAGAAAGAAGCTATATTACCCACTCTCCTCCAGATTTTTAATGGCATTCTAGAGCGTGAGGCCCACATAGCAATCCCTATTGATAGAGCGCACAGAGTGTACAAACCGAGGAACGCTCCACCTGAGGCGCCTAGAGACATACTGTGCTGTATAAATGACTTTCTGATTAAAGAAGAAATAATGCTGAAGGCGCGGAAGATCAAGAATCTCACTTTTGAGGATTCTTCCATTATACTATTACAGGACTTGTCCCTGACGACGCTTATTAAGAGAAAGCAACTTAAGCCTCTAACAGACCAACTAAAGGCGAAGGGGATACAGTTCAGATGGGGCTACCCTTTTAGCCTGACTGCCAACAATGACGGAAATCAAGTGACTCTGCGCATTCCGGCTGACTTAAAAGATTTCCTGCGGATTTTTCAACTGGATGATGTCGTCCTGGTCGGTTGGAACGATAAAGATAAAGGCCCCAAGGAGTCGTTCATGGAGATTGACGATGCCTGGCACGAAGTACCTTTGTCTCAAAGAACCCCGAAATCGTCGAGAAGCCGCTACACCAAAGAGACTTTACCCAATAAGAGGACACCGATTAAGGACTGGTCGGAGTCGTGAGTATATATTGCCTGGACTGTGATTCTTTACATTCACATGGACTATGTGTGATTGCGCACTTATTTCCCCCATTAAAGTTTATTAAAGTTTCTTATTGCACAGTCAGTGGGCCAATATGCAATGACTGTTCTCCCTTAACACTTGCTAACCACCCCCCCACAGTGGTATACCGCACCTGCGGGCGGTTCAGACCCATTAGCATTTGACTTAGTAGTAGCACATACTGGTTTGCTTACATTTCAATGCATGTTGTGTTATGCATGTTTTGGTTCTACCCTTTCCCCCCTTTCCCCAAGAGGCAGGTCATACAGAGCGTATTTTCAGTCGCCTTAACCAAAATTTATCATTATGGGACGTAATATTGCTTTGACACTATGGTCACAAAATGTCAACGGGCTGAATAATCCCAAGAAAAGAGCGCAGATATTTAACAATTGCAGAAAACATGATGCGAAAATTCTTTACTTGCAGGAAACCCACATTAAATCTGCCCATGTCTCGGTACTGAGAAACAAATGGTATGACAAGGTGTTTTCTAGTACCCATCCGGAAACTAAGGTGAAGGGAACTTCGATCCTCATTCATAAAGATGTGCCGTTTACCCTTCTAGATTCAAAGATAGATGCAGAGGGCCATTTTGTTATGCTGAAAGCAAATATATACAATGTTACGATGACACTGTGCTCGGTGTATATCCCAACCAACAATCAACACGGCTTTATTAGGAAGGTGACCCAAATCTTAGCCGACTTTGCGGAGGGTATTCTCCTAGTAGGGGGCGATTTTAATGTGGCACTCAACCCGCTTATGGACTGCTCTTCCCGAAAATCAGCCATTACCTATAAAACGTTAAAGTCTATTAAGGGTCACCTCAACAAACTCAACCTAATTGACATTTGGCGGACCCATAATCCTAAAGAGAGAGATTATACTTTCTTCTCCAACTCGCATAATAGCTATACGAGGATAGACCACATGTTGATTAATCAAAAATGGTTACATATCGTCAAGAACATACAAATTGAACCGATATTGCTGTCTGATCATGCACCTTATCTAGCCACGGTGGAAATACCAAATACTACGAAAGCAGACTTTGCGTGGCGGTTTAATGAACGGATTCTCTTAAATAAGAACACTAGAGACACTATAGGCGACCTGATTAATGACACTATACTGTATAATAATTTGCCAGGAACGAATCCATCTACGTTGTGGGAAACGCTCAAAGTAGTTACTAGAGGCAACCTCATAGCCTTAAGTTCCAGACTGAAAAAAGAACACAACTCTAAAACACAACTATTATTTCAGGAAATCAGACTGTTGGAAGAAAGGCATAAGGAATCTTTGGCAAAGCAAGTACAAACGGAATTGGAACTTAAGAGACTTCAATTGAAACATCTTCTAGATTCTTATACGGAACAGGCATATCTAAAATGCAAACGTGACTATTATGAATTTGGGAATAAATCCTCTAAAATCTTGGCTCAGTTAATTAAAGCACAAAAACATAGAACGTACATAGCCCAAATGAAAGACAAACAGCAGAAATTACATCATAACTACCCAGATATAGCGAAATGTTTCCAGGAATTTTATCAGGAATTATACAATTTACCGCCAGCAACGTCGATACCCCATAAGCAACAGAAGATAGACAAATATCTACGACAATTACAGCTACCTACGCTGCCTGAGGAGCTGTTCAAGCAGCTAGAAACACCGATTACCATGGAGGAGCTCAATAAAGTGATCATGGCCCTACCCTCTAACAAGAGTCCGGGCCCAGATGGCTACAGTGCAGGATTCTATAAAGAGTTCCACAACCAACTTGCACCTATCCTTCACCATCATTTTAACTTTATATCTGCCCATAACCATTTTCATAAGCAAGCTCAGGAGGCTCAAATCACGGTTCTCCACAAAGCCAATAAAGATCCGGCGACGTGTGGCAGTTACAGGCCGATATCATTGATCAATCTGGACCAAAAGCTGTTTGCCAAAATAATAGCTAATAGGCTTCAGAATATTATCCCGTTGATGATTCATCCTGATCAAACGGGTTTTGTGAAAGGGAGAGAAGGAAAGGACAACTCGGTCAAAGTCATAGACTTGATTTCTTATGCTTCCAAGACGGCTACCCCTACGGTGCTGCTGACAACTGATGCCGAGAAAGCATTCGACCGAGTTGACTGGAACTTCCTAGAGGCCACCTTGAGAGCATTTGGCTTCGGCCCCCTGACAATGGCTCGGATAATGGCTCTTTATAACGCACCGTACGCACGTATAAAGGTCAATGGCATTCTCTCCCCTCCTTTTGACATTTCCAATGGAACGCGACAGGGTTGCCCCTTGTCCCCAATTTTATTTGTTTTGGTGATGGAGACCTTGATAACCGCCATCCGACAAAATGTGAACATCTCTGGTCTTACTGTTGCCAAGCAAGAACATAAAGCGGCTGCATTTGCCGACGACTTGCTGCTGGTGGTCACGAATCCTGAAATATCGCTTCCAAATATAATACGGGAATTTACGGAATTTGGGTTGGTGTCCAATTTTAAGATCAATTATGCTAAATCTGAAGTGCTGAATGTCAATCTTCCTCCCGAAAGGGCAGAACGTATCCGTACATCGTTCCCATTCAAGTGGGCAGACCAAGCTATTAAATATTTAGGAATTAATCTACCTGCTCAGTTGGGGAGGATATTTGAGCTGAACCACGTTCCACTACTCAAAGACATTTGTTCCATGTTGGATAGATGGCAATCCAAGCCTATTTCGTGGATGGGAAGAGTGAATGTCCTGAAGATGATGGTGATGCCCAAATTACTGTATTTATTCCAAATGGCTCCGATTAAGCTGCCTAAATCTTTTTTCAGCAATGTCAGAAAGGCATTTTCAACTTTTATTTGGGCGAAACAGCACTCGAGACTTAACTATAACATATTGACTAAGCAAAAGATAGATGGTGGTTTAGCCCTCCCTTGCCCGGAACAATATTATTTCGCTACTCACCTGCACAGGATCTGGTTATGGAAGCAGGACAGCACTACTAAACTGTGGAAAGAAATTGAGAAGCATGAGATACAGGGTAGCTTGAACAATATTATGAATGTAAAATATACAGACTTACCTGATCAGACGAGGTCACATCCCACCATTGGGGCTTCATTGGAGGTTTGGAACCAATTAAGGGACGACAGAGGGATATCTCCATTTCCGTCTCCAGATTTAGAACTGCTAAACAATCCAGGTTTTCCGCCCAGCTGCGAAAAGGGATTGTTAGATAGATGGGCCAAGACTGGTGATGAGTCCACTAAATTATACCAATTTGTAGAATGTGGGGTTATCGTGCCCTTGAGCAGGGTTGAAGAACAATGGGGACGTCATCCTAGAAACCACTGGAACTACCTACAACTATCAAGCTATCTCCGTACTGCGGGATTACCACGGAAGATTAGACCCCCAACGGCCTGGGAAAAATTGTTACAGCAGCCCACCTTGAAACATCCTGTGTCCCAATTTTACAAAACACTGATTAAAGGGGAACAGGATGTGAAAACGTTGTTTATGAGACAATGGGAACAGGAACTGAATGTAGACCTCCCTTATACCACCTGGTCCAAGATCATGGCGAGAGCACATAGAGGGGCCAAATCGACGAGAGCACAAGAGTCACATTATAAGCTTATTTGCAGATGGTATCGCACACCACTTACTTTACACAAAATGTATCATAATGTTCCGGCGACTTGCTGGAGATGTGGAAAGGAGGAAGGCTCATTCAGCCATATTTGGTTCTATTGTGCAAGTATGAAACAGTACTGGAAACAAATTTTTGATACCATTGCAGAAGTGCGGTCCCTGAGACTCACGGAGAGCATAGAGATGGCATTGTTCAGCTATGACAAGCGGGAACAAAACGTGGTAAAGGATAAACTCACCATACATCTGCTCCAGGCAGCAAGGATGACAATCCCAAAATACTGGAAGAGTCAACAAGCACCGGATAAAGCAGATTGGAGGAAAGAAATTGAATATATTAGGATGATGGAGGAGTTACTGGCAATCAAGAATGGGGCTACTAAGACCTACAGACAAACCTGGACGGACTGGATCCGATATGTAGAGGCTAATTAGCTTTTTCAGGGAGAACGAAATGGGGTCTTTAATGCTGGCCTTTAACGGAGATTTGGCTACTTGAAGTGGCTCTAGACCTGCTTCCCCCCCCCAGCCCTCCTCTTTCCCATGTTATGTCCACTCCTCTACTTTCTGCTCCTTCTTCCCTCTTTCTTTGCCTTCCCCCCTATTCGAACCTTTGTTCAATGCTCAGTTGTCAGTTATCAATATGTATAAGCGAGTGACAACTATTGATATGTTCATTGATGTGAATTGCCAGTCGGCGACATGGAAGGAATATGTAATAATGCTCTGAACTGGATGTGGACAATTGTTCTTTGACTCTGGATGCCTTGTGCAAATCTTTGACCCCCTCCCCCCTTTTTCCTTTCTGTACCCCATGTTAAGATGAAAAGTAAAATAAAGACTTACAAAAAAAAAAAATTGATACTATGGGAGATCACCTTCTCGTAATTTGAAATGTCTGGATAACGGGTTTTTGGATAATGGAGCCCATGCCTGTACTGTATTTATAACATACCAGGACAAATATGATGCTTGGATCAGCACTTATTAACACATAAATTATATGAAATAAGAATAAAAGCCACTAAATTGCAACAATGATGATGGAAATATGGCTGCAAGCAATACATGGAACGTGCTTAAATAGGGTAGCCATTGAGTGTCTAAGGAGAATAATGCTGCTGCCCCCTTCAAGCCTCTGCACTGCCTGAGGTTAAAACAGAATGGGAAATTCATTAATTACATCTTTCATTTGTGAGTTAAAACAAAGGTGGCACATGTCGTTTTGGCTAGAAAACCTTTTGTGGCTTAAAACCTTTCCCTGTTTATGCACAGCAGGATTTCTAACACATGTGTCTCCTGTAAGGGGCCGCTCCATGTCAGAGTTATTATAGAATAATAAATGCGATTGTTAGTTTTGGCAATTAGTCGATTTACTTCTAAATTCTGAAACAGGGGCGTGTGTTGCAGGCAGGTTGTCATGCTGCTGAATCATTAAAGAAACCTCAGTAGGAAGGCTTTTAAAATAATTAGGGAACAATAATGGTAGGTATTTCCCTACTACTAATAATAGACGGCATACCCATTCCTACAACGATAGGAAAACAGATAGGCAGGTATGTTCTTTGCTCAATATTCCAGTTATAATATATACACACATATAAACAGTTATACTCTTGTTATACATAGTCATACATCATTTTCATACATAGTTATTTTCTTATTTGGAGAATCCTTCCCCCATCTAGGCCACTCTCGCTCTGGTCATGTAGATAGCATCTTGATGTTTTCACAACTCTTTAGTTAATGATGGGACCCTCTTTCAAACAGTAGGCAGAAAAGTTTTTTGTTTAAAATAAAAGCAAGACATGATTTTCTGGTGAAGTAGTGGAAAGCATGACATCAGGCTTAAGTGTTTTTCCCCCTTTTCCTGTCTTAATTGAACTCAGATGTCTCTGACTGAAGAAAGAAGTGGTCTCTGGAGAAGGAGGGAGAGGGGTCCCCATGGCTACTGTTTGTCTGAGGCTCTGTTGAGTCAGCGGACTTCCCTTCCAGCATTGAGACAAACTACAGAAATCAGAAGCCGGGCAGTTAATGTGAAAGACAAATTGGGAGGGAATGGGCTTTT
Organism: Xenopus laevis; assembly: GCF_017654675.1. NCBI lineage: Eukaryota > Metazoa > Chordata > Amphibia > Anura > Pipidae > Xenopus > Xenopus laevis. The sequence goes on from NC_054385.1 coordinate 21,545,081, forward strand.
GTGAGTGTATAAGGTTGCAGTGGAAAGGAAAGATAATCAAGTTATAATACATGAACGCACAAATGCCACAAGGGCTACACAATTTCAGCTATCCAAGTTAAAATAAATGATATGAGGAGTACCGACTGATTATAAACTCACCGTGTGCTACTGCACTTATACTTATACTTATACTTAACTGGGTTTATTTTAATGGTATTTTTCAAGCACAAAGCTGAAGTGGAAAAAAGTATGATTCTATCTTTTGTTTCCGTTAACATGGCATTGAGCTCACATCTGCTTAGGTTTTAACTTTCATATTATGTTTCAAGATTTAAGGCACATATTCTGGACTATGTAGATGGAGTCAGAACAAACAAAGGCCGACAGCTGGGCCTTGTATTCTACTCCCTGGCTGCGAGTGACGACAGGGTCTTTGCCTTTCTTTTTAGCACATTACAGCAAATGTATTGCAATGTACATTGCACAATAAATTAATAGGACAATCAAAGCCGATTGCCTGTTCAGTATCAAAATATCTCTTAAAAATCCCATTCTGACATTTAGTTAATGGGTAAACGGCCGTGGACTGGTATTATATTTCACTTTAAATATAGGAAAATATATTAAATTAAACATTTTGGTGGTGTAACATCTACAGAGGCCTCGTCTGATCAGCAAAACCACTAGATACTTTAAATGCTGGGAGTGGAGACTCTTGTTTTCCAAACAAAGTGCAGCCCAGAAGTTGGGCCGAAAAAGGCAAACTTTACAGGGGGTCAGAGGTTGGCACCAGTGTTCCTTCTGAGTTTAAGCACTTGCACTCAAACTTTGTGCTTAGTACACACAAATTTTAATTCACACAAAGAATTTCATAAGCACAAAAAGTTTTTTTTGAGAGCATGACCAAAAAGAAATCAGAAGGAATGTTGCCTTGCAGTACTTAAGTCCTGCTAGGTACCACCAAGTGGCACTGTTTGGGGAATTCCCTGGGGAAAAGTGATGGGAGAGATCAAGAGAAAACTTCCTCTTTGGCTGACAAGAAGATCAAGGGAATGGTGCTGGAGAGCCTAAGACCACCTCAGAGAGATACAAGGGAGAAGCATTAGGTAGGTTATTTAGTTGTACGGTATTTTGGTGGAGCTTGTTGTAGCTGGTGAGAGTTAGTTGTAGGTTGTGTAGCTGAGCAGCTGAGCTCCAATGAGGAAAGAGAAAAGGGCCAGTGTCCTGACAGTATCTCGCCTAGATTAGGGACACAAAGGTGAGGGGATGAAGTACCTCAAGGCAACATATGCCCCCACTTCTGAAAGATCTGGTGACCTTGGACCCCCGTGCTCCAGTTGAGATATATAGTGAAGGATTGTGTGTTGCGAGTATCAGTTTGGAAGCTGTGCTGGTGACTAATTAAGAGAAGCCCCTGAGTTCAACTCAGAGACATGGGGAGCCTTATGTTTATTGCTTCTAAGTGTTACTACAATCATCCAAGGAGTGAAGGAGGTGGGGGGGAAGGTCGCAGGTCTGGACTGGGAGTCAAAATAGGCCCTGGCAATCCTATACAGAAAGGCCCAATCAGCTCCTAACCAGCCCACTAAATAGTGACTTTCTATTGCATCTTATGGCAGCCCCTCTGGCATTTGCCAGAACCCACAGATTGCCAGTCTGGGCCTAGAAGTTTGCCATGGGTATACAGAAAGCGACTAGACACATTACAAGGGTAGCTAAGGTGATAGGGGGACCTTGACATCAGCAAATTGTTGAGGAGAGTGAGGACTTATGTAGGCGGAACTGTGATGTAAGCAACATGTTGCTGGCAGATTCTCCATTTATCAGAATTGCTGGCTCTGGCATTGGCTGGTGTTTTACCACCTAGGTCAGTGAGAGAAGGACTAGGTGGCAACCTTACTGCTAGGACACTTTCTGCAAGTACTTCTTATGTTCTCCCCATATCTCCGTTGATTTCCTCCCACACTTCAATAACACACAGGCAGGTTAATTGGCACCTGATAAAATGTGTTGATATGGTGTGTGTGTGTGCTTGATAGGAACTTAGACTGGAAGCTCCACAAATATAAAAAAGACAACATATGTATGCTCTAAACCTTTTGCTGCTGTAATATATGGTGTTCCAAAACCCAGAGCAAGCACCAAGGTCCCGGTATCGGCTCACACATTTGCCTATAGCAGCCTCCTTTGGCTTTGGGAAGAGCCCTCCACTACCTAGATGCCGCCAGGATACTGTAACGAAGCTACCTGTGTGGCGGGGTCGCCCACCGCGTGGTTCTTAGGCGCCAACTTGTTTCCTAGGGCGCGCCTCTTAAAGGTACAGACGCGCTGGTGTGATCGTACCAGCGCGCATTGACGCATGTTTTGCCACAAAATCTGACTGTATTTAAGGCCCATTCTGACCCCCAGGCAGTGCCCGTGATAGAACTCTGTTTCTAGTGGTTTCTGAGCCTAGTGCGTCTGATCCGGTTATTCTGTTTATCTTGATTATCCATGTTTGACCCTGCCTGTATCCTGACTATTTTGAACTCTGTATCCTGACCAAGCCTGAACTTTGACCACTCTCTTGCCTTATCCCATCTGTTTAATTACTCGATTTTGACCCCTGCCTGCCTGACGATTCTTGATATCTGCCTGCCTCGACCCAGCCTATCTGACGATTCTTTTGCCTGCTCCATTTGTACTGTGACCTTCGGCCCAAAAGACTCTGCTAACAGCCGTGCCCCTTAGCCAGTCAGAACATCTCGCCTTGCACCCCTTGTTAAGTCCAGGTGGCACCCAAGTAAGCTGAGGGCTCCTCCAGAAGCCCAACGGTGGTCACACTACTGGTGAACCCGAACCGAGACCAGGGTGCTTGGCACTTGTTCTGGTATTGGGTGCCGGTCGTGACAGATATCTAGAAAATGCCCTAAGGTCTCTAGTGCTCAAGCAGGACATTATTGAGTTATAGAGAAGGGCAACTAAGCTGGTAAAGGGTATGGAAAATCTTAGCTATGAGGAAAGACTGGCCAAAGAGGCACTTAAGGACTGATATGATAACTATATATAAATATATAAGGGGATCATGTAATAATTTCTCTAATGCTTTATTTACCAGTAGGTCACCCATTCCGTTTGGAAGAAAGGAGGTTCCATCTAAATATTCGGAAGGGGTTTTTTACAGTGAGAGCTGTGATGATTTGTAATTCTCTCCCTGAATCAGTTGTACAGGCTGATACATTAGATAGCTTTAAGAAGGGGTTGGATGGTGTTTAGCAAGTGAGGGAATACAGGGTTATGGGAGATAGCTCATGGTACAAGTTGATCCAGGGACAAGTCCCATTGCCATTTTGGAGTCAGGAAGGAATATTTTTCCCCCTAATGGAAACAATTCATGACCACTCCCTGTTTTTACCAACACCATGCCACATTAATGGTGGTAACACACCAAAAGACCAAATGATTGGTGCTCACTGCAGGGATATCATGTATACCTCATATGTGAAAAAAGTTGTTATATTTAAGGAATTGTTCAGTGTAAAAATAAAAAGTGGGCAAAGAGATAGGCTGCACAAAATAAAAAATGTTTCTCATATAGTTAGTTAGCCAAAAATGTAATGTATAAAGGCTGGAGTGACTGGATGTCTAACATAATAGCCAGAACACTACTTCCTGCTTTTCAGCTCTCTTGGTTTCCTCTGATTGGTTACCAGGCAGTAACCAATCAGTGACTTGATGGGGGCCACATGGGTCATAACTGTTGCTTTTAAATCTGAGCTGAATGCTGAGGATCAATTGCAAACTCACTGAACAGTTATGTCCCACTCAGAGTTAGAGAGCTGAAAAGCAGGAAGTAGTGTTCTAACGAACTATATTAACTAACTACATGAGATACATTTTTTATTTTGCACAGCCTATTTTCCCTGTTTTTATTTTTACATTGAACTGTTCCTTTAAGACCTACCCTTATATCCACATGTCTCCTCCCCTGTATATAACACAGCACCCCCAGCACATGATTAAAAACTTTAGGGCCCACTAACAATAATTTTCAAATGCTAACAAACCCCCAAAACAAATACCAGGCTTATGTTCCACAGGCAGAGCAGGGCACACACAGGCAGAGTATGGCACACACAGGGAGAAGGCATAAGACAATTTTAGAGGTACTGTAGCTGCCCAACACCCCCTATCATTGCTCCCTAGGCAGCTGCCTCTTCTGCCTACCCCTAGTTCCGGCCCTTCATACAGCATAAGAATACCAGGTCCCCGGTTAAACTCCAAGCAGGTTATCACAGCTGCAGTACCTAATAATGTTTATTATATGTGATCCAAAGGAACAATTACATATGAAGGCTGTTCATTTTCAAAATCTGTTTTTAAGTAAAGCAAAACAACACAAAATAGACCCTTCCAGTAGGTCAGTAATGCTCAGCTTTATTCTGATGATGGACAATTAACCAATATACAGTATTAGTCTTGTGGACCAACTTATATTAAAATGATGATGCCATAATAAGTCAATGGAGGATATGTTTTTTACTTACATGCAATAGCAATCTGGTAGCTTCTCAACTAGTATAGAGAAAACCCCTTCAAGAAAACAAGCAATCTCATTTTGTATTTTGGCAATCTAAGGGGTTAAATAAACAGTATTAAACCAGTAATCCAACTATGTTTTGCTCACAAAGTGCCTTCAGGCTCTCCCTGGAGATGAAACATTTTTATAAATATTGCTTCATTTATATTTGGTTGCTATCCACACAAAATGGAACATAGATGTCGTATTTGTAACTGCAATCCAACTGAATTACAATTTTGTTATTTTTCAACTAATTTGCCTTTTAGTTGGCTTGGCAAATGGAGTGATGGCTCTCTGAAAGAAAAATCCTTTCATTTTTTAAATGTCTTTTTCCCACAGGTTATGATTGCTATACACAACAGAGGCCACAGAAGGATGTTGATTAAGAGAAGATGATGTGAGAATTATTATTCACATAAAACATAAAATCATTGTTTGTTCCACTCTGCCTGGTATATCCCTCCTTTTTGTGCTTAAATTGCAATTACTTGTCTTACCATAGACATATGCAGAAATGCCTGATCCAAACTTTTTTAATGTTAAATAATGAAGCATCTTACATAACTGACAGAAACATCACCCAGACATGGCTGAATAAGCAATACAACACATCACATCGGACAGCTCTGAGTTGTTATCGGAAAGAAGATTTGAAGTCAATAGAGTGTTCTCTAGCAAGTCCTATCTCTTTTGCTACCCTTTGCTTCTGGTGCATCCAATACATTGGACTTCGTTTAGTGTGCTGGTTACATTTTATGGGGTGTTCTTTTCCCACTGATTGTCTAAAAACTTCCAAGGTTAGCGTTAGGGTTATGTTTTTTACTTTTCAACTTGTCTATGATGAACATTCTAAATCCAAATAAAGATAACCTCTCAAGGTCCAAGGAATTTCATTTTCTTTAAAGATTTTTCTCTGCCTAAAGGTTGTGGTAGTTGTCATAGAAAACATAACAGTGACCAATCAAGCTATATTCGTCTCATCAATGGCTGCTGCACTTGCAGTTGTTGCTGAACCCCTGCCAATGCTGAACCCCTGCCAATAGTAAATTAAACCTTAGTTATCAGGTTGATTTACAGATGATGGATAGTCTCATTTGAAAATGATCTTAATATCAAGACTTATTAATTGTCTAGTTCCTAGAAGGTGGGTTGGTTCGATATCCAAGTCTTTTTTTTTTTACTAAACAGCATGGCTTAAAACATGTACATAGTTACATAGTGAAAAAATAGATTTCCCGGTAGCAGTCTATAATGCTCTCTAATCACCAGGGGCGTTTCAGGGGCTGCTGCCACCTGTGACAGTGGCCCCGATGATGCCCCCCCTATCGCCCTTTCAACTTTTAGCGTCGGAGCGGTTCTGGGGGGGGCTGCTAGTGCAGTGATCACTATTGTGCCTGCTGCACTAGCAGAGCCAAATTTCTGTTTTAAAAAAATGAAATTCGGCTCTTAAAGTTACAAGAGGTGGCTTTTTGCCACCCCTGGTAACTGGCTGCTCCATGCTGCAAGCACTGCATACAGATGAGGCCTTACCAGGGACCTATAAAAAGGCAAAATTATGTTTTCATTCCTTGACTTTTTTTTGCCCTTTTTATGCAAGACAGCACTTTATGTGCTTTGTTAGCCACCCACTGCCTGCAATTAGACAACTTGTCTACAAAAAACCCTAGATCCTTCTCAATTAATGAAACCCACAACACACTGCCATTTAGTGTATAGCTTGCATTTATATTACTTCTGCCAAAGTGCAGAACCTGTGTAAAGACTCACCCTGGTGGTCTAGTAGGCAGTGGTTGCCCGCCACGCCTCGAGCGGGGACACCCGCCTTGGTGATCTTTCTTGCCGGTTGTCCTATGGCGCACTTCCAGGATTTGCATGCCGTGCGCATGATGCTGTTAGGTCTCAAATAAAGGGAATATCACCCTGTGCATATACAAAAAAGGTTTTTTTAAAAGGTTTTTTAAAAAGTGTGCTCCCCTTTTCTTTGAGCAGCTATTAGTTAGAGAAGGAGAGAGAAAATTGGATCCAAGTGAATGTAAGAACAAAAAGTGAAGGTGCAATCCGATAGTGGAGCGCCTCCACACTATGTATAAAATGCCTACTTACAAACCACTACTGTGGCATCGTGCATATCAAAAGATTTCTTTCTGATCCCTCCTCCAGCCCACCGCTCCTGCCAGACTCCGGATTAGAAATAGGAACCAAGGATAGTGTAATACCGCTTTTATTAAAACATAATTAAAAACAAGTAAAATATACACTCACATTTACCCTCCTTGGGTAATACGCATTCAGTCCCAACAAAGTTTGAGTGTGCTCCCTCGGGGCGGTCCTGCCAATTCTTTCGGGTTCCCCTGTGGTGCCTCTCCTGGGTCCAAAGCGTACCCCAAGCGTACCTAACGCGTTTCGCTGTTGTTGTAGTCAGCTTCCTCAGAGGTATAGTCCGTGTGGGTTCCTATTTCATCTTTTAAAGGTTTATTCCGGTGCTGTATCATGGCTCCTGCTTCCACTTCCGGTCCATGCGTTCCACTCGATGCGTTCCAGCGCGCTCACTTCCCCTTCAGCACATTCGATGTTGGATTTTTCTCATTTCACAGGGTTTACATGATCGATCGTACTGTCCTTGTCGTGTTGGTAATTTTAACAGTTTGGCCCCACAATCCTTGCCTATTACAAATGTCTATCTCAACAGAAAATTATACAAATATTTTGTGCTCACATTCACCAACGTGTAGTCATGATAACAGAGGACTCTGGGAGGTGTAGTTTCTTCTGGATCCCCTCCTTTCAAGTCTAGACTGTTCCTTGTTCTTACTACTTTTTTCTTTTTTCTCATATCTTTCACATGTTTGACTAAATGTTGGTATTCTCTTATTTCCTCCCTTTTTTTTTAATATTTTTAACCCTTTGATTCCCAGTTAACTGTTAACAGGGGACCCCACAGAAACCTTTAATAAGAAATAAAAACAATAATCGATAAAGCAGCCCAGGAGGACATTCTAGATGGTAGGGAAAGGGAATACCTATATACAAAAAAACCTAAAATTCCAGTCTTCTATTGTCTGCCCAAAGTACACAAAGACACGGAAAATCCACCGGGCAGACCGATTGTGTCTGGCATAAATTCGATATCATGCAACATGTCAGAGTACGTAGATAAAATACTACAAAATTATGTAGGGAGCTTGCCTAGTTATTTAAAAGATTCAACTCAAGTAATTAGAGACTTACAGCAAGTGAGAATAAAACAAGAGACCTTTCTATGCACACTGGATGTTAAGGCGTTGTACACATCGATACAACACTGACTAGGAATAAGAGCAGTATCACACTATCTGGAAAGAGATCCAAGCTTGCCAACGAATCAGAAGGAATTTGTAATAGAGGCCATTTCCTACATACTAAACCATAACTATTTCTGGTTCGGGGAGAAATATTATGTACAGATATGGGGGACCGCCATGGGAACGAGATTCGCCCCCAGCTATGCAAATCTGTTCCTGGGATACTGGGAGCAGCATAATATAACACCTAGGCTGGGGGGGGGGACCTCGTCCTATGGCGACGCTTCATAGATGACATAGTGTTTTTATGGCAAGGAACTGAATCAGAAATGATAGAATTTGTTAATGACATAAACCAAAACTATCAAAATTTAGAGTTTACATTTTCTTATAGTCGAGAAACGATCAATTTCCTGGACCTAGAAATAAGCAAAAATAAAAACAATGACCTCCTGAACTTCAAAACCTATTTCAAAAAGGTTGATGTCTGTAACTATGTATTAAATACCAGTAATCACAACCCCATTTGGCTCAAAAATATCCCATATGGACAATTTTGTCGACTAAAGAAAAACTGCTCCAACCCCGTGGAGTTGGAAAATCAATTGGATTATGTATCCGAGAGATTCAAACAAAGAGGATACAAAAATAAACTTATCCAAAAATCAAGGGAGAAATTAAAAGAAATAGAGAGGACAGACTTATTAAAAGAAAAGAGTAAAAAAGTAACAACTGACAAACAAGCAGGCTTGTCATTCATAACCACCTACACCACGGGAGCAGAAGAAATAAAAAGAATTTTGAACAGACATTGGAACATCTTAGAGGGGGACGAATTATTAAAAGGAAAAATCCCACAAAAACCTAGAGTAATATACAAGAGAGCGAACAACTTAAGTCAAATGCTAGTACGGAATTTCATCCCAACAGACAGAACACAAAATAAAAAACAGAAAGGGGAATGGAAGGGTTTCTTTCCATGTGCACTATGTAAAGCTTGCAAGTATGGAAAGAAAAAGATACAATTTACATCAAATGCTACAAAAAGGAAATACAACATCGAACATTGTATCAAGTGCACGACACAAAATGTAATATATTGTCTAGAATGCCCCTGCGGTCTCCAATACAAACGAACAGAAAGTTAAGGGAGAGAATAAACGAACATGTGAGAAATATAGAAAAAGGGGTGGTAAATCACAGTGTGCCGAAACATTTTAAGGAATATCACAATCAGAAAGCTAAGGATTTAAGGTTTTGGGGTATAAGCACAGTCAAAAGGGATTGGAGAGGGGGAGACCTAACAAAGAAAACACTACAAGAGGAGAGTAAATGGATTTATAAAATGCAGACCCTCACCCCACAAGGGTTGAATATAGATATAAATCTAAGAGCGTTTTTATAAAAGCCGTAAAAACGATGAAAAAACACTAGAATATAATAATAATAAAAAAATGAAAGAGAGTGGTTGATAAATAGGAGTAAAGATTGAAGTCATAACACGAGCTATATTTTATTGAGGACACTTTGCAATAGAAACACTCCAAGGAAATTTTTAACTGGGAATCAAAGGGTTAGAAATATTAAAAAAAGGGAGGAAATAAGAGAATACCAACATTTAGTCAAACATGTGAAAGATATGAGAAAAAAGAAAAAAGTAGTAAGAACAAGGGACAGTCTAGACTTGAAAGGAGGGGATCCAGAAGAAACTACACCTCCCAGAGTCCTCTGTTATCATGACTACACGTTGGTGAATGTGAGCACAAAGTATTTGTATAATTTTCCGTTGAGATAGACATTTGTAATAGGCAAGGATTGTGGGGCCAAACTGTTAAAATTACCAACATGACAAGGACAGTACGATCGATCATGTAAACCCTGTGAAATGAGAAAAATCCAACATCGAATGCGCTGAAGGGGAAGTGAGCGCGCTGGAACGCATCGAGTGGAACGCATGGACCGGAAGTGGAAGCAGGAGCCATGATACAGCACCGGAATAAACCTTTAAAAGACGAAATAGGAACCCACACGGACTATACCTCTGAGGAAGCTGACTACAACAACAGCGAAACGCGTTAGGTACGCTTGGGGTACGCTTTGGACCCAGGAGAGGCACCACAGGGGAACCCGAAAGAATTGGCAGGACCGCCCCGAGGGAGCACACTCAAACTTTGTTGGGACTGAATGCGTATTACCCAAGGAGGGTAAATGTGAGTGTATATTTGACTTGTTTTTAATTATGTTTTAATAAAAGCGGTATTACACTATCCTCGGTTCCTATTTCTAATCCGGAGTCTGGCAGGAGCGGTGAGCTGGAGGAGGGATCAGAAAGAAATCTTTTGATATGCACGACGCCACAGTAGTGGTTTGTAAGTAGGCATTTTATACATAGTGTGGAGGCGCTCCACTATCGGATTGCACCTTCTTTATACAAGGAAGGTCACTTTTTGTTCTTACATTCACTTGGATCCAATTTTCTCTCTCCTTCTCTAACTAATAGCTGCTCAAAGAAAAGGGGAGCACACTTTTTAAAAAACCTTTTTTGTATATGCACAGGGTGATATTCCCTTTATTTGAAACGTATTACGCTATATTTGTTTCTAATTTCTGTTGCCACGGGCGCTGATCTCCTTATATATATTCCCTAGGGAATACGTATATATTTGCTCTGGACTTTTATTTACAGCTGAGAGACTGTGAAGGGATCGGCAAGGAATACCTAAGGGACTGACATTTTTTACCAAGTTGCATTGTAAGCAATATATGTTTTATGCTGTTAGGTCTACTGGGTGTGATTTCTGTAGGTGTATAGCTGGTTTTTGATCCCTGCCTGTCTGACTTTGACCTTTGCCTGCCATACCATTCTCTGAACTCTGCCTATACCAACCTGGCCTGTCTGACTATTCTGAACTCTGCCTGTACCGACCCCAGCCTGCCTGACTATTCTGCACCCTGCCTGCACCGAACCCTGGTCTGCCTGACTATTCTTGAACTCTGCTTGTACCGACCCCACGATATGCTTTCCGTCCTAAACGGACGAGCCCCTTTGTTAGTTCAGAGCGCTTGCTTTGCTCCTCTCAGGTTAAAGCCTAGCGGCATCTGAGTAGCTGATGGCTCCTCCCGAGGCCAAAGGTGGCTGCTACAGGCGGAGGATTGAGCCATGACTGGGAGCTTAGCACTTGTTCTGAATTTTAGGAAGCTGTATGTGACAACCTGCATTTATCAACATTGAACCTCATTTTCTAGTTTGCTTCCCAGTTTTGTAATCTTGTCCAATCTAATCTAGGCTCCCAGTTTACATTGGGGCTACCAAATAGCCAACCACAGCCCTTATTTTGCAACACCTTTAGGAAATTTTTTTATGCTTGCTTTGCTCCCCAACTCTTTTTTCATCTGAATGTTGCCTAGGGGTAAAAAAGGTTGGGGACCCCCAATCTAGGGTATACAAACAAAACCTCAATTTTGGATTAGTAGCTTCACCTCGGATCCCGAACATGGGAGCCAGGACATTTGGATCATTGCTATGTTATCCGGAACCTGAAGGCCATGCACCACAGAGTGTTGAACTGACTGAATCTATGTAATCACTTCATAATAAACTAAGTTAATCTATTTAATACTGATTCTTGTTTGTAAGTTATTGCTCACCAACAGTTCATCAGAAGGCTTAATCATTGATCCTGAATGTTTTATTGATATTTTATAAATGTCAATCAATAAAAATGTTGATACATTTTCATTCCTTTCTTACACATGGGATTTGATCTAGAGTTACTCATCCTCTTCTTAGCATGAGCTGTTAATTTGCAGACTGGTAGGCTCTTCATGCTGTAATTCTCCTGACATCAGAATTTATATCCCACAGAACCTGTCACTGTTTTAGCCCACCACTGCACTCACAGATTTATGTGTAATAGCGTGCTTCTCACCATGAAAAGCTGTATGGATCTGTTCTTTTTAACAGTGTTATGTACTTTACCTTGGCCTGTGACCTTCTTGTTACATCACTAATGAGGAACAGAATGGGGCTCAATGTAGTTTTCAATACTACAACTCTCCACAGGCAGCAGGATAAATAGCGGATGATTGATTTATTTACAGAAGTAGTTAGAATTATGAATGGAGCAACATCCCAAAGCATTAATCTCTAAGGAGTATTGCCCTTTTCCCTGGATTAGTTCCTGTTCTGCTAAGGATAATAACAGGCTGACACTTTTCTTTATGTTCTTTCAGTTGTAGATTAAATAAAAAAGTGTGTTCATACAGGGACTGATTTCCCTCCAGAGGTGCCCGAGGCATCAAGGTCCTAGTGCCGTCGTCCTCGCACCCCCCTCCCCTGCGTGCCTGAGCGAGTGCCCACATGCGATATAGTGCAGGGGAATTGTGTGTTCCCAATACACTTTAGGATTCAGCTGGGCAGCAGGGATGGGCGAATTTGACCCGTTTCGCTTTGCCAAAAATTCGCCGCCGGCGAAATGTCGCAGACGCCCATTAAAGTCTATGGGCGTCAAAAAAATTTTGTCGCACGGCGAAACTGTTTTGACGCGCGTCTTTTTTTGGACGCACGCTGCCATACGAGTCTATGGGCGTCACCCACACCACAAATCCGGGCCTGTGTTCATAATGAATATCACCTATTGTCTGTTGAGGTGGGGGGGTAATATATTTGGGTTTGAATTAAGAAATCTGTGCTAGATGAACTGAAATATATTGGCAATCATTGGCAAAGTCACCTTGAGTTTTCTTTGTTCTATAACTGTTTGCAATTTGTATACGGTCTCAGTTACTCCTTCTATATCAGTGATTCTCAACCAGTGGTTTGCGAGCAACATGTTATGTTGCTCTCCAACCCAATGGATGTTGCTCCCAGTGGCCTCAATTTTTGAATTCTTGGCTTTAAGGCAAGCTTTTTGGTACTGCCAAACAGAGCCTCATGTAGACTGCCAGTCAACATAGGAGCTACCAGTAGCCAATGACAGTCCATATTTTGCATCACCAAGTGTTGTGTATGTTGGGGACCCCTGTTCTACATACTCTTGGAACATCCTGATGGCAACCAAACACTGCTGAAGGGCACATAAGATGGTATTGAATACTATAGGTAAGAGACCTGTAATCAAAAATGCTCGGGACCACAAGCTTTCTGGACAAGTGATATTTCCATAATTTGGCTCTCCATACCTTGGATCTACTAAAAAAGCATTTAAATATTCAATAAACCCAATAGGATTGTTTAGCATCCACTAAGAATTAATTACATTTTAGATCAAATATAAGTTACTGTTTTATTATTACAGAGAAAAATTAAATCGTTTTAAAATGTGTGGAGTTATTTGATTAAAATGGGCTCTGTGGGAGTTGGCCTTTCCGTAATTCAGATCATTCTGGTAACGGGTTTCTGTTTACTATAACAATGTAATAGTCAAGTTTCATACTTAGCGGCATAGACAGATGAGATACTGTAGATATTTAATCTACATTTAAATGTATAATACAAATGCTAACCTAGACAAATCCTTCTAAGGGTCAGACATGATATAGTCACAACTGTAAGAAATATAGCACATAAGGATTTATATTAGCAACTGTTCTTTGATCTTTGTGGTTGAAATTTTTCTCAAGAAATATTATACTGTATACACTTTGTCAGAGAGAAGGTTATACCTATAAATTGTACACTTGCTTCTTCACTTCACCGTTTGTAATGTAAGTCGTTGAATAAAAAGCTATTCTTCTAGTTTGCATTTTCAGCAATCTGGTTGCTAGGGTCCAAATTACCCTAGCACCATGCATTGATTTAAATAAGAAACTGTAATATGAATAGGAGAGCACCAGAACAGAAAGATGAGTAATAAAGCATTGCAATAACAATACATTTATAGCCTTACAGGGCATTGGTTCTCCCCATTTGAAAGCTGAAAAGAGACATAAGAAGAAGGCAAATAATTCAGAAACTATAAAAAAAATGAAGGTCTACTGAAAAGTTTAGAAATCAAATCAGATCAAATTTTTAAACTTTCATACCTCGTTAATAAAATCTGTTCATGTCTTTGTTTCAGTCAGTATATTTTTACTGGTCTTTTATTCTAATCAATTCAATTTCCTTTGCATACATATTTTTGCCTCTCTAATTACGTAGGTAAAATTGGTAAATGATTTAATAATTTGATATTATTTGCCTGGAATTCCAAACTTTTTTTTTAAGTCTCAAATTTCTTCTTTGGGAAGCTTGAGTCTCTGCTGGTTAAGGGCAACTCTTTCTGACCTTTCTGTAAACTCCTTCACATCAAACGGAATCCATCCACTGTTCCAGCAGTATGTTTGTAATTCCAATTTGCTACTCAAGTCTCCATTTCACCCTTAGGCCCTTTAGAGCCATGACTTTGTTAGTGAGCACCATCTACATCTGTAATAACTTGAGATTTTAACGGGTCTGAAACCTGGCATTAAAAGAAAGTGTAAAAATAAGAATGTGTTTCAGGAATTTTTAGTTTTCGGTTCCTTTCACAAGCACTGGTTGCCGAAACTGTGTCCTACTGTACCTCACAAAGTAGCAGACCAGCTCAGTGCCATCTGGCAAAACAGGTACCCACTATCAATGAATCCTCACCATCATCCACTCAATACATTTTTTACTGAAATACAGATGGGGGCACATTTACTAAGCTCGAGTGAAGGATTAGAATAAAAAATACTTCGAATTTCGATGTTTTTTTTGGCTACTTCGACCATCGAATTGGCTACTTCGACCTTCGACTACGACTTTGAATGAAACGATTCGAACAATTGATCGTTCGACTATTCGACCATTCAATAGTCAAAGTACTGTCTCTTTAAAAAAAACTTCGACCACCTACTTCGCCATCTAAAACCTGCCGAGCACCAAGGTCCCCATAGGCTTTCCTAGCAATTTGGGATTGAAGGAAAATCGTTCGATCGATGAATTAAAATCCTTTGATCGTTCAATCGAACGAATTGCGGTAAATCCTTCGACTTCGATATTTGAAGTCGAAGGATTTATCTTCGATTGTCGAATATCGAGGGTTAATTAACCATCAATATTCGACCCATAGTAAATGTGCCCCCTAGACTTCAGTTTCCCTATAAAATCACTTTTTCTGTGCCTGTGGATATATTTTTACATAGATTTTCACATGCACAGAGAAGTTCATAGGAATGGAAACTACCAAACCCATATTCATGTAATTAACTGACAATCTTATTATTTATCAACTGTATTATTATTTATTTTACCTAATTTGCATCCACTGAGCCCCCAGATTACTATGGATCTCGTTTGAGATAATTTCTAACTAATTTTATGACATCATTAAAGAGGTTGTTAACCTTTGAATTAACTTTTATTATGATGTATTGAGTAGTTATTTAGCTTTTAATTCAACAGCTCTTCAGTTTGCAATTTCAGCAATCTAGTTGCTAGGGTCCAAATTACCCTAGCAACCATACATTAACATGAATCAGAGACTTCTGGGATGGCAGTGGATGTGATTTACTTAGACTTTGCTAAAGCATTTGATACAGTGCCACACAAAAGGTTACTGGTTAAATTAAGGAATGTTGGCCTGGAACATAGTATTTGTACCTGGATAGAGAACTGGCTAAAAGATAGACTACAAAGAGTGGTGGTAAATGGAACATTTTCTAATTGGACCAGTGTTGTTAGTGGAGTACCGCAGGGCTCTGTACTAGGTCCCTTGCTTTTCAACTTGTTTATTAATGACCTGGAGGTGGGCATTGAAAGTACTGTTTCTATTTTTGCAGATGATACTAAATTGTGCAGACCTATAGGTTCCATGCAGGATGCTGCCACTTTGCAGAGTGATTTGTCTAAACTGGAAAACTGGGCAGCAAACTGGAAAATGAGGTTCAATGTTGATAAATGCAAGGTTATGCACTTTGGCAAAAATAATATAAATGCAAGTTATACACTAAATGGCAGTGTGTTGGGAGTTTCCTTAAATGAGAATGATCTAGGGGTCTTTGTAGATAACACGTTGTCTAATTCTGGGCAGTGTCATTCTGTGGCTACTAAAGCAAATAAAGTTCTGTCTTGCATAAAAAGGGCATTAACTCAAGGGAGGAAAACATAATTATGCCACTTTATAGGTCCCTGGTAAGGCCTCATCTGGAGTATGCAGTTCAGTTTTGGACTCCAGTCCTTAAGAGGGATATAAATGAGCTGGAGAGAGTGCAGAGACGTGCAACTAAATTGGTTAGAGGGACGGAAGACTTAAATTATGAGGGTAGACTGTCAAGGTTGGGGTTGTTTTCTCTGGAAAAAAGGCGCTTGCGAGGGGACATGATTACACTTTACAAGTACATTAGAGGACATTATAGACAAATGGCAGGGGACCTTTTTACCCATAAAGTGGATCACCGTATCAGAGGCCACCCCTTTAGACTAGAAGAAAAGAACTTTCATTTGAAGCAACGTAGGGGGTTCTTCACAGTCAGGATAGTGAGGTTGTGGAATGCACTGCCGGGTGATGTTGTGATGGCTGATTCAGTTAATGCCTTTAAGAATGGCTTGGATGATTTTTTGGACAGACATAATATCAAAGGCTATTCTGATACTAAGCTCTATAGTTAGTATAGGTATGGGTATATAGAATTTAATTAAAAGTAGGGATGGGTGTATGTATGGATGCTGGGTTTTCATTTGGAGGGGTTGAACTTGATGGACTTTGTCTTTTTTCAACCCAATGTAACTATGTAACTATGTAACTTGAATATGAATAGGAGAGGCCTGAATAGAAAGATAAGTAATAAAAATAGCAATAACAATGCATTTGTAGCCTGGGTTTGCATGGGTTTCTTCCATGTACTTCTGTGTCCTCCCACACTCCAAAAACATATAGACAGGTTAAATGGTTTCTGATAAAATTAACTGCAGTGAAAATGTGAAAGGTACTTAGATTGTAAGTTCAGCTGGGACAGCATCTGATGTGATATCTATACAATCCTTATTGGAGGCAGAGCAATACAATTAGGTTTAAATAAAGTTTAAAAGATCTTTATTTAGTAGCCAAGATACAGAGATTCAAATTATGAAAAGACCCCTTATCCCAAAAACCCCAGGACCCAAGAATTCTGTTTAACAGGTCCCATACCTGTATAAGTAAATATGTTGGCACTATATCAAGAATAAAAATAGAATAACTTGTGTTTCTAGTACAGTACCTGTGGTAACGATTTCAGCATCTGAGAAATATACTATATAGTATTTTGCATAAATGCCTCATACATTTTACCCTGGACATATTAAGAGCATTTATAGAAACGATACCTCAACAGTCTAAAAAATGAAGGACTCACCATAGACAGACAAAGTTTATTTCAATTTTTAAGAATGTTTGAAAACATCTCGTTTTGTTAGTCTCATAAAGCAGAAGGTTGTTTTAGTCACTGACAAAGTTTTGAAACCTTTGATAAATGTGGAGCAATATTGGTTTTCACTCTACAATTCTTCAGGAGGCAGACATTCGCGAACCTGTGATTCGCAGTGGGTGAAAATGACATCTGAATAAAACAGAAGCATGTTTCAGAAAAACACACTGGCTGTTACCAACAACTTCCCCTTAATGTGCCAATGTGAACAAATAAATGGAAACACTTATGACTTTAGCCACGTTTATTACTATGATTTTGGCCCACAATTTAACCTTAATACAGCCTGTATGCTATGTGGGACATGCTTAATTTAATCCTAAACAGCTGTAGGGAAAATGTTGCTTCATTCCTAGAGCCAGACAGACCCTCATTTTATTACTGGGATTGTTCACACATAAAAGAAGTAGTTAATAAAAGAAATGATTACAAACACACACACACACACACACACTATATGAACCATACTATAAACTGCCTGTTGCCTTATTTAAAAGAAGAATAATGGGTATATTACAAAATAAAATGGGAAATTGTGAAATTTGCTTCCAGGACCAATTGTATTAGCCAATACGGACGTTACTGCCATTCCAAGAATGTTTATAAGGTGTTTATAATACATATACCCTACTACAAATGTTTTTGTGCACTAAGTCAAGATGATTTGTCTTTTAGAGCTCTCCCTGCTGTTTCAGAATTAAAGAAAAGGTTTCAGTTGGGATGTAGCCTAAAAAAAGAAAACGATTCAAGGACAAAGAGGCAGCAAAAAAGCAATTTATATAATCAAGATTTAGTAAAGAAAAAATGTGCACGAAACAACAGGTGAGTTTCACTATAAGTCAAAGGGAAGTGTCTCTTATAACTTTATTTCTCAGTTTATTAAAACATTCTAGATTTTCCTCCATATTTAAAAATTAATGGAGCAATGTGATTCTCAATTTGCAGATAAAACTGCGCACATTTTGATGCTTTTTTTCCCTTCACCAAGACAATTTGTAAATGCCCCTGCCTGTGTTGGTAACATACTGTATATGCTTCTTTAAGTGAATTTCCCCAATTGAATTTTGTGCCCAGTGCATCAGGCTTAACTGAGTAAAGTCACATACATTATTACACATAGTACAAATGAATTCATGGACTAATTCAATGGCTGTTCTGAAATGAGAAGATTCGGTTTTTTCTTCTTAGACATCCTTGGATAAGATTTGTAACAAATCTACACTATCTGAACTATTTATCAGAGGCTTGAAGGCTGAATTCACCTCTGCATATACATTTTGGGGCACATTTACTGTTGGTCGAATATCGAGGGTCAATTAAGCCTTGATATTCGACCATCGAAGTTAAATCCTTCGACTTCAATATCAAAGTCGAAAGATTTACCGCAATTCGTTCGTTCGAGCGATCAAAGGAAAAATTGTTCGATTTTCCTTCGATCACAAATTGCTAGGAAAGCCTATGGGGACCTTCCCCATAGGCTAACATTGGTGCTCGGTAGGTTTTAGGTGGCGAAGTAGGTGGTCGAAGTTTTTTTTAAAGAGACGGTACTTCGACTATTGAATGGTTGAATAGTCGAACGATTCTTAGTTCGAATCGTTCGATTCGAAGTCGTAGTCGAAGGTCGAAGTAGCCAATTCGATGGTCGAAGTAGCCAAAAAAAATTCTAAATTCAACGTTTTTTTCCTTCTAATCCTTCACTCGAGAAAAGTAAATGTGCCCCTTTATGTCCATAAATTGTGGTGATGAGCAAATCTCACGAAACGGTAAAAATCTGCCAGTAAATTAGAGGGTTTTTTTTATACAGCAACTTTTTCTGTGTAAAGTACATTAAATCAATAAGGGCTTTTTTTGCACAGCAACTTTTTCAGTGCAAAATACATTGAGTGCTTTTACAATGGCAAAAACAGAAAAATATCACAGAAAAATGATCCCACAGTTTAGCAAAAATTGGAATTTTGTCAAGAATCCATGCCTGCCAAAACATTTTTCTTATCACTATCCACTATTGACTATTACATGTTATAGCACAAATAATCAGCCCTGGATCTGAAGTATATACAGTATAAAGGCATAATCATCTGGAAGCAATATTTGTGTCTTTTCTTTGCAACTGGTTTTCTAAAATGTCAATATAACCCTTGATATAGATTTAAGGAATACAAGGGATATGAAGACTGCTATAGCTCATGCTCCAAATGTAATTGTTATTATGAGGTGCTTTGAAAACTAGGCTTCTTGAAAGTGTTAAAGCTGCGTGTCTGGTGGTTTGCATGCTTTGGGTTGTGAATCAGAAGAATTATTTGGGTGAGATTTGGGTACTTTGCCTATTTTCTCTCCAAGATGAAAACTCAGCATGAAAACCCAGCAATAAGATTAGTTATGTTATCATTTGGTATAAACATATACAAGTATGGGATCTGTTATCACAAAACCCATTATCCGGAAAGCTCTGAAGTACAGGAAGGCCATATCCCATAGACTCCATTTTTCATAAAATTATTCTCATTTTTTATTAATTTAATTATTAACTTTTTTCTGTATTAATAAAAAAAATGATTTGTACTTGATCCCAACTAAGATGTAATTAACCCTTACTGGAGTAAAAACAATCATATTGGATTTATTTAATGTTTAAATAATTTTTTGTATGTATGGAAAAGACTAATGGAAAAGTTAATGAATGGAATGGCATTTTCAAGCACCAATTTCAGACATTCTGCATGGCCACCACTTCACTTAGGGGCAAATTCACTATGCGCCAAAGCGCCTAACGCTAGCGTCAATTCGCTAGCGTTGGTCATTTTTGTTACTTCGCAAATTCACTAATGAACGCTGGCGTAAATTCGCTAGTGTTACTTCGCACCCTTACGCCTGGCGAATTTGCTCAACGGACGTAACTACGCAAATTCACTAACGCGCGCATTGTACTGAATGCTACCTTTTACGCTAGACTTCCTTCGCCACCTCAGACCAGGCGAAGCGCAATAGAGTAGATAGGGATTGCTTCAAAAAAAGTTCAAATTTTTTCTAAGTCCCAAAAAACGCTGGTGTTTTTTCTATATTATGGGTGATAGGCTGAAAAAGATTGAAAAAATTTTTGGGGCTCCCCTCCTTCCCCCCTACATTTCCTAACTCATGGCAACTTAACTATACAGTGGGCACATGTGTAGGGCAAAATAAAAAAATTTATTTGATGTTTTGAAGGTTTCCCAGGCATTTGTAGTGATTGGACGTATTCCTCCATTGAAATTTGAATTTGGCGCCATATGCAAATTAACCATCGCTAGCGTAACTTCGCTTCACTTAGTGAATCAACGCTAGCGCAACTTCGCAACCTTACGCTACCCCTGAGTGCAACTTTGGATTTTAGTGAATTTGCGGAGCGCTGGCGAAACTACGCCTGGCGAAGTGCGGCAAAGTTACGCCTGGCGCAACTACGAATCTTAGTGAATTTGCCCCTTAGAGACAGTAAATGACCCCTCATATCTCCTATCAAACAAACAGTTCAACTTTTGTTCATTGCCGGTACAAAAGAAAAGTAAATGCAGCTAGACCATTTTTATTTCTCAGCTGAACATGTGTTACAGTTGAAACTCCATAGACAACTTCTGATTTGTTTGCACTCATTTGAGTAAGGAGCACATTTAAGGACACTGCTTTGTTAAACACCTAATGATCTATGCTTAGTTTATCTTCTGCTCACCTTGAGCAAATGTTTTGTCAGCTGTCGGTATTGGGCACTTTTAGTTCACAATGACCTGATAATGTGCATCCTGGTACTTTCATAAATGTTAAAACTGTACAGCTGTCTCCACAAAGTTAATTATGCTTACCTACATTGATGTGTTCCCTTTGTGCGTACAGATGGCAAAGATATAAATAGGTTAACAGTTATTACACAAGTGCTAAAATGTAGTGGAAATCTTGTGCAATGTTATTTTTTTGGTAACGGTCTGTCATTTCCATCACCAAATCAAAATAGAATAAGTTTGTGTAAGAGATTTTGACTAGCTGTACATTGCACAAGAAAGTATATATAACCTTAAAAATATTTGTTTTAATTTAAATAGTGTTACCGTTGTAACTGCAAATGAAAGCTTTACATTAATAGAACACAGATAGCGATCAATACAGTGATTTAATATGAATAAATAGAAATGTAATCACAATCAAGATTAAGGGGATTTTGATTTATATTTTTTTTTCACAAATCATATTTTTCTCTAAACGTGTTTTTTTTATTTCTCTATAACTCTAAAAATTCCAGATATATGAAAAAACATTAAAAAAATTAATACAAAAGCAGTCGAGGTCCTACAGAAGTCAGTGGGAGCTGCGCTGATAATATTGGACCTTTTTTAGACATTTAGACCATGAGGTTTTCAGATTTTTTTTGCTAGCATTGTCCGAAAAACTTAAATTTGTAGATGTTTTAGTATTTTAAAGGCATCATTCAACATTCCATACTTTTTTTAAGTGGATCTTTTAATAACTTTCATGGTGTTTGTGGTTTTAGAGAAAATTTGTATAATTGTGATTTCAAAAACCTCTAATACCACTAAAAGTCAACCTTTAATAAATAGGCCTCTATGTACTGGGACAGAGAAAGAGAAATGTGGTCTCTGTTCCATAAAGCTTACAATATAGTTGAAGAGGTGACAGACCGATATTGTACTGCAGGGTATCCCAAACCCAGAACAAACTCCTAGGTTCTGTTCTTGGCCCACTCTTCTGCCTTTAGCAGCAGCCTTTGGCTTCAGGAGGAGCCCTCCACTACTCAGATGCTGCCAGGTCTTATTGTGGGAGAACCCAGGAGAGAGTTCTGAGCAAGCAAGGGAACCAAGCGTAGTACTGTAGAATGGGAAACAAGGAACTTAGTGAAAAGCAAAGCCGGGTCAGTAACAAACAGTCAATAAGGTACAAATGCAGGAGACGTAGGGATAGTCGGGGTCACAGGCCAGGTCAAACACACCAGTATCGCAGTACAAAATCAGAATCTGAAAGAGTTGTCAAAAACCGGGCAATAATCAGGACAGGCAGCAGACAGGACAAGAACCAGGGACAGGCAGGATAGTACTGGCTATACAGAAGCATCGTAGTAAGGGAGAAAAGCAAGCAACGGTCAATCTAGGCAGAGTTCAAGCAACTTTGGGCATGCAAGGGTCTATCCTGGCAGAAATACAATAGAAAAACACACCAATGAACTATGAAACATAGACTTACAATAAGCTCTGAAGCACTGCTAGAAACTGCTTTAAATAGTTAAATTTTGTGCCAAGGTGACGTCTTTGCCTAGTTCCAGATGCCGCACAGAAGAAACTAAGGTTCACATGTGCACAGGGGCTGCCTGTCGTTGCCCCCCTAGATCACCAGGTAATATTACAATGCGTGACTCATGAGACTGATAGGGAAATGTAATAAAAGTTGCCAATGAAAAAAATATGTTCTTCAGTGCTATATAATGCTGCAATTTCATTTGTCAAATGTGCAGGCCTGTGATTCTGGGGTAAATTCATGGTTCATCTTCAACCCATAGTTCGTGTAATGGCCATTCCATATGGAATGCAAACATCTGATGACACAGATTATTGGATGTTTTGTGAACAAAAGATTGAATCTGACCAGATGAGAGGATGACCCCCGAGGACTTATTTTGTCTTGTCTGTGTCCAAATGGACAAATTAATAATATATTTTACATGACACAGACTGTAGAGAGAAACCCAAGATATACAGTGGCATTGTATTGTGGCAGGTATAATTTATTGATGTATTTTCTACAAAAAGTTGTTGATAACGTCTTCCTGAAGGAGAAGATGGTAACATTCGGGCATATCATGCAACACATAAAGAACAAAGCCACAAACAATTGGACAAACTTATGAGGAAAACTGACCACTTTAGTGTGCGTTAAATCTACACACCACATCAACTGTACATTTGAGGAAAGCTAAATTCACTGAGCCAAGAAAGCTTCAGCACATAAAATATCATGGCATTTCCCAAGAACAAATCTGGAAGTTCCTTAAAGGAGTTTCACCCAAAATCCATTTTATATCTAGTGGAAGAACATGTAATTCTAAGCCATTTTCCAATATACATTAATGATTAATTTTCAATTGTTTTGAATTATTTAATTTTCAACTATTTTCACTGAATCTCACTATGCAAAGATCCAGATGCAGAACCAATTAGTCTTCTGATTCCATTTCTTGACCTTAACCATGTCATTGAGTTTTTCTATCTTCCAAGGTAATTTTCTCAAAGATTTTACCTGTGCCATAAGCAACATTAAGAAGACAGCGGAAGCTTAGGGAGATTAATGTAGACAGGTGTAGGAAGGAGGATTTTAGGTTTTTGGAGAACTGGGCTGATTTCTAATTCGGCTACAGACTCTTTGCTAGGGATAGGCTGCAACTCAATGATGATGGTGCAGCTGTTTTGGGGGAGAAGATGGCTAGAGGGTTGGAGGAGATTTTAAACTAGGTGTGAGGGGGAGGGTTCAGTAAAGGATTCCGTGGAAGACAGGTTAGATGAGGTAGTGGGCAAAGAAAGGGAAAATGGGGGAGGAGATCTGGCTGGGGATACTGTTAAGGATAGGGAGAACCACATGTCATATGTTCAATGTGGTACCAGTATTAAATATATGTTTCCAAATGCAACTAGTCTGACTGGTAAAATGGGAGAGCTGGAGGTGCTGGAGGGAAAATATGATGTGATTGGTGTGGCTGAATCATGGCTGAATGAGTCACATGACACAGTTAATATCAGCTGCTATAAAGTACTTTGTTTCAGAGGGACAGAGGCAATAGAAAATGAGGAGGGGTATGTCTGTTTGTTAGGCACAATTAAAAGCTAATATAAAGGAGGAGGTGATGTTAGAAAATGAGAGGGCAGAAGACTGATGGGTGGAGCCATTCACTGATTATAAAAAATCCAGCAAAAAAAATGCTGTACAATTCGCAAGCTGCTATTTATAATTTTGCCATAAAAGTATTTGCCGGATGCTTTTACACTACCTTTCTTAGCCCCCCCCCATGTTCCTCTATGAGGGGGCTGCCATATTTGTGCTGCAGTAGTCGGTTAGCATTAGAAACTCTTAACTGACAGACTGAGATGGGACAGTCAGGTTGGCAACACAGGTTTAGGAACTATAAAAAGTGGTACTGTGACTTCAAGCATTTGCACCATCATTTATAATAAAGACCTCCATACAACTTTAAATTAACTGCCCTATCAAAATTAACCTACACGCAACATCAAATCTTACTGACGTTTATAGATCCAAGTGGGCTTGTTGTTAGAATTTCCAGGATTTAAGGTAAATAAAACAACAATTTCTACAACTTCTGCTCTGGGCTAATTAGTTATTTGCAAACCCAATCAAATTACTTTAATTGTTGCCTTTTATTACTGATCAAAAGTTTTTTAATCAGGTTTTCTTACATTAATCATACTGACAAAGCCTAACCAGGTCATGAAAGCATTTTCAGTAGCTCAGATTTATAAATGAAGTGTTACAGCTGAATAAAGGTATGTAAAGTCTGCAGCTGATGAAAATGATAAGATGTTAATAGAGTGTTTAATGGATGTACATGGTTTTATGGCATGTATATTTATCTTAATCAAGCACAAATGAACCTTGCCCTGTATTTGTGCCTGCAACTGAAGATAATTGTTGTGGATATGCATAGACTGTAAGATGCCAGACAGTCACCATTTATTAGGCTGGTGGGAAGCTGTTTGAGCCTCTGTGTACTTGAAATGCCAGGGACTATTTTGAATCCCTGTCTGTGTTTGGGTATATGGGCAATGATGGTGCACAATCCTTAAGTACACAATTAGTTTTTCACTTGATGAAATACCTGTGAACACAAGGTGAAGCAGGAGTCAAGATGCTCAATGTCTCAATAAGACAAACAATTTAATATCCAGATACAATTACACACAAAAACAATTGCTTTTGTTTGTTTTTTGCTGCCAAAATTACTGTATAAATTAATGAAAAAGAGGAGTGTTTTGTCATGGGTAAGAATATAAATGGTCCAACCCAATCATTTTGGCAACACTTTAAATTGTCCCCCCTTTACATATTTTCTAAATAAGGAGCTACATTCACAAAGCAATGTAGAAGAATTACAGATTTCAGTTTCACTGTTATCCACACAAAAACAGGAACTTCTTTTTTCATTTCTCTCTGCACACCAACACTGTCTGTGCAGTCTACTTTTATTTACAGAGATGCTTATTCTTATACAGACACAGCAGATATGTGGGACACCTGGAAACACTCAGAATTTAAAGGAGAAGGAAATGTATAATCATTGGGGGGTGTCTAGCAAATTGGCAGTGACTCTAATTGCTAACCTTTTAACAGGCACTCGTCTTCTTTAAAAATTGTACTTTAAAAAGAGTACATTTGTGTAGAGTCAGCTACTGCAATCCTTTTCCAGGAGTCCACGTGGTCTTCTTCACTGCCCTGGGCAGGCAAATTATCAGTACATATATTTTTTTGGAGATTTCTGTACTGTGCATTCTCTCAACTTGAATTGTAGCACTGGAAGCCTGAAACGAGATGTCAGAAGCCCACTGTGCACAAAATTAGTACAAGCCGGTATGTTTTTAACCCAAGCCCAGTGTAGGAAGTTAGCAAATAAAGTCATTGGGTGGGTGTATAACAATTTGGGTCTTCTTTATATTCTGTTGTACTGCTTGCTATGCTCATTCTATGCTGTGCTCATTCTAGACTCTATACCAAGCTCATTCTGCCCTGCTCTTTTTAAAGAAAGCTTCTCAAACCTGCCATTTTAATGCATGACTTCTGTATGATCTATTGGGTATCGACTAACAACACTGGCAGAGTTACCATTATTACCTTATTTACTTGCTACTTATTTACTTTCTGGCCTTCCTGTACTTTGGTGTGGCTATCTGTTAATCTATTCTATTGTATGCATTGAGTTCTATTTCATGGTGGCTCAGTATGAGCCCCTTAAATAATGCTTTGCTCTACAACAGTGCTGTCCAACTTCTATGGTACATTTTTCCAGCCTACATAGTGGAGGGCCAATAATGGAAGCCAGTGTTGACCACTCCCTGTTTTTAAACCACACCCATTTTAAACCACACCCATGTTACCACAAGATCATGTCAACAATAATTGTGGTCAGTCACAAAAATTGGAGCGCTCACCTCTCAAACAAACACAGTTGAAGTGCCAGGTGCTGAACTAGAAGACCCAATCCTGTCCTCGGGTCATATCAATCCATAGGCAAAAAATAGCAGCACACTGTTAAGTTGCAAAAGTGCTCAAGTGCATAATTTATTTAGCCCACAGCATACAAAGGCAACGTTTCGAGTCAACCAGGCCCTTTCCTGTTACACCATTAACAATCCATTTATAGTGAGGGTTTGGGGCGTGTACATGTGCTCCACCCCCATCCCACAAACAATTAATAAATTACATATTAAGTAAATTGCATGAATAATGACCTTTTCCCAATAAGTTAAGAAATCGTTATAAAAAATCAGTGTTAATAACAAAGTGTTAATAAAAGTGATATTAAAAACATTAAAATAGAACGTTCAGCGTGAATTTCAAAAACAGTGAGTTTCATCAATTGAGTCCATTCTTTTCAAAAGAGTCCATTGGTGTTTGCAAAGTCTCATATTTTGATACTCAAAACACTTCAAAACATATAATAATTATTGTATATTGTATATTGATAAGGTGAATTTGCAAACCTGAGACGCCCATGACAAACATACTCAGCACTTCTCTGATACATTCCAAGATATGCTTGATGTCATGCCGGCACTCAGGATATTCTATGCAGGTCACCACATAATACTTCTAATACCCTTAAGGGAAAAAACAAAAACATTAAAATCAAATCGCTGAAACATGGTATATGTAACATCTATGTATGCACAGAAAAAAGACCATTATCTACCTAAAAAATGAATGAACCTGGAGTGTACTCTCTATTCAGGCCTCTAGGCCAGATTGTATCCAGTTTATGGATCCACATCATTTCCAATTTCTTTAACATCAATAGCCTATTGCCACCTCTCCTGGGCATTTCCACAGTGTCAATAACCTGAAATTTGAGCTGACTAATGGAGTGTCGAGAGGCATGAAAGTGAGCAGGGACTGGTAGGGCAGTAAGTTCTCTCCGTATTGTAGATTTATGCTTTGAAATACGATCACGAATCTTCTGCGTGGTTTCTCCCACATAGAGTAACCCACATGGACACTTAAGTAAATATATTACATATGACGAATCACAGGTAAAATATTTGTTGATAGTGTACTTATTTCCCCGATGTGGGTGATGGAAACAGTTACCCTTTATCACCGAATTGCACTGGGTACAGTGCAGACAAGGAAAAGTCCCAAATTTTGGATTCTGTAAAAAAAGTTGTTTAGCACCAGTTTTGCCACCAATATCAGCCTTAACAAATCTATCTTTCAGGCTTCTCCCACGTTTATATGCTAATAGTGGCACCTGTTGAAAAGACGGTATATCCAAATGGCAAGATTGCAGTATATGCCAATGTCGGCGAATGATATTGCCCACATGTCTGCTGGCTGTTGTATATTTGCTTACAAATGCAAGTCTCCCACCCTTTTGGGTTTCTTTCTTAACAGGGGTTAATAGATCACTTCTACTTTTCTCCTGTAATTTAATACAATTTGTATTCAACACCTCTTGGGGATAACCCCTATCTCTGAACCGTGATGTCATTTCAAAGGTCTGTCTGTCAAAGTCATTCTCATCACTGACTATACGTTTTAGCCTTGTGTATTGGGTCAAGGGTAGGGAATCCCTCAGTGTTTTAGGATGAAAGCTGCTATAATGTAGCAGACTAGTGATGGGCGAATTTGCGCCGTTTCGCTTCGCCGAAAAATTCGCGAAACGGCGAAAAATTCGCGAAACAACGTTTTTTCGACGCCGGCGCCCGTTTTTGACGCAGGCGTCCGTTTTTTCGGAAAAATTTTTTTGCACGCCGGCGAATTTTTTCCGCAAATTTTCGCGGGCGTTTCGTGAATTTATTCGCCTGCCGCGAATCGCGCAAATTCACCGCGAATTCGCGCCTGGCGAATAAATTCGCCCATCACTATAGCAGACTGTTTTTGTCAGTCGTCTTCCTAAATAAATCTGTCTTCAATTTAGGCCCAACTCTCGTCAGCTGAACATCAAGGAAACTTATGGTATTAGAGTCATATGTGTTTGTAAATTTTAACGTCTCCTCCATGCCATTGAGGAACGAATGGAATTCATTTAAGGTATCAAGTGTGCCATCCCATAAAACCAACAAGTCGTCGATATTATTATTATTATTATTATTATTAACATGTATTTATATAGCGCCAACATATTGCGTAGCACTGTAAAGTAACTGTGATTATACAACTACATCACATGAATTACATACATAGAACATATGGAGTAACAAACATCACAATCAATACAGGTACAAAGAGGTGAGGAAGGCCCTATGCATAGGCATACAGTCTAAAGGGAAGGGAGTAAGACACAAGGTGTGGGAGTGGGCAAGATCGAAGTAAGTGGGTGAGAAATGTGGTGTTGTATGTGGTGTTGCGTTTGGTAGTTAAGCAGAGTGAGGGTAGGCTTCTCGAAAGAAGTGCGTTTTCAGAGATTTTTTGAAAGCAGAAAGGTTGGGAGAAAGTCGGACAGATCATGGGAGAGCGTTCCAGAGGAGGGGTGCAGCCCTTCCAAAGTCTTGAATGCGAGCATGTGAGGAGGTAATGAGAGAAGAGTTGAGTAGCAGGTCAGTAGAGGAGCGAAGTAAGCGAGTGGGTGAGTATATAGAGATGAGTTCAGAGATGTAGGGTGGAGCAGAGTTGTGAAGTGCTTTGAAAGTCAGTGTCATTAATTTGAATTTGATTCTGAAAGGTAACGGAAGCCAGTGCAGGGATTGACAGAATGGCGAGGCAGAGGATGAGCGGTTGCTGAGGTGTATGAGCCTCGCAGCAGTGTTCATTATGGACTGGAGAGGTGAGGTCTCTGGAGGGGGAGGCCAATTAAAAGAGAGTTACAGTAGTCTAGACGCGATATGATGAGAGAGTGAATAAGAATTTTGGCAGCGTCTTGGGTGATAAATGATCGTATTTTGGATATGTTCCTTAGGTGGAAGTGACATGATTTAATAAGTGACTGGATATGAGGAGTGAATGACAGGGCAGAATCTAGGATAACCCCAAGGCACCGGGCCTGGGGAGAGGGGGTGATAGTGGAATTGTTAACTATGATGGATACTTCGGGGATGCTACTGGTGTTTCTTGGAGGAGAGAGAACCATTTCAGTTTTAGAGAGGTTTAATTTAAGGTAGCGTTGCGACATCCAGGTAGAGATAGCGGACAGGCAGGAGGAGACGCGAGTTAGGAGTTCTGGGTTGAGATCAGGAGATGAGAGATAGATTTGAGTATCGTCAGCATAGAGGTGGTAGTGGAAACCATACGAATTTATTAATTTGCCAAGGGAGGAAGTACAGAGGGAGAATAGTAATGGTCCCAGGACAGAGCCTTGAGGAACTCCAACAGAAAGAGGTAGGGGAGAAGATGATACTCCATTGTAGGAGACACTGAAGGAACGATTGGTGATGTAAGAAGAGAACCAGGACAGGGCTGTGTCACGAAGGCCAAGCGACTGGAGGGACTGGAGGAGGAGAGGGTGATCTACAGTGTCAAATGCGGCTGAGAGGTCAAGCAGTATTAGTAGTGAGAAATGATTGTTGGCTTTAGCGGTTAAAAGGTCATTAGTTAGTCGAGTCAGGGCAGATTCCGTGGAGTGTTGTGGCTTAAAACCAGATTGTAGGGGGTCCAGCAGGTTATTGTCAGAGAGGAATGAGGTAAGTCGGTTGTAGACTAGGCGCTCAAGTAGTTTAGAGATGAAAGGTAGCAGAGAGATAGGTCGGAGGTTGTCAAGATTGGAGGGATCAAGAGAGGGTTTTTTCAGAATGGGGGTGACAAGAGCATGTTTTAGTTGAGAAGGAAACAGTCCAGTTGAGAGCGAAAGATTAAATAGGTGAGTTAAGGCTTTGATTAGACAAGGATTGGTATTGCGGAGAAGTTTCGAGGGAATTGGATCAAGCGGGCAGGTGGTAAGGTGAGAAGAGGCCAGAAGCTTTGAGAGTTCCTCATCAGTGACAGGGGTGAAGGAGCACAGGAGAGACTGGGCAGTGTGGAGGGAGGGTGGTGGAAGTCTAGGGGGTTGAGTAGTGTAATGTCCCTTCTGATAGTGTCAATTTTGTTTTTGAAGTGCTCAGCAATATCTTGAGCAGAGACAGATGTGCATGGAGGGGGTGGAGAAGGGGAAAGGAGAGTGTTAAAGGTGGAGAAAAGTTGTGCTGGTTTTTTAGAAAGGGAGTTAATGAGTGAAGTAAAGTATGTTTGTTTGGCTTGGAAGAGGCTGGTGTTAAAGGAGCGCAGGGCGGATTTGTAGCTCCAAAAGTCTGATTCTGAACGGGATTTGCGCCAGCGACGCTCAAGTGCACGTGAGTGTCTTTGGAGCGCTTTTGTATGAGCAGTATGCCAAGGTTGAAGTGGTTTGGGTCGAGAACGTTTAGTTTTTATAGGAGCAAGCTCATTTAGGGCAGTGGTGAGAGTACTATAGTAGACAGAGGTAGCCACATTAGGACATGAGATGGCTGAGATATTAGAGTGAAGAGAGTCAAAGGAAGAAGAGAGATGTGACACGTCTACAGCTTGCAAGTCACGGTAAGTACGTGTTTGGGGAATAGCAGGGGGTGAGGAGGGAGTTAGTGAGAGTTGAAATGTGAGCATATTGTGATCAGAGAGGGGAAATGGGGAGTTAGTAAAATTGGAGGTTGAACAGAGTCTGGTAAATATGAGATCCAGAGCATTACCATTGGAGTGAGAGGGGGAGTCTGAGCACAAAGATAAGCCTAGGGAGGAGGTTAGTGAAAGAAGTTTAGAGACAGAAGAGTTGTTGATGTTGTTAACGGGTATATTAAAGTCACCTAATATGATGGATGGGATGTTAGATGAAAGAAAGTAAGGAAGCCAGGCTGCAAAGTTGTCCAGAAATTGTGCAGTTGGTCCTGGTGGTCGATATATAACAGCAATGCAGAGTGAAACAGGAGAAAAGAGCCTAATGCAGTGAGCCTCAAATGAGGAGAATGATAAAGAGGGAACAGGTGGAAGAACTTTAAAAGTACAGCGGGGAGAGAGAAGCAAACCTACCCCACCTCCAGGTCTGTTACCAGGTCTAGGAGTATGAGTAAGGTGTAGGCCCCCATAGGACAGGGCAGCAGGTGAGGCAGTGTCAGTAGGAGAGAGCCAGGTTTCAGTAAGCGCAAGTAGGTTAAAGGAATTTGCAATGAAATGGTTGTGTATAGCGGTGAGTTTGTTGCAAACAGATCTGGCATTCCAGAGAGCACATGAAAGATTAACTGGGTTTTTGGGTATAGGAGTAAGTGTTCTGTACTGATTGAATTTGCTCCGGAGAGAAGGAGTTCGTGGTCGTGATATAACTGGGATGGGGTAAGGGCCAGGGTTTGGGGAAATGTCCCCAGCTGCCAGCAATAGAAAGGAAAGATAGACTAAGTGACAGTGGGATTTATAAGTCCTTGGTTTGTATGAAAAGGAGGAGTTTTGTGGAATAGCTAAACAGAGTACTTTATAAACTTCATGTGTGGAGAGGGAAGGAGAGGAGAGTAGAGAGGCTGAGATTTGTATAGAACTGGGATTTGATGGAGGAGGTAGTGAAAAATGTTTTATGAAGCATGAGAGTGAAAGGAGGAGAAATGCAGGATAAAGCATGTTTGGAGTAAGAAGTAACAAACTAGCAGGTACAAGCAAATCTGTTTTCTTCTTATCCCAGATGGTTCGCTGTTGATTGCAGGGGAATCCGGTTCCTTTTGCCTTGTCAATGCCTTGTTCAACTGTCTTGAAATTTTAGCACTTAGGAAAGGTTAGCACTCGTGCCATGCCCCAGACACGAGTGCACAAACAATATACAATGTACAATATGTATATAATACAATGTACAAACAATATACAATATATAGCGCACAAACAATATACAATGTGCCTGAAAAATCGGGTTTTTATATACCAACGTCTCCTCCAGGAATGCCATGTAAAGGTTAGCATACGTCGGGGCCACATTACTACCCATGGCAGTACCCCTTTGTTGGACATAATAGTGGTCCCCAAACAGAAAATAATTCTGATGCAACACTATTTTCAACAAGTCAATAATAAACTTTTTTTGTGGTATACTGTATTGGGTGAGGTCCAAATGATAACGTATGGCACGGAGACCAGACTCATGTGCGATGGATGTATATAGACTACTCACATCGAAACTTGTCAATAGTATATCATGTACAGGGAGATGAACTGTTTCGAGTATATTAAGCAAATGTGTGGTGTCTTTTACAAAGGATTTGGTATTAACCACCAATGGCTGTAGGAGTTTATCCAAAAATATAGCAAGGGGACTAAGGACTGAGTCAGTTCCTGCCACTATGGGTCGCCCCGGTGGTTTCTCGAGATTCTTGTGCACCTTTGGCAAAGTATATAGTACTGGTGTTATGGGATTCTCTTTGATTAAAAATTTCTTTAAGTCCCCATCAATTATACCATCCTTCTCGGCACCAAGTACCCTATCATTAATGCATTGTTGGATAAACAAGAGTGGGTTTGTATCAACTCTACTATAAACCTCCGTATGTGCCAATTGTGAGTATATCTCATCCACGTAAGAATCCTTATCCATTATGACAAGTGCACCACCTTTATGCGCTGGTTTGATCACTATCTTGTCATTATGCAACAAATCAGACAAGCATGCCCTCTCCTTATGATTTAGATTCGACTCATGTCCAAACCAAGGATTACGTATGGCCCTTTGCTTTAATTTTTCAATATCACCCATCACCAGTTTAACATATGCCTCAACCACATTATCATTGTATAAAGGTACTTTTGTTACGTAGACCCACATCCCTAAGGGTAATACATGAATTATCAGAGGAAACCACATTAGTAATAGTTTGGTCTGGTATTTTAGAAAAATGGCTTTTCAACCTTAAATTACGAAAGAATCTCTGCAATTCAATGTCAAGATTAAAGGTATCACATACATAAGTGGGACAAAATGATAAACCCTTTTGTAATATTAGCATTTGTTGTTCAGAAAGTACAGATTTAGAAATATTATATACTAACGTCTCATGTACTTGTCCTGTTTCGCCGATCTGTATGGCAGCTGTCTGCGTTCCTGTGGGTTGGAATTCTAGTGCACCTCCCTGTCGCGTGGTAGTCTGTCCCCTATGGCCTCTCGGCGTCCCCCGCCTGGTCTTGCGGGTTCTGGGGCTCGCAAATCTAAAAAAGAAGATGAAGAGGAGGTAGAGGCGGCATTGTCTGAGAAACTCTCCTCCGTGAAGGGTATTAGAAGTATTATGTGGTGACCTGCATAGAATATCCTGAGTGCCGGCATGACATCAAGCATATCTTGGAATGTATCAGAGAAGTGCTGAGTATGTTTGTCATGGGCGTCTCAGGTTTACAAATTCACCTTATCAATATACAATATACAATAATTATTATATGTTTTGAAGTGTTTTGAGTATCAAAATATGAGACTTTGCAAACACCAATGGACTCTTTTGAAAAGAATGGACTCAATTGATGAAACTCACTGTTTTTGAAATTCACGCTGAACGTTCTATTTTAATGTTTTTAATATCACTTTTATTAACACTTTGTTATTAACACTGATTTTTTATAACGATTTCTTAACTTATTGGGAAAAGGTCATTATTCATGCAATTTACTTAATATGTAATTTATTAATTGTTTGTGGGATGGGGGTGGAGCACATGTACACGCCCCAAACCCTCACTATAAATGGATTGTTAATGGTGTAACAGGGGGCTTGATAAAGGGCCTGGTTGACTCGAAACGTTGCCTTTGTATGCTGTGGGCTAAATAAATTATGCACTTGAGCACTTTTGCAACTTAACAGTGTGCTGCTATTTTTTGCCTATGAAACAATAATTGTGGTAGCACACCAAACAACCAAATGTTTGGTGCTCACTGCAGGGATATCAATTATCATTATGTGAAAAAAATTGTCATCTTAAGACATACCCTTAAATCCATATGCCTCCTCTTCCCCTTGGATAACACGGCACCCCCAGCACATGATTAAACACCTTAGGGGCTCCTGACAATAATTTAATTTCAAATGCTAACAAAACTCCAGAACAAATACCAGGCTTATGTTCCACAGGCAGAGCAGGGCACATACACGCAGAGTATGCCACACACAGGCAGAGCAGGGCACACACAGGCAGAACAGGGCACACACAGGCAGAGCAGGGCACACACAGGCAGAACAGGGCACACACAGGCAGAGCAGGGCACACACAGGCAGAGCAGGGCACACACAGGCAGAGTGCATCAGGACCAGATGTATTACATACAGTGACACAGTGCTCATGCCCCATTAGCATTTTGTATAAAGTGTGAACAATGTGGGCAGTTTCAGTCTGGGTCTCAGGTGAACAGTACAGGGCTTTAGGATGTGAACAATAGAGGTGTCACAGGTGTGAACAATGCCGGGGGATCACAGGTGTGAACAATACAGGGGATTAGTCTGAATTTGAGTTTAAAACTATGCAGGGGCCAGTTAATCTATGTAGTATTACCATTTAAAGATTACACATGGTAAGCAAACACAGCAGGTATGTGGGGGCCACACAAGGGGGGTTGTGGGAAACAATACACACTACAATTTTGTATATTGTAACAATATTGTACAACAATACACACTACATGTGGGATCACAGCATATTTAGTCTAAGTCCGATCCAAAAAAAATGTAAGTAGTGGTAAGCCCTTGAAAATTGTATACACAATACATAAATAAATCATTTTTCAGTTGCTTTATATTTTTCATTGTATACCATTTTTCTACCCGTTTTGTTATGTTATTGGAAGTGTGGATGTTATTTTGTTTAGTAATGGGTGGAGGGCACACCAATTCAGCAAATGCTGTAGGTAAACAGTGCAAGAGGTGCAAACATCAAAAGGGTACCCCTACAATGGGTACCCCACAACGTAACAATATATAGATAGGTATGCACACTCAAAAGAAGGCAAGTATGGTATATTTAAAATAAAGTTTCGGCGTAAGCCTTTGTCAAGTCAATCCCCTTGACAAAGGCTTACGCCGAAACGTTGGGGCCATTCTCATACTGGTGGTAGGTGTATCTGCTCCTTGCTGTATAATTGTAATACTTACTGTTTACTGTTATGTAATTGTGGCTATGTTTAAACGTTAGGTATATACCATGTAAGCTTATGTATTGTATTATACAGGCCTACTATTGTGGCTTTGTGTGTATTATTTGCATAAACAAGTAAAACTTTATTTTAAATATACCATACTTGCCTTCTTTTGAGTGTGCATACCTATCTATATATTGTGATGTTATTTTGTTTACCAAACACTAACCGATAATAATGAAGCAACCTTCTAAATTAGAGAACCCCAGAGAGTGGGTGCTCTCAGATAATTTATATTACTTCCCTTTTCCCACTGAATTACTGTATTCTATATAATTTAAATACAAATCACACATTGGGACAAATTTATTAAAGGGCGAAGTGACTAACACTGGCAAAAATTCGCCAGCGTGACGTCATTTCGGTACTTCGGCGATTTACTAACGGTCGATGGCGTAACTTCGATAGTGCCTGGCCAATTTGCGCTCTGGTGAATGGACGTAGCTACGCAAATAACTAAGATGTGGATTTTACTGAATGTTACCTCTTGTGCCAGACGTGCCTTCGCCAGTTTAGACCAGGCGAAATGCAATAGAGTAGATAGGAGTTACAAAAAAAATAGTTGAAAAATGTTCTAAGTCCCAAAAACTATAGCATATTTTCCTTTCTCAGGCTGAAAAAGAGCATACATTTTTTTGGGGGGTAACCGGCTTCCCCCTACATTTCCTACCATATGGCAAATAAACTATACACTGGGCTCATGTGTAGGGCAATATAACAACTTTATTTTATTAAGGTTTCCCTGGGCTTGTGTAGTGTAATGTATTTGCTGCAATATATATGTCCATTGAACTTTAACTTCCCGCTGTATGCAAATTAGCCAATGCTAGCGCAACTTCTTTCGCTTGGCGCAGTAAAGCTAGTGCA
The DNA here is from genome assembly GCF_017654675.1 of Xenopus laevis. Lineage (NCBI taxonomy): Eukaryota > Metazoa > Chordata > Amphibia > Anura > Pipidae > Xenopus > Xenopus laevis. The sequence goes on from NC_054385.1 coordinate 21,581,525, forward strand.
ACTTCGCCAGCGTTTGGCACCATGGATGCAACTTTGGATTTTAGTCAATTAGCATGGTCCTGGCGAATCTACGCCTGGCGAAGTGTTGCGCTGTGAGCGAAGCCGTCACTGGCGAATGTTCGGAGGTTAGTAAATTTGCCCCATTGCTTGATCCGTTTCTCAGCTCCATCAGAGAAACTATGAAGTTTTTATTAAGCAGTGTTCCCGGACAAGCATTCACAAGATATACTCTCTTCATCAGGTCAGATAGTGCTCCGAGGATCTCTTAGATTATTTTTTGTCAAAATAATAAACACATCACCAATCACTATATTGCTTAATATTTTAATATATTTATCTATATTCAGCAAGACTTATTTAGTTAAAAAAGTATTTTGTAGAATACTAAAAACTAATGAGGTGAAGAGCTATATAAATGCCAAGTCATTAAAGAAAACCTTGATGAATAAGGTATACCAGTTGTTAGTGAAAGACAGACTAATCTGCATCCCGGGATTATTAACATCTGAAGTTGAGTTCTGATAAATTGTTATGTCTAGCACACAAGGGTGTTCCCCTGGTATCCTGGACATTGTTTTATTACTAGGAGAGAGATCCCAGATTGCTGTAAGGCCAACCAAACTTCCACCCCTTGCATGAGTCTTGACATATTTTTCTTTTAATGGTCCCTAGTACATTTAAGTTTATCGTTTCTAAGGAAACCCGTTTATTAGTTCCTTGTGCAAATACCACAATTGCTTCTATGGGTCACATAGAATTTGCATGTAACACAAGAAAGCAACTGTATCTTAGCTTAAGTTCTTCAGTAGCCAATGAGCAGTAAATAGAAAGTTTGCCATGAACTGTAACTGGAGCTTGTCTAATCTGATTAAAGTGTCTGAATATGACTATTATGTATTAATACAATGGAGAATATTGACTGGATGGTTACAGGAAATTGTAATAACATTTGGGGCCATTATATCAAACCTCAATAATGAAAATGTAAGTGAACTAGTATGTAAAGAATTGGTGCAGAAATATAATGTTGGGGCAATTTTTTAAAAAAGTCCCTCACTATGTAAAACACAACATAATCAATAAGAAGCTGAAAGCCACACAAAAACTGGTGTAAGATACATTGTTACACAATTATACTACATATGCTGGTTTCTGCATAGGTTTACTAAACTTACACAGCTTTCTTCCAATACATGTCAACAGACTTTGCCAATTCCGTTCAATTGTATTTTGACCAGCCAGATGTAACATACTTATGGTAATTCCAAACAGCTATGACAGCAAGCAGTGCATTATAATTTAATAGTCCTATTGCTGTGACATTTTCAGACCTTGAGTTGATAAGTAATAAGAAGTAATGCGTCATTTATTTAACAGAAACTTTAGGAATAGTATGTATACTAAAGTGGTCAATTATTATGTATGTATTCTTCTAGGGAGAACAGGGAAATTGATTGGAGACGAAAGGTAAGTGATCATGAATTTTAGTTAAAAGAAATAATTATGTATGCTGGGAAAGAAGTATAAATAAAGTAAAAGTCACATGAGTGAGACAATGTACTTCTGAAGAACAACCTAGTACAGCTGATTTTCTGAAAACAGTTAAAAGTGGGGGGGAAAGGAGGTTGTGGAGTGTCATATAGGCAGAGAACGATGTTTGGAAGAGTATGGTCATCAACCATGTCAAAAGAAGTAGAACGGTTTTAGCATTAAGGCACATGTGTATTAGTGAACTGTGTAAGCTACAGTAGTGTTGTAGACAAAGTCCAAACTGAGAGAAAGACGATCAATATATCAGATCTGTTAAAGACAAGGTAAGATTGAAGCAGGATCAAGAACACAACTATTAGGTCGAACAATAAAAGGAGGTTTGCTTCCTTGCTAGCAGAGCAAAAGTTTTTTTTTTAGTGGTGTATTCATGAGGGGCAGATGGCGGAGGCATGAAGGCATCCCCCTGACTGACTCTTAGGGGCCCATTTTATTAAACCTTAAATTTATCTGCTAGAGGTTTTTACAGGGAAAACTCAAATTTTTCCTTGAAAAAAACCTCAAAGTTTTAGAGATTTATAATACCCCAAAAACTGCTAAAAATCCAAATCTGAAAATACTCCATCTCAAAGCTGTCAAGATCATGTAGAAGTCAATGGCAAACGTCCCTGAAGTTGTTTCTTAACATGGTGATCTGGGCTGGATAATCCAATCTGTGTAATCTGGTCTTTTGTCCAATAATCCAATAAAGTCAAGTTTTCGCATCGACAATTCGATAAGGTCGAGTTTTTAAAGCGTCATTTGGACAATTCTTGAATTGACACTCGATCTGTACTGTAACAACATTTCTCCACTCCAACTTTTTCGAGAAAAAATTATCAATAAATGAGTTCAGTTCGTGGAAGGGATTTTGGTCAACTTTGTTTTCATAAAAAAATTTGATTCATTCGAGTTGTAGTAAATAACCCCCTTAATGTGTTTCTTAAATGGGCATTTATGGACACATTTCTGCTGATAATAAGTCTTGTTACTTGTTTTGTAGTTAATACAAAATGGGCTGTATGAGAAACTTTGCTTTCCTTTATTGCGTTTACTACCTAAAGGCATGCAGTGTACAAGTACTGGATGGAAAACTATATCCCTGAACAATAGTTCACAGGTAAATTAACTCTAAACCATGGGTTACACTCTATATTTTGGACAATCTATCCTGGCTTGTCTCATCCCAAGAAGACTGCTGGCCCTATCTTCACATTGTCAGAATGACCAGTGAACTTGCTCTTCCTTTAGAAGATATACTCTCCTGAAAAAACAGACAGACAAACATGAATGCAAACCACAAAATGGCAGAGCAATGTTTCTGAATCAGTTCATATTCTAAGTTTCAAATGAAAACCAGCGCTCACAGCACAAGGTCAGATCCACGAAAAACAGAGAAAAAGAATAAAAGAGAAAAGAGAGATTTCCGCCAATATGGTGTAGTATTTTCCAAATGTGTACACACACCTTTATGTGATTAGCATATACACTAAATAAATAAATAAGTAAAAGTGTCCCTTGTATCCACTCCAACGTATTATCCTAGACTTTATCTCATACGGATTTGTATAGAGGGGTACTCACGAACGTTTAAGGGATATTGTGCAGAAAAGAGGCGTAGATATCAGCAGCGGATTTTACATGCGGCTCCAAAGCTTCATCCCACTATGGAAATTCACTGACATAGTGTAAAATTGTAAACATCTTTAATAAACAAATGTTAAAAAATGTACTCACAATGTTCCAGTAATAAAATCGCATAAAATATTTTGTCTCCCACAATCACCGCTTCAGCGTCCCCAAGAGTCTACAGGCTGTTGATGTTTCGGTGGGAAAATTCGCCGGCGTCTTTTCCCACCGCGTGTAAACCTCAGGCGCTTAGTGATGGCGTATTAGCCTTGACGCGTTTCGTCCTCCGACTTTTTCAAAAGACTTCAAATTGTAATTTGCGCATGCGTTTTTACGTCCTGGCGATAGTTCCGGTGGCGTTTTTTATCCTCCCTTGTTCTTTGCACTATCTAGCTGCTGGGTTGTCATATATTCATCTCTATTGTTCTTTAACTCCTTCTGACCAATCTGTTGCCATGGAGTCCCAATCCATAGCAACCATCATAATTTCAACAATTTTCTCAAAAATTTCACATAAATTTCTTTTACAATATTATATAAATATTTTAACTTACAAAGTTACATATTAATAAATACAGTCAAAAAAACTTTTTTTATATATAAAAAACTTTTTTCTTTAAAAATCTTTCCTTAAAAATGCTCCTATGCAAACATATAAAAAAAAAGGTTTTTTTCTTTTACATCATGATGAATATTGGTTTCCCCAGCTATACCTATATTAATAATAACATAATCTAATAAAATATTGTTGGATTTCCTCCTAAAATCAATTAAATATTCCAGCATTATATATTGTGTGTGGGGGGGATTTTGGTTCACAGAAAGGCCCTCAAGTTGATATCTATATTTAGACCTTTGGGGTAAATGTTTCTAAGTTATAGATCCATCTGCTCTCGCTTTGCAGCGTTATATTAACCAAATCACCTCCTCTCCATTTTCTCTTAACCTCTTCTATACCCCAGTTCATATTCTACCTTATTACAAGTTAGTGCTCAACCTAAAACTTCTTCCAGCAATGGTCTATTTGCTGGGACACTCACAGGGCTACTCCCACTAGATTTAATGAGCAAATAGCACTCCCAGACTAGCAACTAGACTAAACTCAGCTGTTTCAGTCATTGCAACAGGTGGCACACCAGTCTATTTGTTTATGAAGTGAAGCTTCTAGTCTTTGCTGTGTTTGTTGTGCATTTCTCCCTACTTTTTGGGCTGGCCTCTGCTCCAAGATGCCGGCTGGATGCCAAAATTCTCCCGCCTCCTCACAGTTCAGGTCATTCCTTTGCTCTGTGGTTATTTTCTGGACAACATCCCTTCTGGCCATAAGTGTCTAGAGACCACCAAAGTATGGGGACTGACAATTAGAATTATAAGAGTAATTATCCACTTGTCCCTTAACATTAGTTTGCCATAAAATGATGCTGAACCTGGGAATATATTTCTGGGGCTGTTGTGTGGTGGCAAATAATTGGCACACCTGACGGGCATGCCCAGTGGTACACGTATTTGACCTCCACTCACAACTACTGCAAAAACATATTGAACCTGACCCATGGACTGCATTACTGTGTAGACACCTCCCAGATACACACAACAAACTAGCCACTCGAATATGCTCATCCACAAGATGTGCTCTGGCTTCCACTTGGAAGAGATCTGGCCCATATCCACTGATATTAGAAAAGAAAATCTGGTGGATTGTGGCCAATAAGAAAACTACCTATATGCTAATGGATAAACTGGACAAATCAGATCTCAGGCCCTTGGATTAACATACAACACCAAAATCCAAATTATACTATTTTATACTACTGGCAACTTTGATTTACGAATTACGTCTAATTCATCCAGGTCATGGTATATCTATAGTAATGAGTCAAATCAACTGGACAGTCATCAGACTGGCTTTCTCAATTCAGAATGACCTGTAGGAGGAGGCAAGGTGTTGATTGTATTAGTATGATTTGAGCTATGAGGTGTTATTAAACACATTATAACAATGCTGTTTTAGCACCTCTCCCTGGAAGGTTTAATAACATCTCATAGCTCTTTTTGAATTTAGAAAGCCAGTCAGGTGACTAGCGAAATGTCTTCAAGGCAAAAAAAAATACAGCAAGTCCAGTTGATTTGACTTATTACTATAGATTTACAAATTACAGTACATTCATTAGGAAAAGGTAACAATGCGATGACAACATACTGTTATTAATTTAGATTATTTTTTATACTGTTTAATTACCCATTTCACACTTTTTCTCTCCCCCTCTTCATACCTTCTTCCTTGCACCAATCCTTCCGATTGGAAACTACAGGTACAGAACCACAACATTGCTGAATATTGTGATTTAAGATGCTGTCTTTCCACTGTTTGCACTAATAAAGAAGCACTGTAGCTAAAAATCTATGAAAAATCTAATAAAAAGTAGGGTTAAAAAAATAAAATGATGCTGACAAATATCTTCCCTTAAAGGAGAAGGAAAGCTCCAAGACAGTTTATTGGCAACAGATTAGCCACAATAGTGCAAGCTAGAATGCTATATTTATTCTGCAGAATCCTTTACCATACCTGAGTAAACAGCTCTAGACACTGTCTCTGTTTGTTTAGGATCAGCTGCCATATAAGCTTGGTGTGACATCAATTCCTGCCTGAGTCTCTCCCTGCTCACTTACAGCTCTGCGCTCAGATTACAGCAGGGAGGGGAGGAGGGAGGGGGAGAGGAGCAAACTGAGCATTCTCAAGCCCTGCCCTGGAGGTTTATGCTGAAAACAGGAAGTCTGATACAGAAGCCCATGTGTACACAATAGAAGGAAAGAAATGATGTGTTTCTTTTGACAGAGGAATTACTTTAAGGGTTTACTGGTGTATTTATATAAACCTCTTCTGATTTACTTAGTTTTAGCCTTTCCTTCTCCTCTAACTACTTGCCACACGTGGGTCCAAATTACACTAGCAATGCATTGATTTGAATAAAACACTGGAATATGGATAGGAGAGGCCCTGAATAGAAAGATGAGTAATAAAAACTAGCCAAAACAATGTATTTAATGTTAAGCCTTACAGAGCATTTGTTTTTAGATGGGGTCAGTGACCCCCATTTGAAAGCTGGAAAGAGTCAGCAAAAGAAGGCAAACAATTCTAAACTATAATAAAAAAGAAAAAAATGATGAAGACCTATTGAGAAGTTGCTTAGAATTAGCCAACATATTAAAAGTTAATGTGAGGGTGAACCACCCCTTTATCAAAAAGTTAACCATAGAGAAGGTTCATTTAACAACACTGCAAAATTGCACAAGACATAATAACCAAATATCAAAAAGCCTTGAATAGTCTTCTGTTTATCAACTGAAAGTTGATAATAATAAATTATTGTTGCCATACATTTTACTGCCCTGGTGCAATTGCTCTATGTTCATAAATGAGCCACACTGGGCCTTGTGTTTTGGCTCAGAAACATCTTCTTGCTCAGGGCAGGACTTTATGAGATCACTTCCTAGGTTTTCCACTTTGCCAAATGCCCAGAAAAGCCAAAATTATGCAAATAACAAAACTTAAAAAGTGTTTTTAATCATCCATTTTTACAAATATACATAACCATTCCATCAATAATGTGTAACATGTAACGCTTATTTGGGCTATCCAGACCCAAAGGAGTTAATGTCAGCTAGTTGTTAGAGCATGGGTTATATTTGACTCAACCACTGCAGGGCCTTTGTTATTGGAAGATTTCAGGAATGGTGTAGTGAAACTACAACTCTCAGACTACTGTGCAACAAAACAGGAAAAAATGGGGGCCAGGAGGTTCTTGCACAGCGTCGGACTTGCGCACGGGCACAAGCTGGCTTCACCATGCGCATGGCAGACGTACCTTGCGCATGCACGAAAGACAGGCCCACCCGCGCGCAGGTGCTAATGGCGAGCACACTGCACCGCACAAATTTTATTTTTTTTGTTCGAGGCCAATCTAGGATCTGGACTGGGCCGACGGGGGCCCACCGGGTTTTTTCCCGGTTTCCCACCAGTCCAGTCAGACCCTGTTCATGCAAATAACAAAATAACTTTTATTTGTCCAAGACAAATGATCCACAGGTTTACTTACAGTGGTACAGAGGCATTGGCAGTATATTGGCATAGGTAGATGCCAGGGACTTTCCTCCAGAGACAGCACAGTGACCTGTATTCTCATACAGGGGATCAGGGAAATCATTAGACCTACTCCCTATTAGGCTGTGTGCCTATCTACAGGCCTGTCTTGCCTGAGAGGAGAGCTACCTCCTTGCTATCCCTCCTAGTTGGAACCAAGCTGCTCTTGCTATCTGTGCTCTCTATCTCACTCTCCTATAGTGTCTATTACAGATGTATCCCTGCCACTTACTAGCCTCATTCACAGGGTCCCTGCTCCCTGACTTAGACACTAGAGGACCCATGCCCTCTAGGCACATGGCTTTCTGGGTCTTGCTGTACCCAGGCTCCCCTGGGCACACCAAGCTGGATCAGCATCCAACAGCCAAAGAGGAAGATCCATTCCTTCTCACTCACTATGTGACAGGATGTGGTCACAGCACCTCCGGGCCAATAATATAGCTATGCAGATTACCTCTAGCTACATGGGAATCTGCCCAGTGCCCAGCAACTAGGGGAATAAGGACGTTAGGGAATTAAAGCCATAGAGGCATTGTTAACTCGATGGGTCCCTACAAACATAAAAAATAACTACACTTTGTATGACTGTGCTCTTACTCCCATTATTCCATTTTCTTTCCAATTTAGCATAAATGTACCTTATACAGCACCTACTACAAAATCCTATGACTTGCTATATAACCAAACCTAGTTACTTTACACTGTCATATTAATTATTACCGTCAAAATCATGACAATTTTAACACCATGTTTTCACTGAACAGAATCTCTATTACACTGTCTAATGTGGCAGTGCCCTCTACTGGCATAGTCCTGAATTTTTGGTTTCTGCAGAGATTTTTGTTTTTGTGCATAAATTTCTTTCAGATAAGACAATGCCACTCTCTAAACAAACTAATCAAGTCATTAGCAGTACAGTGAAAATTCTGCACACAGATACACATATATGTGATGAGTCTATCATTTATAAATATTTCTGATCTATAGCCCTATCAAAATTTATCAGAAAAGCCCAATCTTGAAGACTATAATCTTTTGTTTTGCCTTCATCTATTCTTCACCACTCAAATTAATTCTAGATGTTACTGCCAGAATCTCATGCCAACCCACTGAGCCCTGTCTGTAGTAACAGCAGCATTGAGAAAATCCTTTGTTACTTCTGCTAGTATTACCAACAGATATTACCAGTACAGCTTGCAGACAGAAATAGATAGATATAGATTCATACCTCCCAAATGTCCCATTTTTCGCAAGACAGAACCGATTTTCACTGTTCAACCCACAGTCCCAGATTGTTACTGAGATGTCCCAAATTTCTCTTTGATCTCCTGCACGGATGCCAGAAAAAGATAGTTTCTAAAACGTAATTAAACAAGAGGCTTTTTGGCAGAGAGCCCAGAATACTCAGCACCTGCACTTAGATGCATTAGTAATAATTTAAGATGAGCAAAGATACAATTGTGACTATTTAAGATATGCAAGTCTCTTGGGAGAACCGAGACTTAGGGTCAGGCCACACAGGGCGTTTTGGGGAGATTTGGTCACCTGGCGACTAATCGCCTAGTTTTTGCTGCGACCAATCTCAAGCGCAGGAACAGGGAAGGCGTTTGGGGAGATTGGTCGCAGCAAAAACTAGGCCAAAAAGCCTTGTTTAATTACGTTTTAGAAACTATCTTTTTCTGGAATCCGTACAGGAGATCAAAGAGAAATTCGGGACATCTCAGTAACAATCTGGGACTGTGGGTTGAGCAGTGAAATTCGGTTCTGTCTTGCGAAAATTGGTGATGTCCCTGCGGATGGGATTTCTGGCAAATTTTCGCTATCGATGGCCACTTTGCCCTTTAGTAAATATGCCCCTTAGTGATGTAATTACTGTTACTTGACTCACTGAAACCTGTGTATTATAATAAATAAAGTACCCCCTGCTGTAAGATTTGATGACATTAGTAGTCAACTCGGAGTTCTAGGATCTTTATAAAAGCACTTGGCCTTGCACTTTTATATGGTCATGGTGACTTATAATATCCTTATATTTTACAATAGGGGGTATTTTAGTCATTATACTAAATGGTACTTAGGGATGCCCCATAAAATGTGATTAAAACGTGTGCAAAAATATTTTGTGTTTAAATATATGAGGATATTAGAAGTTTTGTGCTTTTATATTGTCATGGAAGTTGGTCTCTTTTGTTATCCTTATAGTTATTCGCAATGTGAAAGTACATGTTTGAGACTCAGCAAGTGCAAGGGAAAACAGGGACAAGAAAGTAAAAAGCTCTGAAAGTCAAATAAAATCCTTTACTAGGAAAATAAATAGCTTGAAATAAAAAGGGAGGAATCTATTTCTGAGAGCCGAACACACAAATGTGCCTATTGAGCAAATGGCTCCAAACTAATATGCATTAAAGCAGTTGGTGGTGTGAAGCCTTGGCGTGTATAATAATAGAAGTGCTTTTAAACTGGAGTAATTAATGGTCACCCTATGGCTGTAAATTTATTTGCTCTCAGTGTCAAAAGAGCACTGTGTTTTTATTCATTAGACATTTAAAGCAAATAAATAACAGATATTTTTTTCTTGGCAATCAAGTAATTAAAACTTTGAATGGAACCATAGCATTCTGAAGCGGTCTCATTTCTTAGCTTCTTTGTGGGGCCATTATTGATCGATAGAAAAAAACATAATAAATATGTCCATCACCACCCAAAAAAACCCAGACAATTTCCAGAGATCCAGTGCTTAAAAGTTCTGTTTTCTTCTTTTATCTTGCCATGTTTTATGCTATTTATTATATGTATCAGATATCTTTACAAACATTACAGTAACCATAAAACTTAAATCATCCAGAGTCCCGTTATTGAAGAAATAAAAGGAATGTTCCTTTTTCAGGCTAAAAGTACTGTGTATGCCACTGGCCTTATGATAATGGCACATCTTCTTATCTACTGCCATGAGCCATTGTTGTGTCCATCCTGCCTCTCTTAATGCTGTGAGACCACTACCCAGAATGTAGCACTAATTCCAGAGTTACTACAGTCCACTGCACCAATAGGCCCTGCAGACATGTGCCAAAACAATCAAATGTTAACATAATTGTTATACCGAGCGATGCAATCTCCATTCGGAAAATGTTAGTTGCAACTTGCACGCAATTTACTAACATATGCATGCCCATAATTGCACTCAAACTGATGCATCTGGTGCAACCCCTCATGCAAGTTAGAAAATCCCATTGGAAGAGCACTAGATCTTTTCAAAGTGGGGTTTACATAGGTTCTTATTATAATTTGATTCTTGGCTCTGGTGCCTAATGATCAGATCATCTAAGTTTGACCACCATGTGGCAATGATCTTCTTGTGTTTGCTGACCTCGAGTGGGGTTCAAGTAACTCTATAATGAGTACACAGGATCCCAGCAGCAATTGTTTTCCTATTACCCAAGTCATGAAAAGAGCAAAAGAGATCTATAGGATTCATTTTTTTGTAAATGGTGTTGGATGCTTAACTATCTTAATTTCCTAGGGACCCATCCTTGAAATTCTTTTGTGTATAACATGGAGACAGGCAATGCCACTGGTCTTGAGAGCTTCTTTTCATCCATACATTGGGGAAATCGACCCAGTTTTAATATCTGAAGGTTGCTAATTATTCCCAGGGACAAAACAGGGCAACATCATTAGAGAAATAAGATCTTATTAATAGTATTTATTCACTGTTAACATCCCCTTTTTCATTAGGGAGTAGCCCTTTAGTATTAAATTGTTATTACGTCTTAATATACAAGTTCATAAGACTGTATTCTCAATTGAGCAGGGCCCCTCTTTAACACTTATCAGTTGCATATTTTAGTTTATTTAAAACTGAATTTGTTTTATATGTTCATTGTATATATGATTCTATTGTACAGTGCTGCAGAATATGTTGGCAATTTATAAATGAGTTGTTATTATTAATAACGATAGTATTGCTTTAGGAAAATGTAATCATTTGTAGATGTAGTCAGGATATCTGCATGTAGATATTTTCTAAGATGTAGACTAGCGGTCAGAAAAGTTGCATTCTTTGACAGATCTTTGACAGTATTAACCCAGTGAGGGTATCCCATGCATTATAGTAGGAAAAGACTCCTGGAAATGGATGCTGATAGCATTATTAAAGAGCAGTTCGATCAATAGGGCTTGGCTGAACATACTTTTTCACTATTGTTTTACTCACAAAAAAGTGAAATTTTTTGTTATCCCTTAAGCTAAATAGGGCAAACACAGAAACTCAAGCTACTCCATATTTGATCCTTGCGAGTAAGATAACAAGATTATGAGGTGCATGGATACTTCTCCTTCATAATGAACTCATGCTAACAAAACAGTCACAATAAAGAGTTCAGGGAAGGGGTTATATACTGGTAATCTTAATATGTACCTCACAAGTACCAAACATGGAGTTGCTTTAATTTCCTTGTTTAGCTAAAGAAATACCAAAACTCATTTTTGTGATTAAATTAATAGCCAGCATATGCTCAGCACAGGCCCTTTCTGCAGAACTTATATTGAACATGGGAGTAGGTATACTGCCCCTATAATTCTGTTCACATGACACCATAAATGACGCCATCACCACTCTGCAAATGTTGACTACAACTTGTGTATATTTCATGGAACACCTCATCCATCTGGCACATTTAGTGGAACCTAGAGGCAACTTGCTGTATGGCCGCAGAGATGCTGGTTCTGGGAAAAGATCATCAAAATCATGTAATTACAGAGGTTTGGGGCAGAAAAACCTCTGCTATTTGCTAAAAGGGATTTTTTTCTAACATAGCTGGTGGCATTCTCTGCATTGTCATTTTCTTTGAATGTCTTAACATTTGTTACAAAAACCATTATGTAGGAAGGAAATTTAACCTGAGTAAAGGTGGCCACAAATGGGTTAATCTGAACGTTTGGCCCTAGGATCCGATTGATCTGATTACAAAAAAGAGAATAGGCACCGGTGGAGGGAAAATCAAACCTGCCCAATCAATATCAGGCCCGGTTTTTGGCCTATCGATCAGGAAGACCTGTCGGAAGCCCCACACATGGGCAGATAAGCTGCCGAATTGGAGTGGCCATACTTTACTTATGCAAGGTCTACTTTTAGTTGTTGTCCCATTATGATCTACATCTATAAAAGCATTGTTAGCATTTAGCATTATATTACTGAAATATTGATTTATGAGAAAATGTATATTCCTATGTTTAACAAACAACTATTTCTTATGTACCCCTAACATAATAAATATCTGAATGAAAGGCATGAAATAGGAGATTTATTTAGACAAGGTGTTTGTTGACAGTGAGATCTACTGATCACCAGATAGAGGTCTACTTGTAGATCCCGATCTTCCTTTTGGGCACCCCTGGTCTAAAGGATCGATATTGGCAGGGGTGTAACTTCAGAGGAAGCGGACCCTGCGCTGCAGGGGGGCCCAGGTGGTCTAGGGGCCCCCATGACGACCTAATTAATAAGTCATTTTAATATATATTGGTAAAACAGGACAACATCTGGAGAGTTTGGGGGGCCCTCAAATTACTTTGCTGTGGGGCCCAGTAACATCTAGTTATGCCGCTGGATATCAGCATCTTTAATCTGCACATGTATGGCCGCCTGCACAGTACATTTTCGGCAATTTTTTAGGCGATGTTGGAGTGTTTATCATTTAACAGGAATACAGAAGAGTACACTATCGATAATAACACAAACACCATCTTCCCTTCTAAAATCTTTTTGGTTTGCTACTAAATAGGGTGACAATTGAAGAATATTTTAATTTCTATCCCACATGTTTAATTTTTCTTGTTCAAGTGCCAATACCCCTATTTACTTAATAAATGCAAAATGATGTGGTCTGCTATAGTCCTGAAATTTAGTATAGGTTTGATATTTCTATGGGTATTTAAAGGTGTAGTGTGAAAGTTCACCATTTAATAAATACGCCTTTAAAAATCAGAAAGAAATTAATGGAGACAGGTGGTTTTTCACGCTAGCGGACCCCTTAGTTGGGATCAAGTACAAGGTAATGTTTTGTTATTATTACACAGAAAAAGGAAATAATTTTTAAACCTTTGGATTATTGGCTTATAATGGGGTCAAAGGGAGATGGCCTTTACAGTAATTGGAGCTTTCTGGATAACAGGTTTCCAATACCTGTACCACTATTTGCCTATTTGATTTAAGTATGAAAAGAATGAAAGAGAGCAGTCTGATAACTTAATTAATTGCATTAGTATTAGTATAGTGTGATATCCAGCAACTGGACCTGAATATTTAGTGGTACAGTACTACTATTGGTGGACAGTACCCTAACAACTGAACAGGTATTTGTATTGTGTGAAACAGCAAATTAAACCAGAAAATCAGTTCCACACGAGTTAATAATAATGTAAGCATCAGCATGTTTGCTAATTGTTTCTTTGCATCAAGTTCTTCATTTATCAATCATAAAAGAGCCCTATAGTGTCAGATCAGTCTAACAGGGAGCCAATGATTGGACTGAAAGGGACAAGATCTCAGGTAAAGGCATCCATTTGAAAGGATCAAAATATAATCCTTTTGGGATTTGCATGAGTTCAGAAGTGCCAGGGGGGATTTTATATAGATAAAAGGAAAAATCTTAAAATGAAAAGCAGCCCGCATTCTGTAAATCCTCCAATTACTTTGATTGATTAAATATAGCATTCTTTCATAGTGCTTGCTCATTCTCTGAAACTGTAAAATGTCTAAATAGTTTCAACTGATGTTTATGAAACCCATATTTCTTCAAGTTTTAAATCAGATCCGTGTGTATGATTTTTTAACCATTATTCATACCACTTTTCCCAGGAATGGAAACAACAAATGAGACTTTTTATCATCTGTTAATGTTGAGCTACAGTGGCTATTTTATTGCCCATATAAAAATACCGCTATTAACTCAGTTATCAAGTCAGGCCTGGGACAAATATACGACTGCTAATACAGGTATGGGACCTGTTATCCAGAATGCTAGGGACCTGGGTTTTTTTGGATAACGGATCTTTACGTATTTTGGATCTTCATACCTTAGTTATACTAGAAAATTATGTAAACATTAAATAAATCCAATAGGTGGGGTTTGCTTTCATTACGCATTAATTCAAAGTAAACGGTACTATGTTATTATTACACAGAAAAAAGTAATCATGGCTATAGGATAATGGATCCCATTCATGTATAGGATTCAGAAACCCAATATCCAGAAAGCTCAGGTTGATGGAAGGCTTTCCCCCATAAACTCCATGTTAAGCGAATAATTGTGCACAATAAATAATTTTAAATATCACCAAAATTAATATTTAAGCAACAGATAACAGATCCCATACCCGTACTAATGAAGTTCAGTTTCAGTTCAGTGCTTGTATACAAAATCAGCAGAGCACTAAACACAAGTACAAATCATATTTAACAAACACCAGTAATAATCATGTTCTTCTACAGTTGCTTCAGTGGGTTTTTCTTTCATGGCACTTAAGTATGGGAGATGTGCAACGCACTAAAATATACAGTGTATGCAATAAAAGTCACAAACTCAGCATATTAGAAAATTACTAAAGTTCTAAATTGTGTCCAGTTTTTGGATTCATAGTGAGATTACCATACAGCTTGTACTAAAAACATATAAATAAAATATTATTACATAGTGCAAAAACTATTGAAAACGATAAACTCAATCACCTAGCTATGCACCCAGTGGTGGAGGTACACAATTCAAATAAAACGTACTCTTCGGTTCAATTCTCAGACCAGGTGCATGTCATGAAGCCTGTTCACAAAGGCTTCTCCCCAACAAGTGTAAATCTTTCAATAGACAGCACTTCGTTGTTCTATAAAAAATGCCTTTATTTAGCAAAGATCCACTCGAAATGTTGCAATAATTTTTTGCTGCCATGAGATAAGATAAAGGCATTTTTATGGAACAATGGAGTGCTGCCCAGTGGGTGGAGGTAGCAGACCTTTCTAGTGTAACTAAGTAATGAAGTGCCACAGTTAGAACTCCTGTCCAAATTGCTGTGGTATAGAATAAGGCTAAGGTAGGAGGTGCATACTGTAGTGAATCAATGAAGGGTAGGAAGGGGGACACGAGCGGCAGTCTCAGCTGCCAACTGAGAATGCGGCATGTGTGCCCCTTCCTTCCCTTCATTGATTCAGTATAATGGTGGGTGATATCGGGCTGATCCGATCATGGGCCCTAGGGCCCAACGATGGGATCATAATGCCGGCAATAGGGCTGTCGGATCGTGGGACCGCATCAACGGACAGATGTGGCTGTGATCGGATGGAATTTTTAACCCTGCCCAATCGACATCTGGCCGACTTTCTGGGAGAAACAAAAAATTTAATAAAAGAAAAAGTTAAAATCTAAAGAAAATGTAAATGAATACATTAGGAGAGAACTGGAATGGCTTATGGGACAGAGGGGCAAAAAGACAATGGTTTACCAAAAGGAAAGGATATCTTTTAAGAGGTGAAACAGGAATAATGGAACATTTGAAAAGGCAAAAGAAAAGTCATATGCAAAAAGGAGGCAACGGATGAGAGATTGGCACAAGGGATTGAGGAGAATTCAAAAATAAGCACATGATTTGAGATCACAGGGAGCAAGCTCCAAATGATTAGTAAACAACTTGTTGCTCACTTGCTACTGGTTTGGCATCACTGGGGTAGAGGAACAAGTAAATAAAAAGAAAAACAAATAAACAAATAAATAAAAGGGAAAAAAAGGGAAAGAGAAGCCCAAGTTTTTCCAGGGTGGCCAAAACCTTATCCTATGTTCTGAGAATAATTACAAAGATGAACATGTTTTTTTCTGTTTTGATATGGGTGTGTTGGGACTTTTTTCTCAGCATATTATCAACTGTATTGGTTTCTGTAATACAAAATAACACAACTTTAGATTTTATGTGGCCTGTAATAGTTTTATACTTAGTTTAATGGACAAACCACACACAGATGGCGGAAGGTTTAGCACCAACAGGAAGGAAAGGATCCATATTTTAAACACACATCACAGGAATTTGGGGAGAGAAACATCTAAAATATACAGTAGGAAAGAACCATCTAAGATATACAGTAGGAAAGTACCTTTGCCAGATGAGAAGTTCAGATTCAGAACATGATTTATTTTATGGAAAATCACTCTTGATCATATTATTTTGTTTCTGTTCTTGCCCTGTACAGACATTACAGTATCATAGAGCCTAACTGAGCCATTGCATAGGTTTATTTCTTATGTTTGGGGAACTGTTAGCGACGTATGTAACTAGCTCTAATAGGAAAATGTGCAGCTATACAAGAGCAAGGTTAAATGCATCGTTAGATATAGAAGCATAAACAGAGCTTGAACCAAATGGTCTGCAGATGGAACATAGCCTGCCTGCAATTAGTCCTGATAATTAGATGTAGATTATGAATTTCGACAGTGTCATTGAAGAGAGCTTCAAAAATATAAACAGCGAGTAACAGCTGTCATCAGCTCGGCAAAACCCATAGGGGCAAATTCACTAAGCGCCGAAGCGCCGAACGCTAGCGTTAATTCGCTAGCGTTTGGCATTTTCGTTACTGCGCAAATTCACTAACGAACACTGGCGTAGTTTTGCTAGTGTTACTTCGCACCCTTACGCCAGGCGAATTTTCGCTAGCGACATAACTACGCAAATTCACTAACTTGCGCAGTGTACTGAACGCTACCTTTTACGCTAGACTTCCTTCGCCACCTCAGACCTGGCGAAGCGCAATAGAGTAGATAGGGATTGTTTCAAAAAAAGTCAAAATATTTTCTAAGTCCCAAAAAAACACTGGCGTGTTTTCTACATTATGGGTGATAGGCTGAAAAAGAGCGAAAAAAATTTGGGGGCTCCCCTCCTTCCCCCCTACATTTCCTGACTCATGGCAACTTACCTAGACAGTGGGCACATGTGTAGGGCAAAATAAAATTTTTATTTGATGATTTGAAGGTTTTCTTGGCATTTGTAGTGCTGATACGTATTCCTCCATTGAAATTTGAATTTGGCGCCGTATGCAAATTAGCCTTCGCTAGCGTAATTTCGCTTTACATAGCGAATCAATGCTAGCGCAACTTCGCAACCTTACGCTACCCCTGAGCACAACTTCGGATTTTAGTGAATTTGCGGAGCGCTGGCGAAACTACGCCTGGCGAAGTGCGGCGAAGCGCGGCGAAGCGCGGCGAAGTTGCGCCTGGCGAAACTACGAATGTTAGTGAATTTGCCCCATAGTGTCAAGTCCTAATTTAAATGTCCTTCATAGAATTGCCACATTTCATTCTCAGCAAATGGCTCTTTATTTTATTTTTTGTGAAGTATGTTAAATTTATTACATCCATCAAAACTAGGGCTGTATTCAGTTATCCATTTCGTTAACAAAACATTTCATCTCAGAAACGCCAGCTGATTGCACAAAATAAACCCATTTTCAGCACTTAGTTATATCATTCACTTATCTAAATCATTGCATTTGTTTGCATATGGTTTTCTGGCTCATGTTACTATAAACAGGGGGCCTTATAATGTAAATACCAGGGATGCTTGCTCTGACATGTATTGTATGTATAAAATCCCATCAATGGATATTGGTCCTCATTTATAAATCCAATGGGGGTAAGTACTGGAACCCTAGGGGTGCAAAGTGTGACCCATCCACAGAGCAATTACACGCATGGGATTTCAGTAAAACTTTTCAGCTTGTGCTGAATCTAACAAGTGGAGCCCTAGTTATCAAAGGTCAGATTTTAGTGGCTTTAGAGGTTTTTGAAACCATGACTAAGAACTTTTACCTGACAAAGTATTAGTGTTTTTTTAAAGCTTTTTTTAATAAAAAATAGAAAAACTACAATTTTTTAGAGATTTGTGGAAAAATTTACCCCATAGAGCACAATGTTGTAGGCACAACACAGTTCTGTACCTAATGCGTGCAATAGGCTCCCTTATACACTGCACTTTGTGAACTGCCTCCCTCTACTTAGATGGCTTGTTCATCTCTGAGTTAATTTTGCCTCCAATACAGATTAATTATATCTTAGTTTAGATCAAGTACAAATATGTTTTATCATAACAGAGAAATGCTAAATTATTTTTGGGTTATTTGGATTTAATGGAGTCTATGGGAATTGGCCTTTCTGTAATTCGGAGCTTTCTGTATAAAGGGTTTCCAGATAACGGATCCCATACCGGAACAGTACAGCCATATATTATAACGTGTAGAACCTAAATGTGCCTCTGACTTCCATTGCCCCGAATAATATCATTCAGGCTTCCTGTATAAGTGACCATGCATATTGACCATAGTTGGCCTAAATGTGAGCACCTAGACATGCCCAAATGATACATGTAATGTATATTAGTACATGTTTTTGATGATGTATTAGTTTTATACAGCGTCAGACTGGCGCGGTTGGGGCCCACCGGGTTCTGAACCTCGGGGGTCCCCCCACGTATGCGCAAAAGCCGGTGCACCATGCGCATGAGCGAATGGCAGACACACCGCACGCATGCACGAAAGACAGGCCCACTGCGCGCATGCGCTAATTGCGAGCACACTTCACTGCACAAATTATATATGTTTGTTCGGAGGCCAATCTAGGATCGGGGCCCACCAGGTTTTTTTCCCGCCGGCCCAGTCCGACCTTGGTTTTATATACCTTTTCTACACAGAGCATTCTAGAAGACAGATACCATATCTGTATAACATCTAATATAAAAGGGTTTTTTAAAATGCAAAAAATTATTTTATGCTTATTCTGCATAAAATTATGATTTTTTTTTTGGCATTGTACAGATTGGTATTTTATTTTATCCTTGCCATTAGAAAAAAAATAATCCCAGATGCAAAGTGAATCGAGTGTCAAATTTCGCTAACCATGAAATCATATTTGGAGCATTAAATACACAAGAAAGTGTTTTTGTTGGTTGAGGAAATGTTCCTTTTGGGACAGTATTTGCATGCTGCAAAGGTCAGGAATTGCCCTGCTGTCATTGCCTACTCCCCTGTCATTGCCTAATGTATTGCTTTAATTGCTTAAGCAAATGGAAAGTTTTCCCTTACACCCACAATTTCTGATTTCTCTCATCTCTCCTCTTTCTATTAATGTCTTCTGTAATTCTTTTCACACTCCTTTTCTACCACCTACACAAACCCCTGTTAAGCATTAATAATTCTTGTGGTGCCACTGTATTTCTGTAATTAAAGATTAATCCCCATTTTTGCAGTCCACTCCAGCAGTGTAAACACTATATACCTCGACCTCTCAGGGAATACCTACATTTATTTTAGATGAATAGTACTACAAAGCGCATTGTAGGTAGAAATGCAGTTGGTGTCATGTTTTCAAATTACCCTGTATGTAAAGTATACATGCATGAATTTTTGATGGCAGTCAGTTGTCTTGCAGAAACAAATGAATATAAGAAGATCTGCTCTACAATGGTCTGATCTCCTCCCTTGTGATACTGGTGCCTAAGTAGTTAGGTAAATACCCACTGCACAAACCCAGTAGTGATGTGCAGGTCAGGAAAAACTCAATCGCACCCGACCCTAACCCACAAAACCTTAACCCACACTGGATCCTAACCCGCAAAACCTTAAAGGGATACTGTCATGGGAAAACATGTTTTTTTCAAAACACATCAGTTAATAGTGCTGCCCCAGCACAATTCTGCGCTAAAATCCTTTTCTGAAAAAAAAACTGATTTTTTTATATTTAATTTTGAAAATCTGACATGGGGCTAGACATATTGTCAGTTTCCCAGCTGCCCCCAGCCATGTGACTTGTGCTCTGATAAACTTCAGTCACTCTTTACTGCTGTACTGCAAGTTGGAGTGATATCACCCCCTTCCTCTCCCCTCCCCCCCCCAGCAGCCTAACAAAAAAACAATGGGAAGGTGATCAGATAACAGCTCCATAACACTAGATAATATCTGCCCGGTAGATCTAAGAATAGCACTCAATAGTAAAAAGCCAACGACACCATAAAAATCATGACAGAATCCCTTTAACCTGCACTCAACCCTAACTGGAAAAATTTGCCATTGTAGGACCTGCACCAAACCCATACACTGGTCTTCTTGTTCTGTACGCTACTTCTGTGCATGCCTCTGATTCCACGAAAAGGAATATTTGGAAGCAGTGGAGGAGTGTACTTCCCCAGTCTGACCCTCACCCAACCCTAGCCTGTAATGGCAGGACAAATTTAAACCCAAATCCACCAAACCAGTGGTCAACCTGTGGATCACTGTAGGCTTCAGGTCAACCCCCACATCACTAATACCCAGCCGTGTAAAATCATAGGCTACATACTGTTGTTTCTCAGGCTCGTTGTCCTATTACAAGCTAACATGCAGTTGTTCCTAGAGACAAGGTTGATCCACCCTCATTTTTATCGCATTTCATGACATTTCCGTCCTGATCTTGGGCATACTTTATCATAACAACAGGAGAAATATTTGTAAGTGGCCAGTCCAACTAAACATCCCACAACCATAACACATGTTAAACTATTTGATGTGCAGTATAGTTTCTTTTCAGCACCTAAACTACTTGACAGAAAGAGTATTTCTTACATTTGTTACATAGTTAAGTTGGGTTGAAAAAAGACCATCAAGTTGAAAAATAAATGGATTGTTTTTTCCTTCACTCTTGAGGTGTGATCCCCCTAAACTTATAAAGAGTAATCATGACTCCTTTGTATGCAAGACAGCACTGGTAATGATGAATGTTCCTTGTCTAGCAGCACAGGTTCTGCTGCAAACTAATCACCAGTAGGTATGGAATCCCATATCCAGAACCCTATTATCCAGAAATATTTCAGTTCTGGGAAGGCCAACTCTCAAAGTCTGATTTAAGCAAATATTTTTTTTAATGATATTAACATTATATATATTTTTCTCTATAATAATAAAACAGTACCTAGTGCATGGTGGTAACTAAGCTATATGAATCAATATTGGTGGCAAAACAATCCTTTTGGGTATTTTTAATGTTTAAATGTTTTTTAGTATGGTGGTCCAAATTACGGGAAAAAAAACCCTTAACCATAAAGCCTAGGAATTCCAGATAATAGATGCAATACCTTTACAATTAAAATATTATTAGGGTTTCTAATTTTGTTTTAAAATATAGGTTTTGCATAATTTTCAGTATGTATACACAGTGCCTTGCAAATGTATTCAGACAAATTCTGCAGAAATACACAGAATCCAGGAATGAATTTCAAATTATTGCAAAGCCAAGTTTTTTTTTGTGTAGGTTTCAGATAAACCAAACCTGGAGCCTTAAATAATGTGACTTAAAGTTTTGGACAATTATAAATATGCAAATTAGGGTCCGTATTTGGTCCATTAGCTGTCTGAAATTTTTTATGGAGAATTTAGCTCACACTTGGAAAACAACAAAGGGAGTTACAAATAAACAACTTACATACAACTCACACTTACAAACAGAGGCTATTACAGTAAAATACTGTGGTTTGCTTGACCTTTATTAACATTTAGCTTTAATAAACCACCTGCAATACTATGTTAAGACAAACATTTGTCTCCATTTCCATTTAATAAGCAAATGTATATGTTTCAACTTACATACAAATTCAACATAAGAACAGACCCTATCTTGTACATAACCCGGGGACTGTCTGTATGTTGGAGACTGTATAAGCAACAGGGCCTTATCTGATAACTAACTTGTAAAATTGCAGTCTATGGGATGTGTTTTCACTTTAGATTTATTAATGTGGCAACAAAGTAAAAAAATAAATAAATGAACCACAGCTAAATTGTAATGAGGTCATTTGTATCGGTAGCAGCAAATAGTGAGCAGACTTGGCAAATAAATTAAAGTTTCCCCTTTGAAAATCTAATTATATATGAACTTTGCAAAAAAAAACATTTACCTCTAAAGGAAAGGAGCCAATGTTCTTATCTTAATGGTACTACATACTGATTATCCATACAATAGGGATAAGCTCCAATAATTACTAGGCTACCTCCAAAAGTAATTTCTTAGGGGCAGATTTATCAAGGGTCGAATTTCTAGGGTTAATAAACCCTCGAAGTAAAATCCTTTGAATTCGAATATCGAATTCGGAGGATTTTAGTGCAAATACTTCGATCGATCGTTTGAATAAAAATCAAACGCTTTTAATCGATTGATCAAAGGATTTTTATTAGATCCTAAAAAACTTAGAAAAGTGCTGGGGAAGGTCCCCATAGGCTAACATTGAACCTCGCTAGGTTTAAACTGGCGAAGTATGTAGTCTAAGTATTTTTTAAAGAGACAGTACTTCGATTATCGAATGGTCGAATAGTCAAACGATTTTTAGAAAAAACGTTCGAATCGAAGTCGAAGGTCGTAGTAGACTATTCGATGGTCGTATCCAAAAAATTACTTTGAAATTCGAACTTTTTTTCATTCAAATCCTTCACTTGAGCTTAGTAAATGTGCCCCTTAGTGTACAGAGCACTTCTCCCAGCATATGTAGTGATTCTGGTACCAATAGCAATCATTATCTGCTATGTTTACTGGCTATAACAATGTTCTAAAAAGAAATACCAAGAAAGGGAAGCGTGGTACAGAAATATTTTCCGGTGCTGTCTTTTGCATTACTGGAATATTATACTGGATCTCTGTCATGTTGGCTCTCACACAAGGAATTTAAAGCATAAAAACCAGTAGTAAGATACCAGCAGACCCGTGATTTTTTTTATAAAGCCTGCTTAACATATTAAAATGCTTTGTCAAAAAGAGGAAAAATGATGGCGCTAGTTAAAATATAATTTTTAGATACACAATGTTCTCTCTCTTATTTCAGAAGCCATCAACCAAGTTTTGCCTCTCTACATTGGCCAGTGTTAAGAATTAATTTATTTCCTTGCTTTAGAAAACTTTTTTCTCACATTTCTCCCAAAGTACTTTTCCCAGTATTTTCCAAAGATATTTTTACGGTCTATAAAACTTGTGCTGTGTAATAGGCTGCTATTGACAGTAACATGAGGAAAGGCAGTAAATATCGCACATATAGTTTAAACATAACCCTTTATTAAATATACAGCAGAGTAAGTAGATGTGTAGTGGCCAAGGCTCAATATTGCCAGTTCTACCAGTATGATACACAGGGAGAGCTGGCAAGATGCGGCTGTGGCGCAGTGTAGAATAATAGGTTCCACACAGAACTGGCCCAATAGGGGCAGACCAGGTTTGTGACTGGGGTCAGATGGAAGAGCTTTAAAATCAGCACACACGGGGCAGATTTATTATGTGGTGTACGTTTTTTTATTATGAGGGTACGTTTTTTACACTTTTGACTTCTCCTTAAATTTTATTACAAAGGTCTCATGGTGTCAAATAAAGCACACATTGGTAAATTTGTCATTTATTTTATACAGCTTTTTATACCGTTTTTTTTGGCAAATTTTGTTTTACACAGCATAATAAATATGCCCCTACAGTACATTCTAGAATTCTTTAAACCTTGGAAAAATGATCTTTGCAGCCCATATATAAACTGGTGATATGTGGGTCAGGATTTCCCTGACTCGCACCTGACCCTAACCCTACCTGAGCTTGTGCCTGCCCGCATCTGACTTCCGGTTGCTTTTATAGACCCACGCCAACCTGCCCCGCCAATGATGTCACAAAAGGGGCGGGGCGAACAGGTGCAGCATCTATAAAAGATGAACCCGTCGGCAACCAGCATATGACGGTGGCGAGCGGGGAGAGCAGGAGAAGAGCTCAATCCGCACCTGCTACCCGCAAAGAACAGTGCGAGGTCGGCCCGGACCTGCTCGACCCACGGGTCCCACGGGTTTCGGGCCGGCCCACACATCACTAACATAAACAATTTTAGAGAGAATAAGAATATATATTTACGATTAAGTATATTTATAGTAAAATGATGCGGGTTGAGTTGCTCCTTGAAATAATAGTACCAATATGGTTGTAACGGGTATGAAAAAGGCAAATTTGCTAAATCAGTTCTTTACTTCAGTGTATACAGTAGAGGAGTCAGAGTTTCCAGACTCACCTCATAGCTGCACTGTTGGTTCAGCTCAGTCAGTGGCTTCAGGATACGCTTCATAATGCTTTACTAAAAATTAATGTTTGCAAGGCACCAGGGCCAGATGGAATACACTCCTGGGCTCTAAGAGAGGCTCTATTTCTGATTTTCTCAGACTCGCTTTCATCTGGTATGGTACCTATGGATTGGATGATGCTGGTGACATTCCTATATTTAAAAAGGGATTATGATCTCAGCCTGGCAACTATAGGCCAGTAAGTTTGACATCCATGGTGGGTAAATTATTTGAAGGCTTATTAAGGGATCACATTCAAAATTTGTCTTGGTGAATGGCATTATTTGCAGTAATCAGTAGGGCTTTGTGAAGGATAGGTTATGTCAGACAAATTTTATTGCTTTTTATGATGAGGTAAGTAGGATGCTGGCAGCGGGGGGGGGAGCAGTTGATACTGATCTATTTGGCTTTTGCCAAAGCATTTGATACAGTGGCCCACAAACAGAGATGCACTTATTTGGCTAGGTTACCAAATGAGCAGATCTCTCCCCGATATACCCACCTTGAGGTGGGTGACAGACTGATTCGAAAGTGGACCCTAGGAGATTCAGACTGAGGACTGCATCAATGAACCAATGAGGTCCTTGATCTGAAGGCATTTTTAAACCAGGCCAATCGACATCTGGCCAACATTCGGCCAGATATCAATCAGGGGAAGCTCGTTGGAGGGCCCTATACACTGCCCAATAAGCTCCCGACTTAGTCTGTTGGCAGCTTATATCGGTCATGTGCATGGGGGCTTAGGGGCTTAAAGGAAAACTATACCGCTCTAACAATGTAGGGCTCTATAAAAAGATATTGCATAAAACAGCTCATGTGTAAAACCCTGCTTCATGTAAATAAACCATTTCCATAATAATATACTTTTTTAGTAGTATGTGCCATTGGGTAATCATAAATAGAAAATTGCCATTTTAAAAAATAAGGGATCATATGATTCATGGTGCACACCAAACAAATTACACTTTTTAGGTCACATGAGCCAATTAACAGACAGAGTTCTGTCTTTTGCTTCTTCCTTCTTCTTGTTACAGTTAGAGCTGTAGTATTTCTGGTCAGGTGATCTCTGAGGCAGCACACAGACCATTACAAAATGGTGGTTCAAGGCAAGAGATGCAAAAGGACAATATTTACTTAAATATAAATATACACCAGTTTGATAAGATTCTTTAATATGCCACTTAATTTGATATAAACTATCTATTGCTTAAATATTCATTTTGGGAGTGTCACTTTCTTTTAATGAAGTCGTTTGCACATGGATAGGAAACTGGCTACAGGATCAGGTACAGAGGGTAGTTGTTAATGGTACATTCTCTACTTGGAGTAAGGTTCTTAGTGGGGTCCCTCAGATTTCTGTATTGGATCCACTTTTATTTAACATGTTCATTAGTCACTTAGGGGAGGGTTTAGTAAGTAATGTATCGGCATTTGCAGATGACAAAAAACTATGCAGCCCAATTAATTCCATCCATGATGCAGCATCCTTGCAGCAGGTTATTGACAAACTGGGAGGCTATGGGGCAGACAAGATTAAATGCTGATAAATGTAAAGCTATACATACCAGGTTTTCTATCAAACAGGAAAGATGGGCAGGTGGGGGTGGAACATTTTAGATGTCAGTCAAGAACCACACCCACTCCTCTCTGCTCAGATCAGAAGCTGACATTCAGTACTGGGCCAAGTTAATCAGATTCTCATTCATGATAGTTCACCTTTAAATTGAAATGGTTCAATTTTTAATTGATTATATTTAGAAAACGTCTAATTTCAGTGTGATGAAGCTTAAATTAAATTTTCATTTCCGTGATAGTTCCCCATTAGCTTTAAGAAGGGATTGGATGACTTTTTAAGTAAGTACAGGGTTATGGAAGATAGTTCATAGTACAAGTTGATCCAGGGATTGGTCCGATTGCTAAGGATTTTTTTCCCCCTCTGATGCAACATGGAGAACCTTTTGAACATGTGAGCATCATTCAGATGTAAAAGGAGTTGGGGAGCAACACATGCATGAAAAACTTTCCTGGGGTGCCAAATAAGGGCTGTGATTGGCCATTTAGTAGCCCCTATGTGGATTGGCAACCTACATTGAGACTCTGTTTGGCAGTACATCTGGTTTTTATACAACCAAAACTTGCTCCCAAGCCTGGAATTCAAAAATAATCACCTACTTTAAGGCCACTGGGAGCAGCATCCAAGAGGTTGGAGAGCAACATGTTGCTCAAGAGCTACTGGCAGGCTATATATAAGTATAAAAGTTTGAACTTGAAGGATGTTTGTCTTGTATTAACCTATTTTACTATGTTATGATGTAAGATATGTATTCAACATAATGCAGCTAATTAGAAATAAATTGGGGAGACATCGACCTAAGATTTTAGATTGGTACCAATAAGTGTATTTTTATTTTCACAGAATTTTAAGACTAAGAATATTTTGTAAAATGTATAGATCAAAGCCAATGTATGTAGAGCATACCAAAATATAATATAAAAACACAATTGGGTCAATTTCGTAAACTGAATTATTTGTAAACTCCTTATTTCCATGCACACCAAATATGAAAATAAAACAATCATGCAAGAGTGAGAAACCCCAACTTTTCGGAACCCAGTCCTATCAAGCGGAATTCGATTCTTTATCTTTTTGTAGTTAAATAAAGCAATTTATATTTTGAATCTATATATTTTCATTTAGTCCTAAACATATCACAGTCCTCTGAAGATTTCAACTCTTTTAATATTTTAATATGTCAGCCCTAACCTTAATGGTTCAACATTGTGCACCACTTTTGACAATTTTCCCTACTGTCTCTTCCAGTGGTAGGTTCATTGTCGATTTACCCACGTTGAATTAATTTTTGCTTATAGTATTGACTTCTAGTGACACCATGAGACTCGCTATTGCAAAAGGAAGGGATTTACTGTAACACTTTTTGCTCAGGAAGGAATGCATTTAAGGTCTGACTACTCTGCATCCATTGTTATAAACTAGCTTATCTTACAATTTATCATGGTAGTGTTAATAGTTTTGCTGCATTAGCAGCTTCGCATGGTCTGTGTTTTACCTCCCTGTCCTCCTTTATAAAAAGTCCTTCTCCTGATTCTCAGGTGCATGATCACGAAAAAAAAAAAACAACTTTGACAAAACTTCTGCATTTTTTATTCTTGAGCTCTAGCATATATAAGAAAAAACATGGACTAAAAAGATGTATTTTATCAAGAAAAAAGGAAAATTGTTAGACTTGTTAATTATCAACAAGATGGAAACTCCTGACTTTTTTCAAAAACATTTCCACTGATTTCTATAGAAACTCGGCAGATTTTATTCTCCCAAGTTTTTTAATGCAACTTTTTGGAATGTTTCAATGTAATAAAAGGCAAATATTTAGGGGGCGGTCCTTAGCCATGGTGGAGACCGGACGCAGATCTTAAGAGCTCCGTGAAGGGATCCTTGCAAACCCGACTTTTAGCAACCTGCAGAGCTGATTGACGGCTATCGGGACATTATTGAGTGACTTCACGCTATGGGAAAGCGTGGTACTAGATCGCAACGCCACACCATGTCACCATTTTTACAGAAAACTCCGGGCCGTGGCGCACAGTCTAAATCCAAAGATGGCGCCGACTCTGATACTGCTCCTCAGGGCTCACCGCGCACCGACGCTTCCCCCTCGCAATCAGTGAGTATGTCTCCTTCACTCACTCCTCTACATGACTCCCCACAAAGATCCCCTTCTGACTTAGCTGTCTCGCAACACATGGAGGGCCAGTCAGTAACGCCACAAATACTGGCGGATCAGTTGGCGCACCTACAGAATGCCTTAACCTCCACCATCACACAGACTGTAGCTGCGGCTGTTAATGCGGCAATTAAGGAGGTTCAGAAAGAGGTCACCGATCTTGGGGATCGTACTGACAAACTGGAAAATTACACTGACGACATAGCACAGCGCCTGATGTATGTAGAGGAAGACAATGCTGCTCTTAAGGAGGAAGTTCTCCAACTACGTGACGTGTGAGGATCTGGAAAACAGGTCGAGGAGACAAAACTTAAGGTTCAGGGGGATTCCTGAAGAAGTCTCCCCGCCTGACATACCAGGCTATCTTAAAGATCTCTGCTCCCATATTTGCCCGGACTCGCCATCTGATATCTGGCAATTCGACAGGGCCCACAGGTCGCTAGGCCCTAAACCTTTGGCGCCGAAGCCTCCACGTGATATCATCGCCTGTTTTCAATATTTCCAGGGCAGGGAAGCCATTCTGGCGAAAACAAGAGCAACACAGATTCTGGGGTTTCGCAACCACAAAATCCAGATCTTCCAAGACCTTTCTCCAATCACTCTAGGCAAAAGAAGGGAGTTACGTCCTGTCACCCAGACGCTGAAGGAGCATGGCATACTTTACAGATGGGGTTTCCCATTTAAATTAGTTGTCACGCGAGCGGGCCAGTCCTATACCTTGCACAATCCACGGAATGGATCTCGTTTTCTGAAAGCGCTTGGCCTTTCGCTTAAGGAGGTGACATCTCCTCGCAAGGACTCCATGCCAGAGGGGCCACTACCATCTCTTGTCCCCCAGTGGACCAAAGTCCTACGGCAGGATTCCTCGCCAAGACTGGCCTTAAGCCCTTCGCCTCCTCGAGACGCCTGATCACCCTCTTCGCGGTGCTTTTCCCTACAATACTAAGAAGATGGGAACTCAATTAAGTCACGAATTAGCCTTGTGTGGATCCTTTGGAGTGGAGACTCTTCTATTTCTCTACCTACTTGGCCTGCGACGGATCCCGCAGGGCTACGGATCTTCACCCCTCATCGGAGGTATACGTTCTACCTCTCACAGGTTCTAGACTTAGTGTCAGGGCCTTAGTTTCATTGATTCTGTCAGTTGAGAATTCTATATTTGGCTATAGCCGTAAGGGTGAAAAGAGAATCATCCTTTAGTTGTTTAAAGTGCTTTACTAAGTTTCTACTTAATTGATATTTTTTTTATTTTATTATTATTTTTTTTTTTATTTTCTATGTGTTCTACTATGACAATGTTTCTTAAGTGCTGGATCCTTACCTTGTTGTTTCAATTTATTCTGCATATTGTCTTGATTTGTGACATGTTTACCCACTTCCGATTCTTTGCTTCTGGAGGATTCTGGATGTTTATTTTCCATTGGGGGGAGACAGGGGCCTCTGGTCGACTGATCCTAGGGTTCCAAAATCCTGGAAACTATGTGACAGCAGGGCTCATTTTACCCTTAGATAAGTATGGCTAAATTGGTATCCATAAATGTAAAAGGCCTTAATAGCATCCATAAGAGGTACTTGGCCTTAAAGGAACTCAAACACTTGCGAGCAGACATTGCTTTCATTCAAGAAACTCACTTCCATAGAGACAACCCCAGTAAACTTATTTCTAAACTTTATCCCAGAGCCTACTATTCCTCGGGCCCCTATAAGAAAGCAGGGGTTGCTGTCTTTGTGCATAAAGATTGCCCTTTTTTGGTCGACCAGACTCTTGCTGACCCACATGGTCATTATTTGATATTAAAAGGCAGGTATGCTGATGTACAAGTGTTATTGGTTAATGTGTATTCACCCAACAGAAAACAGATTGGTTTTTTGCGCAGAGTGATTTCCCAACAGTTTGATTCTCCATATATGATCATGGGGGGTGACTTCAATCTGACATTCTCTCAGGCGACAGATAGATCAGAGCCCTCCCCTGACCAGGCAGCTCATAATATATCCGTGTCTTTTAGGCAAATTATTCGACAGTCCCAACTTTTTGATGCTTGGCGCACTAAACACCCTACGGACAGACAATACACATTCTATTCACCCACATATAAATCACACTCACGTATTGATTACTTTTTCATTTCTTATCCTTGCCTTCGTTTACCGTATGATTCTGATATTATGCCGATCACCTGGTCAGATCATGCTCCGATAATCCTGGTTCTGGATTTAGTTAAGCCCCTACCCCGGGATACTCACTGGCGCCTCAATGAGTCAATCTTACATGACAAAGAAGTGTTTTCTTAAATAGAGGGCTACTTGAGGGAATACTTCCAAATTAATGAGGGCTCAGTTGACTCTCTGGCCACTTTATGGGAAGCTCATAAAGCTACAATACGGGGCCGCCTGATAGGTCTAACAGCACATAAAAAGAAAGTAGCTAATGCCAGTTATCTTACACTTCATAGGCAGTTGAGGGACCTAGAAACGCAACTTAACTTTGGGCGCACCGATCCCTTATTGATGAAAATTAACAAAATTCGTAAGGAATTGGCTGCCCTTCGGCAACATCAAGCTGAAAAAGCTATAATTTGGACGAGGCAGCTATTTTATGAGAAGGCCGATAAACAACACACCCTTTTGGCAAGAAAACTTAAAGACCAGCAAGTTCGGTCCAGAATTACTTCTCTTACGCTGCCCTCTGGGACGCTTACGTACAACCCAGACCAAATTGGCTCTCAGTTTCATGATTTTTATCGCAAATTATACAATCTGTCCCCTCCTACAGAGGATAAGGATCGCCACTCAGCGCTTATCGCTCAGTTTTTAGCAAACCTCAACCTTCCGGGTCTTACGGAGGTGGACCTAGAAATACTTAATAAAGACATTTCCATGGAGGAACTATCCACCACACTTAAACATATGCCCAGTGGCAAAACCCCTGGCCCGGATGGTCTGACTTACAAATACTACCAGCTTTACCAACATATTTTGTCGCCATACTTATTGCAGCTTTTTAACCGATATCTCCATGGTGACCCTATTCCCTCCTCCAATCTGACTTCCTACTTGACCCTAATACCCAAAGAAGGGAAAGACCACACGCTGTGTACAAACTACAGGCCAATAGCGCTTTTAAATTCCGACCTTAAATTGTTCACTAAAATTCTGGCAAACCACTTAGCCCCACTACTACCTAACCTTATTAACAAGGACCAAGTAGGTTTTATACTGGGTCGGCAGGCAGGGGACAACACGAGACGCACCATTGACCTGATTGAGCTGCTTCAGAGACGTAAGGAAAGCTCTTTAGTGCTTAGTTTAGACGCCGAAAAGGCATTTGATAGGCTGGACTGGACGTACCTGTTTGCCCTATTGCAACACTTAAATTTCTCAGGCCCTTACTTGGTTGCTTTGCAGAGTTTATACAGCTCCCCTTCTACTTACCTTAAACTCCCGGGGCAGTCACGCAGACCCATCCCGATCCATAATGGTACTAGACAGGGCTGTCCCCTTTCCCCCTTGCTCTATGCCCTTAGCATAGAACCTTTAGCAGCAGCTATACGTACTCATCCGGACATATGGGGAGTCTCAGTGGGCACAGCACACTACAAAATTGCCCTTTTTGCAGATGATGTCCTGCTCACATTGACTAACCCCCGTATCTCCCTCCCAAACCTTCACCAGGTTCTTGACACCTACAGCAATATTTCAGGCTATAAACTGAACATTCACAAGACGGAGGCACTGCCTCTTAATATGACTTCTGGGGTCTTGGAAGCTTTGAAGCCAAAATTTAATTACAGGTGGAGGGTGGACTCCCTATCCTATCTGGGGACACAAATTGCAGCCTCTCATAACCAACTTTTCAATCTTAATTTTAAGCCGCTTATGGAACAGATGAAGACCTCTTTTTTGAAATGGACTAGATCCACTATTTCTTGGCTTGGGAGGATAGCAGTTATAAAAATGTCCATCTTACCAAAGTACCTCTACTTGTTTGAGACACTGCCAATCCATATCTCCCCTAAAGTTCTTAGAGACATTCAAACTCTATTTCACAACTTTGTATGGTCCTATCGGGGTCACAGGGTCGCCAGATCAGTGATGATGACTGCACACTCGAGGGGTGGCCTAGGAGTCCCTAATCTTCTGAAGTATTATGAAGCTGCACAGCTGAGACAACTCTTGGTGTGGTCAAGTCTCCTGCCATATACTACTTGGGGCTGTATTGAAAGTTCTGTGGCGGATGAATGTCACCTCAATGCTCTTATATGGGACTCTGCTTCTCTTACTCGGATCTCCCCAAAAGCCTTATCAGCTACGAGACTGACTTACTCCATATGGCTCAAGGCCAGATACAAACACAAGCTGATTTCGGTTAGATCTCTGTTGGTTACTTATCTGAAAAATCCGGCATTTCAACCGGGGACTGATCCTTCCTTTCATGCTAAATGGTCTCAACTCGGACTCTTCACTGTCAGAGACCTTCTTGACCCACTAACTCGCCAGATTTTGCCCTTTCAAGTACTCAGAGACAAACATCCCCAGACCGACATTAAGTGGTTTGAGTACCTCCAAGTCCGCCACTTTCTCACGCCATACGTCTCACATGCCAAGGCAAACTCTCCCACTACTTTCGAAATAATTGCAGCTAATGGGCTTCCCCAGAAAGGCCTTATTTCCAAAATCTACAATTTATTGACAGTCTCTTAGGCATAGCTATATGGATAAGTGGGACCAAGCTCTCCCACAACCGATACCGGCTGATGACTGGCCCCTGATATGGGACAATGTCAAACGGATGGTCGTGGGTGCCCGTCAAAAGGAACAGATATACAAGGTATTGACTTGCTGGTACTATACGCCTGTAAGGCTACATAAGTTATTCCCACAATCATCACCTCTGTGCTGGAGGAACTGTGGTTCCCACGGGACTATGCTACATACTTTCTGGGGCTGTCCAATAATTCAACCGCTTTGGGGTGAGGTGGCACACCTTTTAGGCCAATTGTTGAAGCGACCCGTTGCAATGGACCCTGTGACCCTGCTTTTAGGCAAACCTCTGCCCAAGCTACGTAAATGTGGGCAAGCTTTCGTCAATCAGATTCTGACGGCCACTCGTCTGGCGATATCAGCTAAATGGAAGAGCATCACGCCACCGAGTCTTACTGAGGTACTTAATAGAGTGAATGCTAATCGAGCTTTTGAAATGGGCATAGCCCACATAACCGACAAAATGGATCGGTTTCTGAGGACTTGGGACATTTGGATACTGAGTGGATTGGCCACTTCCACCCCACAGGGTTTCCACCCTCCACCTGCCACTTAATCGGGGAAGATTAGGGTTGAACGTGTTACCTTTGTCTTTTGTCTTTATTTTTATTATGGTTTTCATATCTTTATTTGTGCTATCTTCTGCTGTTGGTTGTTTAGCTGCATTGAATGTTATATAGATGTATAACTTATGTGAAGCAAATAAAGAATAAGTTACAAAAAAAAAAAAGGCAAATATTTAAACATCAGGTATAGTTTCTCAAATATATATATTAGAAATATTTATATATTTAGAAATCATTCCCTCTGTGCTTCCCCTAATTCCATTTTCTTTTTGAATGGTGTTACAATGGGTCTCTTATAGTTCTTTTTCTTGCAGAACATATATTTCCCCTTTAAGGGAAAAGCTGTTCTAAAATATTCTCTGAAAATGAATACATTTCAAGAAATATCTGTGCTCATATGCACGCAATTCTTAGAATTCTAATAACTCTAGTACACTTGAAAAAATTATTTAGGAACCAAACCAGACAGGAACAAACATATGGGGGCACATTTACTTAGCTCGAGTGAAGGATTAGATGGAAAAAAACTTTGAATTTCGAAGGTTTTTTGGCTACTTCGACCATTGAATTGGCTACTTCGACCTTCGACTACGACTTTGACTTCGAATCGAACGATTCTAACTAAAAATCGTTCGACTATTTGACCATTCGATAGTCGAAGTACTGTCGACCACCTACTTCGCCACCTAAAACCTACCGAGCACCAATGTTAGCCTATGGGGAAGGTTCCCATAGACTTTCTAAGTATTTTTTTTGCGAAGGAAAATCGTTCGATCGATGAATTAAAATCCTTCGAATAGTTCGATTCAAACGATCTAATGGTTCGATCAAACGAATTGCGGTAAATCCTTCTACTTCGATATTCAAAGTCAAAGGATTTTACTTAGACGGTCGAATATCGAGGGTCAATTAACCCTCGATATTCAACCAATAGTAAATGTGCCCCAAAAAGACTGTATTTATAACAAGAGCAGCCACCGAGGATTTTTTTGTGTAATGGAGACTCCCACCTAGAATTTCAGCTGCATGCTTTAACATATTTTTATTTTGTTACTTTAACTGAAACCTATCTTTTAAATGCCATAAAGCGAGCTTGGCATTTGCAGCACACATGCAAAAATGAGCTAAAGGCTTTTAGATATGCTGATAATAGAAATGGGTTTCTAAATAAATCCTGAATCATAGATACAGTAACAGGTAACAGTGTATGGCCTTCAACAATAATACAGGTATATAGATATATATATATAATATATATATATATATATATATATATATATATATATATATAGACAAATACAAGATTCCTCTGCACTCAACCCATTATCAATATATTTAAGACAGCGACATTTTGTGCATACTGCTACTGAAAAATGCCTTACCCTTTAAACAAAACAGGGATTGTTTGTCCATATATTGCAATATATTTAAGCTGGCCAACTACGTCAAAGTCATCCCATATCTGGCCAGTCCTATACTCAATTTTCATCTGATTCATTAAGAATTCTATGGTTTAATTATACATTTTATAAAAGGGACGAATACGTTTTACCTGCAACTTGCTAGCTGCTTTCAAAGTAAAACTCCCAAACTTGGCTGCCCTTTTATTAGACACCAGAGGGATCACCTGACTATAGTTGGAGGGGGTGGGAGCTACAACATGGAGCTGGTCACTGCTTCTGTAGAACTATAACAAACAAGGGAAAGTTGTGCTCACCACTAGTTTTTAAAATCATTAGGCGGGGGTGCAATGAGGGTGTGACCACAAAAAACATATAGACAAATACAAGATTCCTCTGCACTCAACCCATTATCAATATATTTAAGACAGCGACATTTTGTGCATACTGCTACTGAAAAATGCCTTACCCTTTAAACAAAACAGGGATTGTTTGTCCATATATTGCAATATATTTAAGCTGGCCAACTACGTCAAAGTCATCCCATATCTGGCCAGTCCTATACTCAATTTTCATCTGATTCATTAAGAATTCTATGGTTTAATTATACATTTTATAAAAGGGACGAATACGTTTTACCTGCAACTTGCTAGCTGCTTTCAAAGTAAAACTCCCAAACTTGGCTGCCCTTTTATTAGACACCAGTGGGATCACCTGACTATAGTTGGAGGGGGTGGGAGCTACAACATGGAGCTGGTCACTGCTTCTGTATAACTATAACAAACAAGGGAAAGTTGTGCTCACCACTAGTTTTTAAAATCATTAGGCGGGGGTGCAATGAGGGTGTGACCACAAAAAACATATAGACAAATACAAGATTCCTCTGCACTCGACCCATTATCAATATATTTAAGACAGCGACATTTTGTGCATACTGCTACTGAAAAATGCCTTACCCTTTAAACAAAACAGGGATTGTTTGTCCATATATTGCAATATATTTAAGATGGCCAACTACGTCAAAGTCATCCCATATCTGGCCAGTCCTATACTCAATTTTCATCTGATTCATTAAGAATTCTATGGTTTAATTATACATTTTATAAAAGGGACGAATACGTTTTACCTGCAACTTGCTAGCTGCTTTCAAAGTAAAACTCCCAAACTTGGCTGCCCTTTTATTAGACACCAGTGGGATCACCTGACTATAGTTGGAGGGGGTGGGAGCTACAACATGGAGCTGGTCACTGCTTCTGTATAACTATAACAAACAAGGGAAAGTTGTGCTCACCACTAGTTTTTAAAATCATTAGGCGGGGGTGCAATGAGGGTGTGACCACAAAAAACATATAGACAAATACAAGATTCCTCTGCACTCAACCCATTATCAATATATTTAAGACAGCGACATTTTGTGCATACTGCTACTGAAAAATGCCTTACCCTTTAAACAAAACAGGGATTGTTTGTCCATATATTGCAATATATTTAAGCTGGCCAACTACGTCAAAGTCATCCCATATCTGGCCAGTCCTATACTCAATTTTCATCTGATTCATTAAGAATTCTATGGTTTAATTATACATTTTATAAAAGGTACGAATACGTTTTACCTGCAACTTGCTAGCTGCTTGATGATTTTAAAAACTAGTGGTGAGCACAACTTTCCCTTGTTTGTTATAGTTATACAGAAGCAGTGACCAGCTCCATGTTGTAGCTCCCACCCCCTCCAACTATAGTCAGGTGATCCCACTGGTGTCTAATAAAAGGGCAGCCAAGTTTGGGAGTTTTACTTTGAAAGCAGCTAGCAAGTTGCAGGTAAAACGTATTCGTCCCTTTTATAAAATGTATAATTAAACCATAGAATTCTTAATGAATCAGATGAAAATTGTGATTAGAGC
The DNA here is from genome assembly GCF_017654675.1 of Xenopus laevis. Lineage (NCBI taxonomy): Eukaryota > Metazoa > Chordata > Amphibia > Anura > Pipidae > Xenopus > Xenopus laevis. Next base: position 21,618,324 of record NC_054385.1, read on the forward strand.
ACTACTGGTCTCACCTCAGTAACAATATCTGAGAATCCGTGGCCCAACATACATACCATCAATCACTTTTCCCCAGGAAACTGGGGACCTTTTTGTCACCATACCACATATCCCCCCCCCCCTCTGCTCAAGCCCATAGGGCTGAGCACAGTATGCCACCAATGCATGTACCCTGGAGAGAGCATCTGCATTCCCTTGCATCTTTCCAGGTCTATGTTCTACTGAGAACTTGAAATTTTGAAGGGACAAGAACCATCTGGTGACCCTGGCGTTCTTTTCCCTATTTTGGGCCATCCATTTAAGTGGGGCATGGTCAGTGACAAGTTTGAACTGCCTCCCTAACAGATAGTATCTCAAGCTCTCCAGTGCCCACTTGATGGCCAGGCACTCTCTCTCTACAATGGCATACCTGCATTCAGCGGGGGTTAGCTTCCTGCTTAGGTATGCTACTGGGTGTTCTTCCCCATTCACTACTTGTGACAGAACAGCCCCTAACCCAACTTCAGAAGCATCAGTCTGTACAAGAAACTCTTTCTTGAAGTCAGGAGCTATCAGCACAGGATATCTGCACAGGGATGCCTTCAAGTTTAGAAAGGCTTCCTCTGCCTCTGGGGTCCATGTAACTGTTCCAGCTTTACTCCCTTTTGTGAGGTCAGTAAGTGGGGCTGCTAGGGTGGCAAAATTGGGGACAAACCTCCTGTAATATCCCACTATCCCAAGAAAGGCCCTCACTTGCTTCTTGGATTTGGGCCGGGTCCACTCCTGAATTCCCTCAATTTTGGACACCTGTGGCTTGACTACCCCTCTTCCAATAACATACCCCAAATAGCGGGCCTCTTCTAACCCCATTGCACACTTTTTGGGATTTGCTGTCAGACCCGCCTTCCAGATAGAGTCAAGGACCGCTTGTACCCGGGGCAAATGACTTTCCCAGTCTGGGCTAAAGATAACCACATCGTCCAGGTAAGCTGAAGCATATCCTCGATGTGGTTTTAGAATGCGGTCCATCATTCTCTGGAACGTGGCAGGGGCCCCATGTAAGCCAAATGGTAAGCGTTTATATTGCCACTGCCCCTCAGGAGTGGAAAATGCAGTCTTCTCTTTGGCGCTTTCCGTGAGGGGTACCTGCCAATACCCCTTGGTAAGGTCTAGGGTGGTAATGTAGCGGGCCTGCCCTAGCCTTTCTATCAATTCGTCGACCCGGGGCATTGGATATGCATCAAACTTGCTGACCTCATTTAACTTTCTGAAGTCATTGCAAAATCGAATGCTACCATCCGGTTTTGGGACAAGGACAATGGGACTGGACCATTCACTATAGGACTCCTCAATTACATCCAGCTCCAACATCCTTCTAATCTCCTCTGTCACTGCCTGGCGTCGTGCCTCGGGTATCCTATAAGGTTTCACATTGACTTTAACCCCAGGTCCAGTTATAATGTCACGTTTAATAATATGTAGGGATGTAGCGAACGTCGGAAAAAAAGTTCGCGAACATATTCGCGAACTTGCGCAAAAACGCGAGCGGTTCGCGAACGGTTCGCGAACCCCATAGACTTCAATGGGAAGGCGAACTTTAACATCTAGAAAAGACATTTCTGGCCAGAAAAATGATTTTAAAGTTGTTTAAAGGGTGCAACGACCTGGACAGTGGCATGCCAGAGGGGGATCAAGGGCAAAAATGTATCTGAAAAATCTGCCTGTGTGTGCTTGGAAGAGATAGTGTAGGGGGAGAGCTGTTAGTGATTTCAGGGACAGATGATAGTAAGTTTGCTGGCTAGTAATCTGCTTGATACTGCTCTGTATTGGAGGGACAGAAGTCTGCAGGGATTTGAGGGACATTTTAGCTTAGGTAGCTTTGCTGGCTAGTAATCTACTGTTCTCTTTAAACAACTGCCATACGTTGACCTTGTAGGCATTGTTTGCCCAGTTTTTTTGGACGCAGCCACTGAAGCACAGTTGCCAGAAAAAATATGCCATATAAATGCTGAAAATAGTCATTTTTCGCCATACGTTGACCTTGTAGACATTGTTTGCCCAGTTTTTTTGGACGCAGCCACTGAAGCACAGTTGCCAGAAAAATTATGCCATATAAATGCTGAAAATATAAATTTTTTTGGTTGCAGCCACTGAAGCACAGAGGCCAGAAAAATTATGCCATATAAATGCAGAAAATATGCATTTTTTTGGTCGCAGCCACTGAAGCACAGTTGACAGAAAAATTATGCCATATAAATGCTGAAAATATAAACTTTTTTGGTTGCAGCCACTGAAGCACAGAGGCCAGAAAAATTATGCCATATAAATGCAGAAAACATGCATTTTTTTGGTCGCAGCCACTGAAGCACAGTTGACAGAAAAATTATGCCATATAAATGCTGAAAATATAAATTTTTTGGTTGCAGCCACTGAAGCACAGAGGCCAGAAAAATTATGCCATATAAATGCAGAAAATATGCATTTTTTTGGTCGCAGCCACTGAAGCACAGTTGCCAGAAAAAATATGCCATATAAATGCTGAAAATAGTCATTTTTTGCCATATACGTTGAGTCAACGTATGGCAAAAAATGACTATTTTCAGCATTTATATGGCATATTTTTTCTGGCCTCTGTGCTTCAGTGGCTGCGGCCAAAAAAACTGGGGCAAACAATGCCTACAAGGTCAACGTCGTTGACCTTGTAGGCATTGTTTGCCCAGTTTTTTTGGCCGCAGCCACTGAAGCACAGAGGCCAGAAAAAATATGCCATATAAATGCTGAAAATAGTCATTTTTTTGGTCGCAGCCACTGAAGCACAGTTGCCAGAAAAATTATGCCATATAAATGCTGAAAATATAAATTTTTTTGGTTGCAGCCACTGAAGCACAGAGGCCAGAAAAATTATGCCATATAAATGCAGAAAAATATGCATTTTTTTGGTTGCAGCCACTGAAGCACAGAGGCCAGAAAAATTATGCCATATAAATGCAGAAAATATGCATTTTTTTGGATGCAGCCACTGAAGCACAGTTGCCAGAAAAAATATGCCATATAAATGCTGAAAATAGTCATTTTTTGCCATACGTTGACCTTGTAGACATTGTTTGCCCAGTTTTTTTGGTTGCAGCCACTGAAGCACAGAGGCCAGAAAAAATTAAACCAGTAGGGTTTGCACCCTAGTTTGTAACGGTGGCGGAGGGGAGGAGGAGGACGCTAAAGGACAGCTGTGTGTGGAGTCATGAGGCTTGAAGAGAAGGACAGCTGCATAGAAGTCAGAACAAGTCTTCCGGCGTGCAGTAACCCTCCGAGATCCACCCCTCATTCATTTTAATAAAGGTCAGGTAATCGACACTTTTGTGACCTAGGCGAGTTCTCTTCTCAGTTACAATCCCTCCTGCTGCACTGAAGGTCCTTTCTGAGAGCACACTTGAGGCTGGGCAAGACAAGAGGTTCATGGCAAATTGTGACAGCTCTGGCCACAGATCAAGCCTGCGCACCCAGTAGTCCAGGGGTTCATCGCTCCTCAGAGTGTCGATATCTGCAGTTAATGCCAGGTAGTCCGCTACCTGCCGGTCGAGGCGTTCTTTGAGGGTGGATCCAGAAGGGTTGTGGCGCTGCCTTGGACAGAAAAACATTTGCATGTCTGACGTTACAGACTGGCCAAAGGGCTTTGTCCTTGCAGGTGTGCTCGTGGCAGGATTACTGGCACCTCTGCCCCTGGAATGTTGATGAGTTCCTGAAGTGACATCACCCTTAAAAGCATTGTACAACATGTTTTGCAGGCTGGTTTGTAAATGCCGCATCTTTTCGGACTTGTGGTATGTTGGTAACATTTCTGACACTTTATGCTTGTACCGAGGGTCTAGTAGCGTTGCGACCCAGTACAGGTCCTTCTCCTTAAGCCTCTTGATACGGGGGTCCTTCAACAGGCATGACAGCATGAAAGACCCCATTCTCACAAGGTTGGATGCAGAGCTATCCATCTCCGCTTCCTCATTATCAAGGACTGCATCATCCACGGTCTCCTCCCCCCAGCCACGTACAAGACCAGGGGTCCCCAAAAGGTCACCACTAGCCCCCTGGGAAGCCTGCTCCTGTTGGTCCTCCTCCTCCTCCTCCACAAAGCCACCTTCCTCCTCTGACTCCACTTCTGGCACCTCTCCCTGCGTTGCAGCAGGTGCCTGGGTTCGTTCTGGTGATTCCGACCAGAAATCGTGCGCTTCCAGCTCCTCGTCACGCTGGTCTACAGCCTCATCTGTCACTCGTCGCACGGCACGCTCCAGGAAGAAAGCGAAGGGTATTAGGTCGCTGATGGTGCCTTCGGTGCGACTGACCATATTTGTCACCTCTTCAAAAGGTCGCATGAGCCTGCAGGCATCGCGCATAAGCACCCAGTAACGGGGGAAAAAAATCCCAGCTGTGCAGATCCAGTCCTACCACCCAGTTCAAAAAGGTACTCGTTGACGGCCCTTTGTTGTTGCAGCAGACGTTCCAACATAAGGAGCGTTGAATTCCAGCGAGTCTGGCTGTCAGAAATCAAACGCCTGACTGGCATGTTGTAGCGCTGCTGAATGTCAGCAAGGCGTGCCATGGCTGTGTAGGAACGTCTGAAATGGGCCGACACCTTTCTGGACTGGGTGAGAACGTCCTGGAATCCTGGTACTTGGAGACAAAACGTTGGACTATTAAATTTAACACATGTGCCATGCAGGGCACATGTGTTAAATTGCCTAGTCTCAACGCTGCCAACAGATTGCTTCCATTGTCACACACCACTTTTCCGATCTGCAGTTGGTGTGGGGTCAGCCACCGATCGGCCTGTGACTGCAGAGATGACAGGAGTACAGATCCGGTATGGTTTTTGCTTTCCAGGCACGTCATCCCCAAGACAGCGTGACAACGGCGTACCTGGCACGTCGAATAGCCTAGGGGGAGCTGGGGGTGCACAGGTGTGGAGGAGGAGAAGGAGGACCCAGCAGCAGAGTAAGAAGAAGAAGAAGACGAGGTAGAGAGCGATGGAGGAGTAGAGGTGGTGGCAGAACCGCGTGCAATCCGTGGCGGTGACACCAACTCCACTGTTGTTGTTGAGCTACCCATTCCCTGCTTCCCAGCCATTACCAAGTTCACCCAGTGGGCAGTGTAGGTGACATACCTGCCCTGACCATGCTTGGAGGACCATGCGTCAGTAGTCATATGGACCTTTGGCCCAACACTAAGTGACAGAGATGCGGTAACTTGGCTCTGCACATGTTGGTACAGGTGTGGTATTCCCTTTTTAGAAAAAAAATTGCGGCTGGGTACCTTCCACTGCGGTGTCCCAATTGCTACAAATTTGCGGAAGGCCTCAGAGTCCACCAGCTGGTATGGTAAAAAGCTGGCGGCTAAGAGTGCAGACAAGCCAGCTGTCAGACGCCGGGCAAGGGGGTGACAGTCAGACATTGGCTTCTTACGCTCAAACATGGCCTTCACAGAAACTTGGCTGGTGGCAGATGACTGGGAATGGGAACAGGTGGTCAAGGTGGAAGGCGGAGTGGAGGGTGGTTCAGACGGGTCAAGGAGAGCAGAGGTAGAGCAGTAAGATGCTGGACCAGAAGGAGTGTGGCTTTTAGTTTGCCTGTTGCCTTTGAGGTGTTGCTCCCAAAGTGCTTTGTGCTTGCCGCTCATGTGCCTTCGCATAGAAGTTGTACCTATGTGGCTGTTGGGCTTACCAAGGCTCAGTTTCTGACTGCACTCATTGCAAATTACAATGCTTTTGTCAGAGGCACACACATTAAAAAAATCCCACACTGCTGACTTTTTGGAAGTGTGCGATCTGGCGGTAACAGTAGAAGTTGGCGGAGTTGGCGGTATTGGCGGCAATGGCGGGTGCGTTGGCCGGCTGAACACAGGTGCCGATACATGTTGTTGCCCTGCTGATCCCTGCGGGCTGTCCTCCCTGCTTCTTCTAAGTCTTATTCTCCTACTGCCTCTCTGACTCTCCGTCTCTCCATCTGAACTACCCTCCTCTTGCTCTCTTCTACTAGGCACCCACAAAACATCAATCTCCTCATCATCATTCTCCTCAGATGCATCAATTTCTTCTGACACATCACAGAAGGAAGCAGCAGCGGGGACCTCCTCCTCATCACTCATTATGTCCATCTCTATCGTGTTCTCTGCCAGAATTAAATCTGGTGTAAGGTCCTCATCTCCTTCATCTTCTTCTGGCAATAATGGTTGCGCATTACTCAGTTCAAGAAACTCATTGGAAAATAACTCCTCTGACCCCAGTGAAGAAGGGCACCGGTGGTGGAGGAAGTGTTACGTGGGGTGGCCATAGCAGTGGAGGATGAGGAGGATGTTGTGGTAAAGTTAGAAACGGTAGAGGATGGGGTGTGCTGTGTAAGCCAGTCAACTACCTCTTCAGCATTTTGGAGTTCAGGGTCATTGGCTTTTTAAAACTGGGCAATTTGCTAGGGCCACAGGATTGCATAGCAGCACGGCCCTAGCACGGCCTCTGCGTGGCGGCCTGCCTTTGCCTGGCATTATTTTTAAAAAAACAACAACAACAACAAAAACTCAGTTGGTTTTTCTGGAAACGATAATACACACAGCTAGATGGCGGGTTGAAGAAAACACTGTGCAAATAATGCCTACAAAGTCAACGTATACACTACTACAGCGGTGGATACGGATTACGTAAAATATATGAATGCTGCTTGAAAAAAAGTAACTCAAGTGGTTTTTCTAGAGACGATAATATTATCAATATTTAGACAAAATGTGAACAAGCTCACACAGCTCGATGGCGGGTTGAAGAAAACACTGTGCAAATAATGCCTACAAGGCCAACGTATACACTACTACAGCGGTGGATACGGATTACGTAAAATATATGAATGCTGCTTGAAAAAAGTGACTCCGGTGTTTTTTCTGGAGACGGTAATATTATGGATATTTAGACAGAATGGGAACAAGGTCACACAGCTCGATGGCGGGTTGAAGAAAACAGTGTGCAAATAATGCCTACAAGGCCAACGTATACACTACTACAGCGGTGGATACGGATTACGTAAAATATATGAATGCTGCTTGAAAAAAGTGACTCCGGTGTTTTTTCTGGAGACGGTAATATTATGGATATTTAGACAGAATGGGAACAAGGTCACACAGCTCGATGGCGGGTTGAAGAAAACAGTGTGCAAATAATGCCTACAAGGCCAACGTATACACTACTACAGCGGTGGATACGGATTACGTAAAATATATGAATGCTGCTTGAAAAAAGTGACTCCGGTGTTTTTTCTGGAGACGGTAATATTATGGATATTTAGACAGAATGGGAACAAGGTCACACAGCTCGATGGCGGGTTGAAGAAAACAGTGTGCAAATAATGCCTACAAGGTCAACGTATACACTACTACAGCGGTGGATACGGATTACGTAAAATATATGAATGCTGCTTGAAAAAAAGTAACTCAAGTGGTTTTTCTAGAGACGATAATATTATCAATATTTAGACAAAATGTGAACAAGCTCACACAGCTCGATGGCGGGTTGAAGAAAACACTGTGCAAATAATGCCTACAAGGCCAACGTATACACTACTACAGCGGTGGATACGGATTACGTAAAATATATGAATGCTGCTTGAAAAAAGTGACTCCGGTGTTTTTTCTGGAGACGGTAATATTATGGATATTTAGACAGAATGGGAACAAGGTCACACAGCTCGATGGCGGGTTGAAGAAAACAGTGTGCAAATAATGCCTACAAGGCCAACGTATACACTACTACAGCGGTGGATACGGATTACGTAAAATATATGAATGCTGCTTGAAAAAAGTGACTCCGGTGTTTTTTCTGAGACGGTAATATTATGGATATTTAGACAGAATGGGAACAAGGTCACACAGCTCGATGGCGGGTTGAAGAAACAGTGTGCAAATAATGCCTACAAGGTCAACGTATACACTACTACAGCGGTGGATACGGATTACGTAAAATATATGAATGCTGCTTGAAAAAAAGTAACTCAAGTGGTTTTTCTAGAGACGATAATATTATCAATATTTAGACAAAATGTGAACAAGGTCACACAGCTCGATGGCGGGTTGAAGAAAACAGTGTGCAAATAATGCCTACAAGGTCAACGTATACACTACTACAGCGGTGGATACGGATTACGTAAAATATATGAATGCTGCTTGAAAAAAGTAACTCAGTGGTTTTTCTAGAGACGATAATATTATCAATATTTAGACAAAATGTGAACAAGCTCACACAGCTCGATGGCGGGTTGAAGAAACACTGTGCAAATAATGCCTACAAGGCCAACGTATACACTACTACAGCGGTGGATACGGATTACGTAAAATATATGAATGCTGCTTGAAAAAAGTGACTCCGGTTTTTTTTCTGGAGACGTAATATTATGGATATTTAGACAGAATGGGAACAAGGTCACACGCTCGATGGCGGGTTGAAGAAAACAGTGTGCAAATAATGCCTACAAGGCCAACGTATACACTACTACAGCGGTGGATACGGATTACGTAAAATATATGAATGCTGCTTGAAAAAAGTGACTCCGGTGTTTTTTCTGGAGACGGTAATATTATGGATATTTAGACAGAATGGAACAAGGTCACACAGCTCGATGGCGGGTTGAAGAAAACAGTGTGCAAATAATGCCTACAAGGCCAACGTATACACTACTACAGCGGTGATACGGATTACGTAAAATATATGAATGCTGCTTGAAAAAAGTGACTCCGGTGTTTTTCTGGAGACGGTAATATTTATGGATATTTAGACAGAATGGAACAAGGTCACACAGCTCGATGGCGGGTTGAAGAAAACAGTGTGCAAATAATGCCCACAAGGCCAACGTATACACTACTACAGCGGTGGATACGGATTACGTAAAATATATTATGGCTGCTTGAAAAAAGTGACTCCGGTGTTTTTCTGGAGACGGTAATATTATGGATATTTAGACAGAATGTGAACAAGGTCACACAGCTCGATGGCGGGTTGAAGAAAACAGTGTGCAAATAATGCCTACAGGGCAAATAATGCCTAAAAGGTCAACTTATACACTACTAAGCGGTAGTAAATAAAAAAAAGTAAAATAAAAAAAAAATGAATATTAAAAAAAAAAATTAAGTTGGTGCTGCTGAACTACTAGGAGCAGCAGATTAGCACACCAGTCCCACTCCCCAACACTGCTAGACTAATAGCACTGGGCTCTTATAGTAGTAGTAAGTAGTAGTAGTAGTAAAACAACAAAAAAATAAATAAAAGCAGTCCTTACAAGGACTACTGTTATTGCAGCAGTCAGCAGATGAGATCAGAAGCAGGACAGCTGCCCACTGCAGCTACATACAGAGCACTGCAGTAGAAGGTAGATTACTAGCCAGCAAAGCTACCTAAGCTTAAATGTCCCTCAAACCCCTGCAGACTTCTGTCCCTCCAATAACAGAGCAGTATCAAAACGATTACTAGCCAGCAAACTTTCAACTGTCCCTGAAATCACTAACAGGCAGCAGCTCTCTCCCTACACTATCTCTTCAGCACACACAGGCAGAGTGAAAAAACGCTGCAGGGCTTCGGTTTTTATAGGGAAGGGGAGTGGTCCAGGGGAGAGCTTCCTGATTGGCTGCCATGTACCTGCTGGTCTGGGGTGAGAGGGCAAAAAAAAGCGCCAACAATGGCGAACCCAAAATGGCGAACGTCGCGCGACGTTCGCGAACTTCCGGCGAGCGCGAACACCCGATGTTCGCGCGAACAAGTTCGCCGGCGAACAGTTCGCGACATCTCTAATAATATGGTCTGAGAATATTTGTCTATTCCGTATCAGAAACTCTTTCATCTCCTGCTTCTGACTGTTAGTGAGGGTCTCAGCCACTTTCACCTCAGGCACCTGTGGGATCTTTACCTCTACAACTGCAGGACAGGCGGACAGCGATTCCCTATCCTTCTAGGGCTTAATTAAGTTAACATGGTAGAGCTGCTCTTTTTTCCGCTTGTCTGGTTGGGACACCTTATAATTAACGTCCCCTACGCGTTCTATAATCTCGTAGGGGCCTTGCCATTTGGCCAGGAACTTACTTTCCACCGTAGGAACCAGGATTAACACCCTCTCCCCAGGATGGAAAGTTCGGACACGAGCCGATCTATTATATATGCGGCTTTGAGCTTGCTGGGCCTGAAGCATATGTTCTCTCACAAGGGGCATTACCTTTGCAAGACGGTCCTGCATGTCTGCAACATGCTCTATGACACTTTTGTGTGGGGTGGCTTCAGACTCCCATGTCTCCTTTGCCACGTCCAACAGCCCTCGTGGGTGGCGGCCATACAATAACTCAAAGGGTGAAAACCCTGTAGAGGCCTGTGGGACTTCTCTAATGGCAAACATGAGATATGGAAGTAAACAATCCCAGTTCCTCCCATCTTTATCCACCACTTTTTTTAACATCCCCTTAAGGGTCTTGTTGAACTTTTCCACCAACCCGTCAGTTTGGGGATGATACACAGATGTGCGTAACTGTTTTATTTGGAGAAACCTGCACAATTCCTTCATCACCCTAGACATGAAGGGAGTCCCCTGATCTGTAAGGATCTCTTTTGGAATTCCTGTGCGGGTGAACATGTGGAACAGCTCTCGAGCTATGGTCTTTGAAGAGGTGTTCCTTAAGGGGACAGCCTCTGGATACCGAGTGGCGTAGTCCATGACTATCAAAATATACTGATGCCCCCTAGCAGATTTTATTAGTGGCCCTACCAAGTCCATGGCAATACGATCAAATGGGATTTCGATTACGGGTAAGGGAACTAATGGACTGCGAAAATGGGGCATTGGGGCCGATTTCTGACACTCGGGGCATGATTCACAATAGTTCTTTACATCTGCACGTACCCCCGGCCAAAAGAACCTCTGTAGCATTCGGTCTTTGGTTTTCTCATACGCTAGGTGGCCACCTAGTGGATGAGAATGGGCCAGATTGAGAACTGTTCTCCTATATGGCTGTGGGACCACTAGCTGTTCCACAATCTATCCTCGAACCATATCCACATGGTAAAGCAAGTCATTTTGTACAGCAAGGTGGGGAAATACACAATCTACCCCAGGATTTTTGGGGTTCCCATTTTTAACCTTGACATTTTCCAAAGCTTTAGTGAGTGTCGGGTCCCTTAGCTGGGCAGTTCCGAAGTTATCCCGGGAGACCTCTAGCTCAGGCATGCTAGGTTCCTCAATGGTCTCCACAGTTACCTCAGATTCACCAGCTAATACAGCTAAGGGAAATAACTCACTATCTTCCAACCCATCCTCGGTACCACTTACAATAACACCTGACATGGGTGGTTCAGTTTTCTCTCCCCCAGACACTCTATTGTCCTTAACAGTTTCTATAGAAGTATCCAGTTCAATACATAGTCCCTGCGGGGGTCACAAAAGTCACTAAGGCTGTGGGGTATTTCTTACAGTCCCCATGTACACACACCACTCCTACTTGACGCTGCGTTAAAGGACAGTCCTTCAGGAGCTGTGTGTTTACCATTGTGACTAAGCTACCTGTGTCTTACCAATCTGGACGACACAAGTTGGTACATCAGGATCCGCAACGAGACCTGGTCGAGCGAACAGAGACAACTTCCCCTCAGTTCCACACTCCATGGGTTCTGGATCAGCAGGGCAGTTGGCGGCAATATGTCCCCACTCTCTGCACCTCCAGCACTGGGGAGCTCCTCGGGTCTGGCGGGGGCTGTCTCCACGGGGTCTTCCTCTTATCGAGTCTAGACCTGGATTACCGGGGTCCTCTGGGCTGGGCTTTTCCACTGTAGCCGACTTCTTGGATCGGTCCACTGCAGGAGTCCTCTTCGAGGTGGGCACCGCCCGCGTAGTGAAGTCCTCAGCGGCAAGGTATCGCTCCACCAGTTCCACCAACTGGTCTGCTGTATTTGGATCGGCTTGGCTTACCCACCGGCGTAATTCAGGTGGAAGCGCTCTCCGATATCGGTCTATTGTGACTCTTTCCACAATCTGAGGCGCGGAAAGCAAGTCCGTCTGCAGCCAGCGTTTCACAAGGTTAATGAGATCATACATCTGGGAGTGGGGTGATCCCTTAACCTTAAATTCCCACCTGTGGACCCGCTGTGCCCTCACAGAGGTGGTTACTCCCAGTCTCCGCAGGATTTCAGACTTCAGCTTGTCATAGTCCCTTGCGTCCTCGGAGGACAGGTCATAAAAAGGTTTCTGGGAATCCCCCACTAGTAGTGGTGCAACAATCATTGCCCATTGCTCCCTCGACCAGGCTTGCTGCTCCGCCGTCCTCTCAAAGGTACAGAGGAAGGCCTCCACATCATCCTGCCGAGTCATTCTCCGCAGGAGGTGGCTGCCTGGGATGGAGCGTGGCACTCCGGGGACTAGGGCAGCATCCCCAGAGACCCTGGCTGTCAGTTGTTTTACCACCTCAATTTGCAGCTGCCGATCTTTCTCTGCAGCCTGCACCAGTGCAGTGATCTGGGCCTGCAACAAACGATTTGCCTCCTGCTGGGTGGCGTTAGACTGCTGCTGTAGCAACTGGCTCTCCTGGTGGGCCTTCTGTAAGGTTGCAGTGCACTGCAGCAAAGCCTTGAGGACATCCTCCATTTCACAACTTTTAAGTGTACTGTCTCTTTAAATGCCACTTATAAGCTATACAGTCCGCACAATACACACAGGAGACTTACTGTGGTTAGGCAACTTCCGCGTGTGGCAATCGCTGCCCCCACCAATTGTGGGGGTTCACTCGCTGGTAGGCTGCAAAAGAGGCGACTTCTTACACCAGGATCGATTTAAGGGCTTCCTGCCCGCGTTTATTTTCCAGCGGCTGCAGAAATTTCCCTCGCAGGGGGAAGGTAACCGAAAAACAGCAGTTCAACAGAAAAAATCCAACCTTCTGGTTCACAAAATAAATGCTGTGCTTTCTCTCTTGAAGCTGAGCAATAACAGCAGTTTGTCTCACACACACATTCAGCACTGCTGCTCAGCATCAGGTGTACTAAATAGGCCTAGGGCCTCTTGAAAACCTGGCCTACGGATTTGGGAATCCGCCCCACCCTACTCTTGCGGGTTCCCAGTAAGACCAGTCCCGGATCAACAATTACAAAAACCTTGCAGAGAGACATAGTGTTTCTCTGCTTAGAGCACTACAGGTCTCACCTCAGTAACAATATCTGAGAATCCGTGGCCCAACATACATACCATCAATCACTTTTCCCCAGGAAACTGGGGACCTTTTTGTCACCATACCACAATATATATATTATATAGAGTGGACCAATTTAAAAAGAAACTGAAGCTTTGTGTGTGTGTGTGTGTGTGTGTGTGTGTGTGTGTGTGTGTGTGTGTGTGTAGTAAGCACTAAACCAATTCTCAATTTTCAAGCTTTCTACTTAAAAATATTTATGGGTCTTTGTTTAAATAAAACATTTAACATTGCCGTGCTTGCCTGTTATTTGTTAACTGCGTGAATCATCAAATGCCATGGGAGTTGCAGACAGCATTACTTGCTTACAAAACCCCAATTACAACAACCAATCATAGACACGGACACTTGCATGGTGGAGAATGGCCGCAGCTGTTGTTTATTAAATATCATATCAATCAGAACATTAATATTGCTAATGATACTAATACCTGTTCATACATATCTTCCCAGCCAGCCTCTGCATCAGATCTCTGCAGCGGACCGCCTTAAAGCTTGACCACAAATATCCTTAAGCCCCGCCAATTTTTTTACCTAGCCAGGAGCATACCTCCACATGAAACTTCACTATAAACAACAATTAACTGCTGCGACAATATTGTTTTTTTTTTTTTTTTTTTTTTTTATTATATATGCATTCATATATTATATACCATAACAGGGTGGGTGGGTGGGATTTCCAAGACGATCCTCTCACGTCGGCTGCCGGCGAAGAATGAAGAGTGTTCGCCGGTTCGTCCTTTTATAGCCGGTCTTCGCGGCTTTTCCTGTGAAGCCACGCCCCTTTTTTGAATCGACCAATCAGAAGGCTTGGGATTGAAAATTGACCAATCGGAAGAGAGGTAAGTTTTTTCCACAGAACTACACGAGGTAAGTAAAAAATACATCAAACGGGGGGGAGCTGCCGCACTCCCATGTTAGGGGAGGTTAAGTCACTCCCCGTTCATGGGAGTTGCAGACAGCATTACTTGCTTACAAAACCCCAATTACAACAACCAATCATAGACACGGACACTTGCATGGTGGAGAATGGCCGCAGCTGTTGTTTATTAAATATCATATCAATCAGAACATTAATATTGCTAATGATACTAATACCTGTTCATACATATCTTCCCAGCCAGCCTCTGCATCAGATCTCTGCAGCGGACCGCCTTAAAGCTTGACCACAAATATCCTTAAGCCCCGCCAATTTTTTTACCTAGCCAGGAGCATACCTCCACGTCAAGGCCAATTAAACCATTACATTGGCCTTGGCCATTCCCCACACATGTAAAGCTCTTTCAATTGCACTTTGGAATCCCATGTTCAGAATGTCAAAACCGATATCTGACAAATGTACCCTGTCCGCACGATACAGGCCTTCAAAACCTTGCTCCAACTCATAGTGCCTATAAACCAAAATATTAACTGTCTTGGAAAATTTTGAGATAGCAAAATTGAGTTTTTGCGGCATCTCTCAAGGGGGTGAAAGCCTGCATCTTGAAGCCAGACTAATCTGGGCACAACTTCAGACCAAATTATCACAGTATTGGGAAAAATAAATCTGATCTGAGCAAGGTCTCTTTTTATATTACGAATTAAATCAATGTTTCTACCCTTTCCAATGTCATTTCCAGCTAAATGGATCAGAATAATTGCTGGGAAACCCCAACGAGATTTCATTTGCAAAATTATTGGTAATAAATCTGGCCATTTAAGGCCTCGAATGCCCATCCAGACAATTCTAACATCTTTAATGCCTAAATTAGTTGTGTAGGTTCGTTGTTCTGCTCTAGCTCTCGCTCTGTGGACGAAAGAGTGTCCAATAATCCAGACCAAAGGAGGAGAAACTGTAACGAAAAAAGGTAACACTTACTAAACCAGGGTAGGTCTGACATAAAGTTGATACCTAGAGGAGTTCCATCTGCCAAGCCTTTTGATGAACTCTTCTCCTAAACCCATCAATGAGGCTTGTGTGGCAGCTCCAATGCGAAAAGAATGTGTGTTATAATGGTCAGGTGGTATACCTAGCTTACTGACAGCTCCTTTGAGAATTTTCACAAATTGAAATCTTGTAAGGAAAGATCCATCACTGTGTATAAAGAAAGGGCCAGGAAGGCAGGGTCTGACTTGCTGATAATGTCTAAAAGCTAATACTGGACATATTGACTGTTCCGTGCTATTACCAAGCCAAATGGTTGTCCCTCTTCCTACTTTATCCGTTTTTGATTTTTTTAATATAATCTTTAATTTGCCCTCAACCAGATGAATGTCTTCACTCCCAATACCCCCTGGGGATCTTTTACTCTGAGAGACCGACTCACTTACCCGAAGGGCACCAAAGAACGACACAGAAAATAACAACGTAAACAACATTGTTTCAAACCGAGAATAGCATATTTGAGGTAGGACCGAAACGAGATCTTTCAACAATGATAATGTGATGGGTCTCCTAATGTCTACAGATCGTGTAATCCTACCAACACCCCGAAGAATTTGTTTAACCAAAAAGGATTTAGTTATGTCAGCCTCACCTTGAACCTTTAAAAAGAAAGATATGCCTGCTAATTTTTTAGTTATAGCTGAAAGAGAGTACTGAGCCTCAACTTGCTCCAGTACAAAAGACAATAAGACGTCACTGTCCCTTTGATAATGCTCTTTAGGAAAACTTGTTTTGAACTTCATCCACTCATTCCAGCTTGCGATGTAAGCATGCCAGGTTTTGTCTGCCAATGACATACTTAACCATTTTGAAATTCTGGCAATACTAAATTCCACAGATGTTGGGGGCATGGTGTTCCTTCTTTGTCCAAATAATTGGCGATTTCCCAGAGCTCGTTGAACTGAAATCGAGATAATGCGTCAGCCACAACATTGGTACAACCAGGGATATGCTTTGCTTGAATCAAAATGTTAAATTTAAGAGCTCGGAATACTGCCTGCCTAAGTAATCTCAGTACTGGGGGGGAGTTAGAAGATAGATTATTAACAACTTGCACCACACCCATATTATCGCAGTGCCAAACAATACGTTGTTAGCCAATTGGGGGCCCCACACTTCCAAAACAACTAACAGTGGAAAAAATTCCAGTAACACTAGATTTTTGGTAAGCTTGAGTTCTACCCAGAAAGATGGCCACGCATCCGCAATCCAATGTGTGCCAAAGATAGCACCAAACCCAGCTGAAGCCGCGGCGTCTGTATACAGATTCAAAGCTGCATTCTCGAACAATTCTCCTTGCCAATAAGAAATGCCATTGAAATTCTCTAGAAATTCCTGCCAAACAATCAGGTCATCTTTAACCACCTGAGGGATTCTTATGTGCCAGTTAGGATTATCTAGGCCAGACGTAAGTGCAATAAGTCTCCTGTTAAAAACCCGACCAATAGGAATAACCCGTGTAGCGAAATTCAGATGTCCGATCAAGGATTGTATGTGTTTTAATTTAACCTTTTTAGATTTAAAGTTGCGTTTAGAATGCTTCTCAGCTTAGCTACTTTTCCTTCGGGTAAGCGAAATTCACGATTTACAGTATCTATCTGAATACCAAGGAATTCTAAAGTTGTAGTAGGGGGTATTGTTTTTTCAACAGCTAGTGGAATGGCAAATTTCCTAGCAAACCACGTAAAAGTACTTAACAAAATTCCACATGAACTAGAATCTGCAGGACCGACAAATAGGAAATCATCTAAATAATGAATAACCCCCTTAGAACCAGTTTCCCATTGAACTACCCATTGCAAAAAGGATGCAAAGGCTTCAAAATAAAAGCAGGAAAGGGAACAGCCCATTGGGAGGCATCTGTCAAAATAGAAACTGCCTTCATAATGAAAGCCTAAAAGCTTATAACAGTCAGGGTGTATGGGCAGTAGCCTGAAAGCCGATTGAATGTCACTTTTAGCCAATAATGAACCTTGACCAAATTCTTGAATTATCGATATTGCCTGGTCGAAAGTCGTATATGAAACTGAAGATAATTCATGACCAATTCCATCATTGACAGATGCCCCCGAAGGATATGATAAATGGTGAATTAAGCGATAGCTTCCTGGCTCCTTCTTCGGTACAAGTCCTAAAGGCGAAACTCTGAAATCCTCAAATGGAGGATCATCAAACGGGCCATCAATTCTGCCCAATCTAAGCTCCTTCTCAATTTTTCCTTAACTACTTTTGGGTTTAGCTCAATTGATTTTAAATTCTTGGGAAATTATATGAGGGTTACAGGATCTGCTGATGGTATCCAAAAGCCAACTTCAAAACCCTTCTCTAAGAGGCAGGCCATCTGGCGCTTTGGATATAGCTCTAGGTATTGGCGCATTTCTGGTAACCTCACTGGGGTTATCTGACTTACTGGAGTCCCTACCACTGTGCTTTGTAGCAAATCGTTTGATGCAACGAAAGGCAGGATGGGTGCCAGCACAATGAGCACATTCATGTTTATATCTACAGTTTGCCTGAAAGCGGCAAGTTGACTCATTGAATGCCTAGCAAGCATTGTATTTCACAGGAGTCTTGTTCCCCGGTAATGGAACTAATGGCTGTTTGGGAATAAGCATTCCCATCCAAAGGTCAATATCCTTTGAACCCCAAGATATTGACTTCTGAATGGACATTTTCTGTCTGAATCTATCATCATACAAAAACCAGGAAATACCCCCATAGGCTTTATATGCTTCCAGAATAATGTCAATGTGTTTAAATAGGCCTGGACCTAATTGTGGGTGTTTTTCACACAATACATTTGAATAAATACAAAATGCCTGTAACCAATTAGTGAATGTCCTTGCCACAGGCCTGCGTCTGTCCATTTCAGGATCTGACTGCTTAACTTGCTTGCCTAAAAATTCCTTTGATGATGGCAACAGTGAGAGCATGTCAATATACTCCCCTTTTGTGATTTTTTCCTTTATGGCCTGTGGCAAGTGCAAACCCAAAGGTGTAGCATCACAGAGTATTGAATCTCTAAAAGCAGTTTCAGCTACTTGAGAAGACACAGCCCCTGTGCTTGTATGCGTTGACGCCGCACCAGGGGTTAACAAAGCTAACAAAGATTTTATGACATCAGTGGCAGCATAGTTACCAATCACTTGGATGGGTTGACTCTCCTCCTGAGGGGTAAAACCAGCAGGCTGGGGTGCGCTGTGGGTGACAGATGGTGATGTATGACCCCTGATGGCAGGTGGCAGAACCGGGTGCCCTATAGTGTTACAGCTGGAGGGCCCCGGTTCTGGGCGGCTTTGGGGCCCCTGCTGACCTGGTGCCCCTCATAGGAGCTGCCAGCTGCCGGACCTCCCCCGGACCCTGTGGAAGGAAAGGGCCCTGAAGTGTTAAAGCTCTTTTGATGGAGCGGCCCACCACTTGCAACAGCGGCGGAACTCACTCGCGATGAAGGGGGGGAAGCCGACGGCCAAACTCCTGTCTGCGGCGGGTCAGCGACGATCCTCTTCTTGGCGGAGACCGCTGACGTCATCTGGGTTCTCTTCTTCGCCGCTTGTTTCCCTCTGGTGTTCCTCTTGACGGCGACGATCCGCCTCTTTCCTGGTCCGCGTGAAGCTGGGGTGCGCTGGATGGCGACGTCAGATGCGGCTCCTGAAGATGACGCAGCTTCCTCTGACGGCGATCCTGGAGGCTCTGCAGTCGGAAGTGATGTCACCGCTGTCGTCGTCGATGATGCGAGCTGGCACTGCTGAAGGAGCGTCTGGATGTCTTCATGTCCCGCCTCCGCCTGGATCCATCGAAGGATGTCGCGAAGTCTGCCGTCGGGATTCTCTTCAGCCATTTCCAAGACGATCCTCTCACGTCGGCTGCCGGCGAAGAATGAAGAGTGTTCGCCGGTTCGTCCTTTTATAGCCGGTCTTCGCGGCTTTTCCTGTGAAGCCACGCCCCTTTTTTGAATCGACCAATCAGAAGGCTTGGGATTGAAAATTGACCAATCGGAAGAGAGGTAAGTTTTTTCCACAGAACTACACGAGGTAAGTAAAAAATACATCAAACGGGGGGGAGCTGCCGCACTCCCATGTTAGGGGAGGTTAAGTCACTCCCCGTTCATTCTCACACTATGTTATACTGCTAGAACATTTTTAGCACACATAAATATGCTTGATGGGGAACTAGAAATGCAATTATCTCAGCTGCAGTTGCCAGGACAACATTAGGAAAGTGTTGTGATAAATGAGACCAAAATACATAACAGCCTTGTTTGTTTGTTTGGAGGGGGAAATCAACTGCAACTTCTATTACACAGGATTATGCACCTTGAACAGCTTTTTATGTTTTTTTTTATTATTTTTATGAAATTGGTCTCTATATGTTTGAAAATGAGTCTATTTAGAGGCACATTTATCAAAAGTCGAATTTCGAATTCATGTGAGTTTTTAAAAACTCCCCTAAACTCCCATAAATTTGACCAATCGAAATGTATTTAAAAAAAACGAATTTTTAGAACTTTTAGAACAAATTAAATTGACCCGAAAACTCAAATCGATCAGAATTTTAAAAACTTTTCTCAGAAAACTCAAATATCAGGAAGGCTGCAAACAACTCCAAATTGATCCCTGGATCTTTCCTATTGACTCAAACGGCAATTCGGCAGGTTTTAGGTGGCGAATAGTCAAATTCAAATTCTTAAAGGGCCAGAGCATGATAAAACTCAAAAATCTAATTAGAATTGAATTTGAATAACTACCTACCGTATATACTCGAGTATAAGCCGACCCGAGTATAAGCCGAGGTACCTAATTTTACCTACGAAAACTGGGAAAACTTATTGACTCTAGTATAAGCCTAGACACAACTACAGCCCTGTCTCCCAGAAGCGCACATTCTGCCAAAGCGACCCCCCCAGCAATCAACCGGACTTCTTTGCAAAGTTGATGGTGACAGAGAATTGCCAAACGGATTACTGTGTGCATTGTCCCACTACCATGTGCAGAGGGTGCTGTTTGTTATTGCCATCACTGTTAATCTTTCGTATAACCAACAGAGGGCGCTGTGTGATATTGCAGTCACTGTTATTCTTTCATATAACCAACAGAGGGCGCTGTGTGATATTGCAGTCACTGTTAATCTTCATATAACCAACAGAGGGCACTGTGTGATATTGCAGTCACTGTTATTCTTCCATATAACCAACAGATGGCGCTGTGTGATATTGCAGTCACTGTTATTCTTTTTATATAACCAACAGAGGGTGCTGTGTGATATTGCAGTCACTGTTATTCTTTCATATAACCAACAGAGGGCGCTGTGTGATATTGCAGTCACTGTTAATCTTCATATAACCAACAGAGGGCACTGTGTGATATTGCAGTCACTGTTATTCTTCCATATAACCAACAGATGGCGCTGTGTGATATTGCAGTCACTGCTATTCTTTTTATATAACCAACAGAGGGTGCTGTGTGATATTGCAGTCACTGTTATGCTTTCATATAACCAACAGAGGGCGCACTGTTATTCTTTCATATAACCAACAGAGGGTGCTGTGTGATATTGCAGTCACTGTTATTCTTTAATATAACCAACAGAGGTTGCACTGTTATTCTTTCATACAACCAACAGATGGCGCAGTGTGATATTGCAGTCACTGTTAATCTTTCATATAACCAACAGAGGGCGCACTGTTATTCTTTCATACAACCAACAGATGGCGCTGTGTGATATTGCAGTCACTGTTATTCTGTCATATAACCAACAGATGGCGCTGTGTGGTATTGCAGTCACTGTTATTCTTTCATATAACCAACAGAGGGCATTGTGGGATATTGCAGTCTCTCCCCAAGTATACTGTTGTTATAGGAATTATTAAAAGTGACTGCAATCTCAGCTACTCGGGTCGGGTACAGCTGAACCGAGTATAAGCCGAGGTAGACTTTTTCAGCACATTTTGGATGCTGAAAAACTCGGCTTATACTCGGGTATATACGGTAGTTGAATTTGACAGTTCTGACCATAAACAAATTCAAAAATTCAAATTTTCAATTCAACCCTTGATAAATCTGCCCCACCTCATGTATTTAAATCCAAAAACATAGAAAATACACATCCTACATAGCGATTATTTATATTTTATTATTATATTCTGTAACCGGCTCTGATTTTTGTGCAGCCAATTAGCCATGCAAGACATATATTTTATGTGTTCAGTTTTAAAGGGGTTAGTTGGCAACTCTAACTGTGCCACATGTATAAAGATCAGCAGAAGGGGAAGAATACAACACAGTTGGTGCACAGGAGCCCTTTAGTTAATCTGCCATAAGCATACAGTAAGTGCAGCTCATACAAGTACAAGAAAGGCTTGTACTTGTATGAGCTGCACTTGAGTGAAAGAGAGCAATGTATTCAACATCAGACATAGGCCTGGGAGTCCAATGTGAGGAGGAACTTTTTCCAATCCTGACTATGAAGAATTTCTATGAAGATTTTTCCAGTCCTCTTTTGTGAAAGTCTGTAGTAAATTTCATCTTAATTTTGCTTAGCCTTAGAGTGCTCCCACAACCTCCTTTGTATTTTAGTAGAGTTATTCTGCAGGAAGAAGGCCAAACCTCCATTGTAGCAACTACACCCCATCCATTTTAAAAATGGTGTTGGACTTGGATATCACAACCCTGATAAAAGCTACCTCTGCAGCTGCCTCTGCTGCCTACCCTTAATTCTCGTCCTCACTTGCACAGACTAAATTGCTAATAACCCATGCTTTGGTTAGGAGACACTGTTCGCAAGAAATGCAGTCATGCAGGGAGGTGCCAGTCTGGAAATGAGACACCACATTGTCACCACATTGGGCCTAGAGGGGCCCTGCATGGGGTTCACCCTATGCATGCATTTAATTTGGAATAGTTACCTCCTGCTCTAGAGCGCGAGAAGTATATTATCTTTCTATGTTGCCTTGTCAGTTTGAAATAGGAACTGTATCATACTTACCATACATTTGGAACTGAAAAACCAATGACTAGTTGTTTGTAATGTTTCTATTGCAAGTTCTTGTTCATGAGGGTGTAAACGTGCACCTACTGTATGTTATAGGCAGTGTTTCTATATCAATAACCACTACACACATAACAGAACTCTATCTGGATAATATATAGAATAACAGTAATTTTAACTAACTAATAAGCATTACTATACACGTCCGCAGTAGAAGTCTAGTAAATAGCAAGATAGCAAAATGGTATCCATGATAACCACACTCTATCACCAAGTTGTATTATGTTTAAAATGGGTGAAAACATAAACGCAACAGTATAGTAACTGAAACTTACAATAATGAATTTTAGGAGTAAAACATAATTGAATATTTAGAGCACTGCAACATGGCATGCTAAACTACAGATGCAACACAATTCAATACTGAAAATTGTACAATGGGCGTAACAATCAACTGAAAACATGTCGATAAATCCAATGACTTTTTGTGAAGGTACACAGCCACACAGTCTTGATGTAACAAAAAAGTTTTGCAGCCTCCTATTAACATTTAACTGTAGAAGTCAACAGTATTAATACAGCCAAGTATGAGTGAGCACAGTATTAATATATTGATTAGCTGTGGCTGTAAGCTGTAGAATAAATTGCGTCCATATTCTTAGAAGTTCCAACAAGAAGATTAAGACCTGCAAGAAAAACATATAGGGGTAGATTTACTAAAGTGCAAGGTGGCGGTCGATATCAAAAATTAGAAATACCATCAGCAGGGCATCGGGAATTTACTAACAGACGTAGCGGACAATTCATTAGCGAAAGAGTAAATCGCTAGCGAACAATCGTTACTCTGAAAATTCACTAAAGCGTAAATCTATGCTAGTGAAACTTTGGCAGCTTTCGGCTGCCGAGACGCAACTTCGCATTGTAGTGAATTAGCATAGTGGTCACGAATTAACGGCTGACGAAGTGCCATGAAATGTGGCGAAGCCTTCGCATGCTGAAAGTTCACCCTTTTGTGAATTTGCCCATTAGTATTAATGTACTGAGTAGCTGAGATGATAAATAACTACAAAAGTGCACACAGTATATTAATATACTAAACAGCTGTTACATGGTTTGATAACCTGCAGTAACACAACCAATATTTATGTGCTTGGAATTTGCAACAAACTTATCTGTAGAAATGCACCCAGTATAATACTGAGTAACTGTAACATGTTAATAATACCATGCAGAAAAAACACAGCATTAATAGATGCAACAAAGGACTTATGATCTGCAAAAATGCACCTAGTATGACTATGTCAAGTAGCTGTGATAAGGCAACAATGAACTGCAGAGCATACACAGTATCAGTAGATCGCTTCTCGGCCTTTTGGCTAAGATCAAGTGTAGTACCTTTGGAACACTTGGTCCTCTGGCTGGCAAGATCAAGGAGGAGTATCTGTTCTTATGATCCTATGTGAAGAACGGAGAAACACTTGGTCCTCTGGACTAGGCTGGCAAGTGGAAGCTTGATGAAAGCTGGGTTGCTGTGCTCCCATGAGGGAGGCACCTGATTTGCTTTTGAGTCAGGGGCAATGCACATACAACTATGCCTAATCATGCTTCACTTTCTTTGCCCCGGCCATTAGGCAGGCGGGAAGTTTTTTATTTTTCCGGCTGCCAGCTGGAGCCTTACTAAAGGCAATCAATGGCCTTGCACCGCACACTCCAGCACCTTTTTTGTGTTTGGTTTGAGCACCCTGGATGGGGTCATAGTCCTTTGGCTGGACCCCAGGGAACGACACGCCCTTCGGCAGAACCCAGGGTAGACAGGACTCCCCTTAGCTTCGGCCAAGGGGAGTCCAAACGACCCCAAACCCCTTTGGGGGCGGGGATGGTGGGCCCTCCCTAGCTTTGGCGAAGGGGGACCCATCCGTTCAAGCTGTCCACGGGCGGTAGCCTGGGGCACTTGGGCAACAGAGCCCATGCCTTCGGGTAGGACTCTGAAGGATGATTCAATATGTATCCACGAATGCAGCAAATTTTACCAGTTTAGAATCTGCACCTGAATTACTGAGTCGCCAGACTGAAACACTGGAGACGAGAACATTAAACTTTAAGCTTAGATTTTGGAAAAATGATAAAAAAAATGGAAAGCAATTGAAAAAGGTTTTTATTTCTGGTGAACAATCTGAAAAAAATGAACTGTAAAAAGTGTTTGGAAGGTGAACAACCTCTTTAAGGGAGAGAATACCACAACTTCATACTCTCACAGTAAAGAACCCTTTTTCGCACTTTAAAATGGAACCTCCTTCCTCCTAATCTAAATGGATGCTCTCATGTCTCCTACAGTGACGTACTGGTGAAGAAAGCATCAGAGATTTTACTTTATGATCCCATATATATTTAGTTATATAGTTATCAAATCTCCTCTCCAGTGTAAAGAATCCCACTGACTGGTATTGCTTGCTACAGCTAAGGCAAGCTTGTCCCTCTAATACCCTACATTCAAAAAATAAGTTAAATAAATAAATAAACAGTTAGCTATAGCTATAGCAATAAACGACAGGTTCAATAAAAAATTTAAGATTCTCAAGTTAAAAATGATGATACTGAGCCCTGTGCAAGTTGGAAACAGTAAGATAGGTAGAGAGCCCCCTCTAGTGACTAAAATATGCACCATTTTTATAAACAGGAACAAATTAAATGATTGAACTAAATAATTAATTAAGAGTAGCCAGAGATAAAACTGTTGGTATTAGTGTGGAGTATTATATCTATCACCTAGTATTAATTCTGTTGCCATTGGCTGGATTTTGGCTGGATAGCTTGGAAGTCAGAACTTTCCTTTAGCTATGGCAAGTGGCTGCTGAAATAACACATGCCTCCACTAAATAACAGCTAAACACAAAATTACTGGGGCTGTCAAATATGCTGCAGTTATTACAATATCCTATTTTTATTTTTCATTTTATGTCTCCCCATTAACTTTAACCTTCCCATGTCTTTACTTTACAGTATATTACAGGGGCATCAGGGATGGAGATGTGTGGCAGCAAATACAGGTATGGGATCTGTTATCCGGAACCCTTTTGTCCATAAAGCCCCAAATTACAGGAAGGCCATCTCCCATAGACTTCATTTTAATGAAATAATTCCTTTCCCTGGGATTCTATCTAAGATATAATTAATCCTTATTGGAAGCAAAAAAATCGTATTAGGTTTACTTAATGTTTAAATAATTTTTTAGCAGACAAGGTATGGAGATTCAAATTACGGAATGACCCCTTATCCGGAAAGTCCCAAGTCTAGATCATTCCGAATAACAGGTTCCATACCTGTACATCCACATGCAACACTAATGCGCACGTATATCATCAATTGGACCTTAATTCATAATGTTTCATTTGACATGCTCAGGGTCAGACTGGGCCCAGCGAGACACCTAGCTCTCACGAGCCCTGCTGGCCCAGACCCGCTCTCTGTTTAAATCTGTCACTGCTGCCCCTGATCTCCCTCTCCTGCCCCAGACGCAGGGGGTAGGGGTTGGAAGGGGCTTGCAGCAGGGGCCCTGGGCCCACAGTCTGACCCTGGACATGCTATAGCTAATATGATCCAAACACTATTTCCTTTTTATTGAAAGTAATTGAATTGTTGTTAAGACATTATTTTAGTTAATAAAAAAAAAGCATAGAAAGAAGTAAGTGAAAGAAGAATGGATTATACTGAAGCTGGGTTCAGAATTGCCCTGTTGGTATATTTCTAGGGCCTTGTATAACTACTTAAGGTGGCCTCCTTGATCTTCTGCTCCCTATTTCCAGGGTCCACCAAGTTCCAGACAATCTCTGGCCATCCAACAGTCTTTCACCTGATTTTGTCAGTGATGTTGGGAGTTTTACTTTGAAAGCAGCTAGTAGGTTGCAGGTAAAACTTAGACCCTTTGTAAAATGTATTATGAAGCAATACAATTCTTAGTGAATCAGATGCAATTTGAATGTAGGACTGGCCAGATATGGGATGACTTTGATGTAGTTGGCCAGTTTAAATATATTGCAATATATGGACAAACAATCCCTGTTTTGTTTAAAGGGTAAGGCATTTTTTAGTATATGTGTGCACAAAATGTCTCAATGCCTAAAATATATTGATAATGGGTTGAGTGCAGAGGACCTCTTGTATTTGTCTACATGTATTTTGTGGTCACAGCCTGATTGCATCCCCGCCTAATGGTTTTTAAAAATTAGTGGTGAGCACAATTTTCCCTTGTTTGAAATGGATAGAAGGATGTTGGAAGAGATGGACTTCAGAGAGGTACTGAATAATACAAGAGACCAATAAGCAGTTCCCAACCAGTAGCTCGCAAGCAACATGTTGCTCACCAACCCCCTGGATGCTGCTCCAGGTGGCCTCAAAGCAGGTGTTGAAGTTGTGGCTTGGAGGTAAGTGTTGGAGGCAAAAAGACCATGGGGCAAATTTACCTATGGTCGAATATGAAGGGTTAATTAACCCTCGATATTCGACTTCGAATATCGAAGTCGAAGGGTTTAGCGCAAATAGTTCGATTAAATCCTTCGAATCAATCAAAAAATTGTTCCAAAGCCTATGGGGACCTTCCCCATAGGCTAATATTGACTTCGGTAGGTTTTAGGTGGCGAACTAGGGGGTCGAAGTTTTTTTTTAAAGAGACAGTACTTTGACTATCGAATGGTCGAATAGTCGACCGATTTTTAGTTTGAATCATTCGATTCTAAGTCGAAGTCATAGTCGAAGGTCGAAATAGCCCATTCGATGGTCGAAGTAGCCAAAAAAACATTCAAAATTCAAAGTTTTTTTTATTCTATTCCTTCACTCAAGCTAAGTAAATGGGCCCCCAAGTGTAATGCCAATCAGACCCACCTGTAATCTGCCAGTCCACAAAGGGACTACAATATAGCCAATCACTGTCCTTATTTTGTTTTTATTTTCATGATCCCCAACACAAAACACTTCTCTACAATGTAGGTTTTTGCAAAGAGTTTCCTAAGATCTGTCTATGCATTATTGTCTTTTGAATGCTACAATGAATACACTGGCACTGTTTCACATATGATTTGATCCAATGTGATAATTCCCCTCACATAACCCCATAGCCTTTCAGAACAATGATAAATCTCATGCTGACAAGTCGGATTAAATAGAAGGAGAGCACCGTTGCAAGAAGAATTACACAAGTCTACCCAACACATCTGTAGCTTAGAGTCACCAAGCCCAGAGAGGTAGAGGAACAGTGAAGCTGCGTTCAAGGGAAGAGTTCATTTCAACCAACTAGAGACCAGGTACCAAATAGCCCTACTGTTGATTTTGAAAGGGAATGAATGAAAGTGTGTAGGAGAACAGGGACTTGTTAAATCAAGGACCAGGGTTGTTGAAGAAGGACGGGTAGTGTTGAATGTTTACAGACAGAAAGGAAAAAGCAGTGCAGGTATTTAAAGGGACAGTATACACCAATGTATATACCATTATCAGAGTAAATACGCTGAAAAAATTATTAAAAATTATAAATTTTGGTTAAAAAAATACATTTTGTGCTTTCACACTTACAAACTTCCCTGTACTCCCCTGTTATCTATGCACTGTTACTCTTTTCATTCATGTTGCAAGAACTAGGCAGATATTGAGTAGTGGCAGTTTTTCTGTCTGCATAGATTCTTGATGTTCAGCACAAGCCCTATTCAATGACTTTGGATTAGACAAGGGAGCACATCTCACCATTAAATTATGTATTAGACACGAACATGACCTTTAGATGATATATGGACAAAATTATAGATGTAAATGTTGATTGATGGATACAATTGAGGTCCATACTATAGTTAGATAGGCTCAAAGGATGAATATAAAGGAGGACAGATGGATGATAGATATATAGATAGATAGATATGATAGAGATGATAGATAACGGAAAGATAGATAGATGATAGATAGATAGATATATAGATATGATAGTGATGATAGATAACAGATAGATAGATAGATAGATAGATGATAGATAGATAGATAGATGCAAAGGGTAGATACATTGGATTTATTATAACTGATATAATGGATAGATACATCATCTATACATGCCCAGCAAACAGATAAATGAATGCTAAATACTGTGTAGAATACTATATGCAGAGTTAATATGCACAGAAACAAGCCATATACAGATAAATGCAGTTATATCTGCCTCCCTAATTCTCTGCAGTTTGCATGGTACATTATGGTACATTACTGACACATTTTGCTTTGGGTTACCCTTTAACTTTATGTTGCAGCAATACACAGGGAAACCCCATCTGATCAAGTGCTAAGAGGGACATTTAAATTGGAGAAAGGGAAATGGCAGACCTTTAGTATCATACACTTCCACTATTGTTAATTATTCACATTAAATTAAAATACAGATGTGGGCTTGGCATTTTTGCTCTCCGCCTTTCAATTTACACTTGGTTTTCCCTCTGCTCTGTGATTCTGTGCCCAAAATTGTGTCACTGCAAGTTAAGGGATGGAGATGGCAGCTGTACAAGGAATGCTGCCTAACATATGCCTGTCCATCTCATATCACACATGGCATTTTCTCAGAGTTTAGGATTTGCTTAATGGGAAAGAGTTTGTGAAACAGGTGCAATCATGCCCTACAGATTGGGGAGGGAAAGGCATTAAATGCAATTAAAGGAATGCCGCAGAACAAAAAAAACTTTTGTAATAAATATTAAACTTACTGTCTATTCTAGTCTATAGTTTCTGCACTATTTCAGCACTCAAATAGGGGCCACTGGTTCTGGCAGCCAAAAACTATTCCTTTTCATGGTAGGTTTATAGCTACTTATTATTATTTATCTTTCTACTCAGTCTCCCTGCAAATAATATTTCAGTCTCTTATTTAAGCCACTGCCTGGATGCTAGGGTATACAGGTCCTGTTATGCAGAATTTTTGGGAATTGAGATTTGAGATATCTGTATAAGGGATCTGTCCATAATTTGGATGGCAATACCTTAAGCCGATTAAAATCATTTATACATTAAATGAATGGGCTTGTTTTGACTCCAATAAGGATTAATTATATCTTAGTTTGGATCAAGTACTATATACTATTTTATTATCAGAGAGAAAAAGATAATAATTTTTAAAAAATGTGAATTATTTGATTAAAATAGAGTGTATGGAAGACAGCCTTCCCGTAATTCGGAGCTTTCTGGATAATGGGTTTCTGAATAATGGATCCCATACTTGTACTGGACAAAAACACACCATTTTAGCCTCTCTTTCACAGTTTTCTGCAGCTATGTGTAAGATGAATTTGTTAATCAAAAAACAAAAATACACAGGGGCAACAAAAACCCTGAATTTCAGAAAATTTAATTTTTAGCTCCTTAAAGGCTGCCCTTCAGAGCATAAATTGAGGCATTATGTTTTCTGATAAAAACACAGAACAGCAATGGTTGTCATTTAAAATTATATTAAATTGTTACTGTTCTCAATTTATTCCCTTATGAAGTAAATGTAGAAGCACTAAGAACAACCCTACAGTATGTGGCTTAATATAGAAGTAAAGAAGTTAATAGCAATGAAGAGAAAGTCATTTACAAACTACAAGTCTGTGGGGACAGAAGTTGCATTTAATGAATATAAACACTATAATAAATGCTGTAAAACAGCAATCCAAACGAAAAAGATAGGAAATGAGGAGCACATTGCGGCTAAGGCTAAAGGTGGCCATACACGGGGCGATAAAAGCTGCCGACAGACCGAGTCGGCAGCTTATTGGCCCGTGTATGGGGGCCCCCTGACGGGCTTCCCCGATCGAGATCTGGCCGAAAGTCGGCCAGATCTCGATCGGATGGGGTTAAAAATCCCGTCGGATCGCGGCCGCATCTGTTCGTTGATGCGGTCCCGCGATCCGACCGCCCGTTTGCGAACGTGAAGGATCCGATCGTTGGGCCCTAGGGCCCACGATCGGATCAGCCCGATATTGCCCACCTCAAGGTGGGCATATCGGAGGGAGATCCGCTCGTTTGGCGACATCGCCAAACGAGCGGATCTGTCCGTGTATGGCCACCTTAAGACTATCCCCAAAAAGTTTTTTAAGTATATTAATAGTAAAATGACATGGGTTGAGAGTGTGGCTCCATTAAATAATGGTGCCAATATGTTTGTAACATATACAGAAAAGGCAAATGTGGGGGCACATGCAAGCAATGGCGTAAGTAGCACACACCTCAGAGAGGCTCCATACTGACCAGGCTTAAACACCCGCTAGAACCATCTCTGCAGTAGCCAGATAGCACCGGGTGGTATAGAAAATATCTGAGCCATTATTTATGGGCAAGAAATGACAGAAAGAAGCGGCAGGAATGATATCCCCACATAAGCTCCAGCTTGACTCTTCAGCTCCTGGCTCTCCCCGGCACTCTGAGAGAGACCAGGCAACCTCCTATGCCTCCACGCTGACACAAGACCAGGACCCAGTGACTGCCCAGGTACTCTCACAGAATTTAACCGCACTCCACGATAAAATCACCTCCACCATAGCAGACACTATCAGAGCAGAGCTTAGAGATTTACAGACTGAAGTGACTAAACTTGGGGAGAGAACGGACCACTTAGACCACCCAAGATGGATGAGCTTATTCAAAGGCACACCATGCTGGAGGAAGAAAATCACTTCTTAAAGTGATACTGACTCTAAAAAACTACTCTTCAAAACATTAATAAATATTAAAAGTTACCTTTGGGTCATGTTGATCGTTTTTGGCTGATAGGGCTGCTCTTTTTAGTAATTGTTACTTGAAGTTCCTAAACCTGGCTGTTTTGTCAACCTCGCTGTCCCTTTTCAGCCTGTCAGTTAAAGTTTCTAATGCTAACAGACTCCTGCTGCACAAATATGGCAGCCCCCTCAGAGAGGAACATGGGGCATCAGATATGTAATGTAAAAGGCAAAATGATAAATAACATGCACAGACAATGTTATGATAGATGTAAAAAAAGTTTAATTTCTGGTGTCTGTATCCCTTTAAGATGCAAACTGGTCTACCTAAAATCACATGCAGAGGGTGAGAGTGGTCCAAGAAGAAGTGAATACACGGGATATCAGAATATATGTACACACTTTATTCTCTTCCATAAACCCTGATCTACCTCCAGAAGCCTGGAGGTTTGAAAGAGCACATTGTGCACTAGGACCCAGGCAGATGAACTTCTCTATGCCACAGGATATCTTGGTGTGCCTACATTATTTTAAAAGTAAGGAAAGCATAACTGCTAAAATGCAGAACACCACCCACATTGAGCATCAAGACCATCGGATCCAAATTTTCAACAATTTCTCCCCTATAACACTTGCTAAATGACGGGAGTTACACATAGTAACCCAAAAACTCAAGGAACAAGGCATCTCTTTTCGCTGTGGTTACCCATTTAAACTCATTGCACTCAACTGGCAGTTAGGCAGGTTCAAAAAAAAAAGTCAAAAGGTTGAACTTGATGGACGTGTGCCTTTTTTCAACCTAACTTACTATGTTACTATGTTAAAGATAACTGCCAATTTATACTTCTAAGACTCAGCTCAAGGCTCTCAATTCCTGAAGACACTGGGTGTTGCGACCCAAGACCAGACACAGCATTCACCAAACAGACAGCCCAAAAAGCAAGAGAAACTTAAACCAACTTGGGAAAAAATTAAAGCTTGAACGCAGAAATCCCCAGATTGATCCTGCCATTCTGAGATGCACTTCAGAACATGATAACTGACTAACAACGTGTCGGGAACCTTCTGTTTGTTGTGTGTTGTTATTATTTGCTCTGTTTGTTAACCTGTTTAAAATATCCTTGGGGCTATGCACATCTCAACGGGTCCCTGGACTATGGGTCTGAATATCGGCCTAGACATCTAACTGGCCCTAGCCCAGATTACATAGCTTACTGTATCTTGCACTGACACACTAGTATGGTGAAATTACTCTGTCAACGTCAACAGTCTTAATAGCGTAAAGAAACGCTACATGGAGATAAGGGAGATACATAGACTGAAACCAGACATTCAGTGGCGTAACTAGATATTACTGGGCCCCACAGCAAATTATTTTTCAGGCCCCCAAAATGTTTAGAGGTTAACTTGTTTCTCCAATATTTATTGAAATTGTATATGAATTAGGGCCTCATGGGGCCCCTATACCTCCTGGGCCCCACTGCAGCCGCAGGGTCTGCTTCCTCTATAGTTACGCCCCTGCAGACATTGCAATGGATACTCATTGGATACTACAGGATACTCATTTCAAGGACTCAGAGAACCAGACCCTTAAAACTAACTTATACCCCAAGGTATTTCAAGCTAATAGAAACACTAAGAGCTGGTTGCTTCATTATGAACCATTGCACAGACTGGATTTTCAAGATGCCTGGCGTGTTCATCACCCTAATGACAAATCATATACATTTTTTTCAACTAAGCATTGGCTCAACTTTTTCCTAATCCCCAGAACGCTAATAACCTACCAAGCATCAGATATTATTCCGAGCCATTGGTCTGACCACACAGCTGTTATGCATGACATAGAACTAAAGGGACATACACATTGGCACCTAAATGAAACTCTATTGAATGAGCCAACTATATGCTCGGAAGTGACATTTAAGAGAAAGAAAAGAACTGACTTATAGTTGCACCTCCCCATCCCGTAATCTGATCACTCAGTGAACCAATTTAAAACATAACTTTTACTAAGTAGCTTAAAAAGGAGAATCCAGGAAAAACATTCAAATTGGGGAATGATCAGGGAGACTGAAAGGCACTCTGTGTCTATGAGTGTCAGAATGGGTCTCAGACCCGCCTCATCCGTTTACAGCCAGCTGCTGGAGTCACCTAAGGATACCCCTTCAACACCCCTTCAACACCATACAAGTTTATATGGGGTAAATCCAGCTACCCCTAACACTGGTACTTGACAATCTCTCACTCCCCCTCCGGGTATGCAAGTCTCTTTTAAAATGCATTGGGGCCTCAAACACTTTTTTACGGTATATGACCCCCTGACAAGCAAACGTTTAACCTTTACTGAAATACAGACCTACCAGCTGACCTTTTCCCTGAACATAGATACAGTATATGATGAAATGGGAAGAGAGTCTCTCTCAAGAACTGTCAATAGAAATTTGGGAAGATAAATGGGAGAGTGCTAGAAGAAATGTCTCATGTGTTAGACAGCAGGAAACTCTTTACAAAACAATGTTCTTTTGGTATCACACCCCTGAATAAACCACACAGATGGTTCCCTACAGTCTCACATCAGTGCTGGAGAGGTCGTGGGATGGTTGGAAAAATGCCACATATATAATGTGGCACAGCCCCTTAATAACCCCATTCTGGAAATCTGTAGAAACCTCTTGGGTAAAATATTCTACATAGAAATCACCTTGGACCCCCTTACCACGTTAGTTGGGAAAACATTATACTATACCCCTAAAGAAGAGCAGAGATTGCTCAACTATATCAATAGCCTGCAGGCTAGCAATTACCCACCACTGGAAAACTATATTACCAACTTGATATGACATGTGAATTGTAACCATACTTGCTTTAACTCCACTGGACCTGTACTAATCAATGGACCTTAATGCATACTATGTAATTTTTTTTTTATGCTATAAAACTGTTAAAGTCTTAATTATGATCTCATAATCTGACAATTATGATCTGGCAAGTAAAGGCCAGTAAGTTTGACATCCGTGGTGAGCAAATTACTTGTTAAGGGATCACATTCAAAATCGTGTCCTATTGAATGTAATTTTGAGCAGCAATCAGTATGGCTTTATGAAGGATAGCTCATGTCATACAAATTTGATTACTTTTTATGATGAGGTAAGTAAGATGCTGGACAATGGGGGAGCAGTAAATGTGATCTACTTGGATTTTGCCAAAGCGTTTGATACAGTGCCCCACAAACGACTGCTTTCTAAACTAAGGTTTGTTGGGCTTAATGAAGTTGTTTGCACATGGCTAGGAAACTGGCTACAGGATCGGGTACAGAACGTGGTTGTTAATGTAACATTCTCTACTTGGATTAAGGTTCTTAGTGGGGTCCCTCAGGGCTCTGTATTGAGCCCACTTTTATTTAACTTGTTCATTAATGACTTAGGGGAAGGTATTGTAAGTGTTGGCAGATGACACAAAACTATGCAGCCCAATTAATTCCATCCAGGATGCTGCATCCTTGCAGCTGGA
The DNA here is from genome assembly GCF_017654675.1 of Xenopus laevis. Classification (NCBI taxonomy): domain Eukaryota; kingdom Metazoa; phylum Chordata; class Amphibia; order Anura; family Pipidae; genus Xenopus; species Xenopus laevis. Next base: position 21,652,671 of record NC_054385.1, read on the forward strand.
TTTTGACAAACTGGCAATCTGGGTGACTGATGAAATTCAATGAGATTCAATGTTGATAAAAGTCATGCACCTGGGATGTAAAAATATGCAAGCAACTTGTACCCTTAATGGGGCTGCACTAGGCAAATCCATAATGGAAAAGGACCTTGGAGTCCTTGTAGATAATAAATTTGGCTGTAGCAAGCAATGCCAGTCAACAGCTTCAAGGGCAAACAAGATACTGAACTGTATTAAAAGGGGCATAGATTAGTGGGAAGAGGGGGTAATTCTACTAATGTACAGAGCGCTGGTAAGGCCTCATCTAGAATATGCCGTACAGTTTTGGTCTCCAGCACTCAAGCAGACATTATTGAATTAGAGAGGGTCCAGAGAAGGGCAACTAAGCTGGTAAAAAAGCTATGAAAAATCTCAGCTATGAGAAAAGACTGGCCAAGTTGGGGTTGTTCATACTGGAGAAGAGGCGCTTAAGGGGGGATATAATAACTATGTCAAAATATATAAGGGGATGATACAATAACCTCTCTAGTCTCTAATGCTTTATTTATCAGTAAGTCTTTCTAGCTGACAAGAGGGCACCCATTCCGGTTAGAAGAAAAAAGGTTCTGTCTAAAAATTCGGAAGGGTTTATATTACAGTGAGAGCTGTGAAGATGTGGAATTCTCTCCCTAAATCAGTCATACTGGCTGATACATTAGATAGCTTTAAGAAGGGATTGGATGGCTTTTTAGCAAATAAGGGAATACAGGGTTATGAAAGATAGCTCATAAAACAAGTTAATCCAGGCACTGGTCCGATTGCCATGTTGAGTCAGAAAGGAATTTTTTCTCCCTCTGAAGCTAATTGGAGAGGTTTCAAATGGGGGTTTTTGCCTTCCTCTGGATCAACTAGCAGTTATGCAGGTTATACAGTATATAGACTTAAAAGGTTGAACTTTTTCAACCTAATGTACTATGTTACTATGTTAATATGGTATACACCCTATTGATAACCATTTTGTTGATATGTTAGAAGTACCCCTCTCTCTATATATATTGGTCATTAACAAATATTGTTATGGGTGCTGAATTTTAGAGCTAGCTTTCTGTCAGTGATATCAGAACATATACCTACTGACTTCTTGTATGGATTTTTTGACACTGAGGTTCTAAAGAATTTTATAGCTAAAGAGTAAACAGTGGAGGCTTACACAGGCCTGAATCTGTCATCAGCTCTGTCATGGAACATAGAAGAAAAAGGGTGGAAAAAAAGAGGAAACTAGCTATACAATTGTCTCTGAAAGTTTCCATTAGAAAAATAATGGAAAAAAATACATCAGGATATTTACACTGAACTTTATTATTCTGATAACATATAAATAAAGAAATATAAATATACAGTATTAAACATTTTCTGCATTGTAAAATCATAAAAATCCAAAATGTATTTTTGTGCATGACAAGCAAAGTATATAATCTGTTATTACATGAAGAGCTTGAAGGTTTTGAGACAGAGAAGATATAATTTATTGTGGCTGTTTCTTAAATCATAACCAACTAAATGAATCCCATAACATTGTTCCAACTGAATGACCATCCTGTTCCAAATGAATGACCATCCCACAGGGGACAAGTTGTTGAGATTGAAAGATATCATAATATGCTGTCAGGTTGAACAACAGAGCACTTGATTTACTGTCATATTAGATTATTTGTTTCATATCTTTATCCTTTTTCTAATGGCTAGCAAGAATTTCCTGTGCCACAATAGGTAATTATCAAACACCAGGGTGATTCATTTCATTGACTGTGCTCATAAATCTGTCTTTTGTTATTTGGTTTTACCTTGATGATATATATGTGTGGAGATAACAGAGACAAGTTGATAGACTGTATAAAATATCCAGTATTTTTGGTATTTGTAGGCATAAAGATACACAGTATTGTCAAATTTAGCAAATACTGATTATTAGAGGTAAACTGAGCAACTAGTATCCTCTAGGCAAAAGGATTTCCTCTGTGACATAACTAGTTGTTGTGGCTCAACAGTGCAAGTCCCAGAAAAACAATAGTTTTTAAATGTATTAGTCATCTTGTTTCAGGCTACCTTTCTGCAAACCCCCCAATAATTCTGATTGCCAAAACATTTCTAACATCTCAAAGATTAAGAAACCCAAAAACAAAACTATCTACAGTTCATCTACTGGAGCCAGAGTACAGAAGAATTACAATGTTTGATTAACCAAGCACAGAAAATCAATGAAATTAAGTTGCATGAAAATGAGTCTGTTATATGAAATTAATTTATTATAAAGCAAAATGTTTAAAAGTTCTCCACTTACAGATTGCTAGTTTTCCATTTAATTCATTATAGTTCATGTGATTTAGCTGAGCTCTTGGGAGGCCTTGCATAATCTGTATTGCATTGTTGGTTATGCTCATACATTTTTTTCTTCCCCTCACAGAGTAAATATGAAGACTGCTCCATTACTCTGCTCATTTGTGTGCTTCATTTTGTTGTTCTCTGAAATTAATTCAGAATATGGTGTTAAAGAGTTGGAGAGTGGATCATGGCATTCCCAGCTTCCAGTGTTGGAGGCTCGAGATGAAGAGGCCCAATATCCAGGTAAAATTCAGTTATTTATGAAGGTCAGAATGTTGGTAGCTATATGCAAGTAATGTGCCATTGACAAACACCCTCTGTAATTGCATGCTCTAAAAGGGATCACTGAGACCTGGTGGGATGAAACATGTGACTGGGCTGTGAATTTAAATGGTTACACCCTTTTTAGGAGGGCAGATGGATTAAAAACGGCGGAGTGTGTTTGTATGTAAAGCCTGAATTAAAGCCATGCACTAAAGAAATAACCATTGATGGCACTGGGGAGGGTGTAGAATCCCTCTGTAACCATTTCAACTGGGCGAAAGGTTACAAAACTAATTACCATTGGTGTATGCTACAAACTACCTCATTTGTAGAAGGGCTTCACAACTAGGTCAAGTTATTATTATGGGTGACTTCAATTATTCAGACAATGACTGAAGTAATAGGGTTGCCAAGACAAAAAAAGTTAGTAGGTTTGTAAATATGCAACTTTTTATTTCAGCTGGTTCAAGAACCTACTAGGAATTACCCTCTTTTGGATCTTGTAATAACTAATAATAATGCACTTATCTTTAGCATTTCGGTGAGCATTAAGGGAATAATATTCATAGCATGGTCTCCATTGAGATTATGTTCCTATAAAGGAATAACTAAAACACAAAATTTTAGACATGCAAACACGAAACAAAAATGGGACGTCTTTAAAATGCTGTTTAATAAATATACATGCCAGTATATTCCCCTTGTAAGCAAGGAACGTTGCTGCAAAGCAAAACCTATGTGGTTCAATAGAAGTTTTGGTTTTGAGGTGAAAAGAAGTGCTTTTAAGGCTTTCAAGTTATCTGGGACAGCCAAAATGTTTATCAGGTACAAGGAGGCCAATAAATCATGCAAAAAAGACAGACAATTGCAAATCAATATGGAAAAGGGTATTGCAGCAAGCAGTTAAAATAATTCAAAGTTATTTTTTAATATGTAAATAGTCAATAAATGAAGGAGGAAGGGTGGGACTCTTAATATCAGAGGGTGGTCAGCTGGTTGATGAGAATAGAAAAAAAGCAGAGATTCTGAGCTATTATTTTTCGTCTGTCTACTTGTATATTTGTGATCCTGCTGTTAGGAATACTGATCAGAATATTGAATCCAAGTGGTCCCAGAGTCCCCCACTTATCACTGATTAGAGTTAAGTCTAGAACAGAAGGCGGAATGTGCAAGTGATTGGAATTTACCCCAAGTGTAATGATCTATCTTGACCCCATTGAATGATAAAACCCCGAAATGTAGCCCTATTCCCATCAAACTTATCAGGGAGAAACATTTGAGAAAGGGAACAGTAGAAACAACTGGGTCAGCAGCTACCCCTGGGGAACTTGCTCTTGTAACTGCTGAACTAGAGTTTGTAGATTTTGCATTGCTTGATCCAAGGGTATATGCTATCTAGAACAGCAGTCAGAATGTGCAGGTTATTGGAATTTCTCTGGAAAACACTGAAGTGCAACTGTAGCTCTCAACAACCTCTTTAGAGTGGCAGCAGAGATCAAAGCAGACCTGAAATAGAGGTGGGTTTGAGAGCACGAGGAATCACAGCCCTGTGTATACAGTGACCACTCAATGAATTAATTAGCAGTGGTTAGTTTAACAGCATAAGACAGATAGTAAGGCAGAGAGATTCTTTATATGGGCTGGGTCATACACATGGAGTCAGAAATGCATAGTGCAAGCGATTTAGCTAAGAGCAGAAACCAGGGGACAGTGCCAGATCATACACACAATCTTAACACACAAACTGAATTATTACCTCGACTAGAATACAGGAATAGCTTTCCTCTATACTACAGAACTTGTTTCCTCAGATAATCAGCTGACAGGGGCAGGGTCTATAAAAAGGCTCCTTCTGCAGTTGATTGGAGGAAACCAGCATGTAGGTTAACCCCTATCCTTGCTGAAACCAAATCTTGACACCTTGGCCTTGTCTGTCTAAACCAGTGTAACCAGTGGCATAGCATAATACTAGATGGATCTCATCAGTAGGGTTTACCAATAATCAAATTGGTAAAAGGCTTGATTGGGCCATCTGTTCACTTCTTGAGCTCCCAAAGTATACAACTCGCACCCATCCCCTCTAAGAGTCTATTACAGCCATTATTAGTTTTGAGGTTAGTTTTCTGATACATAGCTGTATCATAGAGAGATAACATTTAGTTATTTTGTATTCAGATTATGAGTCAAATGAACAAGACAGATGGCCAACAATGGAAGAGATTTCAAGATATTCAAGGCAAAGAAGGATTCCTGGAAAGAACCGTCGATCACATGAGCTAAAAGCTGAAGATCATCTTGGACAGAGAGAGATCGTGGAGAGAGAGTCAGGGAAAGGCCAGTCCATATCAAGAACTCATCAGGCTTCTATGCCAACCTATGACAGAGAGGTTTTGAAAAGACACCTGGAAAATGCTCTATATGATCTTTTGTCATCCACAGCCCGACTTCCTACTAAAACAAGTAACACAGAAGGCCTTAGGTCACTGGCTAAAAGTGTAAATGCGAATCGTGCACCCAGGAGTGTGGATATTGCCTCCAGTTCGATGGGATCAAGCCATGGTATGGATAGTCAGATGACGCAGCATAGCGCCCAAGAGAGTGAGGGATAGGACAAGGATTTGTTTGAAGGGTTTATAACATTAATCAGTTTGTTATAATTACAGACTAAGGATGTGGCCTAACCATTGTTTTATTTTTTTAAAAGCATGTCTTGAGTTCTAGGCCTTTGGCAAAGAACCTCATTGTATAATACAACCTGTAGAATCAAATATGTGGCCTGTAGCACAAGTATACTCAAGTGTTATTTTTCTGTATTGATGTATTAGCAACCTATTCCACAGAACTGGAGAATTTACTGTATATATCATTCACATCATTCACCCTGCTTGCAATTAATGGTCCAACATGTATGGTCAATTTTATCAGTACCCAAGTAACCTGACTGTGTTTGGAGTGTGGGAAGAGGCTGATATCACAGCTAGGAGCCAAGCCCTGCAAGGCAGAAATGCTAATCATTGTGCCACCAACTCTTAACAAATTTACCACAGGAGAAAATTTTCTTCCAAAAAGACTATCAGACCAGTCCACCACACTAACATCTCACACAAATAGCCTTTCTTGCAACTTCACTCAAAGCAATGAATTTGGCCATTGCTGTCCAACTGCTGTGGTACCAAGGGGTCTACATGGAGGGCCGATAATGGAAGCTAGGCTTGACCACTCCAGTTTTTGAACCATAACCACTTTAAACCACACGCATGTTATCATAAGCACTTTTAAAAATATACAGTATGCACATGTTACTATAGGTATCCCAATACCTAGAACAATCCCCAAGGCCCCCATATTGGCTCAGTCTTCAGCTTATAACAGCCACCTTTTGCTTCTGGAGGAGCCCTCCACTACTTGGGTGCCACCAGGTCTTAATGTTAGAGAACCAGGCAACCGCACTTAGTACAGGAATGGAAAACAAGAAGCGTGGTCGAGGGGCAGGCTGAGTCGGGAGCAGTCAATACAAATATAAGAGACGTAAGAGTAGTCGGGGTCACAGGCCAGCTCAAAACACTCGATATCGAAGTACAGAGCAGGATCCAAAAGTACAGTCAAAGTACAGGCAAGGGTCAGGACAGGCAGCAGAAATACAGGAACAGGTACAGGCAAGGTCAAACATGGCTGAAACAACAAGAAATTGCACCCAGGAACTACCAAAAATAGACCTACGTTGGGCAGAGAATAACTGCCCAAATCCCCTTTAAATTTTCAAATTTTGCATCAAGGCACGATGATGTCACATTGCCAGCCGTGTGTAGGCTCATCTCTTATGGCTATTTAAACCAGCTGCTTAGGTCTGTAATATGCAACCCTGAAAATTTGTCCCGATGAAGTGAGTATTTGATAAAATGTGCTGTGTACTGCAGCAATATTGTCTGATGAGGGAGTTTAACTCTGCAAGTACAATTTATTGAATACTGTACCAGGCAATGCACCCTTTTTTTTAAATTTGTAGATTTTTGCTTGTTTTGACTAACCTTTGAGGTGGCAACGCCTACTGGCTTGAAGTAGCTGAGATGAAGAACTTGAACTATTAGGCTAGTGCCACAGGGGGGCTGTAATCGTCCTGCTGAAATGGTCAGGTTGTAAATCAGCCCCTCCTCGGGCATTAGCCTCCTCTCCTGCCTGCACCTGGAGCAGTTGTGTAGGCTAGGGTGCAGGCACATGTGGCTGATTTTGTTGAAGAAATACAAGAGTTTGGATTCTCTTGCCGAAATCAGACGCACCCGAGCTGACACAATGGTTCTGGGTGCAGGCAGGAGAGGAGGCAATGCCCAGATAAAGGCAGATTTCAGCCCTGTGTGGCACTTGCCTTACATTGGAACTCCTACATTTGTTAAGAAATACGTGTTTAATTAGAGCAAATTACTCCTTAATGTTTGTGTATAACCTGGAAGCATCCCCATTTGTGTTGGTACATACTTAAAAAATATAAGGCAGCATTAGACAGAACAGAATTATTATGCATTTGAATTGGTTGGTACTTTTGTAGATGTCCTCCCCCTCCTTAAGGCTAATTCAAGAGAAGACTGTTTCTCGGACTGCATATAAGCAAGAAACAGGGTCGGATTGGGGTGTCCGAGGCTGCCACCTACACCAGTCATGAGCTCTACCAGAGACCATACCTCCCCCCCGTATATGTTTTGTTCTTCCATTAAGGATTATTGGAGGAGTTCAGGGGGAGCATCCAGAGTGTCCGACAGGGAGCAGATTTGGGGTCGGTGGGGCCCAGTGGGTTTTTTCGCAGTGTCCCTCTGGCCCAGTCCAACCCTGGAGAGAAACAGCCCCTCTGTTCACATTTGCTCCTTTCTGTGCCTGCATCCAGAGCTGCTGTGTTAGCCCAGGTGCAGATATACTGAGCTGATATTGGCGCCAAAATGCACACTTGCACATTTGGGGGCCAAAATTCACTCTGTATCTCTGCACCCAAGCCAAAACTGTGGCTCCTGATGCAGACACGGATCAGAGCAGATGTAAGCAGATGTGCTGTTTCTTGGCCTTCACAACAGCCTGGTCTGCCATAAGGAGACAAAACACCATCCTTCTCCTTGTATACTGAATTATCTTTACTCAATTGTGGTGGCAAATTGTTAGCATTGCTGCCTTGAGGAGTGGAGATCCAAGTTTGATTCCAACCTGTCTACAAGAACTGTGTATGTTCTTTCTATATGGGCCCTCTGCAAGTAGCTTTCCAGGGGGTTCAAAAACACACAGGGGTTAATTGATACCTGATATATGTTGGCGCTATATAAATAAAGAATAACAGTATTACTGAACTAGCATCCCTTGCATTCAAATGACAGACATCAGTCACTGGGACTTTTTTAAAGCAACAGTATTGGCCTCTCCCAATCCTGGGCAAGCAATAAAATGTATGAGCCCTATTGGCCAATTTGGTTTTTGTTTGTATCTGCACAACCTGTAGAATTCTGCATGAAAAATAAAGTGATACATGGAATCTAGTCATACATGGATTTAAACTTGGTATTCTAAAACAATTTACAAATATCCTTTTTACTGAGTTTTGTACTTGGTTTGTGCTTTAATATTTGTTACAGTCTCCTTTCTTTGCTATTTTAGAAAATATAGAACACAGATATAGCATGTGTAGCTTTGTTACGTGCATATAGCCTATAAAAAAAGTGTGATAAAAATGGTTCACTTGTACATTAACCCATTTTGTGCCACCAATCAAGCAACCTGCACTTCACCATTAAATAGCACAAAACCTAGACAGGGTCGGACTGGGCAGTGGGACGCTGGTGAAAAAACTGGTGGGTCCCTAGTCCTCGTAGGCTCAGGCCCCCTCCACATGACAGACAGAGCTTTCGCTCCATGCTGACCCCCCTGCTCGAAGGTACACTCTAGCAGGGAGGGGGTAAAAGAGGAGGATTTGTGCCGGGGCCTGCGGGGGTAGCGGAGGGGGGGTCAGAGGCCCCATTGCCCCCCCTGGGTCAGGGGCCCCATTGCCCCCCCTGTCCAACGCTGACCCCGGCAACAAAATCTATGGGACTTTATTGTCAGCGACTTATGACAAGACCTCAACAGTGTCAATATTTAAATACTGTTTAGATTAAATTGTGAAACATGCATGTATGTTGGTTGGATGTTTATGCACTGTAATAGTAAAGTATTAGTCAATGAAAATAAAGTCTCAGAGTTTATTTTATCATCCAGAACAGCTACTTCTCCATACATTATAGACACGGGAAGGCCTATTTATCAAAGGTCGGATTTTAGTGGTTTTAGAGGTTTTGAATTCTAGGTTTTAGCTGGAGTATTTTTGTTGATAATAAATCCAGAAAAAGTTACACTTTTTTTCTTTTGGCGTCAGAAAGCCTGATCAGAAAAATGAGTGGCTTAATAAAGCGGCCCCAGAGTTTGACTGTACCTGGCTCTCAGCAGGGCCGGAACTAGGGGTAGGCAGAAGAGGCAGCTGCCTAGGGCGCAACGATTAGGGGGCGCTGGGCAGCTACCTCTTCTGCCTACCCCCAGACTGGACTCACCTGCGCCCCAAACGTTACTGCGCATCAGCGCCGTCACTGCGCATGTGCACCAGCGCTGTTACTGCGCATGCGCACCAGCGACGTTACTGCGCATGCGCACCAGCACCGGTGACGGGGGAAGGGAGGGGGCGAGCTGGCAGCTGGGCTGCCTTGGGCGCCCGGCTTGCCTGGCCCGCCTCTGGCTCTCAGTAAATAAGACTTGTGGAAATGTTTGTTAGATACTGTCAATGTATACACTATGGGTACCCAACCTGCAGCCCTCCATATACTGTATATAGAAAATGTATGCAGGCAGCGGAGCTCACTGGGGCCATCTTTAGCCGCTTCGGTAATCTCAGTAAGGAAGCTCCGCATCGGCACAAAATTAGCAAATCGCCGGAAGAAGACAGAAGTGGCTAAAGATACAAGAGGTAATTACTGGCTATGGGGTATTTACTTGTGTTAACTCCCGTGTGGGGGGGGAGCAGGGAGGGGGGACTATGGAGGGTAGTGGGTAGGGTTTTTTTTTTATTAGACAGGGGGTTTAGTTCTCCTATATAACCTGCCTAACTGCTATTTGATCCTGAGGAAGGAAAAAACCCCATTTGAAGCCTCTCCAATTTGCCTCAGAGGGGGTAAAAATTCCTTCCTGACTCCAAGATGGCAGTCGGAGGTTAGAGAGGTTATTGTGTGATCCCCTTATATATTTTGACATAGTTATTATCCTCCCTTAAGCACCTCTTCTGCAGTATGAACAACCCCAACTTGGCTAGTCTTTCCTCATAGCTAAGATTTTACATACATTTTACCAGCTTAGTTGCCTTTCTCTGGACCCTCTCTGTTTGAGCACTGGAGACCAAAACTGTATGGCATATTCTAGATGTAGCCTTACCAGTGTTCTGTACAGTGGAAGAATAACTGTTGTCATGCATTCTACAGCAACCAACATTGGCAGTAGAATGGGATGTACCAAAGGATGCCACCTTTTCAGCAAATCCTCCTTTGCTGAGCTATTCCGATTAAAGGGGTGGTTCACCTTTGAATTAACTTTTAGTATGTTTTAGAATGGCCAATCCTAAGCAACCTTTCAATTGGTTTTCATTATTTATTTTTTATAGTTTTTAGGGATGCACCGTATCCACTATTTTGGATTTGGCCGAACCCCCGAATCCTTTGAGAAAGATTTGGCCGAATACCAAACCGAATCCGAAGGGGAAAACATTTTTTACTTCCTTGTTTTCTGACATAAAGTCATGCGATTTCCCTCCCCAGCCCTAATTTGCATATGCAAATTAGGGTTTGCATTCGGTTCGGCTGGGCAGAAGGATTCGGCCATATCCGAATACTGCTGTAAAAGGCCGAATCCTGGCCGAATCCCAAACCAAATCCTGGATACGGTGCATCCCTAATAGTTTTATAGTTATTTGCCTTTTTGTTCTGACTCTTTGCAGCTTTCAAATGGACGTCGCTGACCCCTTCCAAAAAGCAAATGCTCTATAAGGCTGCAAATGTATTGTTATTGCTCATTTTTATTACTTATTCCATATTCCAGTTTCTTATTCAAATCAGTGATTATTTGCTAGGGTAATTATCTCCCCCCCCCACATACAAGTTTTAAAAAAACCACTGTGGCCAGGGCAAACAAAGGCATTGGTGTTCAGTGGAAACTTTAGTGGCTTTTGTTCTTTTTGGCTGTTTTTGTTTCAGCTCCCGCTCGGGTTCAGCTCCAATCTTGCTCCACTTCCCTGGCCCAAAATGGAGCAGACCACTCGGCATTTCCCCAAATGGCCACTCCGGGCCTGCTCAGGTCTCATTGCCAACAGTCCAAACCTCAATAATGCTCTTGTGGCTGTCCATTATCTAGGGGGAAAACCTTTCCAAAAGAGAAGAGGCTGTTATAATAGCAAAGTGAAGGCCATCTTGGTTTCAGAATGAGATGTTGGACAGTATCTTTGTCCATACAGCAAAGCTGACATAAGTAAATCTTTTGGAATTAAAAAAAGAAGAAGAATGTAACTAAAATTCCAGAAGTCTTGTTATAATGGTTTAGAACAGTGCTGTCCAACTGGCGGCCCGAACCCCCTTGTGTGGCACCCCACATGAAAGTCTGTTTGCTGTGACTGTTTACCTTGTGTAAGATTTAAAAGTTATTAATATTGGGATTAACACCTCAAATTCAGACAGTAAACTCCTACATTGTTCACAACATTAATCCCCCCTGCATAGTTCACACCTGTAACACCTCTATTGTTCACACCCTAAAGCCCTGTACTGTTCACACCTCATACCCAGACTGAAAGTGCCCACATTGTTTACCTGGTCACACCTCATTACAAACTGCTGGAGGGGCACCAGCATTTTGTCTCTGTATGTAGTACCATATGAACTATTCGTCTTAGAGTGGTCCTGATAGGTTTTCCTGTCCCTGTTTTCTGCCTTCTCTATGCTCCCTGTATGTGCCATACTCTGCCTTCCCTGTGCTCCCTGTGTGTACCACACTATACCTGCCCTATGTTCCTTGTGTGTGTGTGTGAGTGAGTGAGTGTCATACTCTACCTGCCCTATGCTCCCTGTGTGTGTACCATACTCTGCCTGCCCTATGCTCCTTCTGTGTGCCAGACTCTGCCTTCCCTGTACTCTCTGTGTGTGCCTTACTCTGCCTGTCCTATGTTCCTTGTGTGTGACAGGATCTGCCTTCCCTGTGCTTCCTGTGGGTACCATATTCTGCCTGGCTTATGTTCCTTGTGTGTGCCATACTCTGCCTGCCCTACTCTGCCCATTGGACATAAGCCTCATAGCAGTTTGTTCTGGGGGTTTGTTAGCATTTGGAAATTGTTATTAGGGGCCCCTAAGGTGTTTAACTATGTGCTGGGGTGGGTGTGTGCTGAGCTGTGCTATCCACAAGGAAGAAGGAGGTATATGGATTTAAGGGTATGTCTTAATATGACTTAACTTTTTCCACAATATCCCTGCAGTGAGCACCAACCATTTGGGTTTTTTGTGTGCTACCATTAAAGGAAAACTAAATCCGCCCAATAAGAAAAGCCCCATCTAGTACCCTAGATAATGCCCCCTGCCTCCCCGCACAGTTCATTATTCCAGAAAGTGTCCCTGAACAGCATGTTTACTTATTTATGCAGAGTAGTGCAGCAGAGCTCATGGGCGTCATTTTTAGGATCTTCGGTCTACTTCTGTAAGGGACCGCCGTATTTTGCACATGCGCAGTTGGAGCAGTCCAGTATTTGTACCAATTGCGCATGCGCCAAAAAGTTAAGAGAATTTCCAAAGGGATGGAAGAGGATCCCAAGAAGACCGAAGATCCGGAAGATGGTGCCCATGAGATCCGCTCGCTACTGTGAATAAATAAGTGAGCATGCCGTTCAGGGACACTTTCTGGACTAATAAACTATGCATGGAGGAAGCAGGGAGTGGGGGGGGAGTATCTAGGGTAGTAGATGAGGCTTTTATTATTGGGGGGTTTAGTTCTCCTTTAAGGGGATATGGTCTTGTGATAACATGGGTGTGGTTTAAAGTGGGTGTGGTTTATAACAGGGCGTGGTTAACACTGGCTTCTATTATCGGCCCTCCAAAAGGTTGGCCAGAAAAATTCAGGCCCTCGGTACCATAGGTAAAGTTGGACAGCACTGGTTTAGAAGTTTGTTTAGAAAGGAGGCTGAATATGTCTCAATATTTTTATAACTGGCTTCAGCATTTTTTTTCACTGTTAAACATTCTTAAAATTTGGAGGCCCTCACATTGCATTGGGACCGGCATTTATGACTTATATTTCCCTTTTTCCCTGTAACGATAGTAACTTACCCTGGTGGTCCAGTGGCTTTCCCTGGTGGTCTAGTGGCTGGCGGGGATGCCATGCGCGCCTCCGGCGGGGACACCCACCGCATACGTCCTATCTCCTTCAGTGCCAGTTTTCCTATGGCGCGCATGGCTGCGCACTTCCGGGTTTATGTGCTGGCATGATGACGTCATTGCGCATTGGTGCGAGATTCAAAGTATTTAAAGGGGCTTTGTAATTAAACACATGCCTTGTTGTTAGGTTCAATTAGTTTGTTCCTGGAGCTATTCTCTGTATCCTGACCCTTGCCTGCCTGTTTATTCTGACCTCTCCAAGCTGATCCTTGCCTGTCTGATTATTCTACGCTCTCCAATCCTGATTCCGGCCTGTCTGACTATTCTAACTCTGCTTGTGCTGGCCCAGCCTGCCTGTTCCACGCTGTGTTGTCGGGCCTGCCTTCCAAGTTGTGTTCTTCCATCCAGTATCCTTTACTCGCCCCGAACCTGTAGCTTTGCTCCTCTATAATTAGCAGCATCCAATTAGCCAAGGGCTCCTCCCGAGGTGAAAGGCAGCTGTTAAAGGCAGAAGCAAGAGCCGAGACCAGGGAGCCTAGCACTGGTTCTGGATTTAGGGTGCCGAATGTGACAATCCCATTTTAATTTTCCTTCCTACTCCGTGTGAAGCAACACAAAACTATTTTATGATATTTGCCATCACTTTATTGACCTTACACAATGTATGTGCATTTTTTGTATATGAAAAACCATAATAAAAGCAGAAAGCATGGAATAGGAAAAAATTATTTTGTTCAGCAAATCCTTATAACCTAATTTGAATCAAAGCATTAGGGTTTAAGCAAGTTGATGCTGCATCCAGCCATTGCAGTGACTTGTCTGCACCACTGCCTGGGAGTCTGCCCCATACAGGGTCTGACTGGGCCAGTGGAGCACCAGGAAAAAGCCCAAGGGGGTGTAGCCCTTGAGACAGCAACCCTGGTGGGCCCCAAACCCCCTGTCCATAGACTAATCTGGGGGGGGCTTGGAGCACAAACTGTTATTTACAGCTTAAACGGCAGTTAGGGCGAGATTGGGAGAACGCAAAGAAGCCCAGCAAGGTACAAGGAAAACTCCCAGTGAGTGGGCCCAGGTGTCAGTGGGCCCCACTGCTCCAATAAAGAGGTTGAGTGAGGACAGGAGGAAAACTAATGGGCCCATGATCTAAGGTTTTCTGGTGGACCCCTGGCATCCCAGTCATCTAAAACCAGTTTCCTGTTACATACTATTTCAGTTTTAGAGTTCACCCCACCAGTTTACTGTTGCAAGGGCATTGCCTGCAGAGCTGATCCATAAGTGCCAGGGTGAGAACAGGAAATGTATAAGGCATAAGATTCCTCTGGAGAACAGCTGCCACATAAAATGCTGGATCTATGTCAAGACCGCCGGGAGCGCGAGGAGTCGCGTCCGCTCCCGGCGGCGAAGAATCCAAGATGGCGGCGCCCAGGCAACCCACGTGGGTTCCGACGCCGGCGCAGTTACGCCAGCACGGCGCGCCGGTCGCAGGCGCGCTGACGCTAGCGCAAGGGCGCCAAATTCAAAGATAAAAGAACGCCTGAGGCGCCAAGATGGCGCCCGAAAATAGGATCCTGTTCCCTTAGAGATTCCTGGGTTCCCTTGCTGTTTCCCCTGCTTATAATCTGCCTGATTCCTTGGTGTGACCCCTTGCCTGGACCTGGACTTCGCTGATACTCTGCCTGCCATAGACCCCCTGCCTGGCCCTGGACTTTGTTTGTATTCCGCCTGCCTTTTGACCTGTGCTTGGATTTTGATTATTCTCTTGCCTTACCCCTGGATACCACGACCCTGATCCCTCCTGAGGGGCTTCCTCCTAGATCCGGACTACTCCCCAGAGGGGGCTCCCAGCTCCCTGACATTATTTTCGGGCCATGGATCCTTCTGAGGAAGCCACACCTGATGTCGGACGAGCGCTCCGCGGACTGGCATCCCGCATGGAGGACTACGAAAACCAGCAGGTTCGCATTGGGCAAGCACTCGATGTCCTGCTTGCTCGAGTGCCTTCTGCGCCCTCCGCTGCTCCACCTACTGGAAATCCCCCCATGGCGGCAGCCTCTACGAACGCAAGCTACCCGACAGGTGAGCCTCGCATTCCACCTCCCCTTCGCTTCAGTGGGGACCCACAAGCCTGCAGGGGATTTGCCACACAGTGCCAAATTCAATTTGAGTTCCAACCCACACAGTTTCCAAGTGAGCGTTCCAAGGTGGGGTATGTGATGTCTCGATTGGAAGGCAAGCCACTGGAGTGGGCAACGTCTCTTTGGGAGAAGAATTCCCCGGTGACTTATGCTGTTAAAGACTTTCTCCAAGCTTTTCGCATAGTCTTTGATGCTCCAGGTCGGGTCACGAACGCCCCTGCCCGTCTCTTGCAGCTCCGGCAGGGAAGCCGCAGTGTCAATGAGTACGCTATAGACTTCCGAACACTGATGGCGGAGACTTCCTGGTGTGATGACGCTTACAAGGCCGTATACTACCAAGGCCTATCCATCCGCATCAAAGATGATCTCGTCTCCAGAGAGACTCCTGACACCCTGGAAGGACTGATCGCTCTATCTATTAAGGTGGACACCCGCCTCAGAGAACACCAGGTGGAGAGAGAGCGCAGCAGACGATTTTCTCCCATGTTGGCCCCTCGCTTTCAAAGGCCGATTCTGCAAGCACCCGCTGTCCCTGTGACTCATGTGTCCACGTCTCCCCTGGAGGAACCTATGCAAGTAGGAAAAGCTCGCCTCTCCGAGCAGGAAAGACTCCGAAGACGAATGGCAGGTCTCTGTTTGTACTGTGGTGGGCATTCCCATTTTGCCAACGCCTGTCCTGCCAAAGCCAAGAGTTTTGTACCCCGAGGTATGTCTCAGGTTTCTCATGTAGGGGGCATCACTCGAGGGCCTCAGGAGAAGTATCAAGAAAATTCACGCAGACTTCTCCTTCCTTTGCAGATTCACCTGGCAAGTAAGTCTATCTTCGAAAGGGCCTTCCTCGACTCCGGAGCGGATGGCAATTTCATGGACGCCTTCTTTGCCGAACGCATGAAGATTCCCCTGCTCCCATTGTCTTCACCCCTGCGAATTACCGCCATAGATGACAAACCCCTGGAGTTTGAATTCGTCACAATGTTCACGGCGGAACTATCTGTACAAGTTGGGGCGCTGCATCAAGAAAAACTTTCATTCTTCATCATCCCCTGTCCTTCTACTCCAGTAATATTGGGTCTTCCGTGGTTACGTCTGCATAACCCCACCATAGACTGGTCCACTGGGCAGATCTCTCGTTGGAGTTTATTTTGCCTGCAACATTGCCTTCCACCAAAACCCCTCGAGAAGGTGAATGTCTCCACTGCGGAACTAAAGACTTTGCCCTCCACTTACAAGGGATTTTCCGATGTGTTTTGTAAAAAGTCTGCAGAGTTCCTTCCCCCACATCGCTCCTACGACTGTCCGGTTGAACTCCTGCCAGGAGCCATGCCCCCCAGAGGGCGCACTTACCCTCTCTCTCCTGCAGAGACTACCGCTATGAAGGTGGGACACCCACCGCATGCGTCCTATCTCCTTCAGTGCCAGTTTTCCTATGGCGCGCATGGCTGCGCACTTCCGGGTTTATGTGCTGGCATGATGACGTCATTGCGCATTGGTGCGAGATTCAAAGTATTTAAAGGGGCTTTGTAATTAAACACATGCCTTGTTGTTAGGTTCAATTAGTTTGTTCCTGGAGCTATTCTCTGTATCCTGACCCTTGCCTGCCTGTTTATTCTGACCTCTCCAAGCTGATCCTTGCCTGTCTGATTATTCTACGCTCTCCAATCCTGATTCCGGCCTGTCTGACTATTCTAACTCTGCTTGTGCTGGCCCAGCCTGCCTGTTCCACGCTGTGTTGTCGGGCCTGCCTTCCAAGTTGTGTTCTTCCATCCAGTATCCTTTACTCGCCCCGAACCTGTAGCTTTGCTCCTCTATAATTAGCAGCATCCAATTAGCCAAGGGCTCCTCCCGAGGTGAAAGGCAGCTGTTAAAGGCAGAAGCAAGAGCCGAGACCAGGGAGCCTAGCACTGGTTCTGGATTTAGGGTGCCGAATGTGACAATCCCATTTTAATTTTCCTTCCTACTCCGTGTGAAGCAACACAAAACTATTTTATGATATTTGCCATCACTTTATTGACCTTACACAATGTATGTGCATTTTTTGTATATGAAAAACCATAATAAAAGCAGAAAGCATGGAATAGGAAAAATTATTTTGTTCAGCAAATCCTTATAACCTAATTTGAATCAAAGCATTAGGGTTTAAGCAAGTTGATGCTGCATCCAGCCATTGCAGTGACTTGTCTGCACCACTGCCTGGGAGTCTGCCCCATACAGGGTCTGACTGGGCCAGTGGAGCACCAGGAAAAAGCCCAAGGGGGTGTAGCCCTTGAGACAGCAACCCTGGTGGGCCCCAAACCCCCTGTCCATAGACTAATCTGGGGGGGGCTTGGAGCACAAACTGTTATTTACAGCTTAAACGGCAGTTAGGGCGAGATTGGGAGAACGCAAAGAAGCCCAGCAAGGTACAAGGAAAACTCCCAGTGAGTGGGCCCAGGTGTCAGTGGGCCCCACTGCTCCAATAAAGAGGTTGAGTGAGGACAGGAGGAAAACTAATGGGCCCATGATCTAAGGTTTTCTGGTGGACCCCTGGCATCCCAGTCATCTAAAACCAGTTTCCTGTTACATACTATTTCAGTTTTAGAGTTCACCCCACCAGTTTACTGTTGCAAGGGCATTGCCTGCAGAGCTGATCCATAAGTGCCAGGGTGAGAACAGGAAATGTATAAGGCATAAGATTCCTCTGGAGAACAGCTGCCACATAAAATGCTGGATCTATGTCAAGACCGCCGGGAGCGCGAGGAGTCGCGTCCGCTCCCGGCGGCGAAGAATCCAAGATGGCGGCGCCCAGGCAACCCACGTGGGTTCCGACGCCGGCGCAGTTACGCCAGCACGGCGCGCCGGTCGCAGGCGCGCTGACGCTAGCGCAAGGGCGCCAAATTCAAAGATAAAAGAACGCCTGAGGCGCCAAGATGGCGCCCCGAAAATAGGATCCTGTTCCCTTAGAGATTCCTGGGTTCCCTTGCTGTTTCCCCTGCTTATAATCTGCCTGATTCCTTGGTGTGACCCCTTGCCTGGACCTGGACTTCGCTGATACTCTGCCTGCCATAGACCCCCTGCCTGGCCCTGGACTTTGTTTGTATTCCGCCTGCCTTTTGACCTGTGCTTGGATTTTGATTATTCTCTTGCCTTACCCCTGGATACCACGACCCTGATCCCTCCTGAGGGGCTTCCTCCTAGATCCGGACTACTCCCCAGAGGGGGCTCCCAGCTCCCTGACATTATTTTCGGGCCATGGATCCTTCTGAGGAAGCCACACCTGATGTCGGACGAGCGCTCCGCGGACTGGCATCCCGCATGGAGGACTACGAAAACCAGCAGGTTCGCATTGGGCAAGCACTCGATGTCCTGCTTGCTCGAGTGCCTTCTGCGCCCTCCGCTGCTCCACCTACTGGAAATCCCCCCATGGCGGCAGCCTCTACGAACGCAAGCTACCCGACAGGTGAGCCTCGCATTCCACCTCCCCTTCGCTTCAGTGGGGACCCACAAGCCTGCAGGGGATTTGCCACACAGTGCCAAATTCAATTTGAGTTCCAACCCACACAGTTTCCAAGTGAGCGTTCCAAGGTGGGGTATGTGATGTCTCGATTGGAAGGCAAGCCACTGGAGTGGGCAACGTCTCTTTGGGAGAAGAATTCCCCGGTGACTTATGCTGTTAAAGACTTTCTCCAAGCTTTTCGCATAGTCTTTGATGCTCCAGGTCGGGTCACGAACGCCCCTGCCCGTCTCTTGCAGCTCCGGCAGGGAAGCCGCAGTGTCAATGAGTACGCTATAGACTTCCGAACACTGATGGCGGAGACTTCCTGGTGTGATGACGCTTACAAGGCCGTATACTACCAAGGCCTATCCATCCGCATCAAAGATGATCTCGTCTCCAGAGAGACTCCTGACACCCTGGAAGGACTGATCGCTCTATCTATTAAGGTGGACACCCGCCTCAGAGAACACCAGGTGGAGAGAGAGCGCAGCAGACGATTTTCTCCCATGTTGGCCCCTCGCTTTCAAAGGCCGATTCTGCAAGCACCCGCTGTCCCTGTGACTCATGTGTCCACGTCTCCCCTGGAGGAACCTATGCAAGTAGGAAAAGCTCGCCTCTCCGAGCAGGAAAGACTCCGAAGACGAATGGCAGGTCTCTGTTTGTACTGTGGTGGGCATTCCCATTTTGCCAACGCCTGTCCTGCCAAAGCCAAGAGTTTTGTACCCCGAGGTATGTCTCAGGTTTCTCATGTAGGGGGCATCACTCGAGGGCCTCAGGAGAAGTATCAAGAAAATTCACGCAGACTTCTCCTTCCTTTGCAGATTCACCTGGCAAGTAAGTCTATCTTCGAAAGGGCCTTCCTCGACTCCGGAGCGGATGGCAATTTCATGGACGCCTTCTTTGCCGAACGCATGAAGATTCCCCTGCTCCCATTGTCTTCACCCCTGCGAATTACCGCCATAGATGACAAACCCCTGGAGTTTGAATTCGTCACAATGTTCACGGCGGAACTATCTGTACAAGTTGGGGCGCTGCATCAAGAAAAACTTTCATTCTTCATCATCCCCTGTCCTTCTACTCCAGTAATATTGGGTCTTCCGTGGTTACGTCTGCATAACCCCACCATAGACTGGTCCACTGGGCAGATCTCTCGTTGGAGTTTATTTTGCCTGCAACATTGCCTTCCGCCAAAACCCCTCGAGAAGGTGAATGTCTCCACTGCGGAACTAAAGACTTTGCCCTCCACTTACAAGGGATTTTCCGATGTGTTTTGTAAAAAGTCTGCAGAGTTCCTTCCCCCACATCGCTCCTACGACTGTCCGGTTGAACTCCTGCCAGGAGCCATGCCCCCCAGAGGGCGCACTTACCCTCTCTCTCCTGCAGAGACTACCGCTATGAAGGAGTACATCCAAGAAAATCTCCAGCGGGGGTTTATCCGCCCTTCTACCTCTCCTGCAGGGGCTGGGTTCTTCTTCGTGGAGAAGAAGGACGGAGGCCTTCGGCCTTGTATAGACTATCGGGGCCTGAATAAGATCACCGTGAAAAACAGGTACCCCCTGCCCCTGATTGCCGAGCTCTTTGACCAGCTGAAAGGGGCAAAGATTTTCTCCAAGTTGGATCTCCGGGGGGCCTACAACCTCATTCGCATCCGGGAGGGTGACGAATGGAAGACGGCATTCAACACTCGGGATGGGCACTATGAATATCTTGTTATGCCCTTCGGCCTATGCAATGCCCCTGCCGTCTTCCAGGAGTTTGTTAATGATGTGTTCCGAGATCTCCTAGGAAGGTTTGTAGTCGTATACTTGGACGACATCCTGATCTTCTCTAAGGACCTTGAAAGTCATCGCTCCCAGGTGAAGGAGGTACTCTCTCGTCTGAGGAAGAACTCTCTCTTCGCCAAGTTGGAGAAATGTGTCTTCGAGGTATCCAAGATCCCCTTCCTAGGGTACATTATCTCTCCAGAGGGATTTGAGATGGACCCCGTGAAAGTGTCGGCCATCCAGGAGTGGCCTCTCCCACTGAGTACCAAGGCAATCCAGAGATTCATCGGATTTGCTAATTATTATCGACAGTTCATCCGGGGGTTCTCTTCCCGCATTGCACCTATCCTGGCCCTCATCCGGAAAGGGGGTAAACCCAGCCTGTGGCCTCCATCTGCCATAGAAGCCTTTCAGTCCTTGAAAGAGGCCTTCACGTCCGCTCCTGTTCTCCGACATCCCAATCCTGCACTACCCTTCTGCATCGAGGTTGATGCTTCTGAAGTCGGAGCCGGAGCTATCCTGTCTCAGAGACACTCCACTGATGGAAAATTGCACCCCTGTGCGTATTTCTCCAAGAAGTTCTCATCCGCAGAGCAGAACTATGATGTCGGAAATCGAGAACTCTTGGCAGTCAAGCTTGCCCTTGAAGAATGGCGTCACCTCTTGGAGGGCTCTGAAATTCCTGTCCAGATTTACACAGATCACAAGAATCTGGAGTTTATACAGTCCCTCAAGAGGCTAAATCCCAGACAAGCCAGGTGGGCCCTTTTCTTTTCCCGATTTAACTTTGTTTTGACTTATCGCCCAGGTTCCAAGAATCTGAAGGCCGACGCCTTGTCTCGTAGCTTCACTCCGGTGGACCGTGACCCTGAGAGGCAGGAACCAATCATTCCACCAGTCAAGATCATTGCCTCTCTGTATCCCCAATTTGCCGACCAGATCCTGGCTGGGCAGTCCTCGGCTCCTCAAGATACTCCGATTGGCATGGCCTTCGTCCCTCCAGAACTTCGCCTGGCCATCCTGCAACAAACCCACTGCTCCAGGCAAGCTGGACATCCTAGTCCGGCCAAGACCCTTGAACTCTTGAGGCGCCTAGTCTGGTGGCCTGATATCCGCAAGGATGTAAAGGACTTTGTGGCTGCTTGTAATGTCTGTGCCACTTCTAAGCCTAGCCATTCCCGCCCCAGCGGGTTGTTACAGCCTTTGCCGGTTCCCTCTCGTCCGTGGACGCACCTCTCTATGGACTTTATTGTCGAACTTCCTCCCTCCGGTGGGAATACTGTGATCTGGGTTGTCATAGACCGCTTCAGCAAAATGGCCCATTTCATCCCTTTGAAGAAGTTACCCTCTGCGGTGGAATTATCCCAACTCTTTATTAAGTACATCTTCCGCCTGCATGGTTTCCCGGTGGAGATCGTCTCCGACAGAGGCACCCAGTTCACCGCCAAGTTCTGGCGTTCCCTATGTAAAGACTTGGGAATAACACTTCAATTTTCGTCCGCCTACCACCCGCAGACGAATGGGGCAGCTGAACGTGTGAACCAAGCCTTAGAACAGTTCCTGAGGAACCACGTGTCTCTTTGCCAGGACGATTGGTCTGACCTCCTCCCGTGGGCGGAGTTTGCTCATAATAATGCATGTCATTCCTCCACAGGAAGGTCTCCATTTATGGCGGTGTATGGACAGCACCCTCAAGCCTTTCCTCAGGACTTCGTGTTGTCGGACGTCCCGGCTGCAGATGATCTGGCAGCCCATATGTTTGCTATTTGGGCTGCAACCAAGTCTAACCTGGAGAAGAGTGCTCTAGTCCACAAGACTTTCGCGGATCGCCGTAGAAGGCCCTCTCCTCCCTACAAGGTGGGTGATAGTGTCTGGCTCTCTTCCAGGAATATTCGCTTGAAGGTGCCATCTCCCAAGTTGGGTCCGAAGTTCCTGGGTCCGTTCCCCATCTTGGAGATAATTAACCCTGTAGCCATCAGACTTCAACTCCCACCAGAGATGAGAATCCCCAACGTGTTCCACGTCTCCCTGGTGAAGCCCACCGTCTCCAACCGTTTCTCTGGTGTCCAATCTCCTCCTCCTGCTGTCTCTGTGGAAGGTCAACAAGAATTCGAGGTGGAGAGAATCCTTGATTCCAGAATCTCCAGAGGGTCCCTTCAATACCTCATCCATTGGAAGGGCTTTGGCCCCGAAGAATGCTCTTGGGAGGGACACCGTGATGTGCATGCTCCTCGTTTGGCAAGAGACTTCCACTCCAAGTTTCCCCAGAAACCAAGTCCCGGTGGTCCTGAGGCCCCCCGTGAGGGGGGGGTACTGTCAAGACCGCCGGGAGCGCGAGGAGTCGCGTCCGCTCCCGGCGGCGAAGAATCCAAGATGGCGGCGCCCAGGCAACCCGTGTGGGTTCCGACGCCGGCGCAGTGACGCCAGCACGGCGCGCCGGTCGCAGGCGCGCTGACGCTAGCGCAAGGGCGCCAAATTCAAAGATAAAAGAACGCCTGAGGCGCCAAGATGGCGCCCGAAAATAGGATCCTGTTCCCTTAGAGATTCCTGGGTTCCCTTGCTGTTTCCCCTGCTTATAATCTGCCTGATTCCTTGGTGTGACCCCTTGCCTGGACCTGGACTTCGCTGATACTCTGCCTGCCATAGACCCCCTGCCTGGCCCTGGACTTTGTTTGTATTCCGCCTGCCTTTTGACCTGTGCTTGGATTTTGATTATTCTCTTGCCTTACCCCTGGATACCATGACCCTGATCCCTCCTGAGGGGCTTCCTCCTAGATCCGGACTACTCCCCAGAGGGGGCTCCCGGCTCCCTGACATTCTACCAGGGTCCTTTTCAGGAAGTGTTATATATTCTAAATAAATATATATACAGTATATTTGCTTGGATGCACATAATGTATTTGTGCATCTGATCTGATAGACAGCAGTGGATTGCTATGGAATACAGCTGGTAGAACTTGCCACGCAAGGAATGCTCAACTGTTCTGCCAACTATGACTAGAAGGCACTCCCTGTCAATGGGCAGCAATAGCGCTGGCAAAGGATGAATGAAATGTAACACTGAATGCCAAGGCATAGTCTCTGTTACTGGTAGTACTAATAAACTCTTTGCAAGCGAGGAACAAGTCAACTCTGTAAGACACAACAGTAGCACAACTGCTTTAGTGCATCCAATATGGAGTTTTTACTGTGTTTGCTGGGATGTACCCCTCAGATTTGTATCTTCCTTGGGACTGATGCTGAGGGCAGTGTGTATAGAAAGGCAACTCACAGGGGAAGGAGCTGTGGAATGCTCAGTATAGTAAAGCTGGCCATAGACGCAAAGATCTCATCGTACGAATCGAGGATTCGTACCATTTTCGGACCGTGTGTGGAGAGTCCCGAATTTTTTTTATCCGGCGGAGATCGGTCGTTTGGTCGATCAGAAAATTTCTGTCGGCTGCCGATAATATCTCTGCGTGAATTGCCGATCGTACGATTTTCAGTGGGAGACTGTCTATCGTACGATTACTGTCAGGGGCAGAACATCGGCTGATCTGTTCTTTAATTACTTTATTTGGTTGGAATGGTAAGACTTTGATCTGAATGGTTAGTGGCAGGTCGGGAGATGGGAAAGTCCGATCCTACATTGATTTGTACAATCGGATCTTTGCGTCTGTGGCCAACTTAAGGCAGAAATCTAATATTGAACTAGAAGTTAAGACACCTGACCTGAGAGTTGTTGTTTGATACAAACTTTGGCCCCCAAATAATTAGCCCAGGACCCTGCTGCAAAGCACTGCCTCATCCAAATGCCTCAATAGAATCTTTTATTATTATTATTTTTTTATCAATTCTTTATTTTTTCAATTTTAAACAAACAAAAAAAAAAAAACAAAAATAAATAAAAAAAAAGGAGATTGGGGGAAGGTATACAGAAAGGAAAACAGGGGAGGAAAGGGTATGTGTGGTTCGATTCCACATTGTATACATTTATAAAGAAACACTCTTTCTCATCATCATTTCTTCACTCATAAACAAAGTCTACTAAGAATTCATGTATTTTATCAATTATTATATTCACCATTAGTCTTACGAGTAGAAATCCACATATATATTTAATTTATTTTCTTCATATATTCTACCCAGGGATGCCAAATTGCCCAATATTTCTGACTTTGGTTATGAATTAAACAGGTAATTTCTTCCATTTGTCTAACTTCTTCTACTTTAGAAAACCATTCTTTACACCCTGGGGGTTCTATTGATTTCCACTTTGTTGGAATGATAGCTTTTGCCGCCTGTAATAAATGAAGGGTGAGTGGATCTTTTAAGGTTGTACTCCTGTCGTGATTCATATTCAACAAGATTGTCTGGGGCATATCGATTTGAATCTCTTGCTGTGTAACTTAATTTATAATCTGAAGAACATCTTTCCAAAATGCCTGAATAACAGGACACGTTATCCATATATGGGTGTGGTTCCCCTCCGATAAGTTACCTCTCCAGCATTTCCCATTATTATTAGGATAACATTTTTTCAACTTCATTGGTGTATAATGCCAACGTGTAAGCAGTTTATAGACTGCTTCTCTAGTTCTAGCGGCTTTAGATGTCTGAAATGTGGATTTAAGAATATCTTTCCACATCTTGTCATTTATATTTATATTTAATTCTTCTGCCCATTCCTGACGCTGGATATCTGGGCCTACCGCCAAAGTTTCTACTAAAAGTTTATATAATTTAGAGAGGGGTTTAACCAAGATCTCTGAGTAAAGTTTCCCATTGTGTTTCAGGTCTTTGCCAGTCCATGGATACTTTTGATTGGTAATACGTTTGCAATTGAATATATCCCCATACATCTCTAGGGTGTTGATTCCATCTTTTTTGTATCTCAACTAACGGAATTATTTTATTATTATTATTATTATTATTGCGGTTTAATCTGATTCCGACCTCTGTCAACTGCAACACAATCAGCCAGGGCAGAATACTGGAACTCCAGAGCCAGCACTACGTGAATTCTGGGAATTGTAGTCCAGCCAGGGAGTCAGGTTGATAATGGTACAGACATTGTGTAACTTGCGGACATTGCAGATAAACCGCTTCGGCAATGAGATGTGGGGCAGGTACCGTATTAGCGGGGTCTGATAGGGTAACCCCCTCCAATAACAGCACCTCCCTCCCCGTCTCTCCACATGAGCTCATATCCTTCATAACCGGGGGGGGAGGAGCTCTTAGTTAAAAGGCCGCCCCCAGTGGTGTGAGTTCGCAGTGCTGCATAGGTTGGAAGGAGAGAGAAGACAGAGGCATATTATGGACACCTACCAGAAACCAGAGGACAAGGAGCTGCAGGGCCTTAGGGACGTGGCCAACCGGCTGCGGATTCATTCCATCAGGGCAACGTGCGCCTCTAACTCGGGGTGAGTGGCAGAGCCGGCCGGGGTATTGGGGAGTAACGGGGCCTGTTGTTGTTGCTGCTCCCACGTCATCTGCCTCTCAGCATGTTCCATTCCCCTGACACCTCCTGCTATTCACATTATTGCTCTCAGCTCCGCTAAACAGATCCTGGTTTGTACAGGGAGGATGCCCCCTCATTAGTAGCCGCGTTTTCCTCTTCCCTAGACGTGCCCCTCCTCTCTCTGGTCCAAACTCCCTTTAACGAGCCCACGTGTTTGCCCCCCCCCCCTTAGCTTGTAACACGTGGATACCTGTTCTGCCTCTCTTTTTATTTATTCATTATTTGTATGGAGTATGCTTATTCCTAAATAGTGCTATATATATATATATATATATATATATATATATATATATATATATATACACACACACACATATTTTGCTTCTACCATTAGACGTTTTGATCTAAGCAGATTTCTTTCTTTGAAACTACAAGTCCCAGCATTCCTACTTAACTTGGGGTGTTAACCTGGAGAGGGTTGAACTGTGCAGTCAGTGTATACAGCAAAATCATTGGTTGCTAGAACAGTGATTCCCCAACCAGTAGCTCGTGAGTAACATGTTGCTCTCCGACCCTTTGGATGTTGCTCCCAGTGGCCTCAAAGCAGGTGCTTATTTTTGAATTCCAGGCTTGGAGGCAAGTTTTGGTTGTATAAAAACCAGATTTACTGCCAGAGTCTCAATGTAGGTTGATAATCCACATAGGGGCTAAAAATGGCCAATCAATCACAGCCCTTATTTGGCATCCCAAGAACATTTTTCATGCTTGTCTTGCTCCCCAACTCCTTTTACTTCTGAATGTTGCTCACGGGCCATGGACAGTCCTGAACTGGGCTGCCGAACAATGAACGTGGTGCAACGAATTGGACGCCGGTGAGCCCAAACTGGACCCCACCCCATCAGTCAACCTTCTCCCCCCCAGTCCTGGGGGGGGGGGAGTGGTCTTTTTTTTTTTTTTGGTCCCTGAGCCAAAAAAAGATTGGGGACCCCTGGTCTATAGGGAAGGTGTCCGCTGCGCTTGCTGACATTGCTGCAAATAAGAGTGCTTCCTTGCTCAGTACTGTGACAGAACACAGAGTAAAGGAAGTGACTGAAACATTTACAGGCCTTTGTCAGTGGGCCCCGTCTATACTATCTTTCACTCATGTCTATCAATGTCCTTTCCATGCCCTCCAGTTTAATATAGCAACTAGAATAGGATGATCCCATTGTCATTAGCTGGGAGGTGGAGGCGTGACTCCCTGCAGGCAGCCTGATGCTGGTCCGATCTGCTGATTTGCAAGGTCTCTTGCTATCTAGTGACCCGTTAAAGTCCACTGCCAGCCAATATGGGAACTGCTGCTTCATTAGCAATGCAGCCATGAAGGCCAAGGGCAAGATACCACCCACCCCCCCATTACACACTAAATTGCATGCAACATTGCTGCATTATACAGAATGCTCGAGACCTGGGGTTTTATGGATAATGGATCTTTCTGTAATATGGATCAAAATACTTTTAAGTCTACTAAAAAAAAATATATATATATATATATATATATATATATATATATATATATATATATATATATATATATAATTTTTTTTTTTTTTTTTAAGGGAAAGTCAACCCCAAAATAAAAACTTGCCTAATTAAAGAAAAACATAATTCCAAGCATCTTTTAAGTATACATTTATTACAAATTTTTCTGTGGTTTTTAAGTTATTTGTATTGTTATTGAAAGCCGTGTTTGTCCCTTTTTATTTTCTGCCCTGGTGGCTCAGACTGTTGATACTATGTAAAACAAGGCAGCTGATTAACAGACCTGTTTTCGTTGGAGAACCAAGACCTTTGCAACATTGTTTAAAAAGTAACAAAAAATTCTGCCGTTGTTTTTGCAACCAACTTTAAAAGCACTGAAACTTGCTTAGAATTATGAGTATTGTTTTGCCTCCAATAAGGATTATTTTCTTTGCTAGGATTAAGTACAAGTTACTGTTTTATTATTAGAGCAAAAAAGAAAATATTTTTTTAAAAATAATTAATTTGCTCATAATGCAGTTGTTCATATGGTCCTTGCTCCAACCATCTCTAGTCCCTGTAGTTGTGAGCTGAACATGCCATTGTTACATGCAAGTGCCTGACCAGCCTCGTCTCTGATGTCACATTCAGGTGTGTTGTTGAGGGGGAAGGTTTTCACCCACCTGTGACTTCGCCACCCTAAACCATGAGTTTTGGCTGCATCTTTATTGCATATACCAAATAACACGTTCATCTGCAGGGCTCATTTATGAAACAGGAGCAAATTGCACCTGGGCAGCGTTTTTTTTTTTTTTTGTCCCCTAAGTCTGCTGCAGGTAAAACTGTGAAAGAAAATACTTGATTGGCTGCCATATATTACTGGGCAGATTTAAATTTGCTCTGTTTTCATAAATGAACCCCATTGTTGCCTTGCAATAGTATTCCGACACTTCGCCATTTCTATCATGTTACTGATGAACAAATTCTACTCTGAATTTTTTGTGGCTTTTTTTTTTTTTTTTTTAATGCTTTATTGTACTAGGAAGGTTTGCTCGAGATCCCTCCACAGCATGCTCACCACCATATTTCAATGCTGATCAGCCCTCACCTGGAGCTGTAAACAACACTGGCATTTATGGGAGGTTGGCCAACATTATAAATCACACCCAATCTAAATATCGTGAGCAACCTGCAGTAAGTGCCTGAAAGAATGAACCAAAATCAATTATGAACAATGTGCAAAGCTGGACACCCCCCACTTTCTCCAAAAGAAGATGCTACTCCATATTACAATGCAGGGATTAGATGATGATGCAAACTGGCAAATTATCTTTAATCCTATTAAAAGAAAAAAAATTGGACTTTAAAAATTAGAGGATTAGATAGAGAGATGTATGTATATAAAAAAAAATTCTAATATCCTCATGTTTTGCAACAGGGGATACTATGTTATAGTACACATGTTTTGGTGAGTCATGTGACACCACTAAGCACCGTTTATAAGAATCTCATTTACAGGATATTCATGGCTCTTATGAATGATATGCTAATATCCTGTTCCCTTGGTGCATGTGACTTGCAGGCATCCCACTTCCTGCTGCAGTGCTGCTGAAGTCCTCTCTGTGCTTTTCTTCAACACCATGAGATATGAAGCAGGTGATCCTGCGAATGCTAACAATGATCGCTTTGTTCTGTCAAAGGTGAGCCATTATGTAGTATTGACATGTAGTAGTAATTTTGAAATTCCTTGATTTTTATTCTTTTTACAACATGGGTGATATGGTTTTTTTTATTTCAGGGATATAAATCAAAATGCATTTTATATCGATCTACAGTATAATCATTGTGATATACTGTATCTATTGGGTTATAGGATGCCAAGGAAAATTTTCTCCCCATAGTGCCTATCACACAAATAGTTGCCAGGGGCTTCTCATCAGTTATTGGCTGGAACACTTATTTGCTACTTTTTTTTTTTTTTTTTTTTTTTTTGCATGTATATAAATATAAAATGTAATATATTTGCAGTGCAGTGTTTTCAAAACTAAAGTTATTCATTCTGATTACCTGTGCCTTATGCTGGCCTGCTGATCTTTACTGATCTCTTTGTACTATAGATATAAGTTGGTTAAAGGGATCCTGTCATCGGGAAAACTTTTTTTTTTTTTTTTTTTTTTTTTTCAAAACGCATCAGTTAATAGTGCTACTCCAGCAGAATTCTGCACTGAAATCCATTTCTCAAAAGAGCAAACAGATTTTTTTTTTTTATATTCAATTTTGAAATCTGACATGGGGCTAGACATTTTGTCAATTTCCCAGCTGCCCCTGGTCATGTGACTTGTGCCTGCACTTTAAGAGAGAAATGCTTTCTGGCAGGCTGCTGTTTTTCCTTCTCAATGTAACTGAATGTGGGACATGGGTTTTTACTATTGAGTGTCGTTCTTAGATCTGCCAGGCAGCTGTTATCTTGTGTTAGGGAGCTGCTATCTGGTTACCTTCCCATTGTTCTTTTGTTTGGCTGCTGGGGGGAAAAAGGAAGGGGGGTGATATCACTCCAACTTGCAGTAAAGAGTGAAGTTTATCAGAGCACAAGTCACATGACTTGGGGCAGCTAAAATTGAATATAAAAAAATCTGTTTGCTCTTTTGAGAAATGGATTTCAGTGCAGAATTCTGCTGGAGCATCACTATTAACTGATTCATTTTGTAAAGTTTTTTTTTTTTTTTTTTTTTCTTCCCATGACCTTTAAGGGATCAGGCAGGTTTAAAAAAAATCTTCTGCTGATGCACAATTACCTGGATGACGGGGCTGCACGGCAGATGGGACGTTTTTGAACTTGCAGCGCCCCTTCACATTGTGTAATGATTGCACATATCTTGCAGATGGAGCTATAATCTGTATGGCACCTTGTAAACTCTGAATACAATGTAATTCTCCTACAGCACACCTGTAGTTCACCAATCCTGCAAGCTGGTGGTGCGTTCCTTCCGTTGACCCGGCCGGGTCCCTTAGCAACCAATGTGTAAAAGAAACGGATTCCGCACACACACCGATTAGTGCAGTCGGGGATTATCCCCTTTTAATCAGCCACCAAACATGTTTGGTGGCTGAATAAAAAGGGATAATCCCCGACTGCACTAATCGGTGTGTGTGCGGATCAGTTTCTTTTACACCTTGTAAACTCTGTCCATTTGGTCTGTAGGCCAGTTTGTTGAGTGTTGGAGTGGATATGGCTACCTTAAGAGTGATTCCTGCAGTCTCCTCAACAGTCCCTCTTTAGCAGGATGCATTGGCTGCTATAAGCCACCAGGCTCTTCTATCGAAAAACCTGCCCCAATCTTGTTTGCCTTTTTACAGAAGCTCATAGGACTACAGGCTTTGATTAGTGTGTTTGACAAGTTTGCAAATGAATACATGACTTCCTAAAGGATTAATAGGATACTAGCCAATTGCAGGGGGCTTATTAATTAGAATTACTATTGTTTTCATGCCATTACAAAAAACCCAAGGAGGAGAAAGGCATGAAATCTGTTAAGCTAAACATTAATGGCATACTCCTTAGCAAGATTACACTTTAATTCTTTTCTGGGTAGTACACTGTCGTTAAGCACAACTCTGCATTCCCCTGCCAGACAGATTGACATGGAGTTGATCTGTCCTTAAGTTTTATCTACTGAGCTGTATTCAGTGATATCTTGAGCATTTGTAGCAATAACATTTTTTCAAGGACTTGAGTTGAGTTTTCACTGTGTGCGTCACCTAGTGAGAGAACATAGGCTATTAATATTAAAATGACAAGGAAAGCTATCTATACATGACACATCCTCTGCAGCATCCAGCCCCCCTCCTTTCCCTCCCTCCTTCCAACAAACCATTCACAATCTCAAATATTGCACTCTACACAAAATGCAGGATTAGGCGCCACTTGAAATCTTTTTCACCGGGTCTCTGGCAGTGATCACCAGCCAGGAACATATGTAGTTTGGGCCAAAAATTATTTAGCTCCAGCATGTTTCTGACTGAAACCTGGTTTAGTTTTGTTTCTCGTTGGCTGAGCTTTCAAAGTAGCAACTTGCTTTAAATATATAACATGCCTTATGGAAACCGTAGTAGTTAAACAGTGACATAAATTTATTGGATTAACAGAAAATATGTGTAGAGACCCTGAGATTAGGGTGTATTTATCTCAGGCAGTTTCCCCTTGGTAATAGGACACCTAAGGGTCCTTTAGTTAACTCAGGCAGCTATGTCCCTTGCTGGGTCCACATTAGTTCATGGAGTTTGTCCACTAGATGGCACTGTTTGTTGATATAAAAGAGTTTAGCATCATGCGGTCTTGGTCTGTCCTGGGACTTTGCCTCAGTGTGAGGTACTACAGGTCCAGGTCTGCCGGGAAAGTTAGTTAAGTGTAAGATAGTAATAGTAATACAGTAATAGTTGCTCTAGGAGTGAAAGTCAGCACAGGGTAGCTAGTGAGCAGATGTGGCTCCAACAAGGAGAAATAGTGGGGTTAGGACCCCGTGGTATTTGAACCACTAGTGCAGGGACTACAGTGGGTGAGTTGAGGACCAGATAGGATACCAAGACCTCAGGGGGTGAGAATCAAGTCCGGTGCCAAGATACAAGACCTCAGGCTGAGAAACCCAAGCCTTAGTGCTTCACCAGAGGGATAGTGCCCAGTGAGAGTGGTAACTATTCCCCAAGTCTATTGTTGCTGTGACTTTGATATATATTGAATATTAGCCTGTCTGCTGCACCTTGCTCCCCTGGAGGGAATACTACTGTTTGAAGCTACTCTATGATTACTGTGAACATCAAAGTGCTTGTGAACTACGACCTTGCCATTGTCCTCTGTTAATAAACAAGTTATAGTTTACTGCAAAGAAACTGTCTGGCTGAATATCCTACCACATTGATCTACACCAGGTACCGGGAGTTGCATGGGTACACTGGGGGTCCAGGGCACACTACAAGCAGTTTTAGCTTGGTCACACACAGCCTTAATACACAGCAAAAGCTACACCTACGGGTGCGCTACATATGCAATATGCATCATCAAAATTAGACGGGTGCAAAAATTTGGGCACCCGAACAGAGAGATTGCATCAATACTTAGTTGAGCCTCCTTTTGCAAATGTAACCGCCTCCTATATTTGATGAGATTCGAGATTGTGGTATTTTTGTTAAATTTGATGGCTGCCGAGCATGGACAGCCTGCTTCAAATTATCCCATAGATTTTCTATGATATTCAAGTCGGAAGACTGTGACGGCCATTTCAGAATATTGTACTTCTCCCTCTGCATAAATGCCTTTGTAGATTTCCAAGTGTGTTTAGGGTCATTGTCTTGTTGGAATATGCAACCCCTGCATAACTTCAACTTTGTGACTGATGCTTTAACATTATTCTGAAGAATTTGTTGAAATTGGGTTGAATTCATCTGACCCTTATTCTGAAGAATTTGTTGAAAGTGGGTTGAATTCATCTGACCCTCGACTTTTAACAAGGGCCCCAGTCCCTGAACTAGGCCACAGCCCCATAACATGATGGAACCTCTACCAAATTTGACAGTAGTTAGCCGTTTTTTTTTTTTTTGGAATGCAGTGTTCCTCTGCCATGCCAAGTGCTTTTATTATGACCAAATAACTACATTTTTGTCAGTCCAAAGCACTTTGTTCCAAAATGACTGTGGCTTGTCTAAATGAGCTTTTGCATACAACAAGCGACTCTGTTTGGCAGGGTGATGAGAATGAAGCCCTTTCTGCACTTGCAGAAAGGGGCTTCATTCTCATCACCCTGCCATACAGATGTTCTTTGTGCAAATTGCGCTGAATTGTAGAACGATGTACAGATACACCATCTGCAGCAAGATGTTCTTGCAGGTCTTTTGGAGGTAATCCTTTGGGTTGTCTGTAACCATACTCCCAATCCTTTGCATATGCCACTCCTGTATTTTTCTTGGCCTGCCAGACCTGGGTTTTACAGCAACTGTGCCTGCTGCTTTCCATTTCCTTATTCTATTCCTTACAGTTAAAACTGACCATTTAAACCCGATTGCTTTTTGTAGCCTTCCCCCCCCTAAACCATGATACTGAACCTTTGTTTTCAAATCTTTTGTTTGAGGTAACTCTTCAGAGGACAGTCAAACAGAAGCACAACTTCCAATTGGTCACCTTAAATTCCCTTTCATGATTGGACACATCTGCCTATGAAGTTAAAGGTTTAACAAGCTAATTCAACCAATGTGCTGTTTCCAGTAATCAGTATTGAGCAGTTACATGCATTCAAATTAGCAAAATTACAAGGGTACCCAAATTTTTGCACAGCCAGTTTTTCACATTTGATTACTGCTTCACTAAAAACCTTTGTTCAGAAAACACCCCAGTACTCAGATGTTCCTGGGAAATGAGACATGCCACTCCATGAAGGCAAATGCCATGTGCAGAGCTAGAAGGGTTACACAGTGCTAAGAAGAGGCTCAGGCAACAGTAGGTGCACTTCCCTTAACACCCAATTTGTATTTGGCTCTTGTGTTGATAAAATCTAGTTTCACTCCCTGTTACTTGTCAGCACATAAGAACTTGGCTCTCACCTCCTCCTTCTAATAACTTCCCTGGCACAATCTGTAACTGGCGAGGATTTGATACGAAATGAATGCTAGCTAGCCAGTGTTGAGCTCATTGGCGGTAGAACCTGTTTGTAGCTATCCTAGTGGCCAAGATAGAAATTCCTTTTTGTGTTTGCCTTAGAGGAATGGTAAAGCATTTTAATGGGTCAGTACACTTACGCTTGAGTTTAACTGCATTCGGGCTTCAGTGCTGTAGGCAGATGAACCTGCATCAGGCGCAATTAGGTGCCATGAGGCATAATGTTGCTATTCTTTTTGCTATTTCAGTTTATACACCTTTTATTCTCTTCCCCCCCCCCCCTTTCCGTCACCCCCCTACTACTGCATTCAACCTTGGGATAGGTGTATAGCATGGCACTGTTGCCTCTCATTACTTGTAAACTTTAAGGAGAACAAGCCTGCTCTATGTCCCATGGCTGGATATAAATGTTATATAGTTATGGGATCTGTTATGTGAAATTGTTCTAATAATGGGGTTTCTGGGTAATATGCTATACATCTTGCTGATTGTTCCTGTGTTTGCAGGGCCATGCTGCGCCTATCCTCTATGCTGCTTGGGCAGAGGCCGGCTTCATTAAGCAATCTGATCTGCTCAACTTGAGGAAGATAGATTGTGACCTGGAAGGACATCCAACCCCTGTAAGTATCTCGGCATCTTCTCTCTTTTTGGCAGCAGGTAGCTACAAAAGTGTGTGTGTGCTACTATAGTGCCTTAAGAATGTGTTGTATTTACTTTTGTAGAAGGGTGTTTTTTTTTTTTTTTTCAACCCCACACTTACAGTATTTCTCTTTTAGAAATTGCCCTTTGTTGATGTTGCAACTGGTTCCTTAGGACAAGGGCTGGGGGCATCTTGCGGCATGGCATACACTGGAAAATACTTCGACAAAGCTAGGTAAGAGATATATAGATATATAGAGATAGATCTAGAGATATCTATAGAGATAAAAATGTCAGTCCGCTATTTCTTAAAGGGGTTGTTAACCTTTAAATTAACTTTTAGTATGATGCAGAGAGTGATATTCTGGTACAATTTGTAATTGTTTTTTTTCTTAAGGTGGCCATACACGGGCTGATAAAAGCTGCCGACAGACCAAGTCGGCAGCTTATTGGCCCGTGTATGGGGCCCCCCGACGGGCTTCCCCGATCGAGATCTGGCTGAAAGTCGGCCAGATCTTGATCAGATCAATCCCGTTGGATCGCGGCCGCATCTGTTCGTTGATGCGGTCCCGTGATCCGACCCCCGTTCCCATTTGTTAGGATCCGATCGTTGGGCCCTAGGGCCCACGATCGGGTCAGCCCGATATTGCCCTCCTCAGGGTGGGCATATCGAAGAGATCCACTCGCCAAACGAGCGGATCTCTCCGTGTATGGCTATCCTTATTTGTGGTTTTAGCAGCTGGAAAGAGTCAGAAGAAATACCCAAATAATAAAAAAAAAAAAAAAAAAAACTATAAAAAAAAAAATTAATATCAATTGAAAAGTTGCATAGAATAGTCCCATTCTATAACATACTGAAAGTTAACAAAGTTTTTACTACCCACAATGACATTGGGCTACATGCCGCAGCTGCTTATAAGACTGACTCCACAGAATGGTCATGGGTAGGAAGCAAGCTTAAAATGGCACATTGTAGTGTAAAAAAAAAATTAGCGCAATACATTTATATAACCACTAGGAGGTGTTATGCCCTTGCCTGAAGGTGATTTGCAAATGTACCATAACTTTTTATATAAACTGTAATTTCTTGCTGGGACAAATGTATGTATTTTCAACTTTATATAACACTACTAGGATATGCAGTGTCCTTCTTCTCTTTTTGTGATTATTGAAGTTTAAAAGTTTTTTTCATTTTTACCTTGTCTTTCTATAGCTCTGGGAGGGGGATCATCAACTCTGTAACTGTTCTAAATTGATGAGTTAATACATTTCTTATCTTTGGCCCAGCTGAGCAGAATACCAGAGTTTTGTTAAAGGCAGCTGTTAGAATTGATACAATAGTTGCTAATATTCCACAGATGCTGTTGAGAAATTAATCCGCAAAATATAACCATTCTGAATCTGCACCTGAATTACTGAGCTGCCAGACTCAAATACCAGAGACACTAACATTAAACTTTATACTTTAATTTTGGAAAACGGTAAAAAAAATAAAACCTGTAAAGCATTTGGGTGGGAAAAAAACAACTAACCCAAGTATTTGGAAGGTGAACAAGCCCTTTAATAGACTATTGGTCTAGAAAGTGGTACAGGGTGTGCGAAACTGTTTTTCTGGCCTACAGATGGAGCAAATATTTGTGTCTGCTGTTGCATTGCCCCTTTTTTTTTTTTTTTTTTCTCGTTTTCTTTACCTCTCTGCCTCTACAGTTACCGGGTCTATTGCTTATTGGGAGATGGTGAATCCTCCGAAGGTGCTGTCTGGGAAGCCATGGCATTTGCCTCACATTACCATTTGGACAACCTTGTAGCCATATTTGATGTAAACCGCTTGGGCCAGAGTGAAGCTGCACCTCTTCAGCACCAGACTGATATATACATGAAGAGATGTGAAGCCTTTGGGTAACTTATTTTCTCTTTTTGCAGTTGCCATATCGGCCTATGTACCCACCTGAAGTGCATAATATTCTTCTTTGTTCCAGTATGTGGCAGTTCAAATAAGCACTCAGATTCACCTTTCCTTAAAGGGGATGTAAAGGCTAAAAAATAAAATCCCATTTTTACTTTCTTTAATGAGAGAGAAACCCATCTCCTATATACTTTAATTAAAAAAATGTGTACCGTTTATATAAGAAACCTGACTGTATGCAGTGAAATTCACCCTTCGTTTTACTTGCTCTGACAGCTGCAATTGGGAAACTTCAGATGGTCCCTAACTGCTCTGCAGGGAAACTATCAGTCTGTATATTCTGATTATTAATCCGTCTTGCTGTATTGGCTTCTGGCAGATATTATTTGACCTGTGCTGTTTTGATCATTTATGACAATCCCTAAGTTTAACCTCCCAACTGAAGCCCTGACCACACTTGAGCATGTGCGTAGTCTTGGAATTGCAAAGATGTTTAACAAAGTTACAAGATGACAGCCCCTGCAGTCAACTTTGAAAGCATAAGGGAGGAACTCAGCGGGCGATTTTGGCACAATCCGACTTGCTGCGCAAAAATGTAGGCGTTGAGTTGGATGCAACAGAAATAAGGTAAGCAACAGGAACGTCTGATGGTGTCGCAGCATTCGTGTTGCATTGGTTGAATGCTGCAACACCATCAGACGTTGCTTACCTTATTTCAGTCGCATCTGACTTGACGCCTACATTTTTGCGCAGTGTGTCTGAATGCATCAGATGAATGCTGCGACTTCATCCGACTTTTCCATCTCTTACCTTATTTCCGTCGCCTGCGAACTGACACCTGCGTTTTTGCGCAGGGCATCGGATCACTCCAAAATCTCCAGTGGAGTTTCTCCCTTAATCATTTGTTTAATTAGGCTGGTGCAGTAAGTTCATGCTTATATTTAGTATACAAAATACAGCATTTCTAACATTCTTTTTTTAGACTATAGTTGCCCTTTAAATTTATAACCTGTTACAGATGGAACACCTATGTTGTGGACGGCCATGATGTGGCAGAGCTATGCCATGCTTTCTGGCAGGCTGCTCATGTGAAGGACAAGCCCACAGCAATCATTGCTAAAACCTTCAAAGGCAAAGGCATTTCAGGTAAGCTGGAGTGCTCGGGGTGCATTCTTGTCACAAAGAGCCTACTGGCCTAGCCGGTAAAACACCTGCCGGGGCCGGTATTACCAATTTACCGGCAATGTAGCTGCCGGTAAATTTGTAATACTCCTAACAAGCCCTCGGCCCGCCCCCAACCCGCTTAAAATTTACCTTTTTTGCTGCCTTCTGGCCAATTGCGTGCTCTGACTTTACATCACAACCGCCCCCTTTTACCTCACAACCTGCCCCTTTGTTTCCGCCCCACCACCAACCAGTGAAAATTTTATTAAAGGGTGGCAACCCTAATGCCAAGTGTTTATAGAATCCAGTAAAACTGTGACCATTGATTTGAAAAGAGACTGGAATCGGAAAGGGTCTGAATGGAAAGATGAGTAATAAAAAAAAAAGTAGCAATACCAATATATTTGCACCATTTTATATGGGATGAGTATCTCCCCATTTGAAAGCTGCAAAGAGTCAGAAGAAATACCCAAATAAAAAAAAAAAATCTAAAAAATTGAAACGTTTAGAATTAGCCATTCAATAATAGACTAAACGTTAACATAAAGGTGAACCACCCCTTTTAGATAACTTGGTATGCGAGAGAATGGAAAATTTCTAAGCATCTTTTCAATTGCCCATTTTATTTTATTTTTTTTGTTTAATTATTTACCTTCATCTTCTTACTCTTTCCAGCTTTCAAATGGGGGGGCTCACTGACTCTTCTCTAAAAAATAAATAAATAAAAGCTGCTCTGTAAAGCTGTATTGTTGTTGCTACTTTTTATTACTCCTCTTTTTATTCAGGCCCTCTCCTATTCGTATTGGTGTCTTATTCATATCAAGGCATGGTTGCTAGGGTTATTTGGACCCTAGAAACCAAATTGCTGAAATTGCAAACTATAAAGCTGCTGAATAAAAATGGAAAAAGCTAAACTCAAACCACAAAATGAAAACCAATTGTAAATTGTCTCAGAATATCTACATCATACTAAGTTAATTTAAAGCTGAGCAACCCATTTAAGAGAAGCATTTGCTTTGTTCAATAGTCTGTCTAACTCGCTCATTTTCTAAAACCAGCTTTAAGGTGGCTTTGTGTCTGAATAAGGGACAGTTTGGTGCATACAATAAAACAGTTTTCTACATCAACTGATCTGTTTTAAAAAAAATAACATTTCTACTTTTAACGCTTTCATATTTGTTGTGAACTGTTTCACAGATCGTTTATTTTTGCTTCCTCACATTCTAGCTAAAATGCTATTGTGCCTTAATTGTTTGCTGTGCACTGTAGGGTAGCATGATGGCACTCAGCTGGTCATCTTGTCTAAGGCACTGTGACGTGCTCTGCTTTTCAGGGGTTGAAAATGAAGACAACTGGCATGGAAAGCCTATGCCGAAAGACAAAGTTGAATCCATCATCAATGAAATCCAGAATCGGATCCAGACCAATAAGAAGATATGCCCTCTGGTTCCCACGGCAGATGCACCAAAGATCAGCATTTCAGGCATAGCCTTCCCTTCTCCACCAAATTATAAGATTGGCGACAAGGTGAGGCGCTGCTATAGGAAATAAATACAAAGATTTTAAAAGTGAACCTCATGCTTTAATCTAGTGGTTGGCAAATGTTTTCAGTTGAAGGTCCGACCAATTCGCTCATGAAACAAGTGCAGATTTAGGAAAGTAGTGTACATTTCAAGAATAACTAGGACAGAAAATACATAATTCACCCTTACTGACCTTCAAGCTTGGTTTTCTGTTTCTAAGATAGCTAGTCACCAATTTCTTTCTTTCTTACCCTAACTGGTATTCAGACCGAGCCCCAGCTACTGCTCCAAGGGGTCCAGCCCCACATTTTGGGAACCATTGCCTTTTCTTTACACTTAAAGGAGAAGGAAAGGTTAAAACTAAGTAAGCCTTATCAGAAAGGTCCATCTAAATATACCAGTAACCCCCCAAAGTAATGTTGCTCTGAGTCCCCTGTCAAAAGAAACAATGCATTTCTTTCCTTCTATTGTGTACTCATGGGCTTCTGTATCAGACTTCCTGTTTTCATCTTAAACCTCATTGCCCTGGGCAAAAGCATGCTCAGTTTGCTCCTCTTCCCCTGCCCTTCTCTACTGTAATCTGAGTCCAGAGCAGGGAAAGACTCAGGCAGGAAGTGATGTCACACCATGTTAATACTGCAGCTCCTATCCTAAACAAACAGTGTTTCTAGAGCTTTTTACACAGGTATAGTAAAACATTCTACAGAATAAATATAGCATTCTAGCTTGCACTATTGCAGCTAATCTATTGGCAATAAAATGCCTTCCTAGCTTTCCTTCTCCTTTAAGCTAATGGTATAACACTTTACTTGCAGATTGCAACCCGCAAAGCTTACGGTTTGGCTCTTGCTAAACTGGGGCATGCAAACAGCAGGGTTATTGCCCTCGACGGAGACACAAAGAACTCCACTTTCTCGGATATCTTCAAGAAGGAGCACCCTGACCGCTACATCGAATGCTTCATTGCTGAACAGAACATGGTAATCTGACAGTGCATGTAGTAACTATGTGAGCGCACTCGCTGGCCTTCCTATGAATAATTGCCTGGTGCACAGTCCTCTAGGGAGACGGCACTCCTTGAAACTCACTGTAGAGAACCAAAAGGAGGAACTGGCACACAGGAGCGTATGCAATAGGGGTTAACCCCTTACGTGTTAACGTCACAGTGATGCACAAATGTGCATCACTGTGACGTTAATAAACACGTAAGGGGTTAACCCCTATTGAATCTGACAGTGCAGTCTGTACTGTTTACTTGCTAAATTGCACATTGGTGCATTTCTGCTTAAGATAACTGCTGTTTTACAATGGCACTGGAATGCATTATTAAAAGCTAGCAACCGTAATGGACCTGGATGTCATTGGGGAGTTTGTATATGAATTGCTTTCCTAAACAAATGCAGTCTGACAGGTTGTTATTGCAAAAATGTGTACTACTACCACTATACTACTACAACATTACTTAACCCTTTAATTGACCAGTTAAAAAAAAAATACTGTGGATTTTTTTTTTTTTTTTTTTTTTAATGAGGTGTGTTTGTTCCTAAAATGCAAGTACTTTTTTTTTTTTTCTAGGTAAGTGTGGCTATGGGTTGTGCCACACGGGGTCGCACAGTTGCTTTTGCCAGCACGTTTGCCGCCTTCCTCTCCAGGGCTTATGATCACATTCGCATGGGGGCCATTTCGCAATCCAACGTCAATCTCTGTGGCTCTCACTGTGGAGTCTCTATTGGTGAGTGACTATTGGTGCAGCTAATCTGATTCTTTCTTTATCATCTTAACTTATCAGTGGGAATGTGGCGTCTTTATGTA
This sequence comes from Xenopus laevis, assembly GCF_017654675.1. Taxonomy (NCBI): domain Eukaryota; kingdom Metazoa; phylum Chordata; class Amphibia; order Anura; family Pipidae; genus Xenopus; species Xenopus laevis. The sequence goes on from NC_054385.1 coordinate 21,693,696, forward strand.
AGGCAGGGTTGCCATGTCTTGATATTAAATGTGGCTTAACTGTATCTAACATGATTTAAACCTTGACTGAATGTTGGAAGATGCTCTTGTGTTGGATTCCAGTAACATCTGTGAATCTTAAGTCCATCTACATTGATACTTTCTTTGTAATGTAAACTCTTATACCACCAAAATGAAAACGTTTTAACTTTCCCAGTTAACTATATGAGGAGGACTGTAAATCTGGGTGAGTAGTCATGAAGGGGTGGTTCTTTAAGTGAAATTGGAATCTGAAGTATAGTATATAAATAGTGTTGGCATTTAACTGTTGGTATATACAATATCTTGCTTATATCAAGAACTAGCCACAAGGTGGCAGGGCACATTATAAGGACAGATCGCAGTTTCGTCTGCAGTCTACAAACGCCTGCCCCCTCTCCTCTACACCACCTGTCATTAAGTGTGTGTCTTGCAAAGCAGCCTTGGCTGTGTTTGCTTATTTCACACATTCAAGGCATCGTTTAATAAGCTGGCAGGGTGTAACTAACTTCCTATTCTTAGGTCCGTGCTTGCCCACTAGATTTTATATGTAAAGCCAGTGACATTCTGATCAGAAAACAAATTGATTTTGGCCTTAACTGGAGGATGTCAATGCATAATGGCTTTTGCTTTTACAAATGTGAAGCCAACACGCACAGTAATTAGATTAAAAGGCGTGGTTCACCTTTTTAGATGTTTAATATATTCTAGAATGGCCAGTTCTCTAATCAACACTTTAATTAGCCATTTATTTTTTCATAGGGTTTTTTTTTTTTCATTGAAAAACAATGCTCTGTAAGGCTACAAGTTTGTTTTTGTTTCTTTTAAAGTCTTTCTATTCAGACCCTATCCTATTCATATTCCAGTCTCTTATTCAAATTAGTACATTGTTGCTATGGTAATTTGGAGATTAGCTGGATAAAAAGCTAAATTCAAAAAAAAATCTCTACATCATACTAAGTTACTGAAAGGGGAATGACCCCTTTAAACACAATGCTTTGTCTTTAATGCATGAAGACTTGTGTTCCTGCATCCGTAATGCAATTTACTGCTGTTAGAGGGACATATAAAGGGCATGCATTTATCGCTCTTTATTACCATAGTACAGGGAGTGCAGTGCAATAATAGTGACTATGTTGGAAAGCTCAAGCATGCTTTCAGGCAGCCACCATCCCAGATTTAAATTGCCCTGTTTTTTTGTATTAGTAGCTTGGTTTTCTTTATCTGGTTTTGGTTTTTTTTTTTTTTTTTCCTAGAAATTAATTTTATGTATCTCCTGTCTCTGGTATTTTGGTCTGGCAGCTCAGTAAAACTTTTAAGCTTCAATATTAGAAAAAAAGTTATAAATGGAAAGTAATTGTAAAAAGTCTGAACATGCTACTGCTTATTAGACATTTATTTTATTATCCTACATTAGGCTTGTCCACATTATCAAGCTGGATACCAAACTTGCTAACATATTACAGTATACAAAGTGCCCCCCTCCACTACTGATTGGTGGAACCTTTATAATGTTTCAATGTCCCAATTCTATATTTGAGAAGCATTTAATAAGCACAGAGATTTTGAGCCAAGCATTCTGGTGTCCATTATAAGTGCTGTTCCCCCTGTGACAGGCTTACTGGCAGCTGCTCTGAAATGTCTGCAAGCGAGGCAGCGCAGGTATGTTGCAATGCAGCAAGAAAAAAAAAATAGTATGCTTCCCCCCCCCCCCAACTGAACTACACTCGGTGACACCTGTCTGGGGCACACAGTGATCTTCTGCCTTGTGGAGCAAAAATGCATAATTGCAAGACCATCCACCCCCTTTGTGCTCTGATGGGCTGGTTCAGACATCTGACTTCCTTTTTTATTTTTTTTACTTGCAAGGCAGCCTTAAAAAGAGAGGCTGCAATATTCTGAAGTGCTGAGTGGAACATGGTCATATAACGCATATCGTATTGCAGAATCTGCTAACATTTATGGGTGGTGCTCTATCTGGGAACCTTGCTGCAATCCTTGGTATCCGTAATCTGTGTGGATCTCCATAAAACTTCAACCATTTAGCACAAATGCTTCTGTGTGTGCCATCTTGATTTCCTATGAGTATATGAGCGGAACATGGAGTGCAATGCAGAATTTCTGACTATTAATACTAAATTATGTTGCTTTAAAAAAAAGAAAAACGGAAAAAATACCGCCGCAGCACCTTTCTCAAGGCATGAGTGAGCCTGAAACCTTGTCTGACCTAATAAGTAAAATTTTTCACTTTTGCAACACAGATGCTGCAGCAGTATTTTTTTTTTTTTTCTTTTTCCTGTATGTCTATGTAACACCTGGCAAGGGCTTCTGTACTGCTCTGCACCCACTTCACAAGTTCATATAAGGTGGTTGAAGCACACAATACTTTTAGTACTTTTTTTTTTTTTGTGTGTGACGTATCCCCTTAAACTATTCTTCATTGCTGTGCATTGAATGTGAAGCCATTTATGGATGCAATTTTTTTTCCGGGGTGTTGTGTTTGACATACACAAAGCAAAAACTGATGAAAGCTCTAAGAATAATGCTCCGTGTAAGTCTCTAGTGACAGCTGATAGGCTGTTAAGACTGTTAGAGGATGCTGAGATGTGTCACAGAAAGTCATGCAGTTAGGTGCTCTCAGCTGTTCCCTCTCCAGTTTCCTACAGTTCACACACTTGCCCTATAAGGGAAATACACCATGCAAAAACAAGAACTCTCTATATAGATTTATTAGATATTCTAGTAGTAAAGGTTACTCAGAAGCATTAAGTTCAAACCTATATCTAGGTCCTCCACAGCATAGCTGTAATGCATAAATGGGAAAACATTTAGGATAAAGATGTACCAGCTTTGCACACCATTCAGGGGCATTTTTCTGGAAGGGAGGGGGGCAGCCCAGTGTGAGCAGCTTGATTATCAAGTATGGTGCTAATTTAGCCGTTATTTTGGATCTGAATGTAGGTCCTACCATCCGTCCACCTCTGCGGTGTTTTAATTGTTTTTTATGGACACGGTCCAGCGCTGTGTGCTTACATGCAGTGAATTTGTCAGTGTGGTTGTGGGGTATCACGTGGTTTATGCGTTAAGAGTTCATATTTTTAAATGGCATTATTAAAAGTTAAATTTTAGATAGCCTTATTGGTGCACAAGACTGGAGCAGGTGTTCTGAACTGGGTTGCAGAGGGGCGGGGCCTGATGCTCTTGGCTAGCTGGGGGCACGGCTCCAATCCTAATGTTTCTATTTAATCAATGAAGACGTTTCACTACTCATCCGAGCAGCTTCTTCAGTTCAACTGACTGGTGTGGGAAGTTCTCTGCATATAAACTCTTCCACTAATCCATTTACAATGGCACATTGTAACTCTTCAAAGAGGTGTTGATTCTGTGTAGTTGTGATAGGATTATCCAATGTGTCATGCATAATCCTATGGATAATCCTATCACAACTACACAGAATCAGCACCTCTGTGAGTTTCTTCAGATGTCACCTCTTTGAAGAGTTACAATGTGCCATTGTAAATGGATTAGTGGAAGAGTTTATATGGCGAGAACTTCCCACACCAGTCAGTTGAACTGAAGAAGCTGCTCGGATGAGTAGTGAAACGTCTTCATTGATTACTCAGCAAGTCCAGTTGTTTTTAGATTGACCTATACTAGATATACTATGACCTGGATGAAAAATCTTCATAGTTATTGATCAATACAATTCTAAAAATCCCATAGGAATTAATAGAATGTGGGTGAGTTTTTTTTTTTTTTGTTTATGTTTTTTTATATTTAAGAGACACATTTTGATAAATCTGCTTCTTGGGTTTTGGCAATGAGCTAAAGCAGTGCTGTCTAAGATCTAGAGGGCCAATTAATTCTCATACAGCATACTTGTTCATGCCTTCTTCAAAAAGCAGATTTATGATTCCAAGGCAGTCTATGTATGTAGCAACTTGCTGTAATGTTGCACTGTATGGAAACCTCATATGCCATCTTTTCAGCATGTTTAGATGGTACTATAGTGATAGTCCATGAGTCTTGTATGTGTTCTTTAGGTGAGGATGGGCCCTCTCAGATGGCTTTGGAGGATCTTTCAATGTTCCGTGCTATTCCAACTTGTACAGTCTTTTATCCCAGTGATGGAGTTTCCACTGAGCATGCTGTCTTTCTATCAGCCAACACTCCAGTAAGTGCACTTCATCGAACTACATAATCTCATTAATTCATCTGTCTGGGATGGGAGTACATCTGCAATGCACATATGCAGGTTAGTCGTGGCTGTCTTGGGGAATGATGAATGTTAAAGATTCCAAAATTTCTTTCTCTTATACTTTGCCAAACTGATCAAAACAACTATTCTCCTGCAGGCAGGCATTTTTACCAGATTGTATACCGTATAACCCCTATACCAAGGTTACATGTCTCTTCTTAGCCAGATTTCTTGTGACCATTAATATTATCTTCTTAGGGTATCTGCTTCATCCGAACCAGCCGTCCAGACACTGCTGTTATATATTCTCCAGAGGAGAAGTTTGAAATTGGGCAAGCAAAGGTAACTCCTAACAGGACGAATTTTATATAGCACATGTATGTAAATTAGTAGCTTAATCCTACACTGGTGAAGCTCAATAGTTTTGACTATTAAACCATGTGTGTTATGTACTATAAATTTGACTAAATCAGGTGGTGCGCCAGAGCAGCTCCGACAGGGTAACCGTTATCGGTGCTGGAGTCACTTTACATGAGGCCTTGGCAGCAGCTGATGAACTTGCCAAACAAGGTAAAGTGTGTTTGTCCTATTTCCAATATCTAAAAAGCATTCAGAATTATAAAATAAGCACATTTTTTAAAGAAGTTTAGCTTAACTTTTAACACCCCTCCCCTCATATATTGGAAAAATCACATTTGTAATTTTGTCTCATTGTGTATGTTATGAATGCAGCAGAGATGACCATAAACATTCTTGTCTTGACATGGCAGCCAATACGATCTTTTACTTTTAAACAGATCAGCAGTGAATGCAACCTTCTGATTGGTTGTTATAGATTACTGAAATTTGTGCCAACTTAAAGTATTTCTAAAATTATTTTGCATCTGAAGCTGCAGTTTAAAATGCTTTCTGGTCGTTTGGTGTAATTTTTGGCTACCACAAAAAATGATTACTCGGTTGGGCTACATTTTTATTACTTATGTTTTTGTACAGGTCATCTTCTTGTCTGTATTTCAAACCACTGCCTAGTTGCTAGGGTAAATTGGGCAATTTGAAAATCTTACAATATCACTGCCTACATCATGCTAAATTAACCTTAAGCAATACTGTTTTCACTAACTGGAGTCTTGTATTTTAAAGAGTCTGTGTGAATGCTTCTTTTGCCCTGTATTCAGGCATCAATATCCGTGTGATTGACCCTTTCACCATTAAACCATTGGATGCTGCAACCATTCTGTCCAGTGGCCGGGCAACAGGCGGACATATAATTACAGTGGAAGATCATTACAGAGAAGGTAAAACTACTAGAGTTTTTGAAAGATGCCATGTGCGTGTGCCTTGTAGCAGTTACAGCTATGGGGCTGTCTGTAATTACTGCTAAATAAGTTGATCTACAATATACTCTATGGAAAAGGCTTCAATATTTCTTACCAGTTTCTATTTAAGTGGGAATATTAACTGGCAAGCCAAATAGTATGGCACCCCACCAAAAAAATAAAAACTGTACCAGTGCATTAAACCCTAAATAAATGACTGAAATGCTGACTGATTTTTAATGTCCCCATTCTTTTTAGGTGGAATTGGAGAAGCCGTCTGTGCTGCAGTTGCAGGAGAACCAGGGTTTATTGTCCAGACCTTGGCTGTGCGTGGTGTGCCCCGAAGTGGAAAGCCAACTGAACTTCTAGACATGTTTGGCATAAGTGCTAGATGCATTGTTGAAGCTGTTAAAACTACTTTTGCAAATTAATCCCTGGCCAAGCCTCTGTTTGCCTGAAGCTGAATCATTCTTCAGGCCCTTTAACAAATGTTTAAACATCCGCTTCTTCCATTCACCACCTGCACTACCTCCATCTTTACACATTCAAAACTGTGATGTTTGTCTGTTAATGCCCTTTGTCACTAGCTGGTTGCTAGAATCCTAACAGTCCAAGCTGTCTCCTGTTTCACTCTCTCCCTCAGCACCTGTCCTAATAAAGAGAGGAATGTCAACCATTTGTGCCTGATTTTGTATTGTTTTCATCACAGCCATCGTAAAGTGTCTAGCATGCAAACATGGCTTTGAAACTACTGCAGTTCAAAAGAAACTGAAAATCGGATGGGGAGGAGTTTATTCAACATGGAATTGTTTTCATGGCAATAAGTACCCCCCCCTCAAAAAAAAATAAATAGAAAAAAATAAAAAAAATACTATACTACAAGCATTCTTTCATTATGGACTACAATTTGAAGTCTGCAATATCTGGAAAGCAAAGGTTAAGAAACGGGAATCTAAAGGAATGTATTGTTTTTTGGGGGGGGGGTTAAGGTATTTTAAAACACAAACATGGAAACCAACACTGTTTCTCATATGTAATGTTGTTGGAAGCGAAGGGGTGGGGGGTCAACATTTAGGCCCAGAAAAACGTTAACTCCAAAGACTCTGAACCACTTAAAGGGATACTTTACCCCCCAAAATGAATACTTAAGCAGCAGATAGTTTATATCTTAAGTGGCATATCAAAGAATCTTACCAAACTGGAATTTATATATTTAAGTAAATCTTGTCCTTTTACATCTCTTACCTTGAACCACCATTTTGTGATGGTCTGTGTGGTGCCCCTGAGATCACCTGACCAGAAATACTACAACTGTAACAGGAAGAAGTGTGGAAGCAAAAGACCGAACTATTATCTGTTAATTGGCTCATGTGACATAACATGTATGGTTTGTTTGTGTGAACCATGAATCCTAGGATCCCAGGGGTCGGCCCTTATAATATTATTTTTCGGCCCTTATATTATTATTTTTTTTATTTATTTTTTAATGAAAATGGTTTATTTACATGAAGCAGGGTTTTATATATGAGCTGGTTTATGCAACTTTTTTTTTTTTTTTTTTTTATAGACCTCTCATTGTTGGGGGGGAGGGGGGTATAGTTCCTTTAACTAGTAAATGAGTGTACTTTGCCTCATTCTGGAGATTTGACGGAACTGGAGTAAATACTACGCATCCTTCTTAATCCTACTTGCAGCCAATCAGATATTTGGCTTTCTTAGCGGTCTCCAGTAGACTCCATTTTATCCGAATCCGAACCTTTAAAAATTATTCTGTTTTTCTCTAATAATAAAACCATAATAATTAATCCTTATTGGAAGCAAAATCAGCTTATTGGGTTTATTAAATGTTTACATGATTTTCTAGTAGACTAAAGGTGTAATGATCCAAATTATGAAAGGATCCATTCTCCGGAAAACCCCAGGTCCTGAGCATTCTGGATAACTCGTCCCATACGTATACAAACATGCAGAATATAATGAAATCAATTAAAATGCTACAGTTGACTGATCAGAATGAATGTTTTATTGGATGCTATAGGTTACAAATTGAGAGGAACACTACTGCAGTTCTGAGAATGACATCCTGGAATGGAGTGGCACGTTTCTTTTTGCACATCACCCATATTTCTTTGGAAAATAAAATTTAAGTGTCCGAAAAATGAATGATGGCTGTGATATATTGACTAAACCAGGGTCATATTTTGTTATAACACCTCTGTTAAGGTATGCATCGCATAGTATGGGGGTGTATAACCTGCCAAATAATTGAACTTTCTAGATGGCGGAACTAAAGAGAAGCAGAACATTGGTAAAACTGGAAAATTACACTTGCTTTCATAGATTTTATCCAGTAAATACCATCCTGCCATCAAAACTGTTTAAATGTAGCCGATCTCCCTGGGAAGGTTAAGAAACAAGCAGTATGTTTTAGAACTCAGATTTATTTTGTGCATAAATCACGTTGGATTACAGTGCATGCAAGCAACACACTGGGATTTGGAGTGAGTGTGTACATAGAGATGGCTGCTGTCGTAATAATGGTCCTGTTCAGACACTTTAAATCCCTCCATTCATGATCCTGTTTGGCAGAAATTTTAAAACTGGTCTTAAGGAACAAATAATTAAATCATAAAAGACATTGAGTAAGTTGAAGGCTCTGGCACTCCTGTTTTGGGGAATACTATACCTAGGAGGAGTGTTCTGTATGCATAGTAAGGAGCTTTAGTTGTATTTTGTACTGTCTGTATAAACAGAGTAGACCTTTGTTAATTCTTCATTCCAAATATTTTTCCATTGATCCTGTTTATGCTTTCATAATATATAATGTAATGCACCCCTTAAAACATAGCAACTGCTTTCCCATGTGTTCCCATAATAAATCTCTGCCTCTGCTTAAATATTCAGAGTATTGGCACCATCTCAATTAATCTTATCCCCTGGCGATTTCACAAATGCATGCAAAGTATTCACATTACACTGGGGACGGTCATTTAAAGAGTTTAAACATTCCGGGCAGCCACAGAAATTAGGGAGGGAACCAATATGACACAATAATCTGATCCTAAGAGCTGAAGATAGAGATGAGGAGGCCCACCCTAAGGGGAATATGTTTGTGTCTCAAACATGCAACCCAACAGCCCTAGTGGAACTATAACTCTTTCCATTGCCTTGTTGGCTCGGACTGGACGCTATTGATGTATGAACAGTACAGTTGTCATAGAATGTGTCCTCTATGATATTAGGGTCGTCTATGCTATAATTTATATACAGTAATAGTTGCAAGGTGCCCTATTTAAATTAAATATTTCAGTGTTGTAGAATTTTTTTGGTGTTTTATAAATATGTGTTATTACTAATTATATATATATATATATATATATATATATATATATATATATAGTATTGTATATACAGGTATCGGATCTGTTATACAGAATGCTTGGGAGATTTTTGTATTTTTCCGTAAATTGGATCAACTAAAAATCATTTAAACACTAAATAAACCAAAAAGGATTGTTTTGCCACCAATATGGATTGCTGCAGCTTAGTTATCATCAAGTACAATTTACAGTACTGCCAGGGTCGGACTGGGGCTGCCACATCAGGGCTCCCGCACCCCCAAGGGCCACCCTCCCAAGTTGCAAACCCACCTCTGTCCCACCACCCCCTGCCTACTTGTCATCTTTATGTGATCGGGCAGGCGGAGGTCAGGAGGGGTCAGGCTCTGTGGAGTGGGTCTGGGCCGCTGGGCCCACTGGTTTTTTTCCTGGCGTCCTGCTGGGCTAGTCCACTGAGTACAGTGTTGAACTTGGATGTCAGAGGCCTTAGACCGCAGGCCCACTATAATATAATACACAAGTTTCAGTCATGTGACAGAAATGACATCCCGAAGCTCCGCTTATTACCAATAACTTCACTAAGCACTGTTTATAGGGATATAATTTACAGGTTATTCATGGCTCCTGTGTATTATATAGTGAATAAAGTACCCCCTCTTGTAAAATATAAGGATATTATAAGTTACCGAGGAGTTTCATGACCAAAGGCCAAGTGTTTTTATACAGGTCATGGAACTCCGAGGTAACTTCTAATAATCTCATATTTTGCAACTGGGAGTACTTTATTTATTATAATACACAAGTTTCAGTGAGTCATGTGACAGAATTGACATCAGAACTCACCGTTTATAAGGATATAATTTACAGGATATTCATGGCTTTTGTGTATTATAAGAATATAATACACCATAGCCATGAATATCTTGTAAATTATATCCCTAAAACCGGTGAATACTGATGTCATCAGTTATAAACGGTGAGTAGTGATGTAATTTCTGTAACATGACTCACTGAAACTTGTGTATTTAATAAATAAAGTACCCCGAAAATATGAGGATTGCAACCCTAAACAGGTTTCTAAAAACAGATCCAATACCTTTATTGGCCATAGTTGGAAAATGAATGAAAAATTGATTTAGAAAAATAGAATACTATTGGCAGAAATGATCAGATCTAGGGGCATATTTATCAATCAAATCTACTGCTTTTATATGGTATGGGACCAGTTATCCAGAATTCTCAGGACCTGGGGCTTTCTGGATAAGAGATCTTTCTGTAATTTGGCTCTTTATACCTTAAGTCTATAAACATTAAATAAACCCAATAGGCTGGTTTGCTTCCAATAAGGATTAATTATATCTTAGTTTGGATTAAATACAGGTACAAGGTACTGTTTTATTACTACAGAGAAAAAGGAAATCATTTTTTAAAATTTGGATTATTTGGATAAAATTGACTCCATGGTAGGCCAGGGGGGAGGTAGGCCAGGGGGCAGGAGGGAGGGGGCAACACAGGGGAGGCGCCGAAGGGATTTAGTTCTCCCTTAAGGGTAGTACAGTCACAGACATCCAATCACAATGGTTACATTGAACTTTTTCAGATGTTGTTTGAGATTGGATATCTGTGAAATTATATTGGATACTCAATTCCAAATTGTCAAGATTTTTTAATTAATAAATGCCTGTTGTGCATAAACTCTATTAAATAATTGACATGAATTCTGAATCACTTTATATTTTACAGTCAAATTAATATTTTCAATATGTCATGTAAGTATAATAAGGGTTCTCTTCTTTACTGCCTCATGGCAACTAGACAGACTCTGACACAAGCTAAGAACTAAGCTGTTAACCTTGCAAAAAAGACAACAAAGAGCCTCCTGGCACTCTAGGAAATCAACAGGGCCACAGATATGAAAGTAAAAATACATTTTTAATTGAATTTTGTGTCCAGTAAGGTCTATGGAGATGGCTGGACGTTTTTTTTGCTCCCAAGCTGAGGGTCTGGGGTCGGTGCACCTGGACCACTGATTCTAATTGGTTATTTATGTACATTGTTTAATTGTGGGACCTTTATTTTTGATCTAAGAACTAAGCTGGCTGTACATGCCCAGGTTGGGTAGGGCAGTTTCACCAACCATACTGCCCGCTATCTGGGAATATTTGTCAGCTCAGTGTTTGTTTCAATAGACCATCCATCAAGATCATTGTTGAATTTTCTAAAAAAAACATTTAATTTTCTGATGCATATTATCGGTGTGGATGGGGGTATTGGCTGATTTTAAACAAATGGAATGATAGCATTAAGCCATCCATGTGTATGGTCATTCCTATTGTATCTGTCCTTTCATCCCACAGGCCAATTAATCAGATACCCTGATAGGTCATTCACTGCATGGCCACATTTAGCATGTTGCCTATGCCAATACTTGGCATCCCTCTCATCACAATCCCACTGACCTTAATCTGGCTGGAACCCCTACCTTTTAGACTGGTGGCATAAAGGGAGATTAGTTGGCAAGCGTCAAATCTTTGCTACTGTGGGCAACTAATCTCTCCAAAATGCCTTAATGCTGGCAAGAATACAAATCACTGGCTGGATGGAATATGTGTTGCTTTCGTTTTCCAAAGTCGTTCAAAGTTTCCTCATGAGTCAGATTCGGTCATTTATACAGGGCCTTGTATGCATCTACTTACGGAGTCATTAAAACATTTTTGAAGCACTAATACTCAAGTTGTGGTGTGCTACTGTGTACCTTGTACTTTGGATATTGCTGGACCTATGGTGGATGGTCCTTCCACTGCCTAGCACCCGACCCACAGAAAGGGTTTACTCACAGGTAGAAGCTCTTCATACTCAAGTGGATTTATAAAATGAGCCAACACACGGTACTTTCATATAGAGCACCACCATTTTTCTCCCTTGCACTGATATACTGTAGGCTGGGAACATGTGCAGTACAGACATCTCTAAATAAAGTTCTAGTTATGTGGGCCCACCCTGGAGAGAAGAATGTGATCAGAAGCTCTTATTTTCACACACCTGGACAGAGATAACCAATGAAATGAGAAATGTATCCTGTTAAGCTATATTGTTTATTTGCTAAATGGGGGAAATAGATAAAAATTTATAAAACTCTTAACATGGATAACCAAGGCAATGTACCCCAACTGAACTTATAAGGAAGAAGTTGCTGAAGAGAGATTGTTGCACTACTGGTGTTCAGATAGTATCAGGTGGTAACACTTGGGGATTCACTCTTGTGGACAGCTAAACAGAATGTGGCAGTTAGTAAAGATGGAATGTTCTGTGTATAAAATTAGGTAGGACTGACTATTTAAGGGTAAACCTAACTAGGTATAGATTATATATTCCCTTAAAATACAGTACAACCAAAAAACAGATTGCTCTGGTAATACCTAATAAAGTTATTAATTTCTGAATCCAGTATTAACCAAGGGAATGTCAGTGTTTGGTACCAGCAGTAGGCACAAAGGCAGATCAGGTTTTGTGTAGAAAGTGAAATTGTCTGCAAAAGGGAATGTAAATTGCCTGCAGGATTTGGGGTTTGTCAGGATGTCAGCGCTTACAGAGATAAAGTTGGAACGGCTTAGGCAAAAAAGCTTGTTGGTTGTGGTCATGTACCAGGGGGCAGTTATGTGGAATCAAAGGTTGCAGGTATTAGGTATAAACAATGTTAGGTAATCTATATACAGGACTGTTTTTGAAAAGTCCACCATCATTACTTTCTATCAAAGGATATCAGCAACATCCCCTATTGAGGCATTCCATTAGAATTTCTTTACAGCAACCTAAGACCAACATACATTTCCATTGTTTTCTACCTGGTCCTTGTCTTCTGATCTCTGGCAATGCATGGCCTTGGTTTGTGTGTGAGCAGTTCAGGTCTGGACTGGGAGTCAAAATAGGCCCTGGCATTTCAAGTGCACAGAGGCCCAAACAGCCCCCCACCTGCTGAATAAACAGTGACTGCCTATGGGATCTTACTGCAGCTCATCTGGCATTTACCAAAACCCACAGATGCCAGTTCTGGCCTGGAGCAGTTTATGGGTACCAATGGCAAGGAAAAGTGCAGCCTCTCGTTCCCTGAAAGCTTTAGAAAGCCAAAATTACCATAGGCATATGAATAAGGCTGTCCCTGTTAAGCAGCCAGAAATGGATATTTCTTCTATCTTAAACAAAAGGGTTGCTAGACTAATCTCTGCAGTGTGTGTATGTTTTTTGACATTTTAGATGTGATCCTATGCTCAGCCCTGAGTGAGCCAAGTTGATTGCATATACGCTCAGTTTATATGCAATCAATTTATGTTCTGCTTGTGTTTGCTACTTGTCTATGCCTCACTGGATATGAATTAATAGAATAGACTGGCAGGGCTTGATTTACATAGTGGGTGCCCCTAGGCCCGCTGCCGTTCATCGCCCCCCCCATCCCTCCCCTTTATACATGTGCATTTTCATCATTGAGACCAGAAAAATGAAGATTGGCACACATTCCCAGTGTTTCTGAACCAATGTGGGTTTGGTTGGGCAACATACCACCCTTGGCTCGGGCCTTGGTGGCCTTTCCACAAATCTGGGCCTGTAGACTGGGCTGCATTTCTTCTTGTGTTCCCCTGTGGTGGAATGCATGAAAGATCCACGGTTCTTCTCAAACTGCAAATTGTTTTACGTTATCCTCATTTGCCATTGCAACAGATACAACCAGCACAAATGTTTCAGTAGGAGCACTTACCGGACATCACTTGGCTCCAGCGTGCTAAACGTCATAGTTCATATCCAAGTAAGTGCAAAAAACGGAGCACCAAGGAAGCCAGTGTAGATTCCCTGTGTGTATTTCTTTTTACAAATTTAAAGGTGCATTGCAGCGACAAATGGATTTTTAAATAAAGTTATGTTCAATTTTTCTAAATATGTTAAAGGAGACATATTTTATGATGAAAATCCTTTTTGACACATGTGCGTGACTATTGGGCGCTGTGACCGGCCAGTTTTCAATAAATCAACCCAAGTTGCTAGTGAATTGTCCTCTATGCCTGTTAGTGAATTAGTGATGAAGATTATTTAATACCAGTGTAAGTGATTATGAGGGGCTAATCCTTAATGGCTGTATTTAGAAGCTGCCAAGGGAAGAGGTGTCATGTTCAGCCTCTTTGTAATTGAACTCGGACAGAATTCTCGATTCGTTCAGTTACAGTATACGGCACTATTGGGCATGCTGGCTATCATAAAGCTATTTTCCTGTGAATTAAAAATATTGATGTCTGTTATAATAATACATTTGTTCAGTACTGAAACCCCTTATGTTTTAAGATAGACTGACAGATAGTCAGACTGACAGACATAGATTCAGAGAAAGTCACGCACACGCACATATAATATGGATAACCTGCACCCATCAAGACAGGACAATATATATTTATATACAGGTATGGGATCCATTATCTGGAAGCCCGTTATACAGAAACCCTTTGTCCAGAAAGGCCATTTCCCATAGACTCCATTTTATCCAAATAATCTAAATTTCTAAAAATGATTTCCCTTTTCTCTGTAATAATAAAACCGTATTTGTACTTGATTCAAACTAAGATATAATTATGACTTATTGGAAGCAAAATCAGCCTGTTGGGTTTATTTAATATTTACACGATTTTCTAGTAGAGATGAGAATCCAAATTACGGAGAGATCTGTTATCCGGAAAACCCCAGGTGCTGAGCGTTCAGGATAACAGGTCCCATATATACCATAGATAGATAGATAGATAGATAGATAGATAGATAGATAGATAGATAGATAGATAGATAGATAGATGAAGAAGTTTTTAAAGATAATGAATTAGACTAATGGATCTGAACTTTCCCAAGATATTACTTTCACTCCTATAACTGAATTCTCAATCCTTTAGTTATGTGAGCAGAGCAGCATTGACCCATATTTCCTCATTGCCGCACTGGTAGTTTCTTCAAATCTTAAATGATTAAGTGAATGCTGAACATGACACCTCTTAGTTTAACAGCCCAGTAATCCCACTGGGAAATCAGGAGGAGTGTTATTAAGTTACACTTATGTGCACAGACAGAACACATGGCTCTCTTCCAGCAAACTTTATTTTGGGTACTGAAAGAAAAAAAAAAAAAAAAATATATATATATATATATATATATATATTTAAGACAGCGACATTTTGTGCATACTGCTACTAAAAAATGCCTTACCCTTTAAACAAAACAGGGATTGTTTGTCCATATATTGCAATATATTTAAGCTGGCCAACTACGTCAAAGTCATCCCATATCTGGCCAGTCCTATGCTCAATTTTATCTGATTCATTAAGAATTCTATTGCTTCATTATACATTTTACAAAGGGACTTGGTTTTACCTGCAACTTAACTTGCTGCTTTCAAAGTAAACGTCCATACTTGGCTGCCCTTTTATTAGACACCAGTGGGATCACCTGACTATAGCTGGGAAGGGTGGGAGCTACAACATGGAGCTAGTCACTGCTCCTGTATAAACTATAACAAACAAGGGAAAGTTGTGCTCACAACTATTTTTTAAAACCATTAGGCGGGGGTGCAATGAGGCTGTGACCACAAAATACATATAGTCAAATACAAGAGTCCTCTGCACTCAACCCATTATCAATATATTTAAGACAGCGACATTTTGTGCATACTGCTATGTTTTGTTTAAACGGTAAGGCATTTTTTAGTAGCAGTATGCACAAAATGTCGCTGTCTTAAATATATTGATAATGGGTTGAGTGCAGAGGACTCTTGTATTTGACTATATGTATTTTGTGGTCACAGCCTCATTGCACCCCCGCCTAATGGTTTTAAAAAATAGTGGTGAGCACAACTTTCCCTTGTTTATATATATATATATATATCTATATAAAAATACTTGTGGTTTCCGCACTCCACTGAATAAAGCAATATACCCAGGTGCTACTCAAGTACAAAATATCAATAAATTTTCCAAAAGAGAATGAGTGCACACTGGGAGCATTTAATTAGATTATTTTAAAATCATAATTTTATTTAAGTTAATTAAAAACAGGCCGATGTTTCGGTCCACATCTAGGACCTTTTTCAAAACCATGTATGTTTAAAATCAAACCTTTAAATAGACCAAAGAGAAGGAAGGAAGAAGCACTCACCCAATCACGTACACCAGATCAGATTCAGGTGAAATTAAAGAGGAAGCCAATCACCAGCATGTATTATTACCCATGTGACTAGGATAAAGCACTGTGAAACCCTGTGAGGCAGACAGGCACAAAAAGAAAAAATAAATAAAGTACCAGAGTAAATTATAGAAAAAACAGAAACCTGCACATACAGTTTTGTTACAATTTGTAGATGCATGTCACTCAAGCATTATACAATGTATCAAAATATTCACAAATGTTTAAACAAAAAATGATTAAGTAAAAAGCACACAATGTAGCACAATATGGCAAAAAGAATATCTCACCTCTGCTGTAAAAAGCACGTTAAGGGGCAATTTTCATTCAGGCCTAAAGGGGCCAAAGTATTTAGCTTTTTTATCCAAAATACCTCACGCTGGAGTAAAGTATTGGAACGATCACCTCCCCTTCTAGGTGGTGGAATGTGATCAATCCCAATAAATTTAAAAGTGGGCAGTCTATGGCTTTTTTCCAGAAAATGTTTGGCTACCGGTTTTGTAGTTTTCCCATCCCTAAAGGCCGTACTTATTGCGGATCGATGGGCATCCATCCGGAGCCTAAGGGTCAGGTCCGTTTTTCCAACATAGGATAACCCGCACGGACATGTGATAAGATATATCACATGCGTGGTACTGCATGTAATATGATGTCTAATCTCCAACCGTTTACCTGTATGTGGGTGTGAGAATGATTGGCTAGGTGACATGTAGCGGCATGAGGTGCAAGTAGGGCATCTGAAACAGCCCGGTTTGTTACCCAGCCATGTCCGTGGTTTCACGGTATAGCAAAGAACAGGGTCATTTTTAACCAATAAATCCCTCAAATTAGTGCCCCTTTTGTAACATACTATTGGGGGATTTGGGATAGTTCTGCTTAATACCTTATCCGCCTGGATAATATTCCATTGTTTTTTGACAAACCTACCCATGTTCATCGTACCATGATTATACCTAGTACTAAACACCACATTGGGTTGTTCACCCCTAGAGGTAGTCCGGCCCAGGGAGCGATCCCTCGCTATACTCAAGGCATCATTTAACAATTTATCAGAATAGCCCCTGTCTTTAAAACGATTCCACATCTCAATGCATCTTTTGTATTTTTGGACTTTTCTTGAATTTATTTGATAAATACACCAAACTGACATTCCCCAAGAATGGAGGAATATATAGACCGAGCATGTTTTTCCACAGAGTATGCAGAAAATTGGCATATTACAGAGGCAGATGCTGATCGAGTATTATGGCAACAATCACAGAAAGACCTTCCCTGTAAAAGGAATGAGAAGGACATCATGGCGGAATGAGAGAGATTAAAGAGAAAAGAGGTCGATTTGGACTTACATGGCGTGTTCCTGTCGGATTACTATAGATCTCAAGTATTCCACGTGGCTTTCGTATTCATAATGTACCTACCATCGGCAGGTCTAACCCGGATTTTTGTAAAAAATGGATCAGTGTACTGAACCGATGTTCGTTTGATTTGATGATCCTCGTATTGGAGGAAGTGTCGGGTGACCTCACCAATGTGCGCAAAGCTTGCGCTACCTTTGAGGCGGAACATGCGGATCTACTGAAACCAGGTTCATCGTCTGACCTCCTGAGCCGCATCGGGACACAGATTGAGAATTACAAACAGGAGCTCCTTCGGTTCAAACGCGAGAAACTTAGACGGGTCAACGAGGACTACACCACGTTCCGCGTATACCGCTGGCTAACTGGTGAGCGACATCAAGGCCCCTACATCAACAGGTTCCGCAGAGCTCCACGACGTAAGTTGAACAAACCCCTTAATACCGTAGATAATAGCTCTGGGGACTCAGACGGAGATAAGATACTGTCAGGGGTGCGATCCACACCTGGGGCTGCTGGTGATAATGCCGATCATACTATGCCATCAAGCCCGGTTTTTTTAGAGGAGTCCCCCACAGTCTCCGACAGGCCCCCTTCGGGCCGTGGCAGAGGAGGTCAAAAAGGTATCCAACGAGGAGGGGGAAGAAGGGGCCGAGGTCGCAGAACCTAACGGTCCCTATTTATAATTTGTCTCACCATACCTTAACTGCATCTGAGACTAGTCTGCTTAATAAAGGACTGTCATTTGTCCCTTCTGGAAGATTTAACTCTCTCGATTGGGAAATAGATTGCTTTAAGTTTGGCCGTCTTCTAAATCTTAAAGATTATTTTAAGAATGCCAACC
Organism: Xenopus laevis; assembly: GCF_017654675.1. NCBI lineage: Eukaryota > Metazoa > Chordata > Amphibia > Anura > Pipidae > Xenopus > Xenopus laevis. The sequence goes on from NC_054385.1 coordinate 21,711,971, forward strand.
AGGACTCCTCGGCCATACAGCCCTTTAAGTTGAAAAGTGTGTTCACCCCTCCAACCGTTAATCCTGCAATTAAACTTTTCAAACAGTCGGTTGAGAATGAGGGGATGCTCCAAGCCTCTTCCAACGTATATCGAGACAATTTATCTAAGGATGAACGATTGGCGATTAAATCGCTTGCCAGTGACAACACGATTGTCATTCGCCCTGCGGATAAGGGTGGGGGAATCGTTATAATGAATTACTGTGACTATAAGGCTGATATTGTTAAGTTGCTTTCTGACTGTAATGTCTATGTTCGTTTATCTAGTGATCCATTATCACGCTTTAGAAACAAAGTACAAAGTGTGATTACTGATGCTTTGAATGAGGGTCTAATTAATTCCCAAGTAAAAGATTTTTTGATACATCAGCATCCCAAGTGCCCTATACTGTACACCCTCCCTAAAGTACACAAAAGCCTCACAAACCCTCCTGGCCGACCCATAGTGTCAGGTCGAGACTCTCTACTCCATCCAATTGGCATTTATATTGACTCCATTTTGAAGCCGGTGGTGTGCAACACACCTTCTTATTTGAAGGATACACACCATCTACTTGAGTGTCTTAAGGGCTTGACATTACCCAATGGAGGTCAATGTATGCTGGCAACCATAGACGTTGTCAGCTTATATACTATTATTCCTCATATTTTAGGGATGGAGGCGGTAAAAAAATCACTTGAGGAGTTGGATCAGTACAATGGTCCACCTATTTCATTTGTTATGCAGCTGTTGGATTTAACTCTCTTGCTCAATTATTTTCGCTTTGAACAAGATTATTTTTTACAGGTGGCTGGCACAGCGATGGGTGCGGCAATGGCACCAGCTTATGCCAACTTGTTCATGCACCAATATGAGCAACAATTTATTTTGCCAAAATACGGGGATAAGCTCCTCTTTTTTCGTCGCTATATCGACGATTTGATAATTGTGTGGGGTGGCACTGAGGCACAGTTCATTGAGATGGTTTCAGAACTAAATCTGATTGCGAGCCCTGTGCGTTTCACTTACGACATACACCCCCATACAATTAATTTTCTGGATGTTTCTCTCACCCTAAATGGCACTATAGTAGATTTTACACTATACCGCAAACCGACCGATAAGAATGTTTTATTACATTTCTTAAGTAGTCATCATAATTCGATGAAAAATTCTTTACCAATTTCCCAATTTTGCAGGGTTTTGCGGAACAATTCGACCACAACTAATCGGGAATTACAGCTGATTGAGATGTGGAATCGTTTTAAAGACAGGGGCTATTCTGATAAATTGTTAAATGATGCCTTGAGTATAGCGAGGGATCGCTCCCTGGGCCGGACTACCTCTAGGGGTGAACAACCCAATGTGGTGTTTAGTACTAGGTATAATCATGGTACGATGAACATGGGTAGGTTTGTCAAAAAACAATGGAATATTATCCAGGCGGATAAGGTATTAGCCAGAACTATCCCAAATCCCCCAATAGTATGTCACAAAAGGGGCACTAATTTGAGGGATTTATTGGTTAAAAATGACCCTGTTCTTTGCTATACCGTGAAACCACGGACATGGCTGGGTAACAAACTGGGCTGTTTCAGATGCCCTACTTGCACCTCATGCCGCTACATGTCACCTAGCCAATCATTCTCACACCCACATACAGGTAAACGGTTGGAGATTAGACATCATATTACATGCAGTACCACGCATGTGATATATCTTATCACATGTCCGTGCGGGTTATCCTATGTTGGAAAAATGAGACCTGACCCTTAGGCTCCGGATGGATGCCCATCGATCCGCAATAAGTACGGCCTTTAGGGATGGGAAAACTACAAAACCGGTAGCCAAACATTTTCTGGAAAAAGGCCATAGACTGCCCACTTTTAAATTTATTGGGATTGATCACATTCCACCACCTAGAAGGGGAGGTGATTGTTCCAATACTTTACTCCAGCGTGAGGTATTTTGGATAAAAAAGCTAAATACTTTGGCCCCTTTAGGCCTGAATGAAAATTGCCCCTTAACGTGCTTTTTACAGAAGAGGTGAGATATTCTTTTTGCCATATTGTGCTACATTGTGTGCTTTTTACTTAATCATTTTTTGTTTAAACATTTGTGAATATTTTGATACAGTGTATAATGCTTGAGTAACATGCATCTACAAATTGTAACAAAACTGTATGTGCAGGTTTCTGTTTTTTCTATAATTTACTCTGGTACTTTATTTATTTATTTATTTTTTCTTTTTTGTGCCTGTCCGCCTCACAGGGTTTCACATTGCTTTATCCTAGTCACATGGGTAATAATACATGCTGGTGATTGGCTTCCTCTTTAATTTCACCTGAATCTGATCTGGTGTACGTGATTGGGTGAGTGCTTCTTCCTTCCTTCTCTTTGGTCTATTTAAAGGTTTGATTTTAAACATACATGGTCTTGAAAAAGGTCCTAGATGTGGACCGAAACGTCGGCCTGTTTTTAATTAACTTAAATAAAATTATAATTTTAAAATAATCTAATTAAATGCTCCCAGTGTGCACTCATTCTCTTTTGGAAAATGTATATATATATATATATATATATATATATATATATAATACAGTAAGCAGGACCCGCACTCGTTCAAATTCAGTGAAATAAAAGTGTCTTTATTCACAGGTTCATTTTCCAACGTTTCGGTCCTCACTGGGACCTTTTTCAAGGATGTCCTTGAAAAAGGTCCCAGTGAGGACCGAAACGTTGGAAAATGAACCTGTGAATAAAGACACTTTTATTTCACTGAATTTGAACGAGTGCGGGTCCTGCTTACTGTATTGTATTACACTTTGACCAACGCACCAGCATCGATTGAAACAAATCCGGAAGGAGTGCATTCACTGAACCAACATTATATATATATATATATATATATAGGAATGAGACCACAAGTACATGCCACAAAACTGAGGCAACTTCTAATGTCTTTATGATATATTTGTTAACATATTAAAAATACAGTATTGGCATAATATTCCCATTTAAAGTTGGAATATGGCATTGTGAGTGATATAGTGGCACCAGCAGTAACTGACATCTGAAGCTTTATAGCTACAATGATCCAGTGTAGCTATTAAGAGTTTTACAAATCATGAGAATTGTAGTCTTGTTGTGCTGTGTCAGACTTGCCCACCAAGGTATCAGGACCATGGTACCAGTTGACCAACTTATTGGTCTTGTATGCCCAAAGCATGGGTGCATGTACAGCCAACGTGACCTTTCTCAAAGCAATATATATATATACTTTCCAATGAGTATCCGCACTCCAAGGCTGCTGCAAACAGAGGGGTGCGCGGTAATTTTGTATACATCAAATGCCGACGTTTCGGTCCACATTAGGACCTTTTTCAAGAAAAGTTTTTAAAGGGAGTGCTGGTCTGAAGATAATTGATTGATATATATATATATATATATATATATATATATATATATATATATATATATATATATGCAGAGAGGAGCACAACCCTGCAAAAATGTAATTAACTGCCCTGGTTAACACACTCACTGGGAATTAATACAAATAAAAAAGTTTTATTACAAAAAACCCAATGTTTCGAGCACAAACAGCGCTCTTCCTCAGGGACACCTGGTTTATTGTACAAACTCCCAGTAAGTGCGGTACTCTGTTTCTTTATATAATGTAACCCATGTTGTAGAATGTGACAATATTAGACAATATTAAAAGTCACTTCAGAGTTCCATGAGTTACACCTGCTAATTAACCAGTAAGATTGCATTATTCCACTTAGCAGCCCATTGAGGAAAAGGACAAGTATCTAGGGGTTTCAAAGGTTCTGAACTTCGTCCATTTACTCAAGTCACATGTCAGCCATTGACCAAGGTGATTAACCATTCCATAGTTTTGGAAACCTCTCACTAGCAAATTGTTGCAAAGTACCTTTTAAATAAATAGAGCATTTGGTTACACTGTATTTCGAAGCTGGCATCTGTTTTTCTTGCAGAACCAAAGCAATCCCTTATTCTATTGCCTCTGATTATGAACTTTAGCCTCTACACTAGTATACAGTGATCCCTGCCTCCCCTGACATCTCCCTGGACTTGGACTTCACCTTTACTTGATCCCTTTAGCCTTCGGCCTGGAATTCTTGTCATCCTGCTGCTTTGACACTTGGCCACATTTATTCATCTGTCATCACGTCTGTTTTCCCAAGTTACAAATCTGACTGAGAGAACTGCTAATTTCTCATTGAACCAAATAGAAATTGATATTTGATGCACTTCTGCATTAACAATGGTTATTTTTGTATAGATTTTTTGCGCTGCTGGTTCAGGTTGGGCACACCAAATGGGAGAAAATGGCAAGCCTGGATGTGTGCAGATTCAGTGGAGTTACTGGCACATGCAGAACAAAACCCGGCGTTGAGAGTTCTGGTGCACACGTGCCTGGATCTGCACACATCCAGACCCAACAATAGCCTAGGGGGCCCACATCTCATTAATCCACCACTGGTTCCGGGTGTAGGCATAGAAGAAAACAGCATTGGCGCTGATTCTTGCCCTGTGCTTTTCCACAAGCTGAGATCAGCCCCCATGGGCAAGAACATTAGTTATTCTATTATCTGTTGTCCCACCAGTCAGCATGTGATTTGTGTGATGTCCAAATTGCACTGATCTTATAGGTAGACCAGTGGAGTGGCCAAATCCCAGTGAAGTGAATGAGGTAGAGTCCCTCTCACTTTTTACTAGATGGGGGGGTCTCCCACACAAAGCAGAAGGCACCCCCCAAAAAAAGAATTTTATATTGGATGTGGGACTTGCACAAAAGTTGTTCTATATGCTTGCACACACATTGCTTGGCTACTTTGGATAAAAATGATCAACTATTATTATATTATAAGATATGAAATCAAATAAATCTGTTAATATACCAGACACAGCCTCATGCTTTTTAAAACTTAACTGGTAGTGTATGTTCTTGCAGCTTAACAATGTTGCAGTGACAATCACTGCTGCTGCTGGCAGCTTGAGACTGGGAGAAGCAGTTGGTTTTCAATGTCTTCAGGTATTTTGAGCCTTCTACCGTATTAATGTATGTGAGTTATTTTTACTTATGATGAAGGCAGCTTTGGTTTTGGGTATACTGTTATGGTAATGTTGAGATGTCTTAATTTACTGAAGAAAGCTGAGGAGGGTAGCAACTGCATATATAAGCTGGGCAGCTTTCTCCTTCGTTACATCTCAGTTGCTGGGTGAGTACTATGCACAAATACTGCTGTGTAAAGCTTTGCAGGACATTTGGGTGTGGGTGATTGCAATATAGATTTAGCTCTTGCTTGTTGGTAATGATAGCAAAGTCATTCTTGAAATTAAAATGATATATAAAGAGTATATATATATATATATATATATATATATATATATATATATATATATATATATATATATATTAATTTACTGAGGAAATTTAGCAAAATATATAATTATATATTTTTAAGCAATGTATACCTGCACTAAAATATTTGTAAACTACATTTGCTTTTGGATCTTGGGAATCCATTTTATTATTTATCGAAGGCAAGAAAAACAGGGTATTGCATGACTGTGCCAGACTGTAATGGTATAAAGTTATTCCTATAGGGAGCAGTAATTGGTAGGGTTGCCAAACCATACAATCCAATGGGAACCTCAGTGGTCAAGAGACATGTAGGCAGATAAATTTGAGACAGGGTGTTGGGTGTGGATGGTTAAGACCATGGGAACTTTTTTTTTTTTCATTCTTGGAAACTGTAATCACCACATAGGAAAGTTTAAGTGTCGTAGATTATATTTAGTAGTCACTAATAAAAATGGTTTACCTACTTAATTCATAAATTAGGCGTACTGCTATTTTTTGTTTCTTCTAGGGGGTCATACAGTTTTCATCTACATCTGTTCTAAAAGGTGAGTAGTAATATGATTTAGCTGCTATTTGAAATAGTTTAATTCCATTATGCTATTTATCCATATGATTATGTTTTTGAACAATGACACACAGGAGGGCTCATTTAGCCAACTTCAGGCAGTCTGTAAAAACCTGCACAAAGTGCTCTGTTTTATGCAGTTTGCACAGTTTTCTACAGCGTTGAGGTACAGCTCTTGCCCCTAGAATGGAGTGCATAGAGCTTCACTTTGTTCTGAATAAAGTACTGTATGCTTACTGGCACTGTATTAAAAAGTGGCAGTAGGTGGGCAGAATGTAGGAAATCCCTGCAATGCTCCCTCATTTGTTTTATGCAGCCATGCAGGCTAGGGTACACCAGGACTGACTTATGGCTAATAGCATCTTGCCCCAGACTTTTGTAAAATAAAATCACTGTAAATCATATTTGCTGATAACCGCTTCAAATTATTGTGAAAAGAAATCACTCGTTGTTGCATCCGGACCCTGTGTCTCAGGATACAAATGTGCCTTGCTTTTTACAGGACTCTCTGCTTTTTAGTCCCTGATTCCAAGTTATCAAACTATGCCTTCTAAACTATAGTACTGCTTTTTGTAACTTACCACCCATAGTAAGATAAACTCCATCAATATTAATTAGTATGACACATACATAGCTGTTTCTTATATTACAAACAAATGAAGTTGTATAATATACAGCAAATGTGGCACTTCATAATTTATTGTGTATGGAATGCTATGTAATGTCTCTGTAAGAGGATTGAAAAAGACAGAGCTGCTGCCCACAGTGATACCTAGAAAGCTTCTGTTCCAACAGCAGTGGCGGAACTACCGGGGGAGCAGGGGGTGCGAGCGGGCCAGGGCCCGCACCCCCTCAGTGCCCCCCGGCAGTCCGTTCACCTCTGTAAATGACCGGCAAATGCGGCCATACGGAGGGGGGCGGGGCCCGGTTGCGCGTCACGCACCAGCGCCCGCCCCCTCTAGGATCGCCACTGTCCAACAGGAATGGATATTTATTTTCAATATATTAGTACCCAAGAAATTGTAGCAGGAAACATACAAGGAAAATGACTTCCCTGAACATTTTCTTAGATTGCTAAAGCACTGCAGGTTTACACTAGCATAAAGAACAGTAGCATTTATGCATACAGCTAAGGCACATTAAATCTTTAACGTAAGTATTCTCTTTCAGAAACCAGCAATCATGGGTGACGCTGAGATGGCTGTTTTTGGCCCGGCGGCACAATTTCTCCGCAAAAGTGAGAAGGAAAGAATTGAGGCCCAGAGCAAGCCTTTCGATGCTAAGAACACAGTATTTGTAGATGATGCAAAGGAGCTTTACCTGAAAGGTTTGGTTACAGCTCGAGAAGATGGCAAGGTCACAGTGAAAACTGATGCTGGAAATGTAAGTGTGACACTGCATTGTATATAAAACCTAATTATTAGTCATAACAAGAACCTCCATGCATGAATCATGTCTCCTTTTTTTCCAGAATGTAACTGTTAAAGAGAACCAAATTTACCCCCAAAATCCACCAAAGTATGACAAGATTGAAGACATGGCCATGATGACTCACCTGAACGAGGCCTCTGTGCTGTACAATCTCAAAGAGCGTTATGCAGCATGGATGATCTATGTAAGTCAGAAACACTGTTTAGAAAGACTATTTAATTTAAGATTTCCATCTTTAAGAGAAAATAAGTGTGAACTCTAGGAAGTCATGGCTCTTTCCCCCTGTAGATCATTCTGACTAAACTTCCCTGGTATCAAAAGCCCTAGCTTATTTTAAAGTGTGGCCCTAAAATAAATATAGATAATCTCTGCATTCTGAGGCAGAAATAAATCCTACTTATATATTCCTGATAAAAAAAACGTACACAGGATCAAACATACTGTAGAATTTCACAAGTTTAATATCTATGCCTCTCATTGCAGACGTATTCTGGTCTATTCTGCGTCACTGTGAACCCCTACAAGTGGCTGCCAGTGTACAACCCAGAGGTTGTTGCCGGCTACAGAGGAAAGAAGCGTGTGGAAGCCCCACCTCACATCTTCTCCATCTCTGATAATGCCTACCAGGCCATGTTAACAGGTAAGAGTATCACACCTTCTCTATATATATTTTATACTTTATTGTGCAACTGCAGTAGTCATCATGTGTCTCTCATGGTCTTGTAGATCTACAAAGCTTATCAGATGTCCCCCCTATAAATTAGAGATATATAACTAAGATGCATTTTTTTTACAGATCGTGAAAATCAGTCTGTCCTGATTACGTAAGTAATGCTACGATTAAATATATTTTAATGCCATTTAGAATATTTTTGAGCATTTTGTTCATAAAATGGTTGCTATTTTATCTCTTACCCACAGTGGAGAATCTGGTGCAGGAAAGACTGTGAACACCAAGCGTGTCATCCAGTACTTTGCAACAATTGCAGCTATTGGAGATTCAGGAAAGAAGAAGGAACTCAGCAACAGCTTGCAGGTATTTGATTATTGTTTTACTTTATATAGCATTTACATTTTACACAGTTCTTTCCAGAAATTGCTCTTCATTCATATCCGTCCCAAATAATTCAAATCAAGTCAGCCTACATGCATGGTTATGAAGCGGGGAAGTAAATCAGAGTAACTAAACAAAACCTGCCCATATACAAGTAAAACATCCAAATGCCATACAGATACTGCCCAGGTTATAATTAAACTAAGAACCCCCACAAGTAGCAAGGTTGAGCCACTGGCTGCTCATGGTCATGGATGAGACAGGGTACTTGTGGTTTTATTTCTACTGGCATTTATTAATTGGTTCAATAATAACCAGTAAAATGAAGAAATCTTAATTTCATTCTGGTTCTAGGGGACTCTTGAAGATCAAATTATTCAAGCCAACCCTTTGTTGGAAGCTTTTGGTAATGCCAAGACTGTGAGAAATGACAACTCTTCACGTTTTGTAAGTACTTTAGCGGCATTAGAGCATATTTATAATTAATTCCCCAATTATTTGATTTTTTTAACATCTAAACTCTAACCTTTAGGGTAAATTTATCAGAATCCACTTTGGTACCACAGGAAAACTGTCATCAGCTGATATTGAAACATGTAAGATATGATTTCTTTGTCTGTCTTCCAAGTCCTGTCTTGTGTTTATATAAAGTTAATTTTCAACCTATGTATCTGTAGATCTGCTAGAAAAATCCAGAGTTACATTCCAGCTATCAGCTGAGAGAAGTTATCACATCTTCTATCAGATGATGACAAACAAGAAACCAGAGATTGTTGGTAATTAGAATTTACTTCTTAATAAGGTTTCCACAAAAAGTATGTATTTGGACCTTTGAGACAAATGTATGCTGTTGAATAATTGGTTTTCCTTTCTTATCTAGAAATGTGTCTAATCACAACCAACCCATATGACTTCCCATTCGTCAGCCAGGGTGAGATTGTTGTGAAGAGTATCGATGATAATGAAGAGCTGATGGCCACTGATGTAAGAAATGCAAATACTTTATGAGCAGTGAGTATTGTGTACATGTTAACTTTCAGCCTGGCCTCACACACTGTTTCACTTGCAGAGTGCCATTGACATCCTGGGTTTCAATCCAGATGAAAAGGTTGGTATCTACAAACTGACAGGCGCAGTCATGCACCACAGCAACATGAAATTTAAACAAAAGCAAAGAGAGGAGCAGGCTGAGCCTGATGGCACAGAGGGTTAGTCTTACTTTCTAGATCTTTAGTTGAAATCAATTTCTCTTAAGAAGCCAATACACTGATATAATATAAATTTGCTATTTTCAGATGCTGACAAAATTGCTTATTTGATGGGCCTGAATTCTGCTGATTTGCTCAAGGCATTGTGTTACCCAAGGGTCAAAGTTGGTAATGAATTTGTCACCAAGGGCCAGACTGTCCCACAGGTAATCTAACATCTTCATTGATACTGGCCTTGATCTCTTTATTGTTCAGAATCTAATGAATATTCTCTTCTTTTAGGTCAATAACTCTGTTGGTGCCCTCTGCAAGTCTGTGTATGAGAAACTGTTCTTGTGGATGGTCACACGTATCAACCAACAGCTGGATACCAAACAACCAAGACAGTACTTCATTGGTGTGCTGGATATCGCTGGGTTCGAAATCTTTGATGTGGGTTTATTAACTTTGTTATTTTCCATTCTGATTCTTTTAAAAGGTCAATATCGACTCTATCTAACTATTTGTTGTCACTTACAGTTCAACAGCTTGGAGCAGCTCTGCATCAATTTCACCAATGAAAAGTTACAGCAGTTTTTCAACCACCACATGTTCGTCCTGGAACAGGAAGAATACAAGAAGGAAGGCATTGACTGGGAGTTCATTGACTTTGGTATGGATCTGGCTGCCTGCATTGAGCTTATTGAAAAGGTTGGTTAACTTATATATACTTATTCCTCAAGTACCTAATTCATTATTATATTGGGCTTACACACTTTGTATATTTATTCTAGCCCATGGGTATCTTCTCCATCCTTGAAGAGGAGTGCATGTTCCCCAAAGCTTCTGACACCTCCTTCAAGAACAAACTCTATGAGCAACATTTGGGCAAATGCAAGAACTTTGAAAAGCCCAAGCCTGGCAAAGGAAAGGCTGAAGCTCACTTCTCTCTGGTGCATTATGCTGGTACTGTGGATTACAACGTCTCTGGCTGGCTTGACAAGAATAAGGATCCACTGAATGAGTCTGTCATTCAGCTCTATCAGAAGTCTTCAGTTAAACTGCTGTCCTTCCTCTACTCCAGCTATGCTGCATCTGATGGTAATAATGGCAATTATTCTGCTAAAACTTTATAATGTGTAAATTTCTAATGCTGCTTCTTTGATACACATTTATTTATGTATTACAGCTGATGCTGGTAGCAAGGGTGGAAAGAAGAAGAAGGGATCCTCTTTCCAGACTGTATCTGCTCTCTTCAGGGTTAGTACAATTTTTAGATGCTGGATAGTAATTCAAGTATTTTATTTTTAAGTTTGTAATGAGTATATTTCATTAATACATTGTTCAGGAATGTACCAAATCCAGTTTCAATTCTGGAATTGGCTGAACCCCAGACATTTTGCAGAATTTGAAATTGGCTGATCCCTCCTTGCATTTAGCTGAATGAAATCCAAACTTTTAAAATAACATGAGTGTAAAGATCAGGATGACAAAATCACTATTGGCTAGATTTTTATTTTTCCAAATGTCTAATAATGAATATTAGGATTCAGATTTAGTCAGCAATTTGGCCAAATCTTTTGTGTAGGTCTGTGTTTCACGAATCCAAACATTATAGATTAGGTGCATGTCCAATATTAGGCCCAATATTAGTTTATTTGATTGATATACCTGTCTACATACCTGTTTTCCTGTATTATTTTATATTTAAAAAATGCACTGATATTGTTTTCAGACAATTTATTTTAAATTAGCTGCACTTTATTTGTGTTTAAGGAAAATTTAAATAAACTCATGACCAACTTGAGAAGCACCCACCCCCACTTTGTGCGTTGTCTGATTCCAAATGAGAGCAAGACTCCTGGTAAAGATTTCTTAAAAACCTTTTCATAAACAAACGATATCATGAATCAAGAGAATTCCCTGACAAGCATCCATTTATTAACATTATGAAATACTCTGTTCCAGGTATTATGGAAAATCATTTGATCATTCACCAGCTGAGATGTAACGGTGTATTGGAGGGGATTAGAATCTGCAGAAAGGGATTCCCAAGCAGAATCCTCTATGGTGACTTCAAACAACGGTATACAGTTGTACTACTTTACAATTTATAGCATATTTGATACATTAATTGCTAATTAGAATTAAATGTGCTAATATTTTACCAGTTTTGTACATTCTCCTTTCTTTTAGTTACAAGGTTTTGAATGCCAGTGCAATCCCAGATGGGCAGTTTATTGACAGCAAGAAGGCTTCTGAGAAGCTCCTGGGCTCTATTGATGTTGACCATACTCAGTATAAATTTGGACACACAAAGGTACAAGAACTTTTTTCCAAAGCACTAGATAGTTATGGGTGATGCTGGGCATTACCACTTAAGCATGCCTTACTTGCTCACATAAAACATTTTCTTTCAATTCATAATTTGTTTTGTTTAAAGGTGTTCTTCAAAGCTGGTCTCTTAGGTACCCTGGAAGAAATGAGAGATGAAAAGTTGGCACAACTCATCACTCGTACACAAGCTCTATGCAGAGGTTTCTTGATGAGAGTGGAGTTTAAGAAAATGATGGAAAGAAGGTATTTTTTCTACTTTTTGCATTTAAAAAATGCAGCGCATTATAAAGATCATTAGACTAAGTTATTATTTACCTTTTCTTCTTATAGGGAGGCCATCTATACCATTCAGTACAATCTGAGGTCATTCATGAATGTCAAACACTGGCCATGGATGAAATTATACTTCAAGATTAAACCTCTCCTGAAGAGTGCTGAGACTGAGAAGGAGATGGCAAACATGAAAGAAGAATTTGGGAAGACCAAGGAAGCACTGGTCAAGGCAGAAGCAAAGAAGAAAGAACTAGAGGAGAAAATGGTTGCCCTGTTGCAGGAAAAGAATGATTTATCCCTGCAAGTTCAATCAGTAAGAATCTCAGACTCCAAATAATGTTGCTTTTTAATTATATATGCTCATCTGCACATGAAATATGATGCTATCTTTCTCATATATAAATAGGAAAGTGAAACTTTGGCTGATACTGAGGAAAGATGTGAAGGCCTCATAAAAGTTAAAATCCAACTGGAATCTAAAATCAAAGAATTAACAGAAAGACTTGAAGATGAGGAGGAAAGCAATGCAGAGTTAACAGCAAAAAAGAGAAAGCTGGAAGATGAATGCTCTGAGTTGAAGAAAGATATTGATGATCTTGAACTCACTTTGGCCAAAGTAGAAAAGGAGAAGCATGCCACTGAAAACAAAGTAAGAGACATGTTCTAATGAAACAAGAATATAGTGTAATTTAGGAAAATTATTTAATTGAATGTTACCCCCACCCTTAGGTAAAGAACCTTACTGAGGAAATGGCAGTTCTAGATGAGAACATCTCCAAACTCACCAAAGAGAAAAAGGCCCTCCAGGAGGCTCACCAACAAACTCTTGATGACCTTCAAGCTGAAGAGGACAAAGTCAGCTCTTTGACAAAAGCCAAAACTAAACTAGAACAGCAAGTAGATGATGTGAGTTTAAATCTGGTTTCAATTATCCTTGATATTTTTGTAAAACATGACTTTGAAACTTAATATTTTACTATTAAATTAGCTGGAAGGTTCCCTGGAACAAGAGAAGAAACTTCGTCTTGACCTTGAGAGAGCAAAGAGGAAACTAGAAGGAGATCTCAAATTGTCCCAGGAAACTGTCATGGATCTTGAAAATGACAAACAGCAAACTGATGAAAAACTTAAAAAGTTAGCATTGCTCTTTCTGATTTTGCATTAAAAACAATAATGAATTTCAAAAATAGTGTGTAGGTTAAAAATAACTAATTCCTATATACTTAATCTAACTGCAGGAAAGACTTTGAAATTAGCCAGCTCCAAGGAAAAATAGAGGATGAACAATCTTTGGCTTCTCAGCTACAGAAAAAGATCAAGGAACTTCAGGTAAAGCATTTTTAGTCACAGCAATTGCTTATTTGAGCTATATAATCATGCTGAAACAATAACCTCTACTCAAATTTCAGGCTCGCATTGAAGAACTTGAGGAAGAAATTGAGGCTGAACGGGCAGCTCGAGCAAAGATTGAGAAACAAAGGTCTGATCTTTCCAGAGAACTTGAGGAAATTAGTGAAAGGCTTGAAGAAGCTGGAGGTGCAACATCTGCACAGATTGAAATGAACAAGAAACGTGAAGCTGAGTTCCAGAAAGTGAGACGTGACCTGGAAGAGGCAACCCTTCAGCATGAAGCAACAGCTAGTGCTTTGCGAAAGAAGCACGCCGACAGCACAGCTGAGCTTGGGGAACAAATCGATAACCTGCAGCGTGTAAAACAGAAGCTGGAGAAGGAAAAGAGTGAGCTTAAGATGGAGATTGATGATCTCGCCAGCAACTTGGAGAATGTCTCCAAATCCAAGGTATACAAATTTGAACAAAGATTAAATGTAAAGTAAAATATACGTAAATTTTAAGTAAAGTGGTTTGATGGATGTGTATAAATTGATTTGACTTTAAATTTAAATCATTTGCCTTCAAGGCCAACCTTGAGAAAGTGAACCGTGTGCTTGAAGACCAACTTAGCGAAGTTAAGTCCAAGGGTGATGAGCAACAGCGTCTCCTGATTGATCTCTCTGCCCAAAGGGCTCGCTTCCAGACTGAGAATGGTAGGTTTGACAAAAATACGCACTACGTTTAAACCGATCACCATGTAAAAAAAAACACATTGCTAAAATAAGTACATTTAAAAAGTAAAAATGTTAAACAATGCCCTATCAAATATTTAATTAAACTATATTTTTGTTTTGTGTGACTTCTAGGTGAACTCTCACGTCAGGCTGAAGAAAAGGAATCTCTGATCTCTCAACTCTCTAGAGGAAAGCAGGGATTTACCCAACAAATTGAAGAGCTCAAGAGACAGCTTGAGGAGGAGTCAAAGGTAACAACTTATTTAAAAAAATCATTCTAAAATAATATGTAGCATCTCCTAATTTTATACTGAGTTACACTATCTGAAATCAGTAATAACAATTTTTGCATAATGCTCACAGTGTTTTATATTTTCAGGCTAAGAATGCCCTTGCTCATGCTCTGCAATCTGCCCGTCACGACTGTGACTTGCTCCGTGAGCAATATGAGGAGGAACAGGAAGCCAAGGCAGAGCTCCAGCGCACACTGTCCAAAGCCAATGGTGAAGTTTCCCAGTGGAGGAGCAAATATGAAACTGATGCCATTCAGCGTACCGAGGAGCTGGAAGAAGCTAAGTAGGTTCACAAATGTTGTTAAATCATAACCAGAACAACATGAACATAGAGAATTTTCTAGAAAAAAAAATGTCAATGTATTTTTAGGAAGAAGCTTGCTCAGCGTTTACAGGATGCTGAGGAGCAAGTTGAGGCTGTGAACTCCAAGTGTGCCTCCTTGGAAAAGACTAAGCAGAGACTGCAGTCTGAAGTTGAGGACTTAATGGTTGATATTGAGAGAGCTAATGGTACAGCAGCAGCTCTTGATAAGAAGCAGAGGAACTTTGATAAGGTATATAAATATTTTCTCTAAATGTTTAGGAAATGCAATTTTTAATATATGTTGTGATGTTTATGATATCGGTTTATTTCAATAGGTCCTGGCAGAATGGAAGCAAAAGTATGAGGAAGGACAAGCTGAACTGGAGGCAGCTCTAAAAGAAGCCCGCAGCCAGAGCACAGAGATCTTCAAGTTAAAGAATGCTTATGAGGAATCCCTGGAGCACGTTGAGACACTGAAACGTGAAAACAAGAACCTTCAGCGTACGTATATATTTTCACACAAATTTAAGGGTCACTTACTAATGTAGTGAAGAGTTTAAAGTACAACTCTTGCATGCAAATCATCAACAATGCAGTGTTTCCAAAATTTGCAGCCTAATTGCAGCTACCAGTGGAGTTCCATCTGATGTTTGTAACAAAACTCAAAAAATTGTGCTTGCTGCGAGCATTTGAGAGTGTGGACTACAACACTTTTGGTATGCAGTGTTAAAATGGCATTAGTGTGTACAAGCCTGAGGCTCCTATTTGATGCAATCCACCGTGGGAACCATAAAATTACCACTATGTTCAGAGTGGAAACTTCAGTGTTCCCCAGCATCAATAGGCACACTTGTGCAAGATTTAGTAAAAGAGGCAATTAATCAATGGTGTTGCATGAAATATAAGAAGGATTAGTGAAAAACTGTCTTTTAATTGGAGATCTGTTGGTTTTATAGAGGAGATTTCAGATCTGACTGAACAAATTGGTGAAACTGGAAAATCAATTAATGAATTGGAGAAAGCCAAGAAGCAAGTGGAGCAGGAAAAGAGCGACCTTCAGGCAGCACTGGAAGAGGCTGAGGTACTGAGCTCTAAATAAGTAGCTTGAACTATTTGCATTAGGATATGTTTGGTTTCAAAAATGAAAAATATTTATATGTAGTAGGGCATGGATATTCTTCAACACCTTTCTTTAAAAAATAGGGATCTCTCGAACATGAAGAGGCCAAGATCCTGCGCATCCAACTTGAATTGAATCAGGTAAAATCTGAGGTGGACAGGAAGATTGCCGAGAAAGATGAGGAGATTGAACAGCTAAAGAGAAACAGCCAGAGAGTAATTGATACCCTGCAGAGCACATTGGACTCTGAAATCAGGAGCAGAAATGATGCACTGAGACTAAAGAAGAAGATGGAAGGAGACTTGAATGAACTTGAGATTCAGCTTAGCCATGCCAACCGCCAATCTGCTGAGGCTCAGAAACAGCTCAGAAACGTGCAGGCTCAGTACAAGGTAACCTTAAGATTCCTTTTTGTTTTCACCATCATCTAGACATCTCACCAAAAAACATCATTGATATTTTATTCTCACTTCCCTCTGTTCCTAAAAGGATGCTCAGCTTCAGCTGGATGATGCAGTAAGGGGACAGGATGACCTGAAAGAACAAGTTGCTGTGATTGAACGCAGAAATAACTTGCAGCAAGCTGAAATTGAAGAAAACAGGGCTGCCCTGGAACAAACAGAGCGATCTCGTAAGATTGCAGAACAAGAGCTTATAGATGCAAGTGAACGTGTTCAGCTACTCCACTCACAGGTACATATTTTTACTAGAGATTGTCATACATAGATATACAAAGTTATTTTTGACTAACAGAGGTATTTTGTATTCCAGAACACAAGCCTAATTGGCAGCAAGAAGAAGCTTGAAGGTGACATCTCACAGCTCCAGAATGAGGTTGAGGAAGCTGTGCAAGAAGCCAGAAATGCTGAGGAGAAGGCCAAGAAAGCCATCACTGATGTACATATTTTATTATATTTAAACTCTTTAAACTACATCAATTTTTGTTAATTTTTATTAATCTCTTTTCTCTCCATTTACATAAAAGGCTGCTTTGATGGCTGAGGAACTAAAGAAGGAACAGGATACTAGTGCTCACTTGGAGAGGATGAAGAAGAACCTTGAACAAACTGTAAAGGACCTGCAGCACCGTCTGGATGAAGCTGAACAGCTGGCTATGAAGGGAGGCAAGAAGCAGCTCCAGAAACTGGAAAGCAGAGTATGTGTGTCACATTATGGGTATGATAATAAATCAATCTGCAATTATCTAACATTTACTAATTCATGTATTAATGTTACTCACAGGTACGTGAACTGGAGAATGAACTGGATAATGAACAGAAACGTGGTGTTGAAGCTGTGAAAGGTGTCCGTAAATATGAGAGGAGGGTGAAGGAACTCACTTACCAGGTAAAGTATTAGATAGATGTTGACAGAGACACAAAAAAATATGTGTTCATCAAGTTCAACCTTTTGCCCAACCTACCTATTTTAATGTTCTAGAGAAATGTGAAAAAACCCATACATAGCCTTATAAATCCAAAAAGTCAATTGGATCAGTCCCTGGATCAACATGTACAAAGAGAATTAATATGAATAATTCTGTGTTGATTCAGTTTCCTTTGCTGAGATCTGCCAGTTCAATTGCATCAGGAAAATAACCTCACAATAGATTTCTACTCTAGAGACAGGAGGTGATATGTTCTAGAACCAGTCACACTGGTGCTCCATCCTTAACAACTAAAAACACAGGTTTACTGCTGAAAGTGCAATCCACACAGTAATCCTGCATATGTCTTCCAGTTCCTTATTGTTTGTTTCTTATTAAAGGAGAAAAATGACTCTTCCTTCCATGCATATATACCTATTTTAATATGGGTCACTATCTCGCTGGCCCTTGGCATTGCTTTCCTTTTTAAGATAATAATTTGCAATTTTTCTTACAACCATCATCAAGGATTCACCTGCTTAGTCCCATTAAGGGTATAAGTAACCTGCATATTTTGAAATGATAAGTGCATACAATTAATTTTTGTGTACATATATTCTTCACCCTTTTGTCAAGATTCCTTTGCCAAGCTACTAGCATTAGTGAACATTTAATATTGCTGCCACTTTGTACATTATAAACATATGTTAATCCTACAGACTTACCCTTACAGCACTTCCCTTGATGGATCCCATATAAACTGTGTGTACATCAATAACGTGACACATAAAATGACACTTGTAACAATCGTATATCTCATTGCCAATAATAGGATCATTCTGACCTGTTGTATTTTTTACAGACTGAGGAAGACAGAAAGAATGTTCTGAGACTTCAGGATTTGGTGGACAAACTGCAGATTAAGGTTAAAGCCTACAAGAGGCAAGCTGAGGAGTCTGTGAGTACATATTATATACAAATAATGCCAGTATTTTGTTATATTTACAATAAGTTCTTCTTTAATTCTAATAAACTGTGTTTTATAAAGGTTTCTAGACCATCCTTAAAAGGTTTGAATAATTACCAAGCATGGTAACTTACATTATACCTTTCCATTCTCCTAGGAGGAACAAGCCAACACTCACCTGGGCCGCTTCAGAAAGGTGCAACATGAGCTTGAGGAAGCTGAAGAAAGAGCAGACATTGCAGAGTCACAAGTTAATAAACTCAGGGCAAAGAGCCGTGATGTCGGAGGCAAGGTAAAATTTGTTTCTAGTTGCTTCAGTTCTTATTAAGTTACATTCCTTTATTGTCCCATGCCAATTCTTGTTTGATCTATTATATACTTCTATTTTCCTTCACAGAAAGAGTCTGAAGAGTGAAGCATATTAAAACGAAGATAGAGAAGTTTGCAAAATGTAAATTTCTCACTTGTGAATATCCCTTGTATTTGCCACCCATTCCCATGTACCTCTCTGAATAAATCTTTTGCAACTTGTACATATTTGTTTGCTGTTTTGTGTTTGGGAACACTTTCTAAGACTTGGCTTCTAAGAGACGGTTTAGAACATATATCTTTAGTTTTTGGTTGTTTAACTATTGTTCTGATTCAACTCCTTAAATACATTGCCAATAGGTGGTTACATTACTAATAGGTGGAGAACTACATGTAAATGTTCCATTTTGGATTGGAGAAATACTGAGCCCATTTACATGATCCAAGCTAATTCAGAATGCACACAGAAACATGTAATACAACTTCTGATCCAACCAAAAAGGCAGACGAGCTTTGTATAATATTTTGCACATTTCCCCAATTTTTCACATAAAAATCATGAAAAATGTTAGAGAGATCTTTGGGGATAGATATAAAAATGCACCCATTGTAGTGTGCAACCCGTAGTTCATATAAAGTCTTATTTTATTGCACAACTTAAACATTTTCTATGGTGCAAACAATTCACTTGCTGTGACATCTAACTCGTGGTTGAATTAATTTGTTACTCAAGGCATCACTTACTTGCCTCCTGAAAGTTTCCTTTAGTGCAACCACATAGTCCTTCCTTTCAGTCTATGGTACAGCCATATGGAGTTCACTGTAGCCTGCAAGAGCTAATCAATAAGAACAATAAATAATAACAATTGTAACAATGTAACGTCCAGTTGAGTGTGAACAAAAGAAAATGTTTGAGTCAAAGGTTTAGATATATGGAGATACAAATTACAGAAGGACTGAGCATTCTGTATAATAGCTCCCATTCCTGTATAACTTAGTTACAGTATATCACAGTTGTGACATAAAGTTTTACCACTTTAATAGGGATATCCAGCTTGCAGTTTCAATATCAGGCACGTGAAGCTTTGATATTACACATTGGGCCAGATTCAATTCAGTGAGAAAAAGTTATCTCCTGGTTTATCACGTGAAAACTCATGGACGAGATTCAATTCAAGGAGAAAAAACTTTTCTCCAAATTCAGTTTCAGTTTCTTCCCATAGACTTCAATAGAGTTTTTACGTGATAAGCCGCGAGATACGTTTTTCTGAATTGAATTGAATCTCAAATCAAATCTCATCCATGAGTTTTCTCATTGAATTGAATCTGGCCCATAAATTGTAAATTATTGTGTTCACTGTACTTTGAACTGAACTGTATGTGGATGTTAAATCTACAAGCCCAATTGCAAACAACTATGGGGTATATTTATCAAAGAGTGAAATTAATAGTGAAGTTCCGCCACTAGAGTGAAATTCCGCCACTTCCCATTCATTTCCATGGGGTTTTTAAAGGCGTAATTATCAAAGGGTGAAATTTCACGTTCACCCATTGAAAAATACGCCTTTCAAAATCCCATAGAAATGAATGAAGAGCTGCGGAATTTCACTCTAGTGGCGGAACTTCACTCTTTGATAAATTTACCCCATATGATGGTTATATGCCACCAACTGAAAACTATATATCCCTGATGCAATATGCCATCTTGCAATCCAGAGGCCAGCATGATAATATAAAGGCCAGATTCAATTTAGTGAGAAAAAGTTATCTACTGGTTTATCATGTGAAAACTTATCGACTAGATTCAATTCAAGGAAAAAAAACTTTTCTCCAAATTCAGTTGAAGTTTTTTCTAATAGAGTTTCCAATAGCGTTTTCATGTGATAAACCGCAAGATTTTTTTTTAAATTGCATATCAAATTGAATCTTGTTCATGAGTTTTCCCATGATAAACCTTTTTCTCATTGAATTGAATCTGGCCCAAAGCATGAGCTGGTGAAACTTCAAACAAATTACAAATATTTTTCCACATTGTCGAAACTCTCAATTATATATGTAAATGTACATTCTATAAAATACATTTATATTTAAAGGAAAACTATACCCCCAAAATGAAAACTTAAGCAACAGATAGTTTATATCAAATTAAATGACATATTAAAGAATCTTACCAAACTGGAATATATATTTACATAAATATTGCCCTTTTACATCTCTTGCCTTGATCCACCATTTCGTGACTCTATCTGTGCTGCCTCAGAGGTCACCTGACCAGAAATACTACAACACTAACTGTAACAGGAAGAAGTGTTGAAGCAAAAGGCAGAACTCTGTCTTTTAATTGGCTCATGTGACCTTACATGTGGTTTGTATGTGTACACAGTGAATCTTACGATCTCAGGGGGCGGCCCTTATTTTTTAAAATGGCAATTTTCTATTTATGATTACCCAATGGCACATACTACTAAAAAAGTATATTATTATGATAATGGTTCATTTACATGAAGCAGGGCTTTACACATGAGCTGTTTTACTCAGTATCTTTTAATAGAGACCTACATTGTTTGGGGGGTATAGTTTTCCTTTAAAGCTATAGAAGACTTGCAGGGGGGCATATACACAGACAAATGTGAATGGTTGATTCCTGGTGTGAAATAAGTGTCACAATTTACTGTTGTTCTAAAAATCAATGACACAGTAATAAATTATTGACACCAGAGTTTTCCAGACTGTGGAGCTGCTCCGTGCCCCAAGGAACTCAGCCTGATGGTGACATTTGGGATGGTAGAGCTCAGCGATGCCCCTGGGTGTAGTCATGCTCTGCGGTGTCATTCAATAGATACTGACATGTTCTCTCTTATTGCAAATGCTATGTAGATAAGCCCTGTGATATGCAAAGCAATGCAGAATGTTATGAAAGAGCACAGATGGAAAATTCATATAACAGACCGATGTAGACTTAGTAGGAACAATTAGTTCCAGTTACAATGATTGCTTAATTATTCATACTCTTCTTAATCTGAATTGTGATGTTCGGCTTGCATAATATTTCACTACTGGACACTCACAGTCTTGGCATACAGCCAGTCATAATTAGACTGCACACAGGAGGCCATTTGTTAAGCTGCCAAAGAAATTGAGACTTCACACTGGCCTATAAAAGTACCAGGGAATCACACTGTTAGGTTAGGCGCTAGTGGGAACAGTCCTTAGAATTTCTTTTAACCTTTATTTCCACCATAGACCTATATTAAATCAATATAATTTAGCACTTAGATATTATTCTTTTGGGCAATGTGAGTTGGACATAGTGCTTAGCAAAAAAGATTTTGTTTGGTATATAGGGCTGGTGCACTTTGTGGCAGCATCAGGACACAGTGCATCTAAAGGAAATATTTATTTTTCATCATAAATGTTCATCCAAGAGATTCCCAGAACACCTCTGTTCCTATAAATATGCACTTCACAGAAATAAAGGGGGTATCATTAATCAAGTGTGCCTAGTAGTGATGAGCAAATCTGTGCCATTTTGCTGCGCCGAAAAATTTGTCAAATTGTAACATTTCACAAAATGCATTGGAGTCAATGGGCATTTTTCGCATGATCATTTTTACGCGTGCAACAATTTTTCTCACTCCAAATGCATTAAAGTCAATGGCCATTTTTTCTTATGGCAACTCTTTTCCCTAATGCATTAAAGTCAATGGGCGTTTTTTCTTATGGCAAATTTTTTTATCCTAATGTATTTAAGTCAATGGGCGTTTTTTCTCATGGTGACTTTTTTGTCCTGATGCATTAAAGTCAATGGCCATTTTTTCTTATGGCGACTTTTTTGTCCTAATGCATTTAAGTCAATAGGTGTTTTTTCTTATGGCGACATTTTTTTCTCCAAATACATTCAAATCAGTGGGCGTTTTTTCTTATTGCTGTTTTTTCCGTGGCAAATATTCACCACAGTTTTGCGAAAAAATTCACACTTGGCGAAATTCGGAATTTCACCGCGAATCCACGGCTGGTGAATAAATTCACTCATCACTAGTGCCTAGGTCTGCAGCACAACTTGTATATTCAATCCTACCTCAGATTCTTAAATAGGGTTGTAAAGCTTGTAAAAATAAGGTTGCTGCTAAATAATATCCATTTCATATAAGCACAATATACTAGAAGAAGGTGCTAAAATAAATGAAATAAATGGCTCCAGGAGCAGAAGTTAGATTCTAATTGACTGATACAGTATGTGGGATGATAGACTGGAGTTGAGGTTATGCCAAAAAAGGTGCACATTTTGCAACAGGTCACCTATTCCACCCAATCAGCAGGAACTGGTCAGCTATTTAAAGGAGACATTTTTTGTGTAAAACTAGAAAGTACAAGGGCATTATACTCTTCTAGATATACTGTAAAAGGAAAGAGCTAAATAATGTAGTATTTTAGGCTGATTTATTAAAATTGTTTGCAAAAACCGTACTAGTGCCCCCCATCTGTTCTACTTTCTGCTGCCTCCTTTCCCAGGCTGTGAAGGGGAGCTGTGGCACTCAGCACACTGCACTGTAGGATCAATCCAGCAGCTAGCCAGACCTGATATGAAACTGAAGCCTTTCTATGCTTTTGTGATTGCAGTGCTGTTATTTTCTCATTAGGCACAATGGGTTACTGCATCCAGGCAAGTTTTGTGACTTTCACATATAAGGATAAGTGGCATATTGTGACATTATGAATATGTGAAAATAAAAGTGGTCAAATAGAATGCAAGAGTTATTCAAGAAATTAAAATACATTAAGGATGTGATCTGGAATACTAAAAAACATATTGATAGATATTCAACCAGAGGGGTGGCCCTGTGATAACTAGATAACTTTTATAGTGGGATTTTACTGTAACATAGTAAGTAAATTAGTTTGAAAAAAGACACACATCCTTCAAGTTCAACCTTTTAACTTTTTAACCTGCCTAACTGCCAGTTGATCCAGAGGAAGGCAAAAAAGCCCCATCTGAAGCCTCAGAAGGGGAAAAAATTCCTTCCGGACTCCAAAATGGCAATTGGACTAGTACCTGGATCAAATTGTACTATGAGCTATATTCCATAACCCTGTATTCCCTCACTTGCTAAAAAGCCATCCAACCCCTTCTCATTAAGCCCAACAGACCTTAGTTTAGAAAGCAGTAGTTTATGGGGCCTCGGCAGTCGTTTATGGGGCCTCGGTATCAAACGCTTTGGCAAAATCCAATTCGATCACATCAACTTTATATCTAATGTATCAGCCTGTTCCACTGATTCAGGGAGAGAATTCCACATCTTCACAACTCTCATGGTTAAAAATCCCTTCTGAATATTTAGGTGGAAACTCCTTTCTTCTAATCGGAATGGGTGACCTCGTGTCAGCTGGAAAGACCTACTGGTAAAAAAAGCATTAGAGAGATTATTATATGATCCCCATATATATTTATACATAGTTATCATATCACCCCTAAATGCCTCTTCTCCAGCGTGAACATCCCCAGTCTTTCTTCATAGCTAAGATTTTCCATACCTTTTACCAGCTTAGTTGCCCTTCTCTGGACCTTCTCTAATACAATAATATCCTGTTTGAGAGATGGAGACCAAAACTGTACAGCATATTCTAGATGGCTTTGGCAAAATCCAATTCGATCGCATCTACTGCCCCCCCCCCACTGTCCACCATCTTACTTACCTCATCATAAAAGGCAATCAAATTGGTCTGACACGACCTAAACTTCATAAAGCCATGCTGATTGCTGCTCATACTGTCATTCACTAGAACAAAATCTTGAATGAGATCCCTTAACAAGCCTTCAAATAATTTTCCCACCACATATGTCAAATTTACAGGCCTATAATTGCCAGGCTGAGATCGTAATCCCTTTTTAAATATTGGAATGACATCAGCTTTTCTCCAATCCATAGGTACCATACCAGATGAAAGTGAATCTGAGAAAATCAGAAATAGGGGCAGGTCTAAAACTGAACTAAGCTCTCTTAGAACCGGGGGGTGTATGCCATCAGGCCCTGGAGCTTTGTTTACATTCATTTTTATTAAAGCTTTATGGATCATATCGTGAGTCAGCTACTGACTAGATTGAGCTGAGCCATCAGTGCAGCTATGAAGTGAGCCTGGGAACTCAGACTCTTCTATTGTATACACTGAAGAAAAGAACTGATTTAGCATATTTGCCTTTTTTGTATCTGTTACAACCATACTGGTACCATTATTTAATGGAGCAACATTCTCTACCTGCATCTTTTTACTATTAATATATTTAAAAAACATTTAAGGCTAAGTCTTAGCCTCCGCCGCAATGCACTCTTCATATCCTTTCTTTGCCTTCCGGTTTGCTGATGTACAACATTTATTACAGTGTTTATATTCATTAAATGCAGCTTCTCTCCAACAGACTTGTAGTTTTTAAATGCCTTTCTCTTCTTTCCTATTAACTTCTTTACTGCTATATTAAGCCACATAGGGCGATTCTTAGAGCTTCTACATTTACTCCTTAAGGGAATAAATTGAGAACAGTAATGATTTAATATCATTTTAAATGACAACCATTTCTGTTCTGTGTTTTTAGCTGAAAACTTAATGCCCCAATCAATGCTCTGAAGGGCAGCCCTCAAGGCACTTAAATTAACTTCCCTGAATTTCATGGGATATATTTGTTTTTTGCACCAGACATTAAATGATATAACATTATGGTCACTATTACCCAGGGGTTCAATGACTTGCACATTTTCTTGTGGGTGATCGTAGGGGAAAGGGACTTGTTTCAAACAAAATGCATGTTTAGTTTATTTGAATAAGCCTGCTGGTTGGTGACAATATGTTCTGTGCGTAAATTTATCCACCTACAATTTTGTCTTTCTTAGATTAGGAGTATGGGGTAGCAGTTATAATGGGACAAGATCAAGTCAGTAAACCAAGATGGCCACACTGGCAGCAGTGTTTCTTAGCCTGTGGGCCTTCAGTCATTACTAAATTCAGCAACAGCTGAAGGGTTATAAATTTGACTAGGAGATAGAGTGAAGCCGCAACTGAAGAGCTACATATTGGATATATAAATACTACAGCAAATTCTATTCTTCCCCAGGCCTCCCTACATCTAGTAGAAACATCTCTCGAGTGCTTTTCCTGAAGTAAAAATATCTGCTGTTAAAGTGGAACATATTATTATCGGAAGCTCAGTTACAGCCAAGTCAGCAAGATACGCTTTAATAGGGAGTAGACTCCAGGGAGGAGCTGATATGCCTGCAGCCCATGCAAAGACCATTGATGTAAGGAAAATCCATGCTATTTCTGTCTGTATGGTTTTTTTTTTTGCAGTTAGAACCCTGTAAATTTTTGGAGATGGACAAATATGAGAAAAAGTTGGCTTGTAAACACATGAGCCAGTCTTTTATGCAGTAGCAGTTTAAATATATGTCAAATAAATTTTCCATATTCTGAGCACATTACAATACCGTACATAACTGGACTGCTATATGTTACAGAGAAAAGTTTGAGAGATGCCTTATTCAAAAATGTACTACAGGTTTGGGACATGTTATACAGATTGGGACCTGGGCATTTCTGGATAAGGGATCTTTTCATAATTTGGATCTCTGTGCCTTAAGTCTACTAGAAAATCATTTAAACATTAAATGGATACTGACATGGGAAAACATGTTTTTTTCAAAACACATTAGTTAATAGTGCTGTTCCAGCAGACTCTAGCACTGAAATCCGTTTTTCAAAAGAGCAAACAGATTTTTTTATATTTAATTTCCATAGTGCAGCGCAGGCTCCTTCTGAAAGCACATGACCAGGCAAAATGACTTATAATAACCTGAGATGGCTGCCTACTAGGGATGTAGCGAACTGCCGTTTATGTGTTCGCGAACGCCGTTCGCGAACACCGGCAAAAAATGCGAACAGTTCGCGAACAGTTCGCGAACTTCGAACACCCGCAAAATCGTTCGATTCGAACGATCGAAGGATTTTAATCGTTCGATCGAACGATTTTCATTCGAATCGAACGATCGAAGCCATTCTATCGAATGATTTCATTCAATCGAATGGCTTCGATCGTTCGATTCGAACGAAAATCCTTCGATTTTAGCGGTCGAAGGAATCGAATGGTCGAATGGTCGAACGATTTTTGTTCGAATCGAACGCGAACTCATATTGGCGAACGTCGCGCGACGTTCGCGAACATTCGGCGGACGCGAACAGTCGAAGTTCGCGCGAACTAGTTCGCCGGCGAACAGTTCGCTACATCCCTACTGCCTACACACCAATATTACAACTAAAAAAAAATACATTTGTTGGCTCAGGAATTACATTTTATATGGTAGAGTGAATTATATGCAGTGCAAACAGTGTAATTTAGAAATAAAAACTACACCATAAAAAACAGAATCTCTTTAAGGGGGTTATTTATCAAAGGTTGAATTTTAGAGTTTTTTAATCCCTCCAAGAAGATTTATTATATCTCAGTTGGAATCAAGTACAAGGTGCTGTTGTATTAACAAAGAGTAAAAGTAAATATTTAAAAAAAGAAAATGATTTGATTATTTTGAGGATAGAAGTATAGATGGGTGTAGTGGGCTCTCAGATGGAAGTAGCAACAGTCTATCAAATCTCAGATGGCCTGCTGTTGGTGCACAAGTAAAGTCATAACTGCAAAAGAACCTCTCTCATGTAAGTGTTTGGCCACACTGGTATGGTCTTCTGTTTTAGCAATGACCCGGTCAACAGACAATCAGTCCATATGTAGTATGGCATACATTTGGGAATATCAACAAAAGAAAAAAACTTTAATTTGTTTACAAATTCATTAACAAAATAAAAGGTTATTAAAGGGTACGGCCAGGTTCGGGCTGGGCCATCGGGAAACTGGGCAAAAACCTGGTGGACCCCAGTCCTCATGGGCCCCACCAACACAGACTAGACCTGCTACCTGCCCGAGACTTGCCTGCCTACTGGCCTGCAGCTTGGGCAGGGGACCTGGAAGTGAGTGTGGGAGCCCCTGATGCTTGAACCTAGTGGGCCCCGCCCCCAGTCTGACTCTGATTATGGTAGAGAGGGTCTCAGGCACCCAGCATATCAATTTCCCCTTAACAAGCATAACACACAGGATATTTTATGTTTTTTAGTTTATTTGTTATTTGAAGTAGAGATATAAGGGATCTGCAACTATCATCCCTTCAGCAATTGTTAATCCACAACTCTCAGCTTCTCCCTAACAGCCATTAGATCACTGGTCTGCAGTTTAAAAGAACATTAGTAGTCTGCATTTTCCCTGCACTTTTGCAATTATTTTCGTTATTTTGCCATGGAATGCAGTTGTCCTGTTTTCCTGGCACTCCCTGTTTTTTTTTCATATGAAAACTCATGCAAAATAGTTACTAGGTTAATACAATATTCTTTTAAATATGACATTAAAAACTAGAGCATACCATGAAATGGTGCTTAAAATATATCAGAGAGCCTACATCATCAGCCCTGACATAAGACACCTAGTGGGCTGGGCCAGACAGATGACCACTGCCATAAATGCAGACATACATATCCAGCTGCCTAATGGGCTGTGCACAAATATAGATCTTTCTTTAAAAAAAAAGCACACAAATAAGGCACACAAATATGCCTCAAATGGCAGTGTGTTGGGATTTTCTTTAAATGAGAAGGATCTAGGGGTCTTTGTAGATAACAAGTTGTCTAATTCTGGGCAGTGTCATTCTGTGGCTACTAAAGCAAATAAAGTTCTGTCTTGCATAAAAAAGGGCATTAATTCAAGGGATGAAAACATAATTATGCCTCTTTATAGGTCCCTGGTAAGGCCTCATCTGGAGTATGTAGTGCAGTTTTGGACTCCAGTCCTTAAGAGGGATATAAATGAGCTGGAGAGAGTGCAGAGACGTGCAACTAAATTGGTTAGAGGGACGGAAGACTTAAATTATGAGGGTAGACTGTTAAGGTTGGGGTTGTTTTCTCTGGAAAAAAGGCGCTTGCGAGGGGACATGATTACACTTTACAAGTACATTAGAGGACATTATAGACAAATGGCAGGGGACCTTTTTACCCATAAAGTGGATCACCGTACCAGAGGCCACCCCTTTAGACTAGAAGAAAAGAACTTTCATTTGAAGCAACGTAGGGGGTTCTTCACAGTCAGGACAGTGAGGTTGTGGAATGCACTGCCGGGTGATGTTGTGATGGCTGATTCAGTTAATGCCTTTAAGAATGGCTTAGATGATTTTTTGGACAGACATAATATCAAAGGCTATTCTGATACTAAGCTCTATAGTCAGTATAGGTATGGGTATATAGAATTTAATTAAAAGTAGGGAGGGGTGTGTGTATGGATGCTGGGTTTTCATTTGGAGGGGTCTAACTTGATGGACTTTGTCTTTTTTCAACCCAATTTAACTATGTAACTATCCAAAGCACCTCATGAAAAAAAATGCATTAATAATGAGATTACAATAAAAGCTAAAGACACAAATATTTTTATATTGACTAATGCAACACATATCCCCATGAAGTAAACTGAGGCACATTTATTAAGGGTCAAATTTTAGTTGTATTAGAGTCAAAACCACAATTAAACACATTTTCCAAAACTCATTTTCTAAAACCATGAATGCCATGAAACTTATTTAAAGATCTGAATATAAAAAGTACAAACTGAAAAAAAAATTAACAATGCACTAAAATATAAAAACCTCTAAAAAAAATCAGTTTTTAAATAATTACCGTATATACTCGTGTATAAGCCGACCCGAGTATAAGCCGAGGTACCTAATTTTACCTACAAAAACTTGTAAAACATATTGACTCGAGTATAAGCCGAGGTAGACTTTTTCAACACATTTTGGCTTACACTCAATTAAACCGCTCCCTAGTTGCTAAGGTAATTTGGACCCTAGCAACAAGATAGCTGCTGAAATTCCAAACTGGAGAGCTGCTGAAACATAAATTTTAAAACTGCCAATAATAAAACATGAAAACCAATTGCAAACGGTCTCAGAACATCACTCTCTACATCATACAAAAAGTTAACTCAAAGTTGAGCAACACCTTTCACTAAAAAGATATCTACATTGATATTTTGTCCCCAAGTGAGAATCATGCATGCTAAGCTGCACAGAGACCCAGTCAGTCCCAGTAACACTGGCTTACTGCTGTGGCTGTTAAAGGGTTATGGCAGGCCATTTATCCAGACTCTCATTACTCTGAAAATATCCCCAGCAACCCATGAGAGAGTATATGTACAGAAGGGAGGCTGTTAATGGGTTATTTCCCATGAGATGGGGCATTCCTATAGCCATGGCTGCCAAATGAACTCCAACACAATGCAAAGCATTATGGGTACAGGTGAAAGTGATCAGGAGTTTGCCTGCCATGAGCTCTGTACGTTTGCTGTAGGCTTTCCTAGCATTAGCAATCCCTCTCATACTATAAGCCCCAGAAGATGTTGCTTCCTTCTGTGTAGAACTACAACTCCCAGAATTCCTCTGCACTTGAGAAACTTTAAAAGCAGAATGAAGTACAGGTTGCTCAATACTCGAACCTGCAGTTTAAGCACCGCTGAAAGGCTACAGAAAGAATGTACTGATGCAGTCCGCTACATGAAAGGAAGATTTCCTACAAATGCTCTCACCTGTGTCCGCTGCTGTGGCCAGACCGAACACCAAGCACACCAACAAACGCACGCAATGCTCCAGCTCCATGTTAGAACTCACGGTAATGCTCTGCTGCCTGTAGCTCGTAGAAATTATGTTTTTTTGCTTTGTGCACCAGCCTGCGCAGTTACTTGGCCACAGCGCATCTCTAGAGTTCCCGCAGGCGCTGCAGGACTGCGGAGGTGGGGGCCTGCAGTAGGAGGAACTACGCCTGTCGCCTCTGATGACGTCACTGTGAGTGAGCGGGAGGTGCCGGGGAGATGCGGGTGGGTAGGAAGTGAATGGTGTGCGCACGCAGGAGCGTATGTTCTTCTGAAGCGCAGCCATTCGTCATTGACTCGAGTATAAGCCGAGGTAGACTTTTTCAGCACATTTTGTGTGCTGAAAAACTCGGCTTATACGCGAGTATATACGGTACTAGTGAAAAATCCAAAAACCTGTAAAATCCTGAAAGGCTAAAGAAAAGGTCAGATAGATCAGCGCAGTTCCCATTGACTATGGGATCTATGGGGTAAATTTATCAAAGAGTGAAGTTCCGCCACTAGAGTGAAATTCTCTCAATTAATTTCTATGGGATTTTGAAAGGCGTATTTATCAATGGGTGAAAGTGAAAGTTCACCCTTTGATAAATACGCCTATAAAAATTCCCATAGAAATGAATGGAGAGTGGCGGAATTTCACTCTAGTGGCGGAACTTAACTTCACTCTTTGATAAATATACCCCTATGTATATATTGAAATTTTTTGTGATTTTTATATTTGATAAATCACAGATTTTTAGAGCTTTAGAGACATACAACAAACACATTTTTCGAGAAAAAAATATGATTTGTAAAAGAAAAGAATATCTGAATGTTGGTAAATCGTCCCAATACTGTAAAAAATACTGTTTTCCCCCCAGTATTATAGAGACTGGGCAAAACCAGGTGATTCACTTGGCACAGCTGTGCTGCATCTACCACAATTGCATTGGATTCACCAAAATAGACCCAACTGCACCAGCCTTGCCAATAGGGTGCAGTTGCATTGAATATTTTTGAGGTCAGCCTGACATAATTTCTGATATTCGCTAAGTACGTGCAACGTTTTTGCGAGATTCCTAAGGCACAAGTGGGTTGCACTTATTGATGCAGGGCGTGAAGTGAACCCTGGAACATGGTCATGAACATGGAGCACGGACATGGTGAACGTGGAGCATGGTCAGGTGGTGGCAGTAGCTCCTGGGTTTGCATGCGTCAATAGACACAGTGGCACTGAGGTCTGAGCAGCATCAAATGCAACTATAAGGAAGTGAGAAGATCACAATTTAACGAAAGTGTAAAACACATACTAATCACTGAGGGAAAAGCGAAAGTAGGAACCTGCACTGGCTTGGCTGGGCCAAGTCATTTGTGTGCCCCAGACAGAGCATTTTCACCATGCCACCCTCAACCTGTGCCAGCGCTCACTAGTGCACACTCGGTCTCTTCAAATAATGCGCACCAGGATGTGGAGGCAGGAGTTCTGTGCATCAGACCTTCAGGCATAAGGGACAGCCATGGAGAAGAGGTACATGTTCGACACCCCTATAACTTACCTAGGAACCCTAGGAACGTGCCTCTTCTGCCTACCACTAGTTCCAGCCCTGCCTGCGCTTGCAAACGCAAATGACCTCTATTGTATGTGTGTGTATATTCACAATATACAGTTATTAAAAAAAAGAGTTTCATTAGTTTCCTGTCTACATACTACATATAATGTATTTAACATCAATTTCCAATTTAACCTTTCGTTGCAGGAAGAATGTGTAGTGAGTTGGTTTCAATGTCTTTGAGTATCCCAAGCCTGTTTGTTGCTTTACTAATGTATGTGAGTTATTTTTACTTTTGATCAACAGACAGCTTCAGGTTAGGGTGAACAGTTATGGTAATGTTGAGATATCTTCCTTAGCTGGAGAAAGCTGAGCAGAGACACATGTGTATATATAAGCCTTGCTGCCTTCTTCACGTGGCTACGTCTCATTTGCTGGGTGAGTACTGCGTACAAGCACTGATTTCAAAGGCTAGGGGATCATTCTGATGCAGGCAACAGATGCAGTTAGCTCATATTTATGAGGCTTTTAACTGGAGCAATAGCAAATTTCTTTGGATACGGAAATGAATTAGAAAATGCTAACAGAATAGAAAAAATGTAGAATCATTTTAATTGTTATATCTACAGAATGTTAGTAGTCTGCACTATGGAGATCATTTTATTATGTAACCTAAATCAAATGATAAGAGGGTGCAGGTAACATATGAGCCATTATGCAAGTAACATGGAGTCACTTCGACAATGGCAGGGTTACCTAGCATAAACCAACATTAAAGGATCTTTTGTGAAGTCAGCTGGGATCCAAGTTCTTTGAATTCTTAAGGCTCACTTTCAAAAGGATAACCATTATAGGTACTTTGGGGGGAAAAGGCCATTCATGGGATCATTGTTTACATATGCTTTAGAATGTTAAATTCAGAAATTAACACTAAATGTACTTTCTTTTACAGGGGTACTGCCTTCATATTTTCATCCTCAACTGTGCTAAAAGATAAAAGGTATGTGGAAATGCAATGCCCCCCCCCCACTTGTATTAAAGAAGGGACCACATGACAGAAACAGCACTGGCTTATTGTAGTACCTCAACATCTTCATTGCAAATATACACCATACCAACACTCATGTGCTATTGTAACTAGAATATTTTATACTCTACCATGACCAGTGTTTCCTCCAAACTCTTGTATGCACAAAAATTCCTTTGAGTAAGCACTCTACCCATTCAAGGAATGAATTGTGTTTGTGTCTACAAATTCATCCAAAAGCTGTTGTGTGTGATGGTGAAATAACTTGTATCTGTATGCATGAGAGCATTAGAGGAGTAATTGACCATGATGTTACAGTCACAAACAGATTTAATGAATGTATACAATACGTTTTGTGCAGACCAGTCTTACTAGTGGGCTGCACTTTGTAATGTAGATTGTTGAATATATTTGTGAAGTGAAATAATATTATTATATTCCACTATAAATCAGCAATTTTCACCCCTCCAGCTATTGTAGTAATAAGCTAGCTGCTGTCTGCTAAAGGGAAGCATTTTCTTTAAATAAACTACTGAGCAGGAATGAACTATAGCAAGAGAATTAAGAAAAGCAAGAGAAACAGAACAAGAACTAAGAAAATCAATTAAAATACCTTCCTACCACTTGTTTCATACTGCTAATAACACTGTACCCATACTATAGCTAAAGATATATAATGTAACTTCACAGCACAGTGATTTACGAGGTAACAATTACTTTCTCACAGTAACAAGCAGCAATCATGGGTGACGCTGAGATGGCTATTTTTGGCCCGGCCGCACAATTTCTCCGCAAAAGTGAGAAGGAACGAATTGAAGCCCAGAGCAAGCCTTTTGATGCTAAGAACACAGTATTTGTAGATGATGCAAAGGAGCTTTACCTGAAAGGTTTGGTTACAGCTCGAGAAGATGGCAAGGTCACAGTGAAAACTGATGCTGGAAATGTAAGTGTTACACTGCATTGTTTATAAAACCTAATTATTAGTCATAACAAGAACCTCCACGCATGAATCATGTCTCCTTTTTTTCCAGAATGTAACCGTTAAAGAGAACCAAATTTACCCCCAAAATCCACCAAAGTACGACAAAATTGAAGACATGGCCATGATGACTCACCTGAATGAGGCCTCTGTGCTGTACAATCTCAAAGAGCGTTATGCAGCATGGATGATCTACGTAAGTTAGAAACACTGGAGACTATTTAATTTAAGATTTTCATATTTAAGAGATAATAAGCTTGAACTCTAAGGAAGTCACGGCTCTTTCCCCCTATAGATCATTCTGACTAAACCTCCCTGGCATCAAAAGCCTTAGAAAAGCACATTAATAGCTCCCTTTAAAGTGTGGCCCTAAAATAAATATAGAGATATTTGCACTCTGCTTATATGTTCCTGATAAAAAACTTACTTACACTGGATCAAACATACTGTAGAATTTCACAAGTTTAATATCTATGCTTCTCATTGCAGACCTATTCTGGTCTATTCTGTGTCACTGTGAACCCCTACAAGTGGCTGCCAGTGTACAACCCAGAGGTTGTTGCTGGCTACAGAGGAAAGAAGCGTGTGGAAGCCCCACCTCACATCTTCTCCATCTCTGATAATGCCTACCAGGCCATGTTAACAGGTAACAGTATCCCCTTATCTATATATATTTTATTCTTTATTGTGCAACTTCAGTAGTCATCATGTGTCTCTCATGGTCTTGCAGATCTACAAAGCTTATCATATGCCCCCCCTATAAATTAGAGATATATAACTAAGATGCATTTTTTTTTTTTACAGATCGTGAAAATCAGTCTGTCCTGATTACGTAAGTAATGCTACGATTAAATATATTTTAATGCCATTTAGAATATTTTTGAGCATTTTGTTCATAAAATGGTTGCTATTTTATCTCTTACCCACAGTGGAGAATCTGGTGCAGGAAAGACTGTGAACACCAAGCGTGTCATCCAGTACTTTGCAACAATTGCAGCTATTGGAGATTCAGGAAAGAAGAAGGAACTCAGCAACAGCTTGCAGGTATTTGATCATTGTTTTACTTTATAGCATTTACATTTTACACAGTTCTTTCCAGAGATTGCTCTTCATTCATATATGTCCCAACTAATTCAAATCAAGTCAGCCTACCTGCATGGTTATGAAGCGGGGACGTAAATCAGAGTAACTAAACAAACCTTGCCCAGATACAAGAAAAACATCCAAATGCCATACAGATACTGCCCAGGTTATAATTAAACTTAGAACCCCCACTCAAAGCAGCAAGGTTGAGCCACTGGCTGTCAATGGTCAAGGACCAGACAAGGCAATTGTGGTTTTATTTCTATTGCCATTTATTAATTAGTTCTATAATCACTAGTAAAATTAAGAAATCTTAATTTCATTCTGGTTCTAGGGGACTCTTGAAGATCAAATTATTCAAGCCAACCCTCTGCTGGAAGCTTTTGGTAATGCCAAGACTGTGAGAAATGACAACTCTTCACGCTTTGTAAGTACTTCAGCAGCATTAGAGCATATTTATAATTCTTTTTAACAAATACTAACCTTTACTAATAACCTTTAGGGTAAATTTATCAGAATCCACTTTGGTACCACAGGAAAACTGTCATCAGCTGATATTGAAACATGTAAGATATGATTTCTTTGTCTGTCCTCCAAGTTCTATCTTGTGTTTATATTAAGTTAATTTTCAATTTATGTATCTGTAGATCTGCTAGAAAAATCCAGAGTTACATTCCAGCTATCAGCTGAGAGAAGTTATCACATCTTCTATCAGATGATGACAAACAAGAAACCAGAGATTGTTGGTAATTAGAATTTACTTCTTAATAAGGTTTCCACAGAAAGTATGTATTTGGACCTTTGAGACAAATGTATCCTGTTGAATAATTGGTTTTCCTTTCCTATCTAGAAATGTGTCTAATCACAACCAACCCATATGACTTCCCATTCATCAGCCAGGGTGAGATCGTTGTGAAGAGTATCGATGATAATGAAGAGCTGATGGCCACCGATGTAAGAAATGCAAATAATTTATGAGCAGGGAGTATTGTGTACATGTTAACTTTCAGCTTGGCCTCACACAATGTTTCACTTGCAGAGTGCCATTGACATCCTGGGTTTCAATCCAGATGAAAAGGTTGGTATCTACAAACTGACAGGCGCAGTCATGCACCACAGCAACATGAAATTTAAACAAAAGCAAAGAGAGGAGCAGGCTGAGCCTGATGGTACAGAGGGTTAGTCTTACTTTCTAGATCTTTAGTTGAAATCAATTTCTCTTAAGAAGCCAATACA
The DNA here is from genome assembly GCF_017654675.1 of Xenopus laevis. Lineage (NCBI taxonomy): Eukaryota > Metazoa > Chordata > Amphibia > Anura > Pipidae > Xenopus > Xenopus laevis. The sequence goes on from NC_054385.1 coordinate 21,748,234, forward strand.
CTAATATAATATGAATTTGTTATCATTTTCAGATGCTGACAAAATTGCTTATTTGATGGGCCTGAATTCTGCTGATTTGCTCAAGGCATTGTGTTACCCAAGGGTCAAAGTTGGTAATGAATTTGTCACCAAGGGCCAGACTGTCCCACAGGTAATCTAACATCTTCATTGATACTGGCCTTGATCTCTTTATAGTTCAGAATCTAATGAATATTCTCTTCTTTTAGGTCAATAACTCTGTTGGTGCCCTCTGCAAGTCTGTGTATGAGAAACTGTTCTTGTGGATGGTCACACGTATCAACCAACAGCTGGATACCAAACAACCAAGACAGTACTTCATTGGTGTGCTGGATATTGCTGGGTTCGAAATCTTTGATGTGGGTTTATTAAATTTGTTATTTTCCATTCTGATTCTTTTAAAAGGGTAATATCGGTTCTATCTAACTATTTGTTGTCACTTACAGTTCAACAGCTTGGAGCAGCTCTGCATCAATTTCACCAATGAAAAGTTACAGCAGTTTTTCAACCACCACATGTTCGTCCTGGAACAGGAAGAATACAAGAAGGAAGGCATTGACTGGGAGTTCATTGACTTTGGTATGGATCTGGCTGCCTGCATTGAGCTTATTGAAAAGGTTGGTTAACTTATTTTCAGCCCACTTATTCAAGTACCTAATTAATAATTCTTTTGGGCTTACACACTTTGTACATTTATTCTAGCCCATGGGTATCTTCTCCATCCTTGAAGAGGAGTGCATGTTCCCCAAGGCTTCTGACACCTCCTTCAAGAACAAGCTCTATGAGCAACATTTAGGCAAACGCAAGAACTTTGAAAAGCCCAAGCCTGGCAAAGGAAAGGCTGAAGCTCACTTCTCATTGGTGCATTATGCTGGTACTGTGGATTACAACGTCTCTGGCTGGCTTGACAAGAATAAGGATCCACTGAATGAGTCTGTCATTCAGCTCTACCAGAAGTCTTCAGTTAAATTGCTGTCCTTCCTCTACTCCAGCCGATGGTAATAATGCCAATTATTCTGCTAAAACTTTATAATGTGTACATTTCTAGTGCTGCTTCTTTGATACACATTTATTTATTGCAGCTGATGCTGGTGGCAAGGGTGGAAAGAAGAAGAAGGGCTCCTCTTTCCAGACTGTATCTGCTCTCTTCAGGGTTAGTACAATTTTTAGATGCTGGATAGTAATTAAAGAATTTCATTTTTAACTTTGCAATGAGTATATTCCATTAATATATTGTTTAGGAATGCACCAAATCGAGGATTCAATTCTAGAATTGGCTGAATCCCAGACATTTTGCAGAATTTGAATTTGCTGGATCCATCCATGTATTTAGCTGAAACAAATCCAAACTTTTAAAATAACATGAGTGTAAAGATCAGTATGAAAAAATAACTACTGGCTAAATGTTTTATTTTTCTAAATGTCAAATTATGAAATCTAGGATTCAGATTTGGTCTGCAATTTGGCCAATTCTTTTGTGCAGGTGAATCCAAACAATATAGATTTTGTGCATGCACAATATTAGTATTTTTCATGACTATGTCTACATACCTGTTTTCCTGTATTATTTTACATTTAAAAAATGCACTGATATTGTTTTCAGACAATTTATTTTAAATAAGCTGCACTTCATTTGTGTTTAAGGAAAATTTAAACAAACTCATGACCAACTTGAGAAGCACCCATCCCCACTTTGTGCGTTGTCTGATTCCAAATGAGAGCAAGACTCCTGGTAAAGATTTCTTAAAAACCTTTTCATAAACAAACAATATCATGAATTAAGAGAATTCCCTGACAAGCATCCATTTGTTAACATTATGAAATACTCTGTTCCAGGTATTATGGAAAATCATTTGATCATTCACCAGCTGAGATGTAACGGTGTATTGGAGGGGATTAGAATCTGCAGAAAGGGATTCCCAAGCAGAATCCTCTATGGTGACTTCAAACAACGGTATACAGCCGTACTGCTTTACAATGTATAGAATATTTAATACATTCATTGTTAATAAGAATGAAATGTGCTAATATTTCACCAGTTTTGAACATTCTGCTTTCTTTTAGTTACAAGGTTTTGAATGCCAGTGCAATTCCAGATGGGCAGTTTATTGACAGCAAGAAGGCTTCTGAGAAGCTCCTGGGCTCTATTGATGTTGATCATACTCAGTATAAATTTGGACACCCAAAGGTACAATACTTTTTTCCAAAGCATTAGATAGTTATAGGTGATGCTGGACATTACCACTTAAGCATGCCTTACATAAAAACATTTTCTTTAAATCCATAATTTGTATTGTTTAAAGGTGTTCTTCAAAGCTGGTCTCTTGGGTACCCTGGAAGAAATGAGAGATGAAAAGTTGGCACAACTCATCACTCGTACACAAGCTCTATGCAGAGGTTTCTTGATGAGAGTGGAGTTTAAGAAAATGATGGAAAGAAGGTATTTTTTCTACTTTTTGCATTTAAAAAATGCAGCGCATTATAAAGATCATTAGACTAAGTTATTATTTACCTTTTCTTCTTATAGGGAGGCAATCTATACCATTCAGTACAATCTCAGGTCATTCATGAATGTCAAACACTGGCCATGGATGAAATTATACTTCAAGATTAAACCTCTCCTGAAGAGTGCTGAGACTGAGAAGGAGATGGCAAACATGAAAGAAGAATTTCAGAGCACCAAGGAAGCGCTGGTCAAGGCAGGATCCAAGAAGAAAGAACTAGAGGAGAAAATGGTTGCTCTGTTGCAGGAGAAGAATGATTTATCCCTGCAAGTTCAAGCAGTAAGAAAATCAAACTCCAAATAATGTTTCTTTGTAATTATATATGCTCAGCCACACATAAAATATGATGCTATCTTTCTCATATATAAATAGGAAAGTGAAACGTTGGCTGATACTGAGGAAAGATGTGAAGGCCTCATCAAAGTTAAGATCCAACTAGAATCTAAAATCAAAGAATTAACAGAAAGACTTGAAGATGAGGAAGAAAGCAATGCAGAGTTAACAGCAAAAAAGAGAAAGCTGGAAGATGAATGCTCTGAGTTGAAGAAAGATATTGATGATCTTGAACTTACTTTGGCCAAAGTAGAAAAGGAGAAGCATGCCACTGAAAACAAAGTAAGAGACATGTTCTAATGAAACAAGAATATAGTGTAATTTAGGAAAATTATTTAATTGAATGTTACCACCACCCTTAGGTAAAGAACCTTACTGATGAAATGGCAGTTCTAGATGAGAACATCTCCAAACTCACCAAAGAGAAAAAGGCCCTCCAGGAGGCTCACCAACAAACTCTTGATGACCTTCAAGCTGAAGAAGACAAAGTCAGCTCTTTGACAAAAGCCAAAACTAAACTAGAACAGCAAGTAGATGATGTGAGTTTAAATCTGGTTTCAATTATCCTTGATATTTTTGTAAAACATGACTTTGAAACTTAATATTTTACTATTAAATTAGCTGGAAGGTTCCCTGGAACAAGAGAAGAAACTTCGTCTTGACCTTGAGAGAGCAAAGAGGAAACTAGAAGGAGATCTCAAATTGTCCCAGGAAACTGTCATGGATCTTGAAAATAACAAACAGCAAACTGATGAAAAACTCAAAAAGTTAGTATTACTCTTTTGGATTTTGCATTAAAGACAATAATGATTTTCAAAAATAGTGTGTAGGTTAAAAATAACTTATTCCTATATACCTAATCTAACTGTAGGAAAGACTTTGAAATTAGCCAGCTCCAAAGAAAAATAGAGGATGAACAATCTTTGGCTTCTCAGCTACAGAAAAAGATCAAGGAACTTCAGGTAAAGCACTTTTAGTCACAGCAATTGCATTTTTGAGCTATATAATCATTCCGAAACAATAACCCCTACTCAAATTTCAGGCTCGCATTGAAGAACTTGAGGAAGAAATTGAGGCTGAACGGGCAGCTCGTGCAAAGATTTAAAAACAAAGGTCTGATCTTACCAGAGAACTTGAGGAAATTAGTGAAAGGCTTGAAGAAGCTGGAGGTGCAACATCTGCACAGATTGAAATGAACAAGAAACGTGAAGCTGAGTTCCAGAAAGTGAGACGTGGTCTGGAAGAGGCAACCCTTCAGCATGAAGCAACAGCTAGTGCTTTGCGAAAGAAGCACGCCGACAGCACAGCTGAGCTTGGGGAACAAATCGATAACCTGCAGCGTGTGAAACAGAAGCTGGAGAAGGAAAAGAGTGAGCTTAAGATGGAGATTGATGATGTTGCCAGCAACTTGGAGAATGTTTCCAAATCCAAGGTATACACATTTGAAAAAAATTGACAAAGATTAAATGTAAAGTAAAGTATATTAATATTTAAAGTAAAGTGGTTTGAAGGATTTATATCAATTGATTTGACTTTAAATTTAAATCACTTCCCTTCAAGGCCAACCTTGAGAAAGTGAACCGGGTGCTTGAAGACCAAATTAGCGAAGTTAAGTCCAAGAGTGATGAGCAACAGCGTCTCCTGATTGATCTCTCTGCCCAAAGGGCTCGCTTCCAGACTGAGAATGGTAGGTTTGAAAATAATATGCACTACATTTAAACTGGTCACCATAAAGTAAGAAAAACATATTGATAAAATGAGTACATTTAAAAAGTAAAAATGTTACAAATGTTAAATCGAAACAGTCAATTAAATGTGTCAGTATCAAGTAGTTGCTGCTCCCGCAATAGTTCCCCTCAAAGCCCCCCCTCAAAGCCGGGGCGGAGCAATCCTTCCATATGCTAAAGTCCTGTTTTCATTCATAACTAGCCTATGGAAGCATCACTGAAACTGCACAGATCATTTAGCAGTGTCAGAGGGTCAGGTCAATGGATGATAACGGGGCTAGGGGCAGCTTTGAGGGGAACTAGGGGGTGCAGCAACTACTTGAAATTGACACGTTCCTATGATTTTTATACAAACGTGTCAGTATCGCTTTAGACAATGCCCTACCAAATTTTCATGAATATTTTCTTATTCAATTGGAGTTTAATTATTATATGGATCATAAGCAGATACTATAATCAGTGGCATATTTAATTAAACTATATTTTTGTTTTGTGTGACTTCTAGGTGAACTCTCACGTCAGGTTGAAGAAAAGGAATCTCTGATCTCTCAGCTCTCTAGAGGAAAGCAGGGATTTACCCAACAAATTGAAGAGCTCAAGAGACAGCTTGAGGAGGAGTCAAAGGTAACAACTTGTTAAAAAAGATCATTCTAAAATAATATGTAGCATCTCCTAATTTTATAGGAGGAGTTACACTGCCTGAAATCAGTAATAATAATTTTAGCATATTGCTCACAATGTTTTATATTTTCAGGCTAAGAATGCCCTTGCTCATGCTCTCCAATCTGCCCGCCATGACTGTGACTTGCTCCGTGAGCAATATGAGGAGGAACAGGAAGCCAAGGCAGAGCTCCAGTGCACACTGTCCAAAGCCAATGGTGAGGTTTCCCAGTGGAGGAGCAAATATGAAACTGATGCCATTCAGCGTACTGAGGAGCTGGAAGACGCTAAGTAGGTTCACAGATGTTGTTAAATCATAACCAGAACAACATGAAGATAGAGAATTTTCTAAAAAAAATTTCAATGAATTTTCAGGAAGAAGCTTGCTCAGCGTTTACAGGAAGCTGAGGAGCAAGTTGAGGCTGTGAACTCCAAGTGTGCCTCCTTGGAAAAGACTAAGCGGAGACTGCAGTCTGAAGTGGAGGACTTAATGGTTGATGTTGAGAGAGCTAATGGTGCAGCAGCAGCTCTTGATCAGAAGCAGAGGAACTTTGATAAGGTATATAAATATTTTCTCTAAATCTTTGGGAAATGCCATTTTTTAATATCTGTTGTGATGTTTATGACATTGGTTCATTTCAATAGGTCCTGGCAGAATGGAAGCAAAAATATGAGGAAGGACAAGCTGAATTGGAGGCAACTCTAAAAGAAGCCCGCAGCCAGAGCACTGAGATCTTCAAGTTAAAGAATGCTTATGAGGAATCCCTGGAGCACGTTGAGACACTGAAACGTGAAAACAAGAACCTTCAGCGTACGTATATATTTTCACACAAATTTAAGGGTCACTTACTAATGTAGTGCAGAGTTTAAAGTACAACTCTTGCATGCAAATCATCAGCAATACAGTGTTTCCTAAAAATTGCAGCCTAATTGTGGCTACCATTGGAGTGCCATCTGATGTTTGTGACAAAACTGACAAAGCTGACAAAATTGTGCTTGCTGCGAGCATTTGCCAAACAGATGCACGTTGTGTCTAATATTTTCAGAGTGTGGACTACAACACTTTTGTTATGCAGTGTTAAAATGGCATTAGTATGTACATTTTTTACACATGCCTGATGCTCCTATTTGATGCAATCCACTGTGGGAACCATGGAATTACCACTAAGTTTAGGGTGGAAGTAGCTTCAGTGTTCCCCAGCATTAATAGGCACACTTGTGCAAGATTTAGTAAAAGAGCCAATAAATCAATGGTGTTGCATGAAATATAAGAAGGATTAGTGAAAAACTGTCTTTTAATTGGAGATCTGTTGGTTTTATAGAGGAGATTTCAGATCTGACTGAACAGATTGGTGAAACTGGAAAATCAATTAATGAATTGGAGAAAGCCAAGAAGCAAGTGGAGCAGGAAAAGAGCGACCTTCAGGCAGCACTGGAAGAGGCTGAGGTACTGAGCTCTAAATAAGTAGCTTGAACTATTTGCATTAGAATATGTTTGGTTTCAAAAATGAGAAATATTTATATGTAGTAGGGCATGGATATTCTTCAACACCTTTCTTTAAAAAATAGGGATCTCTCGAACATGAAGAGGCCAAGATCCTACGCATCCAACTTGAATTGAATCAGATAAAATCTGAGGTGGACAGTAAGATTGCAGAGAAAGATGAGGAGATTGAACAGCTAAAGAAAAACAGCCAGAGAGCAATTGATACCCTGCAGAGCACATTGGACTCTGAAATCAGGAGCAGAAATGATGCACTGAGACTAAAGAAAAAGATGGAAGGAGACTTGAATGAACTTGAGATTCAGCTTAGCCATGCCAACCGCCAATCTGCTGAGGCTCAGAAACAGCTCAGAAACGTGCAGGCTCAGTACAAGGTAACCTTAAGATTCCTTTTTGTTTTCACCATCATCTAGACATCTCACCAAAAAACATCATTGATATTTTATTCTCACTTCCCTCTTTTCCTAAAAGGATGCTCAGCTCCAGCTGGATGATGCAGTAAGGGGACAGGATGACCTGAAAGAACAAGTAGCTGTGATTGAACGCAGAAATAACTTGCAGCAAGCTGAAATTGAAGAAAACAGGGCTGCTCTGGAACAAACAGAGCGATCTCGTAAGATTGCAGAACAAGAGCTTATAGATGCAAGTGAAAGTGTTCAGCTACTCCACTCACAGGTACACATTTTTACTCGGAGATTGTTATTACATAGATATACAAACTTATTTTTGTCTAACAGAGGTATTTTGCATTCTAGAACACAAGCCTTATCGGCAGCAAGAAGAAGCTTGAAGGTGACATCTCACAGCTCCAGAATGAGGTTGAGGAAGCTGTGCAAGAAGCCAGAAATGCTGAGGAGAAGGCCAAGAAAGCCATCACTGATGTACATGTTTTATTAAATTTAAACTCTTTGAACAATCTACTGCTCCAATGTTTGCTCACTTTTATTAATCTCTTTTCTCTCGATATATAAAAAAAAGGCTGCTTTGATGGCTGAGGAACTAAAGAAGGAGCAGGATACTAGTGCTCACTTGGAGAGGATGAAGAAGAACCTTGAACAAACTGTAAAGGACCTGCAGCACCGTCTGGATGAAGCTGAATAGCTGGCTATGAAGGGAGGCAAGAAGCAGCTCCAGAAACTGGAAAGCAGAGTATGTGTGTCACATTATGGGTATGATAATAAATCAATCTGCAATTATCTAACATTTACTAATTCATGTATTAATGTTACTCACAGGTACGTGAACTGGAGAATGAACTGGATAATGAACAGAAACGTGGTGTTGAAGCCGTGAAAGGTGTTCGTAAATATGAGAGGAGGGTGAAGGAACTTACTTACCAGGTCAAATAATCTTTTATTAGTTATATAGATATTGACAGAGACAAAAAATATGTGTTCATCAAGTTAAATCTTTTGCCCAACCTACCTAATTTAATGATCTAGAGAAATATGAAGAAAACCCATACAAAGCCTCCTAAATCCAAACAGACAATTGTATCAGTCCCTGGATCAACATGTACAAAAATAATTAATATGAATAATTCTGTATTTTTTCGGTTTCCTTTCCTGAGATCTAATATATCTGTCAGTTCAATTGAATCAGGAAAATAACCACACAATAGAGTTCTATTCCAGAGACAGGAGGTGATATGTCCTAGAACCAGTCACACTGGTGATCCATCCTTGACAACTATAAAGACAAAGAAAACTGATAATAAGGAAATGGAAGACAAACACAGGTTTACTGCTGAAAATGCAATCCACACAGTAATCCTGCATATGTCCTCCAGTTCCTTATTGTTTGTTTCTTATTAAAGGGGAAAAATGCTTCCTTCCATGCATACAGTATATACTTATTTTAATAAGGATCTAAGGATCTTGCTGTCCCTTTGCATTGCTTTCCTTGTTAAGATAATTATTTGCAATTTTTTGTACATCCTTCACCATCAAGGATTCACCAGTCTTAGTCCAATTAAGGGTATAAGTAACCTGCATATTTTGAAAAGTGCATAAAATTTTTTGTACATCTAGTCTGCCCTCATCACCATTTTCAAAATAACACATATGTATAGCTGGCTCTAATCCACGAACGACATAAAACTCAGTAAACAAATATTAGCTTGGAACCATAAATCCCTGAGCATTGCAATTTAAGATGCTAAATGAAGTAGAACTGCAGCTTATCTGATGGGGGTAGTGACCTGGGTGTAGAGACCCCAGGTCTATCACCTTTGGACACAATACATGGAAAATATGCAACATAAATAAAATCAGCTTTATATTGCACTCACCAAGTTTGGCAATTGGCTCGGGTGCTGTGCCCCAAACCGTAGCTTAAGGTGACTTCACAACCAGAAAAATGAACATGCAATCCTGGAGCCAGCCGATGAGGTAAAAATGATCACCCTTTTGTCCAGATCCCTTTGCCAAGCTACTAGCATTAGTGAACATTTAATATTACTGCCACTTTGTACATTACATACATATGTCAATCCTACAGACTTACCTTTACAGCACTTCCTTTGATGGAACCCATATAAACTGTGTGTACATCAATAAAGTTACATAAAATGACACTGGTAACAATCATATATATTATTACCAGTAATTGGATCATTCTGACCTGTGGTATTTTTTTACAGACTGAGGAAGACAGAAAGAATGTTTTGAGACTTCAGGATTTGGTGGACAAACTGCGGCTTAAGGTTAAAGAATACAAGAGGCAGGCTGAGGAGTCTGTGAGTACATATTATATACAAATAATGCCAATATTTTGTTATATTTACAATGAGTTCTTCTTTAATTCTAATCAACTGTTTCTAGACCATCCTTAAAAGGTTTGAATAATTACCAAGCATGGTAACTTACATTATACCTTTTCATTCTCCTAGGAGGAACAAGCCAACACTCACCTGGGCCGCTTCAGAAAGGTGCAACATGAGCTTGAGGAAGCTAAAGAAAGAGCAGACATTGCAGAGTCACAAGTTAACAAGCTCAGGGCAAAGAGCCGTGATGTCGGAGGCAAGGTAAAATTTGTTTCTAGTTGCTTCAGTTCTTGTTAAGTTGCATTCCTTTATTGTCCCATGCCAATTCTTGTTTGATCTATCATATACTTCTCTTTTCCTTCACAGAAAGAGTCTGAAGAGTGAAGCATATTAAAACGAAGATAGAGAAGTTTGCAAAATGTAAATTTCTCACTTGTGAATATCCCTTGTATTTGCCACCCATTCCCATGTACCTCTCTGAATAAATATTTTGCAACTTGTTTTTTTGTGTTTGGGAAGACTTGGCTTCTAAGAGACGGTTAAGAACATACTGTATATCTTTAGTTTTTGGTTGTTTAGCTATTGTTGTGATTCAACTCATTAAATACATTGCCAAGCAAAATTATATTATGCCAATTACTAATAGGTAGAGAACTACATGTAAATGTTCCATTTTGATTGGAGAATTATTGGAAAAATACTGAGCTCATTTACATGACCCAAGCTGATTCAGAAAGCACATAGAAACATGTAATACAACTTCTGCTCCAACCAAAGAGGCAGATGAGCTTTGTATAATATTTTACACATTTCCAAAAACATGGAAAATGTTGGAGAGATCTTTGGGGATAGATATAAAAATGCAGTCGTTGTAGTCTGCATCCAGTAGTTCATATACAGTCTTGTTTTATTGCACAACTTAAATATTTTCTATGGTGCAAACAATTCACTTGCTGTGACATCCAACTCATGGTTGAATTAATTTGTTACTCAAGGCATCACTTACTTGCCTCCTGAAAATTTCCTTTGGTGCAACCACATAGTCGTTCCTTTCAGTCCATGGTACAGTAATATGGAGTTCACTGTAGCCTGCAAGAGCTAACCAATAATAACAATAAATAATAATTGGTAACAATGCAACATCCAGTTGAGTGTGAACAAAAGAAAATATTTGATCAAAGTTTTAGCTATATGGAGATACAAATTACAGAAAGACCCCTTAACTGGAAAACCCCAAGTCCTGAGCATTCTGTATAATAGGTCCCATACATGTATAACTTACAGTATATTACAGTTGTGACATAAAGTTTTACCACTTTAATAGGGATATGCAGCTTGCAGTTTCAATATCAGGCACATGAAGCTTTGATATCACACATTGGGCCAGATTCAATTCAGTGAAAAAAAATTATCTCCTGGTTTATCACGTGAAAACTCATGGACGAGATTCAATTAGAGGAGAAAAAACTTTCCTCCAAATTCAGTTTCAGTTTTTTTTCCATAGACTTCAATAGAATTTTCAAGTGATAAGCGGCGAGATACGTTTTTTTGAATAGAATTGCATGTCAAATCAAATCTTGTCCATAACTTTTCTCATTGAATTGAATCTAGCCCATAAATTGTAAATTATTTTGTACACTGTACTTTGAACTGAAATGTATGGGAATGTCAAATCTATAAGCCCAATTGCAAACAACTATGATGGTAATATAACACCAACTGAAAACTATAGAGATATAAAGCATCTGGAAAGATTGGAATTGATGGAGTTTGTTTTTTATCAACCCAACTTGACTATGTAACTGTGTAATTGGATCTAAAATGTGTAGTTTGCATTTGTACTGACATTGCTGATCTACATATAACATTAAAATAGATTAGCAACAGTTAGAGCACAGCAAACTGAATATCCCTGATGCAAGATGCCATCTTGCAATCTAGAGGTCAGCATGATAATATAAAGGCCAGATTCAATTCAATGAGAACAATGTATTTACTGGTTTATCATGTGAAAATGTATGGAGTAAATTCAATTCAAGGGGAGAAAACGTTTCTCCAAATTCAGTTGCAGTTTTTTTCCATAGACTTAAATAGAGTTTTCATGTGATAAACCATGAGATGTTTTCTGAATTAAATTGCATATCAAATTTAATCTTGTCCATGACTTTTCACATGATAAACATTTTTCTCATTGAATTGAATCTGGCCCAAAGTATGAGCCTGTGAAACTTCAAACAAATTACAAATATTTTGTCCACATTGAACACAACTCTCAATTACATATGTAAATGTACTCCCTTCTATAAAATACATTAATATTTAAAACTATAGAAGACTTACAGGAGGGGGGGGCATATACACAGACAAATGTGAATTGTTGCCTCCTCATGGTATATGTGAAATAAGTGTCACAATTTAATGTTGTTCTGAAAATCAATGACACAGTAATAAATTATTAACACCAGAGTTTTCCAGACTGTGGGGCTGCTCCGTGCCCCAAGGAACTCCTTGGGTGTAGTCATGCTCTGCTGTGTTATTCAATAGATATTCACTGGCACACAGGTAATGCTGGCAGGGTGAAACCCTTGCTTTAAATCTACTGTATTTAGTGCGGCATGCAACGTTTCGGGGACAACCCCTTTATCAAGCATGCTTTATGGCATCTAGCCAATCATAACAAGACAGCAGACTTAAAAAGGAGGCCATTTGTTAAAGGAGAATTCAACCGTGTAAAAAAAAGTTGTTTAACTGAAGTATTAAGACAGGCCATATCACCAAGAAACAAAATATATAATACAACAAGCAGAAAGCTACAGGAAGCAAGTTACAGTGTCTTTAAAGCTAAAAATACCTCAAACCTAAATCCTTCTAATTAAAGGATAAACTACTTGATGGCTAGTGACATTACTCTTATTTTCTTTCTATAGTTACAGTATTTAAATATTAAGTGATGACAACCTTATAGGCAGTGCTCCGGTACCATGGTTTATGTATTTTGGGGCTGCTATATTGGTGTTTTCTGCAGGATCTAATATATTTGAATTGTTCTGGGCATATAAATAAGTCCTCTAGAAGTTGTGTGTGCACATCAACCACCTTGTAGAAAGTTGGGTTCAATGCAGTCCGAAAAGCCTTGCCCAAGTTAAATTAACATAGTAGAAAATACAACGCTGCAGCACTTCCTTGTTGCAAAAGTGAAAGGTGAATCTATTAGTTCAAAATTACAGACAATGTTTCAGGCAAGAAAGGGCAAGTTCTGCAGTGTTGTATTTTCTACTGGGTGTATAAATAAAGCAATGTTTTGTAAACCTCCCAATCTTCAAAATAGTACTAAGGAGCAGATTTATATACGTGTGAAATTATAGCAAAAAGTTGTTGGTTCTGAATTAAAACACCCCAAAGGCATGCACTGATGGCAAAATATGTTAAATATATGTCATTATTATATAAAACCACGATCAGTTCCTAAATAATTGATTTGCTTGCATATTTCTCAACCTAAAAGTTTACAATTATGTTATGAGTCATTGACAGGAATTTGCCTACTGCTCCATCTGGTTGCTTCCAGAACGAGAAGAAAAATAGTGTTTGCATGCAAAAGCTTAAAAACTATCATAAGAAATTAATAATCCACTTTATTCATACACTTCACTTTATACATACACTACAGTTTGGGTGCATGTTTATTTCAATGACACTACCTTTTAAAAGAGATCTTAACATCAACAACTTTAATTGATGTAAACCTGCTCAGAGTGGTCTCCTGAGCTCTTAATCAGGCATAACCCGAAGAGCATTTAAAGTGGCATGTAGAAGTATAGATACATAAAACAAGAGGCTTTGAATTAAGATTTGTACTATTAACCATGAGCAACCAATAAGCATAATGCCATGAAAATAAATATCTAATTGGATGTTGTTGGCTAATAGACCTGGACAAATAGCTACCAATAGCAGCTCTGTGCGCTTAGTTGACAATGCACAAACTTTTGGACAATTGTTGAAGAACAGAGATGCAGTCATCCACAAATCTCATCCAAATTGACATTCAGCTTTTACCCCTAGCAAGCTCTCCACCATAGCTTATGGCAACCAAATAACTCCTTTAACCAGAGATGTTTATGCAACATGCATACGATGTAGGGGTGAATGCCTTACCTACATCTTGGTAGCCTACATATTCCCTATCAGCTTCAGAGCTATGTATTTACTAAAAATGTGTCTCCTCTCTGTGATAACCTTTACTGGATCTGTTGTTAGTGTAATCAAACATAATTTTGCTAAATATCCGTATGTTTCACAGTTATAGTATACAGTTCAAAACAATCTTCATACATTGGATTTATAATAAACAGTTCTAATGTTTAAAGCTGACCTATCTATGAAGGGTTGTGCTGCTCTTGAACAAATCCTTCAGAAAAGAGTGCAGTTGCTATATATAACCACAAGATAGTGCTCATTAGCTGACAAACACTCAGGGTCTTAAAATGATCGAGAGAGGCAAAAGTAACAGAACTATGCTGCTACAGGTATGGGACCTGTTATCCAGAATGCTCAAGACCTTTGGTTTTCCAGATAATGGATCTTTCCATAATTTGGATCTTCATACTGTAAGCCTACTAGAAAATCATGCAAACACTAAATAAACCCAATAGGCTAGTTTTGCTTCCAAAAAGGATTAATTATGTCTTAGTTAGTATCAAGAACCTGGAGTTTTCCATAATTTGGATCTTCATACTTTAAGCCTACTAGTGTAATGGAAACTATGACACTCACCCAAGATGGCGACCTTCTGCTCCACCGCATGGCTCCTGCTGGGCGCTGTCCTGTGACATCGGCGTCTTCTCAACTGGGATTGGTCGCCGGCGACGGAACGGACGCCGGCGTCAGAATCGGGCGCCGGCGTCAGGGCGTCAGCGTGGGGACGCTGGCGTCTGCGTCTGACGCCAGCGCGTCAACATTTCGGCGCCAAGCCATGGACTATTTAAACCCCATTGCCCTTTTCTTCCTTGCCCAATTATAGGTTCCATTGACTTGTGTTCCTGGGTGTGATTTCTGATTCTGATTTTCTGTGTACCGATCTTTGCCTGTTTCCTTGACTCCGTTGTTTGCCGCCTGAACTGATATTTTGCCTGTACCCTGACGATTCTTCTGGATAAACCCTTTTGTACTTCAAACCTGGTTTTTGTCTCCTCTTTGGTCCACAACTATTACTGCTGCGCCTTCGGGCCCTTACAGTATAATTGGGCCATGGACCCTTCGGAGGAGGCCCAAGCACCTCTCGATGTCGGAGGGGCCATTCGTGGATTGGCTTCTCGGATGAAAACCTATGAAGCCCAGCAATCCCATTTTGGCCAGGCCCTTGAGGCGATTCTGGAGAAGTTGACTGCTCTGTCTCCTGCGGCTCCTGCGGTAGTGCCTGCTCCGGCCATTCCTATTCCGCTCCAGGTTTCTGAAGCGCGTCTCCCTGCTCCACCTCTTTTTAGCGGTGATCCGGAAGCATGCAGGGGCTTTATCAACCAGTGCGAGATTCAGTTCGCCCTGCTCCCAGGTCAGTTCGTTTCTGAACGTGCCAAAGTGGGTTATATAATCACACGTCTACAGGGAAAGGCTTTGGAGTGGGCATCACCCTTTTGGGAAAAGGAGGATCCACTGATTGACAACGCCAGGGCATTTGTCCAAGAACTCCGTACGGTGTTTGATGCTCCAGGTCGTGCCACTGCATCCTCCGCTAGGCTTTTCCAACTACAGCAAGGCGTCCGCTCGGTCTCCTAGTATGCCATAGAATTTCGCACTCTGGTGGCGGAGACTTCTTGGAACAACGATGGTTACCATGTAGCCTTTTACAATGGATTAGCTATGCGGATAAAGAACGACCTGGTGTCCCGAGAAATTCCCTCCAGATGGGAGGACCTGGTCGCCCTGGCCGTGAAAGTGGATACCCGCCAGAGGGAATTCCAGGTCGAACAAGATCGAGAACGCTCCAAGAGGAATTCCCGATTTCAGCCTATCCTGGCCCCCCCGTTTCCAGAGACCCTTGCTCTAGGATCCTGCTTACATCTCGCCCTCTCCACCTCCTGCGGCTTCTGCTTCTTCCTCTTCTTTACCAGCAGAGGAACCGATGCAGATCGGACGGGCCCGTCTTTCCGAACAGGAGAAGAATCGGAGAAGGGCGGCGGGGTTATGTCTCTACTGCGGGGGCAAAGCTCACTTTGCTCATGAATGCCCAGTGAAGCCGGGAAACGCCAAGGCCTAGGTAAGTTTGGGGAGACTTACCTGGGTGGGATTTGTCGTTCTCCCCATTCTTCTGCTCAACGTTTCCTCCTCCCAGTGCAGATCCAGTTTGGTTCCAAAAAGATTTCTTCTCAGGCCTTCCTTGATTCTGGCGCTGCTGGAAATTTCATGGACCGAGTGTTCGCTGAAAACCATTCCATTCCTCTCCAGTCCTTGGCGAATCCGCTTCGAGTCCTGGCGATTGATGATCGTCCCTTGTCTTCTGCTATCATCTCGCAGTCTACTCAAGAACTCTCTTTCAAGGTGGGCACCATGCATTTGGAAAGACTGTCCTTTCTTCTTATCGATTGCCCTTCCACTCCAGTTGTTCTAGGTCTACCCTGGTTGTGTCTCCATAATCCTGTTATTGATTGGGCCTCTACACAAGTTTCCAGGTGGAGCCCATTTTGTTTACAGAACTGTTTACCCGCTGTTCCTGTCGTTAAAATTTCTTCTGTGTCTTCAAACCCTTCTCTTCCCTCTGCCTATCAAGCATTTGCCGATGTCTTCAATAAAAGTTCTGCCGAGAATCTTCCACCTCATCGTCCATACGACTGCCCTATTGAACTTTTATCCGGTTCCATGCCTCCTCGTGGCCGCACCTACCCACTTTCTCCCTCGGAGACTTCTGCTATGAAGTCCTATATCCAGGAGAATCTTCAGAGAGGATTTATTCGTCCTTCCATCTCCCCTGCAGGAGCGGGGTTCTTCTTTGTTGAAAAGAAAGATGGTAGTTTGCGGCCCTGCATTGACTACAGAGGACTTAATAAAATCACCATTAAAAACAGGTACCCTCTTCCTCTCATTTCTGAACTGTTCGATCAACTCAGGGGTGCCAGCCTTTTTACTAAGTTGGATCTTCGTGGGGCCTATAACCTCATTCGGATTCGTGAGGAAGACGAGTGGAAGACCGCCTTCAATACTCGCGATGGTCATTATGAGTACCTGGTCATGCCTTTTGGTCTCTGTAATGCCCCTGCGGTCTTCCAGGAATTCGTTAATGACATTTTTCGAGATTTATTGGGGCAGTGTGTGGTCGTCTATTTGGATGATATTCTTATTTTTTCTAAGGACCTCCAGGAACATCGCAACCAAGTACGTGAAGTACTATCCAGACTGAGGAAAAATCATCTTTACGCCAAGTTGGAAAAGTGCATCTTCGAAGTCTCTTCTATTCCTTTTCTTGGTTATATTATTTCTTCTCTCGGCTTCAAGATGGATCCGGCCAAGGTCTCCGCAATCCTGGACTGGCCTCTTCCTACCAGCGTTAAAGCTGTTCAAAGGTTTGTTGGCTTCGCAAATTACTATAGACAGTTCATTAAAAACTTTTCTTCCAGACTTTCTCCAATTCTTGCTTTGATCCGTGGTGGAAACAAACCTCAACACTGGCCCCCTCAAGCTTTGGAAGCCTTCAAGTCTCTCAAGGAAGCATTTTCCTCCGCTCCAATCCTTAGACACCCCGAGCCTCTTCAACCATTCTTCATTGAAGTTGACGCCTCCGACATCGGTGCTGGAGCTGTGTTATCCCAGAGATCTTCTTCTGATGGTAAACTTCATCCATGTGCTTTTCTTTCCAAAAAATTTTCTTCCCCAGAACAGAACTACGACGTTGGCAACCGCGAGCTACTTGCTGTTAAGCTGGCCTTAGAAGAATGGAGACACTTATTAGAAGGTTCCGCTGTTCCGGTAACGATCTTTACTGATCACAAGAATCTCGAATTTATCCAGTCCCTTAAACGCCTCAATCCCCGGCAAGCCAGGTGGGCACTTTTCTTTTCTCGTTTTAATTTTCTCATTACTTTTCGCCCTGGGTCCAGAAACAGGAAGGCCGATGCACTATCCAGAAGCTTTATTCCTGAGGATTCTTGCTCCGAGGACCCTGAACCTGTTGTTCCTTCTTCCAAAATTATCGCAGCCTTGTTTCCTGCCTGTGCTCCTCAGCTACTCTCCGCTCAAGCTTCTGCTCCTGAAGAGACTCCCCTGGGTCTAGCTTTTGTTCCTCCTGAATTTCGTCTTGCCATTTTGTCTCATTCTCACAATTCTAAACAGGCCGGTCATCCTGGGATTAAAAAAACTACTGAACTTTTGTCTCGTCTGGTTTGGTGGCCATCTTTAAGGAAGGATGTTAATGACTTTGTTTCCTCTTGTTCCACCTGTGCCGTTTCTAAGTCTGGACATTCTCCCCCAAAGGGTTTTTTGTTGCCTTTACCCATCCCTTCTAGACCTTGGACTCATCTTGCCATGGACTTTATTGTCGATCTTCCAAGTTCTTCTGACCACACTGTCATCTGGGTGGTGATCGACAGATTTAGTAAGATGGCTCATTTCACTCCTCTCCGCAAACTGCCATCTGCTCCGGAACTTTCTGAACTCTTCATCAAACATATTTTTCGTCTCCATGGCTTTCCTGCTGAAATCGTGTCTGATCGTGGTCCTCAGTTTGTGTCTAAGTTTTGGAGGTCACTGTGCAAGGCCTTGAATATTTCTCTTCAATTTTCTTCCGCCTACCATCCTCAGTCCAACGGAGCCGCTGAACGTGTCAATCAAGCATTAGAGCAGTTTCTGCGTTGTCATGTGTCCTTGTGTCAGGATGACTGGTCGGACCTTCTTCCATGGGCGGAATTTGCCCACAACAATTCCCTTCATTCTTCTTCCCAGAAATCTCCATTTTTCTGTGTTTATGGTTTAAACCCTTTGGCATTTCCTCAGGACCTCCTACTTACCAACGTGCCTGCCGCCAATGATCAAGCAGCCCATATGATGGCCATCTGGCATGCTACGGCCGCTAATTTGGAAAAAAGTGCTTCTTCCCAGAAGAAATTTGCCGACAAAAAGAGGATTGCTTCGCCAACTTACTCTCTTGGTGATAAGGTTTGGTTGTCCACTCGAAATATTCGCCTCAAGATTCCCTCTCCTAAACTTGGTCCCAAGTTCATCGGTCCCTTTCCCATCATCGAGGTCATCAATCCTGTGGCTGTCCGTCTTCTTCTTCCGCCTGAGATGAGGATCCCTAATGTGTTTCATGTGTCTCTCCTTAAACCCGCAGTCTCTTCTCCCTCTTCTTCTTCCACAGCTCCTGTTGTCGTCAATGATCTTTCGGAGTTTGAAGTTAGCAGAATCTTGGACTCTCGCTTTTCCAGGGGTGCTCTCCAATATCTCATTGAGTGGAAGGGTTTCGGTCCTGAGGAATGCTCCTGGGTGAGGAAGTCTGACGTTCATGCTCCCATCCTTGTCCGCAGGTTCCACAAACAGTTTCCTTCTCGTCCTGGTCCCGGTGGTCCTGAGGCCCCCCCTAGGGAAGGGGGTACTGTAATGGAAACTATGACACTCACCCAAGATGGCGTCCAAGATGGCGACCTTCTGCTCCACCGCATGGCTCCTGCTGGGCGCTGTCCTGTGACATCGGCGTCTTCTCGATCTGGGATTGGTCGCCGGCAACGGAACGGATGCCGGCGTCAGAATCGGGCGCCGGCGTCAGGGCGTCAGCGTGGGGACGCTGGCGTCTGCGTCTGACGCCAGCACGTCAACATTTCGGCGCCAAGCCATGGACTATTTAAAACCCATTGCCCTTTTCTTCCTTGCCCAATTATAGGTTCCATTGACTTGTGTTCCTGGGTGTGATTTCTGATTCTGATTTTCTGTGTACCGATCTTTGCCTGTTTCCTTGACTCCGTTGTTTGCCGCCTGAACTGATATTTTGCCTGTACCCTGACGATTCTTCTGGATAAACCCTTTTGTACTTCGAACCTGGTTTTTGTCTCCTCTTTGGTCCACAACTATTACTGCTGCGCCTTCGGGCCCTTACAACTAGAAAATCATGTAAACACTAAGGGGCCAATTCACCAAGCTCGAGTGAAGGATTCGAAGTAAAAAAACTCGTTTTTTGGGCTACTTCGACCATCGAATGGGCTACTTCGACCTTCGACTACGACTTCGACTTTGAATCGAAGGATTCGAACTAAAAATCATTCGACTATTCGACCATTCGGTAGTCAAAGTACTGTCTCTTTAAGAAAAAACTTCGACCCCCTAGTTTGCCATCTAAAACCTACCAAACCCAATGTTAGCCTATGGGGAAGGTCTCCATAGGCTTGCCTAAGTTTTTTTGGTCGAAGGATAATCCTTCGATCATTGGATTAAAATCCTTCGAAT
This sequence comes from Xenopus laevis, assembly GCF_017654675.1. Classification (NCBI taxonomy): domain Eukaryota; kingdom Metazoa; phylum Chordata; class Amphibia; order Anura; family Pipidae; genus Xenopus; species Xenopus laevis. Next base: position 21,768,169 of record NC_054385.1, read on the forward strand.
CGTTCGAATCGAAGGATTTAAACGTTCGATCAAAGTATTATTCCTTCGATCATTCGATTGAACTATTTGCGCTAAAATCCTTCGACTTGGATGTCGAAGGATTTTAATTCCCAGTCGAATATCGAGGGTTAATTAACCCTCGATATTCGACCATTGGTGAATTTGCCCCTAAATAAACCCAATAGGCTGGTTATGCTTCCAATAAGTATTAATTATAGTTGGTATCAAGTACTAGGTACTGTTTTATTATTACAGAGAAAAGGGAAATCATTTTTAAAACTATGGATTATTATGGATAAAATTGAGTCTATGGAAGAGGGAGTTTTCGTAATTCAGAGCTTTCTGGATAATGGGTTTCCGGATAAAAGATCCCATGTATTTAACCTTCACAGGAAAGTAGTGAACATTAACACTAACAATCACTTATCTACTAAAACTCCAAAGTCATATACTTTTCATAGGAATGAGTATGTCTCTTCTCAACCAAAATGCTTTTCTAGTGGACTGGGCTTCCTTCCCAGAATACCATATGTGTTGGTTATAATGTTCATTTGCTAATACAGGTATGGGACCTATTATCCAGAATGCTCGGGACCTGGGGTTTTCCAGAAAGTGGATCTTCCTGTAATTTGGATCATGTAAACATTAGATAAACCCAATAGGCTGCTTTTGCTTCCATTAAGGATTAATTATATCTTAATTATACTTGGGATCAAGTACATGCTACTATTTATTTTTGCAAAGAATAAGGAAAACATTTTTTAAAAATTTTTTAAAATTTGGATTTTTTGATTAAAATTGAGTCTATGGGAGATGGCCTTTCTGTAATTCTGAGCTTTCTGGATGGCTTTTTGGATAATGGATCCCATACCTGCAGTGTAATACTTGTGATACCCAATATACAGTATCTGAAGCAGATAATTCATGTTGTGAGATCTGTAATTAGGGAAAGTTTAGTACTGTGTACTGCATGACTAACAGTGGTAAAAATACTGTGAGGGCAGGCGGTGCAACTGCATCCAGGCTTACCATCCCCTAGGGCTCATCGGCGATAACTCAGAACAATTTTTTATATGTTTCTGTGCCTTTATAAGAGGCCCAGATCCAAGTTTTGACCCAGCCTGTAGGGCTGTAGTTACACCAATGGTGACTAAGTAACTTATAGTCGCCGATTACAATATAATCTACAGTCATAATAACAGTTATTGCATGAGAAAATGACAATAAAAACACTTAAAAGGGTCATAAATTTTAATGAGATGCATTTGGGGCACACCATCTCATCCTTATTTTCCCCCAGTGTTCCATGTCCTATGTACTATTTATGAAAATAAAAAAGACTTACTACGGTCACAAATTTTAATGAGATGCATTTGGGGCACACCGCCCCACTCATCTTTATTTTCTCCCTAATGTTTCATGTCCTATGTACTATTCTGCTCTCTTAAGTAGTTATATAATAAAAGGCACTAAATTTGTCCAGTAGCAATAACCCATAACAACCAGGGGCGATCCTGGCCCTTCCGCCGCCTGAGGCAGCAGCAGTTGCTGCATTTTTTTTTTTTGCTGCCCCTGGTACCTAGTGGGGCGCTGCCGCCTGAGGAGACAGCCTCAATTTGCCTCATTGGCTAAGCACCCCTGATAACAACCAATCAGCATATTCTATATAAATTTAAGTATGAGATTATACTACAGAGTAAGGGATAAGAGGCAAGTGTGATTTGTTGCCTAAACAAAGCCTGCCTGGCCAATATTGTTCTGTGTGATTGGGTTAGAAATCCCTTCAAATAGAAAGCAATGCTATTTTTTTAGAAACAATGCCCAAGGCTTATGGCATGATGCATAGCTCAACAATATTTAAAATTAACTTAAATAACTAATGAGTTCAGAACAAAATCTGACAATTAAGGGAAGCTAAACCCAAAAATGTAATTCATGTAAATAAACCCTAATTTACTTACATGTACCAAGCTATTAGCTCAACTTAAAGTCGGCAACCCTTAGGTTATTAACCCTTTAAGTGCCAGCAGAATTTCACATTTTGGTTACGCGAAATGCCAGCCGTTTTTAAGCATTTTGTGCTCTCTCATTTTAGGGGCATTTTCTGAGGGGAAACCTATAGTTTACCTAGGAAAACTATACATTGTTTTTTTCGGTAGAAACTGAGCTTTCTAAATCTGCCTGAGTTTTCATGTATTTCCACCTATGCAAAAAAATTTATAGTGCTAAATACCAAAAAAAAAAGAAAAATTACCATTTTTCATCGTATATCAATTTATACCAGAAAAATATTTCATTTTACAGATGAAAATCCAACTGATTTGGAAAGCCTTATGTCTCTCGAGCGTGCCAATACCAGATATGTATAGTTTTAGGGAGATTTAGGACTTCTGTACAGCAAAAACTCCCGGCAGTATATTACTGAATTTTGAAAGCACTAAGGCAGAAAACGGCATGCTTTAGATTCCAAGGCAAAAAATCCTGAAACCATAGGTTTACCCCAGAAAACCATACATTTTTGAAAAGTACACATTCTGCCAATTACAAAATGGGTAACTATGTCTCTCTACTCCCAACTACCAAACAGAAAAGCTTGTCTGAACATAGCGGTTTTTCAAAATAAAATTCAAAATTTTGAAAAATCATTTCAAAGGTTTTATTTTGCTGCTCCGCATATCCCAAACTATATTAGGTACCAAGAAAAAGCACCTGCAATATGATTGCCAGGGGTCCACTGAACAGTTTGATACCCATTATGCATAGGTTTACCAAAGCATCTGGCATTTAGAGACACCAATATGAAGTTAGCACATCCAAATTGTTCAGGACTTTACTTCAGCTACTGTGAAATCAACACATTGACTGCATTTTTTGTGGGGTAAAAACACAGAAATATATATTTACCCCCCAAACCCATATATTTTTGGAAAGTACACATTCTACAGAATCTAAAATGGGTACCCATGCCTTTCTGCTCCAAACTACTGAGTCGCAAGGCTTTCCCAAAATTGTCGGTTTTGGTGAAATATCTGAAAATTGCCTCAAATCTTCAATTTCTCAGCACCATATCACCCATGTATCATTACGTACTAAGAAAAAGCACCCTAAATATGATTGCCAGGGTTCCTCTGAACATTTTGGTGGCCATTGTTCATAAGTTTACCAAAGTATCTGGCATTTAGAGGCCCCAAAATGAAGTTAGCGCATACAAACAGTCCCGTGGGTAACTTCAGCTAATGAAAAATCAACACATTGACTGCATTTTTGTGGGGTAAAAACACAGAAATATATGTTTACCCCCCAAAACCCATATATTTTTGGGAAGTACACATTCTACTGAATCTAAAATGGGTACCCATACCTTTCTGCTCCAAACTACTGAGTCGCAAGGCTTTCCCAAAATTGTCGGTTTTGGTGAAATATCTGAAAATTGCCTCAAACCTTCAACTTCCCAGCACCATATCACCCATGTATCGTTATGTATCACAAAAAAGCACCCAAATTGTGATTGCCAGGGGTCCTCCAAACAGTTTGGTGCCCATTGTGCATAGGTTTACCAAAGTATCTGGCATTTAGAGGCCCCAAAATGAAGTTAGCGCATACAAATTGTCCTGTGGGTAACTTCATCTAATGAAAAATCAACACATTGACTGCATTTTTGTGGGGTAAAAACACAGAAATATATGTTTACCCCCCAAAACCCATATATTTTTGGAAAGTACACATTCTACAGAATCTAAAATGGGTACCCATGCCTTTCTGCTCCAAACTACTGAGTCGCAAGGCTTTTTTTTTTTTTTTTTTATTATTTATTTTAACAGATTTTTTTTCCAAATACATTACAGTACCACAAACATAAACAAATAAACAGATAAAAAGAAAGAAGAAAAAAGAGTATAAAAGAGTAAAGTAAAAGTATATAAGAGTATATAGGGGTATATGGGACCCTGGCTATCTCACAACTGGGTACCTCTGGCCTTCGCTCCTCACCCACAGGCCATGTCTCGGGCCTTTTAGGGTTACTTAGACCGGTTAATTATCTTTATTATTTCGGCTACCTCTCTTGCCTCCTCCCCGGTGCGTTCCTTTCCTTACTACTGAGGAATCTCCCTATATTTCTATTCTAATTAACATCCCTTTTAGCTCGGTTTGTTTAAATACCTAAGCCATGGTCCCCAGACTTCCCAGTATCTGTTGCTCTTATTGTGGATAATGTGAGTTATTTCTTCCATTTTTCTAGTATGCTCTACCTCTTGCTGCCATTCCATGCTGCTTAATGGGCCCTTCTGCTTCCAGTGTCTTGGGATTATTGACCTAGCCGCCTCCAACAGGTGTAAGGTAAGTGGGTCCTTTAATAGACCCTTATTATCCATATCAAAACTTAGCAAGATCAAGGGGGCATTATCCAATGACAATTCGGAGTTAGTTATTTCTTTTATTACTTTGAAGATTTTACCCCAATAATCTTGTAGTTCTTTACACTTGCACCATATATGCTTATGTGTCCCCTTCTCCTTACCGCATCTCCAGCAAAGGTCTGTAAGTGCGGGAAACATCTTATTCAGCCTAGTAGGAGTAAGGTGCCATCTAGAGATTATTTTGAAGTTCATTTCCCTCACTCTTACGGCTCTAGATGATTTATGGGCTTGTATCACAATCTTGTTCCACATCTCAGAGGGGATCTCAATACCCAAGTCTTTTTCCCATTCCCTGAGAGCTGTATCTTTGCCCAGTGAGATATTTGATATTAAGAGTTTGTATATGTTTGATACTACTTTATTAGGGACCTCTTTACTTTCCAGTGATAATTCCCATTTGGTCAATTCTCTATCCCATTCTTCCTCTCTGTATTTATAGATGTAATTTTGCAATTGGCGGTAGTTCCATACGTCCCTGACCTGTTTCCCCCATTTCTTCTGAATTTCAGTTAAAGGGATCAATTTATTTTTTTCCAAGAAATCGCTAATTCTAGTTGTTCTCCCCTCGAGTGTCCGCCAGTTCCCAAATGCACCACTCTCCAGGCTAGGTGTGAAAGAAATGTTGTTTGTTAAAGGTTGTAATATATATGGCCTTCTAGTCAGCTTCAACCTTGTTCTATTGCCGTACCAGATCCTGAGTGTGGTAGATATTAACGGGTGAGCCTTCACCTTGTCTGATATGTCTTTGGGCTCACACCATAAATAATTTAACAGAGGTATCCCTGCCCACTGATTTTCTATCGCTGCCCACTCTTTCTTCCTTTCTTCTCTTGCCCATTGTTTAATACGAGTTAGATGAGTTGAAATATAGTATAACCAGGCATCTGGGATAGCTAGCCCTCCTCGATGTAGTGGTAGTATTAGTTGTTTATATTGGATCCTAGCTTGTTTGCCGTTCCAAATAAATTTTATAAATATGGATTTAATTTTTTTAAAAAAAGCAGCTGGTAGACTAATTGGGAGAACTTGTAAGTAATAGTTCAGTTTAGGCATCAAGAACATTTTCAGTGCTTGTACTCTTCCCATCCATGATAGGTTTATTTTATTCCATTTATTAACCTTCTCCTGTAGTGTTGACATTAGAGGGACAAAATTGCTGTTATATAAGTCAGACAGATTTGGAGTTATATTAACACCCAGATATTTGATACTACCGTTTGCCTTTTTAAAGGGAAAGTTTTCTGTTAGACTTTCTGGGGTGTTAACGTTCAAAATATTAGATTTTGTAAGGTTAACCTTGAAGTTTGATAGGGTTCCAAAATGTTCTAGAAGTGATAGGAGGCTAGGTAGGGAGGACGTCGGGTTTGAAACAAAGATTAGCATATCGTCAGCGAATGCTATTGTCTTATATTCTTTCTTTTCAAACTTCATTCCCTCTATCTTTGCCTCCAATCTGATGTGTGACAGAAGTGTCTCAATTACCAGGACAAATAGCAGTGGTGATAGCAGGCAGCCCTGCCTGGTTCCATTGCGGATATATATTGGGTCTGATAGTTTACCATTCACTTTAACTCTAGCATATGGGTCTTTATATAGAGCTAAAATGCGATTTATTGTGATCTCCCCCATTCCAAATCCCCTCAAAACTTTTTCCAAAAATAGCCACCCCACTCTATCAAATGCTTTTTCCGCATCAGTTGTGAGAAGTATTGTTGGTGTTTCTACTTTGTGCCCGTTCTTTTGCCCAATTTTCAGTAGTGATAGAATTTTATAAATATTGTCTTTTCCCTCCCTTTTAGGTATAAACCCAGCCTGATCTTCATGTATTAAGTCTGGTAAGTATTTTTTCATTCGGTTTGCTATTATTTTAGCGTATATTTTTAAATCTATATTTATTAGGGAGATTGGTCTGTAACTTTCACAAAGCTGTGGATCCTTCCCATCTTTTGGGATAATTGTAATGTTGGCTTCTTTTGCCTGTTTATGAAACCCACATACTCCATCGATTGTATTATAATATGAACACAGCAGGGGTATTAATTCTATTTTATACGTTTTATAATACAGTGCGCTAAAGCCGTCTGGTCCAGGACTCTTTTCCACGGCCAGCGAATCTATGGTGTCACTTATTTCTTGTGGTGTGAAAGGTAAGTCCAGTGTGTTTCTTTTGCTTCTAAAGATGGTAAATGTGCTTCCTCTATAAATTTATCTATTTCCTTCGATTTGTCGTTATAATCAACCCCTCCCTGTAGTCTATACAATGTTTGATAGTACTGCTGAAATATTTTAACGATGCTTTTTGTATCATAGTAAGACTTTTGATCCTTGCCTTTTATTGCTGTAATATGAGTTGTACTATTCATTTTTTTTAGCTTTTGAGCGAAGTATTTGTTACATTTATCCCCCAGTTCGTATCCTTTTTGTTTGCTGTTCATGTATGCTTTATATGAGCCCTGGTCTAATATTGCTTTCAGTTGAATTCTTTTCTTTTCCAATTGCTCTAATATATCTTCTGTTATTCTTATTTTATGTGTCTGCTCCAAGTTTGAGATCTCTTTAAGTAAGTTGTTAATATGTTTCTCTTTTTCTTTCTTTAGATTACTGCCAAGAGCTATCAACTGTCCTCTAAGCACACATTTTTTTGTTTCCCACAGTGTCGCCATCCCAACCTCTGGTCCTGAATTCTCTTTTAATATTTGTTGCAACATATTCCTTATTTTACCCTTTGTATATTTATTATGTAACAATAAATCGTTAAACCTCCATGTATAATCTTTGTCAGTTATTTGAGGTATGTTCAGCTTTAACAAAATTGGGTAGTGGTCTGAAAACAGGTTTGTTACAATTTTGGCCTCCGTGACCCAGTGGAGCCCACTTTGGGAGACAAATAAATAGTCTATCCGCGTATAGACCCTGTACTTTTTTGAAAAGTGTGTATAGTCTTTGTCTTTTGGGTGTTGGACTCTCCACGTATCGACCAAACATATCTCTTCCAATTTTTTTTTTAGACTTTTTATCCCCTTATGGGATATATGGCTTTTCCCGTTGGAAGAGTCCATTGATGGGTTGAACACCAGGTTAAAGTCCCCTCCCATTATTACTGTCCCTTCTTTAAAATTATTTAAATCTTCTAAAAATTTCTTTAAAAAGTTTACCTGTGCTGTGTTAGGCGCATACACATTAGCTATCGTGAGTTTGGAAGCCCCTAAATTACCCTTTATTATAATGTATCTGCCTTCCTTATCTACTTTTCTTTCTTGAATTACGAATGGTAGATCTTTATGGATCATTATCAGAACTCCTGTTGCTTTTTTCTCGGGATTGTTGCTGTAATAAACCTGTGTATAGTGTCTATCCATTATCCTTGGGGTATGTCCCTCTTTAAAATGTGTTTCTTGCAGCAATATTATATGTGCCTGCAGTTTTTTGCACATATTGAGAATTTGACTTCTCTTTCATTCAGCCCATTTACATTATAGCTTACAATTGAGCACATTCCCTTTCAGAGTACTTTGTTATATCCTGTACCCTAATGTTTTTTCCCTCTTGTCCTGTATCATCTACTCTGAAAAGATTGTAATCCATCGGGAAAAAAGAATTAAAATCGGGGCCCCATAAAGAAAAAACAAGAAGTATGATATAAGAAAAACACATAAAAAAGCTAAGAAAAATAAGATATCCCACTTGCGTGGTGGGAGATCAATATGCCGCCTCAGACTTATAGAGGAAGTATCCTCTTGCTGTTCCCCAGGGGCGGCAGGGTGCGCCTAGGCGCAATTATGTGGGGAATTATAGCTGCAATTTTGCTGTCTCCTTCCAGAGACAGCAAAGATCTTATTCCAAATAAACCTAAACCTAGATGGGTTGCTTGCCAGAGCTTAGCCTTTTACTCCCTTTTTTTTTTTCTCCTAATTATCCGTCTTTTTCCTCGTCCTTTGGTCTTATTACTAAACTGCTTCACTGTTAACCTCCCCCCCTCCTAAGAAAGAGAAGGACAGAAAAGACCTTTAAGACATTACATTGCATATCAATATTACCCCTAAACGTTTCCAAGAAATTTTAGCTCTTGGGGGCATCCCAGGCGAGTACAGCGAATAGCAGCCTTCCAGGGTTTTCAGTGATAACTATATCTGTGCCCCACTCCTTCCCTCCCTTGTGTTTATTCCTTTTAATATAATGAATTTAGGTGACCCTTGACCTTTCCCACTCTTGACTGGTGTGATTTCGCGTGTGAATTAGTATTGCCCGTGCTATGTTACTTCACTCACCTGATTGACCTTGTGTTAGATAATGAACTTTTTTTTTTTCTTCACCCTCTTTGTGAGCCTGTCGTGTGCCCAACCCTTCTATAAATGTGTTGTAATTGTACAGTACTTATCTATCCCCTCAGTGTTCCCCCTATAATTGTTCCTCCTCCTCACTCTCTTCCCTGTGTCCATAGCGCAGTGCCCCCCTTAGTGTAGCATGCAATGGTGATTCCCCTGGAGGACTTACCCATTCGCCCATCCGCCTGGTTGAACTTCTCCCCCTCCCTTTATTAAATATTAATAGGAGCTTTGTTTGTGGGCAAAAAAGAAAAGAACAGCGGCAACATACAGAACTTCCCTTGTACCCATCCGCGCTATTTCTTCCACCCCCTCCCTTCTCTCTTTATCAGTTTAAATGATTGAGTTTTTGAGTACAGTTGAACATTTCATTGCCACCCCTCTCCCTCAATACATAAACCCCACTGTTTCATAAAGTTCATTTTGTAACCGTTTAAACTCACAGTCTCTGAGAGTCAGTCATATTTACCCATCCTGTAGGGCGGGCCCTCCTAACTTCTTCTGCTTGACTTTTCAGAACTCTCACTTAAGTCTCTGGAGGTCGGGGTACTTGAAATCTTTTTGGTTGTATCCTGCTGTTGCCATAGTCCCTGCTGTACCGAGCCCCAATCAATTTCACACGGTTCTTCTATTTTCCATCCTGGAAGGTCCAAATCCGGTAACTTCATCTTCTTCAAAAATTTCTCTGTGTCCTTTGGGAAACGAATCGTTGCTTGCTGTCCTTCCCTGCTCGCAAAAAGGGAATCCCCATCTGTACTGTATATCCCTTTCCTTAAGGGCTGTTGTCACTGGCTTCAGTAGTCTACGTTTGTTTAATGTACTCCATGAGATGTCTTGGAAGAGTTTCAATGAGGAGTTCTTGAAGTTGATTATGCCCCTCTCCCTTGCCTTCTTTAAAATCTCTTCCTTTAATGTAAAGCTTTTGATATAGCAAACAATGTCTCTAGTTGCATTTAATGGTGCTGACTTTGATTTTTGAACCCTATGAGCTCTCTCAATGTCCATTTCTTGCACCGGTTTTCCTTCCAGGATGTCTGTGAACAATTTACTTAAAACTTTTCTCATTTCCTCTTCTTTTTCCTGTTCTTTCATTCCTCTTACTCTTATATTATTTCTCCTTCCTCTATTCTCCTGATCTTCCATCTGTCGCTGTAGGTCTTCTAACCATGAGTTGTGTGATAACACTGTCTTGTGTATTGTTTTCTGGTTTGTAATAATCTTACTTTGAAGTTTTTCAACCTCCTCCGTTCTATTTGCCAGGGTCTCGAAATCCCTCTTCAGGTCCTTTAGTTCTTCTTTTATTGTAGAGGTTACTTCCTGCAGCATTAATCTTATGTCAGCTTTAGAAGGCAGTCTAGTCAGGTACGAGGCTATATCAGTTTCTCCCTCGCTTTCACTTTCATGTTCAGAGGATTCCTGCAATGTGTCAACAGATTCCTCTAGTTGAGCTTTTACAGGTGTCTTTCTCCTTTGTGTCCCTGCTGCTTTCCCTTTTGTAAACAATGGGGCTACTTCCACTTGCCCAGGTGTTTGTTGTTTTTCTTTAACTTTCTCCTTCTCTCCTTTGGCTTTATGTAGTTTCCCCATCCTCCTTTCCTCTTTTAAATTTCTGCTGTTGCCACCATGCAATTCGTTTGTGCCTTTATGGCGGGGCCTTCTTCACCTTTGAGGGAGATTAGTTTTAAGTGCCCTTTTGGTGTCTTCCCTCTCCCCCCTTATTGCACAAAGAGTATCTCACAGAAAGGAAGTGAGGGCTGTAACTGAGTCTCTGAGTAGCCGTGGAGGTCTAATATTCATATACTTTAATTATTGGCTGTGTTTCAGGTGGCTACTGGTTAAAACATACAGTCGGTGGTGGATTATAATGCAGTCCTTCTTACAAACAGACCCCTCTTTATATCAATGTAGATTATGGTTGTGCTTTAGGAGTAAGAGCGGATTATATGCAGAGAAAGTGCTGGGTAATATGCAGGTATGAGACAAGATATTTACAGGCAAATGCAGCGTATGAGACGAAGTATAGGCAGAGGAATATGATCTATACCATGCTTTTATGCAGATAGCCCACACTCATATCATTCTCCCCCAGCTTGCTCAATCTTGAGGGCCTTGAGAGCCTATGGCGCCAGCCTTCCCACCGCCTTCCCTCAATCTTCTCTGCTTGTATTGTATCTCTATGGGCTTAATTCTACTTCAGGTGTCCCCACCAAAATGTCTAGCGGGACCTGCGGTGCCGACTGTCTGGACCCCTGTGAGCCCTCCGCCCCGCTTACTTGGCTTGCAGGCGTGTGAGAGCCGCCTGTGAGAGCCCTCCGCCCCGCTTACTTGGCTTGCAGGCGTGAGAGAGCTGCCACTCTTCGGCGTTCAGCCAGGTAGTGAGGGCGCTCCTCTCCCTGCACTCTCTCCTCCCTTTTCCTTTTCCGCGCCGCACGGCTGACAGGCGCTGTGTGCAGGGCTGCACGCGGATCTCCTCCTCCCCTCTCGCGGGATCACATAGGACTTGCAGCGGCTCCAGGACTCCAAGGAACACTTGCCTTCTCCCACTGCCTCGTCCACTCCTCTTTGCCTTGGCCCTCTGCCCACTGGCCACCTCCACGTCCCCTCTTCGGCTCACTCCAGGTAAATCTTTTAGTCTAGGAATGCTCCATTCGGCTACTGGAAAGCTCTAGTCCAAGCTCGAGCCCTGGCTTGCTCCCATCATGCTTTAGGTGCGTGCAGCCATCTTGCTGACGAGTCGCAAGGCTTTCCCACAATTGTCGGTTTTGGTGAAATATCTGAAAATTGCCTCAAAGCTTCAACTTCTCAGCACCATATCACCCATGTATCGTTATGCACCAAGAAAAAGCACCCTAAATATGATTGCCAGGGTTCCTCTGAACAGTTTGGTGGCCATTGTTCATAGGTTTACCAAAGTATCTGGCATTTAGAGGCCCCAAAATAAAGTTAGCGCATACAAACAGTCCAGTGGGTAACTTCAGCTAATGAAAAATCAACACATTGACTGCATTTTTGTGGGGTAAAAACACAGAAATATATGTTTACCCCCAAAACCCATATATTTTTGGAAAGTACACATTCTACCGGATCTAAAATGGGTACCCATGCCTTTCTGCTCCAAACTACTGAGTCGCAAGGCTTTCCCACAATTGTCGGTTTTGGTGAAATATCTGAAAATTGCCTCCAAGCTTCAACTTCTCAGCAACCATATCACCCATGTATCGTTACGCACCAAGAAAAAGCACCCTAAATATGATTGCCAGGGTTCCTCCAAACAGTTTGGTGGCCATTGTTCATAGGTTTACCAAAGTATCTGGCATTTAGAGGCCTCAAAATGAAGTTAGCGCATACAAATAGTCCTATGGGTAACTTCATCTAATGAAAAATCAACACATTGACTGCATTTTTGTGGGGTAAAAACACAGAAATATATGTTTACCCCCCAAACCCATATATTTTTGGAAAGTACACATTCTACCGAATCTAAAATGGGTACCCATGCCTTTCTGCTCCAAACTACTGAGTCGCAAGGCTTTCCCACAATTGTCGGTTTTGGTGAAATATCTGAAAATTGCCTCAAAGCTTCAACTTCTCAGCACCATATCACCCATGTATCGTTACGCACCAAAAAAAAGCACCCTAAATATGATTACCAGGGTTCCTCCGAACAGTTTGGTGGCCATTGTTCATAGGTGTACCAAAGTATCTGGCAGTTAGAGGCCCCAAAATGAAGTTAGCGCATACAAATAGTCCTGTGGGTAACTTCAGCTAATGAAAGATCAACACATTGACTGCATTTTTGTGGGCTAAAAACACAGAAATATATGTTTACCCCCCAAACCCATACATTTTTGGAAAGTACACATTCTACAGAATCTAAAATGGGTACCCATGCCTTATTGCTCCAAACTACTGAGTCGCAAGGCTTTCCCAAAATTTATGGTTTTTGTGAAATATCTGAAAATTGCCTCAATGCTTCAAATTTCCAGCATCATATCGCCCATGTATCATTACGTAACACAAAAAAGCACCCAAATTGTGATTGCCAGGGGTCCTCCAAACAGTTTGGTGCCCACTGTGCATAGGTTTACCAAAGTATATGGCATTTAGAGGCCCCAAAATGAAGTTAGCGCATACAAATTGTCCTGTGGGTAACTTCAGCTAATGAAAAATCAACACATTGACTGCATTTTTGTGGGGTAAAAACACAGAAATATATGTTTACCCCCCAAACCCATATATTTTTGGAAAGTACACATTATACAGAATCTAAAATGGGTACCCATGCCTTTCTGCCCCAAACTACTGAGTCGCAAGGCTTTGCCAAATTTGGCGGTTTTGGTAAAATATTCTGAAAATTGCCTCAAAGCTTCAACTTTCCAGCATCGTATTGTCCATGTATCATTACCAGCATAAAGCATCCTAAATATAAACATAGGGGTCTACTAAACAGTTTGATGCCCAATGTGCATAGATATACCAAACTATGTGGCGCACAGAGACCCCCAAATGACAATATGTATAGACATTTTCACGGCTGACGCGCTGGCTGCTGCAATATAACCACCCGGTGTGTGTATTATGCAACATTAGACCACCTAACAGTACAGAGACCCCAGAAAACCATATATTTTCAGAAAGTACACATTCTGGCGAATCCAATATGGGTAAATAAGTCTTTCTACTGCAAACTGCCAAACTGCCAAGCAATGCTGAACATAACCGTTTTTATCAAATTTCTGAAAATCGTCACAAAGCTTGAATTTTACCCCATTATATGCCCCACATTTCATAACTTATCAGCATAAAACATCCGAAATATGAGCGCCAGGGGTCTACTGAACACTTTGATGCCCAATATGCATAGATATACCAAACTATGTGGCGCACAGAGACCCCCAAATGACAATATGTATAGACATTTTCACGGCTGACGCGCTGGCTGCAGCAATATAACCACCCGGTGTGTGTATTATGCGACATTAGACCACCTAACAGTACAGAGACCCCAGAAAACCATATATTTTCAGAAAGTACACATTCTGACGAATCCAATATGGGTAAATAAGTGTTTATACTGCAAACTGCCAAACTGCAAAGCAATGCTGAACATAACGGTTTTTATCAAATTTCTGAAAATCGTCACAAAGCTTGAATTTTACCCCATTATATGCCCCACATTTCGTAACTTATCAGCATAAAACATCCTGAATATGAACGCCAGGGGTCTACTAAACACTTTGATGCCCAATATGCATAGATATACCAAACTATGTGGCGCACAGAGACCCCCAAATGACAATAGTGTATATACATTTTCACGGCTGACGCGCGCCGGCTGCTGCAATATAAGCACCCGGTGTGTGTAATATGCGACATTAGACCCCCCTAACAGTACAGAGACCCCAGAAAACCATATATTTTAAGAAAGTACACATTCTGACGAATCCAATATGGGTAAATATGTGTTCCTACTGCAAACTGTCAAACTGCAAAGCAATGCTGAACATAATGGTTTTTATCAAATTTCTGAAAATCGTCACAAAGCTTGAATTTTACCCCATTATAGGCCCCACATTTCGTAACTTATCAGCATAAAACATCCTAAATATGAGCGCCAGGGGTCTACTGAACACTTTGATGCCCAATATGCATAGATATACCAAACTATGTGGCGCACAGAGACCCCCAAATGACAATATGTATAGACATTTTCACGGCTGACGCGCGCCGGCTGCTGCAATATAAGCACCCGGTGTGTGTAATATGCAACATTAGACCCCCCTAACAGTACAGAGACCCCAGAAAACCATATATTTTCAGAAAGTACACATTCTGACGAATCCAATATGGGTAAATATGTGTTCCTACTGCAAACTGTCAAACTGCAAAGCAATGCTGAACATAACGGTTTTTATCAAATTTCTGAAAATCGTCACAAAGCTTGAATTTTACCCCATTATAGGCCCCACATTTTGTAACTTATCAGCATAAAACATCCTAAATATGAGCGCCAGGGGTCTACTGAACACTTTGATGCCCAATATGTATAGATATACCAAACTATGTGGCGCACAGAGACCCCCAAATGACAATATGTATAGACATTTTCACGGCTGACGCGCTGGCTGCAGCAATATAACCACCCGGTGTGTGTATTATGCGACATTAGACCACCTAACAGTACAGAGACCCCAGAAAACCATATATTTTCAGAAAGTACACATTCTGACGAATCCAATATGGGTAAATATGTGTTCCTACTGCAAACTGTCAAACTGCAAAGCAATGCTGAACGTAATGGTTTTTATCAAATTTCTGAAAATCGTCACAAAGCTTGAAATTTACCCCATTATATGCCCCACATTTCGTAACTTATCAGCATAAAACATCCTAAATATGAGTGCATGGGGTCTACTGAACACTTTGATGCCCAATATGCATAGATATACCAAACTATGTGGCGCACAGAGACCCCCAAATGACAATATGTATAGACATTTTCACGGCTGACGCGCTGGCTGCTGCAATATAACCACCCGGTGTGTGTATTATGCGACATTAGACCACCTAACAGTACAGAGACCCCAGAAAACCATATATTTTCAGAAAGTACACATTTTGACGAATCCAATATGGGTAAATAAGTGTTTCTACTGCAAACTGCCAAACTGCAAAGCAATGCTGAACATAACGGTTTTTATCAAATTTCTGAAAATCGTCACAAAGCTTGAATTTTACCCCATAATATGCCCCACATTTCGTAGCTTATCAGCATAAAACATCCTAAATATGAGCGCCAGGGGTCTACTGAACACTTTGATGCCCAATATGCATAGATATACCAAAGTATGTAGCGCACAGAGACCCCCAAATGACAATATGTATATACATTTTCACAGCTGACGCGCTGGCTGCTGCAATATAAGCACCTGGTGTGTGTGTTATGCGACATTAGACCCCCCCTAACAGTACAGAGACCCCAGAAAAACATATATTTTCAGAAAGTACACATTCTGACGAATCCAAAATGGGTAAATAAGTGTTTCTACTGCAAACTGCCAAACTGCAAAGCAATGCTGAACATAACGGTTTTTATCAAATTTCTGAAAATCGTCACAAAGCTTGAATTTTACCCCATTATATGCCCCACATTTTGTAACGTATCAGCATAAAACATCCTAAATATGAACGACAGGGGTCTACTGAACACTTTGATGCCCAATATGCATAGATATACCAAACTATGTGGCGCACAGAGACCCACAAATGGATATATAGTAGATAAAATTTACATAGGCAAAACAAACTAACACAGAACAGTGTGAAATGCAAATAAATCACCAAAAACTAATAAAACCACAAAAATCAATGCTTTTTTTTTCACACTAGTGTAATCGGCCACCAGAATTACCGTTTGAATATTTTAGCTGGGCCAAATCGATTATACGGACAGAAACAAGTGAACAACACAAATGCAGAGCTGAAAATGCAATAAAATGGCTAAAAATTCAATAAAATGGCTAAAAATGCACAAAAATACCCAAAATTGCAATATAACCACCAAAATAACATACAAAAGCTATTGCACAGTACGGTTAGCAAATACGCTATTCGGAACGGCAATAAAACATTTTTTTTAGCCCAAAAAGAGACGATGCGATAAGAAAAAAAAAAAAAGCCATATATGTACATATGCGTGTGCACAACGGGTAAATTGCATGTTATTTGCACGTGTGCGCGTGTGCAAGTGTACATGGGTGCTGTGAGTGTGTGTGACCCCCCCAATCCCCAAAAATCTATGTGTGAGTGTGTGTAAGTGTGAATGTAAGTGTATATTACTGTAATAAGTGTGTGTTGGTGTGTTTGTGTGTTTTTGTGTGTGTAAATGTTACACTTACCTGGGGTAGATGCATCAGATCGATGAGAAAGGGTCCCACGCAGCAGATCTCCAGCTCCAACGGTCAGCAGCCATGGGGGGGCGGAGCTGGGCGGAAGTGCAGCGCAGGCAGCAGCAGGACGCATAGGAAACGCGTCCCTGCTGCTGCTTTGGGGCCCCTGGGCGATCGCGCCCCAGGGGCCACACGATCCCCTGCTCTGCTCGTTGTCTAGGGGCAGGGGATCATGAAGGAGCGGAGCGAGCGGCTCTAACAGCCGCTCCTCCGCTCGCAAACCCGGAAGTGCTGCAGAACGTAGAATCTACGATCTGTGGCACTTTGGTCCTTTGATCCACAGAACGTAGATTCTACGTTCTGTGGCACTTAAAGGGTTAAAATATAGGAAGTGCAAAGAAAGTGCATAAAGAAAACACAAAGTAGGGCATAATCGCAGTGCTCATTCATAAAGGACTTGGGTCTGGGTAATATCTGCAATATGCCACTTTAAGTTAAGTTCAAGAAGCGAGGTGCAGAGCACAGTTCTGCCAGGTAAACGAAAGCCTTTACATCCTGTGCTTGCCTGTGCTCCCTAACTTGCACATACAGTATGAATGACAGGTAGGGAAGCAGGGCAGGTAATACTTACATGCCAATTTCAGCCAGACTCATCAATACAGTGAGGTCAAATGAAGATAAATTCATATATATTCATTGGAATTCAGTGTAGCTTAGCAGGAGGGCCTACACTGTACATGGGGATTGCACAAATCAATTAATGCAGACTGGATACGGAATAGGAGGAAAAGGTTCTAGATTAGTCAAGAAGGAGACAGTCCTTGATTTTAGCCAGGGCAGCATCAGCCCAAGAACCCACCCACCGTATTTTTGGGTCAGCAGAACAGTTATTTAGATTTAGTTCGACAAAGGGTTCATCCTAGGTAGTTAGCCAGCCAGATGGCCTAGTCATAACTTTGCATGGTGAGTTATTTGTCAGTCCTGGGCATGGTGGTGTGGTATTGGACATTATGAACCATCATTCTACAAAAAATATCTGAAAACAAAATAAACCCAATTGGATTGATTTGCAACCAATATGGGGTTATGCTACAAAGTATTGTTATTACAGAGAAAGAGTAAAAAAAAGTGAGAAATATTTGCTTTAAATGATTTCTGTGATCGATTGTAATTCAGAGATTTCTTAATAATGGGTTTCTGAATATGAGATCCCATACTGAGTTTTTGTAAAGGGTTTTAGGTTAATGTTTAGGTTAATATTTAATTGTTATACTGTTTTCTGAAGGGTGCTAGGGTTATTATTTGGAGTGTCACTATATCCTCAAAATTATTCAGGGGAATATTCAGCAACACTGGTGGCATCATACTATCCCTTGGGCTGCTAGGCTATATGCTTTTAAATTTTTATTTTGGGGTTCTTAGGGGGTTTTTGGGATTGTGTTGCACAAACATACCTTTGCACATTTTCTCAAAATCACACAATAGTTAATAATGGTATACCATTCACACTGTTATAGCAGCAAAGGTATAAAGGACAACACTCATCCGATAGCTCACTGAATTTTACCTTCATGCTGGGTTACCTCTTAGACCATAACAAGTTTACAGATACAAAGAAACACTTTTGTAGCAATCGCCATTTTATAGATCGATGGGTATTCAGGTCAGTAAATAAGTTCTCACCCAAATCTACCCAGAACTAGACTTCAGACTGCTCTCACATACAGTAAATGTGATCAGCCCCACAATTTGTCAACCTCTGGTAGGACAGCTATAAAAACAAAACCAGCAGTTCTTAAGCATACACCCGAATGAAGTCCAGTTTTTGGTTGGTCCATCACCAGCTTATTTGCAGCAATCATGTTACACCATGGAGTCATAGTAAACCAACAATCCAATGCCCCCTTCTTGGGCGCAACCCCTAATATGCTGCTCCCCCATTTGTTTTGAGTACAAATGGTGGAGCAGCATATAAGGAAGACCAAATAAAAATTGCCATTAGTATGCAAGCAACACATGTCATAAAGTAGAATTACAATAATACCTGCAGAGAACATATACAGGTAATATTCAGATAATCACCTAATCATTATTCCCAAAAATCCCGCCATCTTAAAAGACAGCTAGTAGGTCCAATTTTAAAAGTCATAAACTCTGTTTGATTTAGTATTAATGGCACAGTCAAATGTAATGCACTGCATTTCCCAGAATGCACGTGTAAAGGTCCATGTGCAGTATTATACCTTCAAAATACATTACATTATATACATTATATTCTCAGAACACAAAAGCACATTAAAGGAAAAGGCAATGTTCATTAATTTATAACACATCACAAATTTGCAGCATTTCAAAGCTGCAAACCTTCCAATCCATGATGCCACACATACATAGCTTATTACAACTGGCAGATCCCTTGATGATATGCTTAAATTGGTGGGAGCTTAACCTTGCTGAAACTCAACTAGGTAAAATTTGTTTAACAGTAATGATACATTACTATTGTGTTTTTTTTTATATAAAACAAAGGCTTTGCTGGTAATGGTGGTGGTGCTGGTGATTTTGAGCAGTAATTCATATTTATGCATTTATATTCAGTTAAGAACAGTAGTACAATAAGTATCCAAAAATGAAGCTGACTTTACTGTTTTTTGATTGACTATACAGCAGAGGAAAGGAAAGGTTTTAAAATAGCAATCTATGGGTAGATCCACTCATTTGGTAAAGTCAGAAAACATAGGGATCTTTGCCCAATTTGACCACTTTAATTGGTAATCTAGCACATACAGTAATTGGATCACAATGGGGGCTCATACATAGCCTAATGTGTTCCAGGATATACCAGCCTTAATGACTGATCAGCCTAAGTACTGATTATGTTTGTGGGGGAACATTGCTCTGCCCCTATGCAGGGGCCAAAAAACTGGCAATTCAGTCAGGAGTAGGTTCTTGTATCACCAGCTTTAAATTTGTTGTATTCTTTATATCTTAATATAGTTTTAGGCCCTTCCCTGTGATAAATCTATAAAAAAACAAAGAAAGAAGCAACCAACATACAATAAGATGATAGAAATAGGAATGGAGAACACTAAACAACCATAGGGCAGCAAACAATTAAACTGTTCAATAAGCTCACTCCCCAGATCAGTGCTTAGAATCTACCAAAGGTTTTGATAAAATGATAAAATGGTACCTGTTTGATGCTTGGAGATGATGGTGCTCCCACGTAGCAGGCTCACCAATAAGTCCCGCTCCTCATTACTGATCCCACTATAGTTTCTTGCAATATTCCATTGCTGGCACTTGATGATAATCCCTGAATGTAGGTGCTCCACTTGTTCTATTTGAAGAACACACATTTTTACTTACTTTACTATAGCATAGATCTCCCTAACCATTCATTAGGGATATTTTAGTATATGTGATACTATGGGGTTGTCCCTATTTCACCCCAGATTACTAAAGCAGAATTTTTATAGGAATTAGAGTCACAGTTTTGTGGTTCTTCCTGGAGTCTACACCCGACAAGCTCTACATCAAACATAAGAAACTTTCAAACCTCTGACTAGTGGAACATTTCTGGCCTCATTGAAAAACATTAAGGTGCGACCACCCTATTTTTATTTATAGCAACTGAAATGTATTTCAGATATAAATTATTGTTTGTGTTTTTGAAATATTAGCAATATATTTTAATAATACCCTTATGTACTATTACCCCCTATGTTTCACACACTAGAACTCCAGTCCAATTCTATTTCTAATTCTATGAGTACATTTATATTTGTGCCAATACAATCCTAACTAAATCTCAAATACTAGTGGCAGTAATATTTATATTATTTTATATATATTATATTAAGGCAATGGGGACAGTCTTCATTGTGTTTTTCTTTCATTATTTATTATAAGGCAGCAGCTTAATTAGTATGAGAAATCATGGATGCACTTAGAAGTAATGCTGTTGCATGTGTAGCAGTAATTGAAATATTTTTTTTATTTCTACAGATAGCTCATACTGACCCAATACTTTCCTCTTATTCCTATACCATGAAGTTATGATGAATAAGGGTTGAATGCAGTATTGTCAATAAATGTTCTTAGCATTGTTTCTCTCTGTGATTGCATTGCTATCAGTGACTTTCAGAATAATTTTGTTCAATCCCCATTTTATGGTTGGTGAATATTAGCTTATAAAAATATGACAGATATTAAAATATCATTGTTCCAGCAATAGCTGCAGAATATCTAGGTCGGCAAGGGTTCACCCCATTTATATATGCCTCACATTCTTGATGGCTTATCTAAGGAGATCTAAGAGGCCCTTCACTAGAGAGATCTTTAAGGGTATACAATTTTAATTTTTAAAGATAAAGATTAAAATAAAGTTCTTGCCAATGGAAAGATATACCGTAACTGACAAGACTGTATGAGATATAAAATAGGAGCAGTGACTATAATTCAAATAATTAACAGTACAGATACAGGAGCTATAGAACCAGGGATACAGTACTGAAGCCTGTTAGTTACTGCTACAGCAGCATCTAAGGCTACTTATAGAACATCATGCACCTGGTTCAAATAGATAGAGGAAAGGTAGTAAGGACAGGAAAGAGTAAAACATCCAGACTTTTTTTTAAAAAGGGATTGCCTAGTGGCATCTACTGCCAGACAATAAAAGAAAGACTTTCAGACTTCGGGGCCCAATGCAGGGTATAAAAGTATAGTTCATTTTTTTACGCTCTGTGACTCGCTAATTATTATTAGAAAACTGGGAAATTAAAATGTATATTTTGTATTCAGTTAATTTTATTCCACTAACCAAATATTTGCTTCAAAATAAATATCATAATAATATGTATTAGCAAAAATTAAAAACAATAATCCTAACAAATGTTACTGATCTGAATCCTGTTTGCATTTTTACCTACCTTTTTGTCTCTAGTTTATGTACTGCACATTGCATTTTGTTATTGCTGAGAAATGTAACTCTAAGCAAAAAATACTACAACCAAAGATTTCAAAGCTTTAAGACATTTATTGAGAGGAAAATTATTTAAGGAGATTCAAATAATGGATATTAAATGCAAAAGGAATTGTCAGTTCCTCTTTCTTCTGTCCATCACAGGTCTTCACTCTTAAGATTCTTTCTGTAAAACAAAGAAGAAGTAGGGTATTAGTAACATAATAAGGATATATTATTGTAGTTATACTGGTTACTAATGCTGGGTTTGCATACCTTGCATCCAATATCACTGATATTGATATTGCCCTCAGTTTATTTACTTGAGATTCAGCAATATCAGCCCTCTCTTCTGCTTCCTCAAGCTCATGCTGGACTTTCCTGAAACGGCTCAGGTGGGCATTGGCCTGTTCCTCCTGACAGAACATTCAGCCAACATAATTAATTAGGATCCTCTTTTATTTGTAAAATCCCAAACTCATTATTGTTGCATGATACTATTTATTCGGAATTGTTTTGAAGAGCCTGATCACTTGAGTGAATATGTCTTGTGAATATGTCAAGGAGTCTTTAAGGTTATGTTTTCACATGGCTTGCATAACATACATTTCCAATTTTAATTATTATTTACTTTAAGTCTTCAAATACAAAAATGCAAAAGGGAAAAATGACAACAGGTCCTACAGTCAACTATATAAATCAAAAGCAAAAAAAGATCTACATCATGACTATAGTTTTGGATATATGCTGAAATAGTCCATGGTGTGTACTTTTGCAGTATCTGCATTATAATAATTATAAGGGGGGTTGTGAGAAGAAGTAAGATTATGTATTAGTGATGTCAAATAGAAAGCATTATATATATATATATATATATATATATATATATATATATATATATATATATATATATATATATATATATATATATATATATATATATATATATATATATATAATTTAAACTACGTATAGGCTGTGATATTCTGAAAACATTGTCTAAGCACCACTGTTCTACAGTGGTGCTTATGTCAGTCCAGGTATGCAAAATATAAAACACAAACAATGGTCACAACAGATTGTCTTTAAGTGGGATATTTAGCAATAATGCTATCTTTTTTAAGTTGCTCACTTAGATATGAATTGAACGATTCGAAGGATTTTAATCCATCGATCAAAAAAACTTTGGAAAGCCTATGGGGACCTTCCCCATAGACTAACATTGATGCTCGGTAGGTGGCGAAGTAGGGGGTCGAAGTTTTTTTTAAAGAAACAGTACTTCGACTATTGAATGGTCGAATAGTCGAACGATTTTTAGTTCGAATTCGAAGTCGTAGTCAAAGGTCGAAGTAGCCAATTCGATGGTCGAAGTAGCCAGAAAAACACTTCGAAATTCAAAGTATTTTTTATTCTATTCCTTCACTCGAGCTAAGTAAATGTGCCCCTAACAGTTTAGAAAATAGGTATCCAGCTAACTGGATAAAAAAACAATAAAAATGTTACATATGTAATAAGGGCAGACTGATTTTCACAATCTGCAAATATAAATGAAGGCAATTAGTGACTGTCACAGGATTTAAAACCAACTTTCAAACGAACAGCTTTTGCTTTTCAGCTATAGCAGAAGATATGCAAACTGGTTATCTGCACAATCTAGATAAATATTAAAACAACTTCAGAGAAAGAAGGAGTTTTTACCTGTCAACATGGCCTGGTAGGCATCAGGGGCGGAACTACCGGGGGAACAGGGGGTGCGAGCGGGCCAGGGCCCGCACCCCCTCAGGGCCCCCCGGCAGTCCGCCCGCCGCATGTTCCCCGGCCAGTTCCGGGTGTACGGAGGGGGGCGGGGGCCAGGCTGCGCGTCCTGTGCCAGGGCCCGCCTCCTCTAGTTCCGTTTCTGGTAGGCATTATCAGAAAGGAAGAAGATGTGAGGTGGGAATTCTACACACTTCTTTTCTCTGTAGCGGGCAACAACCTCTGGGTTATACATTGGCAGCCACTTGTAAGGGTTCACAGTGACGCAGAAAAGGCCAGAGTAAGTCTAAAAGATAAAATTGATATACAAAGATTTAGAATAATAGCAATGCTATAAGAACAAGCGTGCTATATGGCAAGATCAGACTTTATTGATTTAGAATAAACTCACAATCTAAAAAAGCTTGAATGTTTGCTTATTTATAAAAAAATCTGAATGTGCAAAAAACTTTGAATCATGGCAAAAATTTTAATTCGAACCTTGAAAAATCACCCCCCTTAATGTCTTTGTACATTAAAAAAAATTCTAATCTGTAAATTTTGTTGATGTCTCATAATGGCCTCAACAGTTTATAATCTAATAAAATAATAATAATAATAAATAAAATATTTTGGATAAAAAAAATAAATGGAATAATTAAGCTAAATACTAATTTGCTGTTGTTACTCTTTCTAACTGGAAAGATAAATAGTACTAAAGGACCAATTTTAGACAGGATTTCAGTATCTGTATAACTAACATAGATCATCCATGCTGCATAACGCTCTTTGAGATTGTACAGCACAGAGGCCTCATTTAGGTATCATAGTCATGTCTAGGAGGATTTTGGGGGTATCTACAGTCTGGAACAGTAAGAAAAAAGGTGGAAATTATGTAAACTACCATTTAAGTTTTATCTCTAGATACCTTTTAAAGTTTACTTGTCAAACATACTTACCCGGCCACTGTCAGTCTTCACTGTGACTGCCATCTTCTTGTGCTGTAATCATATCTTTAACATACAATTCCTTTGCATCATCTACAAATATAGTGTTCTTGGCATTAAAGGGTTTATTCTGGGCCTCAATTCTTTCTTTCTCACTCTTGCAGAGATATTGGGAGGCCTCCCCAAAGATGGAAATTTCCGAGTTTCCCATGGTTGATGGCTTCTACAATATTATAATATCACTATAATTATTGTATTCATACAAATTCATACTGTCCCATGCTTTTTGGAAATAAATACAACATACACATATACAAATGTAATCTGGTCAGGAAATGTATATTGAAACAATCCCCTCTCTGGTATGTGTGTGTGTGTGTATATATATATATATATATATATATATATATATATATATATATATATATATATATATATACAGGGCCACCTCCAGAAATCACGGGGCCCTGTACGGTAACATTTTTGGGGCCCCCAAGCCCCACCCCATATCTCGCCCACCCCTCAGTAAAAAGCTAAAACAGTAAACCCCCTAAGTTATAAAAAACCATTGGTGGCCAGCCCCCACACATGTTATAAAAAAACCCATTGGTGATCAGGGGCCCCCTGCAAGTAAAAAAAAATATTGATGGCCTAGGCCACCCCCCACAAAATTATAAAAAGCTATTTGTTATCTCGCCCCCCATCCCTTGCAAGTAAAAAAATACTGATGGCCTGGCCCCCCCCCCCGCAGGTTATAAAAAGCCATTGATCAGGGCCCCCTCCTACAAGTAGAAAAAAATATTGATGGCCTGGGCCCCCAACCCACAAGTTATAAAAAGCCATTGGGATCTCGCCCCCCCTCCCTTGCAAGTAAAAAAAATATTGATGGCCTGGGCACCCACCCCACAAGTTATAAAAAGCCATTGTGATCTCGACACACCTCCCTTGCATGTGGAAAAAAATATTGATGGCCTGGGCCCCCCACAAGTTATAAAAAGACATTGATCAGGGCCCCCCCCGCAAGTAAAAAAAAATATTGATGGCCTGCCCTCCCCCACAAGTTATAAAAAGCCACTGGTGGTCAGGCCCCCCAAAATTAACAAAAATTGCTTGCCAGACTCCCCCATAAGTTTGGGTCTTAACGGAGGCCCGGCCATGCTTCACTTACTTGATTAGCCGGGCCCCCCTGCTGTCAGCCTGCTGCAAACTTTAGAAGAGAGAAATCAAGTAAGGATTGCACACCCAATGTGAAAATTGGGCTACATATTTTGTGCCTCTGAGGAAGACCACCATGGTCGAAATGTGTTGGGCTCACTACTTGTTTTGGTATTTTTTGTTACCTTTTTCTTTTGATGTAATAAATATTTCTTTAATTTTCACATTGGGTGTGCAATCCTTACTTGATGTTTTTTGTATGTTAGCTTTGGAGACCCACATGGGGAGCCTCCTGTGGATTAGCACCTCAAAATTATTTTCCAGGGTGTGTGCCTCCTAACCTGATAGCTTTAGAAGAGAGGACGGGAGCTCCGGTTCAGCATGATTTTTCTCCTATTCAGTTCTTTGAGTTCTCTGTACCCTCATTGGTCATTCAAGTTTAAGTCCCGGTGAAGCAGCGTTGGGATTGGATAGGCTGGAGGGGAACGCAAAGAACTGAATAGGTGAAGAATCATGCTGACACCGAAGCTTCCGTCCTCTTTTCTAAAGCTTGCAGCAGGCTGACAGTGAAGCATGTGTCCTCCCCTAAGACACAAAACCCCAAACCCCAAACACAACTGCCCCCTCGTGCTCCCTGATGGAGGTAATGTATATATATATACACATATATATATATATATATATATATATGTATATATATATATATATATATATATATATATATATATATATATATATATATATATATATATATATATATGATGAAGGGATCAGCACACTCTTGTAAAGTTGAATCAAGTGTTTTTATTTGTAACACAGCATAACACACATTACAAATAAAAACACTTGATTCAACTTTACAAGAGTGTGCTGATCCCTTCATCACTTATATCATTCAAATTGATCGTGCACCTCAGCTTCAAAGGAGACAGAATGCGGACACCCCAAGTATTTATATATATATATATATATATATATATATATATATATATATATACACACAACATGTATATACACACAACATGTATATTCACATACATAAGCAAAGACAAGTTGGATAATATAAGCTTGTTTTGTTCTGCCTTTAGTTTTTATTTAAGTTGTGCACATGGTGATTTAATTGCTGCTATCTCCCACCCTCCTAATGCAAATTACTTAGTAAACGGGAGTGTGAATTATTAAGTGCAACACTGTCTAGGGCTTTAGGCATAGTAAAGCAAAGTTTATTATAAAGAAAAAAACAAACTATTGTAACTTTGGACTTGTAAATCATAAAATAGGGTCTTGCACCCTATGGCAATTATTGTTCTATTATTATTAATAAATAACATAATAATACTATTAATAGATCTTTATATTTTAGAAAGCATTTTAATAATTTCTAATAGTAATTTTACATGAGATTTTCACTTACTTTTCAGTGCAGATGAGGATGAGGAAATAACTGATTCCCCCTTTTAAAAAAGAAGAAAATAGTTTTTTTTAAAAAAATCAGTTATATTTCAATCTATCAGCAATTTCTGTTAGTAACTGTACTCTCTATATGCATTATAATAACTATGCAAAATGCTAATTAATGTAATTGTAAGTGTATGCTTTAAATTACAAGTGGAAAAAAAATAATTTTACATTTAAAAAATTTAAATTGTAAAATGTACAAATTTTACAAAATGCAATATATAGAAGTTCTGACTTCTTATGTGTTGAAAGGAAAGACTAGAGTTGTAGTGTTTGAATGTAATAGGACATGCATTAGCAAAAACTCAATCCCAGCAGGTAGTTGTACTGACCTGGAACTGAGAAGAAAAAGCCCAAGAGAACAGGAGGGAAGCGTTTATAAAGCTGCTCACATTGTATGCTCAGCATTTTGCCCCTTAAGGAAGAAGCGTCCTCATTTCCATAATGGTAAAGCCAGCCCAAAAGTTGCCTGTTCATCAGGAATATAAATAACACACATAATTCAAGCTTCAAATACACAAGGATGTTGAAAACAACTGCTGCTATCTGCAACCAATCACTTGGTGAGAGGGATTGGTTTTCACTGAGCTCAGGAATCTTAGAATCAAGCAGAAATGTGTTGTCAAAATAGACCTACTGTATTACTGTAGCACTGCTTCTGTGAGCTCGGACAGTCAGCACTTTCTGGACAGTGTGTGTGTTGGATTACTTCACTGGTTCTTGTAACTTTACATTTATGTTGCCTTTTTTCCTAGCATCCTATTAAAAGATTTATCAAGCATACAATATAATCCTTACAATGCTTATGTTCTTATTTCCGTTACTATTTACAGTTATTTTCTTTTCAGATATATTCTGACTTCTTTTTAAAAATGACGTTTGCTTGATTTTATAATCATAAAGTCTTTTCTAAACTAATTTTAAATTAAACTAATTTCAAAATTGCCAACTGTATTATTTAATATGCTTATTATTAGGTATTGTTGTTATGGTAGCTTATGTCTTTTAATAGTTTTGCCTTAATTATCAGACATGAATATGATCTAAATCCACACACACACACAAAATTCATGTTATATTATAATGTTAAAAATATTTTGTTTTATGGTATTGAAAAAAGTTTTGAGTCTCAAATACATTAATTCACATATTATTCACATCATATTGTACAATTAGGTTCATGGACTGTCAGCCTTTTTCTCAGTACATTACATTAAAGAATCATTATTGCCATCTCAGTAATGAAGGGGAATGGTTTTACCACTAGGTGGCCCCAAACAAAACAATTGATACCAACACCATCTGTGAGCTTCTTGCTGGAAATATCTATTTTATATTGGTGAGGTGTGTGTTTCTATTTTTGTGCATCTGTAACTCACAGCAAACCTGAGATGAGTGAACTGATGCATACTAATTTGTTAATGGCCTACAAACCAATCTTTAATTTTTCCATAATTATCTTATGTATAGCCACATAGTAAATTCAACCCAAGATTATCTAGTAGACAGGGTCAGACTGGGACACAGTGAAAAACACAGTGAGCTGGTGGCCCACATGGGCCCCACTAACCTAGACCCGATCCCGCATGCCCTCTGCTGTTCATGCCCAGTCTACCACTGCACTCCCTTCCCTGATTGCAGCAAAAGTAAGTATAAGGTGCACAGGTGGGGGAGTCTGGTGTTGGGTGAGCATTAGAGGCCCCAAAGGGAGTGTGGGGGACCTTGGGGTAAGCAGCTAGGGTTGCCACCTGGCCAGTACTTTACCAACCTGGCCGGTAAAAATGATGACTATTTTTTTCCAGAAAAGGTGCCAACCCTAGTAGCAGCCCTGGTGGGCCTCGCACACCAAAGTCTGACCCTGAGTAGATGTGGCAATGTATGAGAAACTGTTGGTTGTTGTCAATATTTGTAAATGCTGTAAAAAAACATTTTGTTCCAGGTTAGATGAAGAGAAAAAATTTCATAATCCTATATTTGCCCAATAAATGTAACTATGTGTGTATATCAAAGCAGTGAATGGACATGTTTGTGTTTTCTGGACACTTGCACAATATAGTTATCAGCATAGATGAACATTATTATGATGGGGAATGTACCTCTTTCTGTTCCCTGAACCATTCTGCAGCATATGTATAATATGGCAATTACTTCCAGCTGAGCAATGGAAGGATAACGTCCAATACATATGTGTGTATATCAAAGCAGTGAATGGACATGTTTGTGTTTTCTGGACACTTGCACAATATAGTTATCAGCATAGATGAACACTATTATGATGGGGAATGTACCTCTTTCTGTTCCCTGAACCATTCTGCAGCATATGTATAATATGGCAATTACTTCCAGCTGATCAATGGAAGGATAACGTCCAATACATTTACAACAGGCAGACAGTAGTTTCCCGAAAGAGTAATCAATGCCACTGTGGGCAAAGCAAAAACAAAGTTGCAGAAAATGATAAATGCTAGTGATGAGCGAATTTTTTCACCAGCCATGGATTTCGCATTTCGCCATCTGTACATTTTTTTTGCAAAACTGGGGCAAAAATTTGCAACAACAAAAAAGTCCCCCGTTGACTTTAATGCATTTGGACAAAAAAGATGCCATAAGAAAAAACACCAAGTGACTATAATGCATTTGGAGTGAGAAAAATTGTCATGCTCATAAAAAATGGTTGTACGTAAAAAAATTTGACACCCATTGACTTCAATGTGTTTCATGGATTTTTCGAAAAAATTTTTTTGCCTTTTGTAAATTTTTTGGCGAAACATGACAGATTCGCTCATCAATAGTAACTGCATTTCTGCAAATGAATTGGGCCACAGTTTGTGAAACTGGACCTGGCACACATTTAAAATAAATTGGATTATGGTTATATAGCTTTAAGATGGCAATACATGAGCAGCATACCTGCCAACAATTGTTTATTAAAAGAAGTTACGAATAAGTCCTCCACATATTTGCCCACTCATGTGGCCTCCTCTCTAAATTAATGGTCTACCCATACTTCCCAGCATTTCAAAACTATAAAACTATAAAACAAAGTAGCAGGGCTTACAGGAAGTTGACAGGGCTTTTGGACAGATAATGGATGTGTATTTCGGTGTAACTGGGTATGGTCAAGTGGGAAATTAATGATGCCACATGAGTGGGTAAATATGTGGAGGACTTATTTGTATTGATCTTACCATTTGGTTGTCAGAACAATGATTCAATTGATATTACATGGGGATAGGGGAGAGGGTTATATGATTGGATGCTGTCCTCATCACATTCCTGAGTCTCAGTAAGTAATTATTTTGGACCCATGCAGGAGTTAATAGCCTGTTACTTCAATTAGATGGACAACCATTAACAATATCTGCCAACAGTGTCAACAGGTCAGCATGCGGTTCTATAGTGGATATAAACACTATGGTCCCAGGCTAGCTTAGAGGGGGGTAAAGGGTTTTGGAAAAAAATCAAATCCGTAAATGTGATCAGGGGATATGTGTAGGTCTGTAAAGTTTTGGATAATTGAAAGGAAAGCCTCTATTTCCCCATATGCTTCTTAAACATGGAGTAACGGGAGAAGCACAACTGCACTATACATTCTTTCCATATGCCCTCGCAATATGAGGAATGGGCTGCAAGGAGTAAAGAACAAACCTTAACCATCTCCTTCTCTTGGGAAGAGGGTAATTACAGACATATATGAAGCAGCCATGGAAATTTCATATAGTGAGACTTCTAGGTTATAGATGTGTTGAAATTGTGAGAATGTTACTGGACCAATTTTCCAGTAGTAGGCAGATTGTTTTTTAGCATTAACAAGCACAAACACACACAATGACTATAAATATATCCTGTCTAACTTTTTGACTGCATTGTTTTAAAAATTGGAAATTAAAGAGTTGCTTAAATAATTGACAGAAAAATGAGTGCTCACACAAAAGCAATTTGCAGACGCAGTGGGCAACTTGGGGTTTCCCTCTAGTGATTTAATGACCAGGTGTTTGCTCCAGGGTTCCCTTTGCTCCCTGCATTAATAGAGGCCTCAATAGACACAGCCTGCTTGCGCCTAATGAAGATATCACTCATCGAACACTGTTGCGCCAGATTTGCAACAAAGTGCATGCACAGTTGCAGCTGTTTGGTAGATGCAGCACAGTGGCACATATCACATTGTCCCATTGTGCCTGCAATGTCTTAAAATTTTGGGAGGGAAATGCTGCATTGTGAGAAAAAAAAACAATGGCATTTGCTCTTGAAATTGCACTTTGTACACAGCGTCAAAGTAAGTGAATGCACCCTATTGTGTGCAAATAACCTATCTTGCCCCTCCCTGGAATGTATAGTGAAGTTGTGGCTCAGACATCACCATCATATCAGAGATTTCACTGTAGAATTACAGCCCAGCACATACTGTAATTCTATAGTAGATTCACTTGAAGACGTTATTACAGAACATAGTTTTCATTTCTTTCCTTGAAAATTGCAGAGATTGTGGCAATGACTAAAGACTAGTGTAAACTAGTGTAAGAGTAAAACAGACACTATATTCTGTTCACACTGCAGCTGTTCACCTCATCACCCTTCTAAAGCTACCGATTTCCTTCTTGTCAGCCTATTAATTTTGCTATGTAAAGTCCTCATTCTCTTCTTCAATGCCTTACATTCCGCTCCCATATCAACTCTCATCTCCCAATTAGCCCCACTCATGGACCTTCGGGTCAGTTCAGGGTATTCTGTTCTATTCACCTCTATAGCCCACAGCTATAATAAACTGGCCTTTATAAAGGTACCACTTTTCCCATAATTGCTGGCAAATGCTCTCTGTCAGGATTTTAATATTGTTTCATAGAAACCACTTTCTAAAAAATTTAGAAAATAACTCACCAATTCACTGCTTACTCCTCTTATAAGGTTTATAAGGTATATCTTTTTTGAGCTCCTTTGTGTCACAAGTTCTCTACTGATACAAATATAATTATTTTGACCCAATCCTTGGCTGAAAGCAGGGATGTCCAAAGAATATCAGACTTTGAGGGTTCCATGAAATAAAAAACTGCAATGGCCCTTAGCTGTTCTTGAACTACAATCCACATTACCCCTAACAGCTTTTAGCCTTCAACAATAGGGTTTTCAGACTGACAACACTATATATAATATAAAGGTTTCCTATGGCTGTTTCACCTTAATTTGCCATTTGCCCTACACGTCCTACTGTCTCCTTGCTCAGACCGAAAAACTACCACCTGTCCCACCCACTTATACCATAAAAATTAGGCAAATCCATGATGGAGAAGGACCTACAGATAATATATATTGCCAGCCAAGCTTCCTGAGCATGTGATGCTTAACACCAATAAACAATTAGTAGTATAAACCCATGTGACAAGAATAAAAGATAAAGAGAAAGCTATATTCACAGTCAGATCTTTCCTGTGGACACAAAAGAATCCATTCAGATTAGAAGAAAGGAGGTTCCATCTTAAATTGCAAAAGGGTTTTTTTTTTTTACAGTAAGAGCTATGAAGTTGTGGAGCTCTCTACTCGGAGAGCTTGTATTGGCAGATACCTTAGATCAGGGATCACAAACCTGTTGAACCTGTCAGAAACAATTAGTAGTATAAACCCATGTGTCAAGAATAAAAAAAAGGTAATGGAACACTAGAAATTATTATAGGAATTATTTTTAGATTTTATTATATCAATCAATACATTAATTATTTCTCAGAATGATATGGCTGCAATGACGGTCTATGTAGTTAATTCACACAGCATAATACCTCAGTGCACAGAGGTGTTTGTAACATTATATCCTTAAAGATAAAGAGAAAGCTTTATTCACTGTCAGATCTTTCCTGTGGATACAAAAGAATCCATTCAGATTAGAAAAAAGGAGGTTCCATCTTAAATTGCAAAAAGGTTTTTTTTACAGTGAGAGCTATGAAGTTGTGGATCTTTCTACTCGAAGAGCTTGTATTGGCAGGATCACAAACCTCTTAACCCTGTGAGCAACATTCAGAAGTAAAAGGAGTTGGGGAGCAACACTAGCATAAAAAATGTTCTTGGGTGCCAAATAAGTGCTGTTATTGGTCTTTTTAGCCCCTAGGTGGATTGTCAACCTACATTATTAAGCTGGTAAGAGGTATGAAAATCTTAGCTATGAAGAAAGAATGGCCAAATTGGGGATGTTCACTGGAGAAGAGGTGCTTAAGGGGTGATATGATAACTATGTATAAATAGATAAGGGGATCATATAATAATCTCTCTAATGCTTTATTTACCAGTAGGTCTTTCCAGCTGACACAAAGTCATCCATTCCAATTGGAAGAAAAGAGATTCCACCTAAATATTACGAAGGTTTTTTTTTTTCGATTTTGGAGTCAGGAAGGAATTTTTCCATCCTCTGAGGCAAATTGGAGAGGCTTCAGGTGGGTTTTTTTTGCCTTCCTCTGGATCAACTGGCAGTTAGGCAGGTCAAAAAAAAGTTAAAAGGTTGAACTTGATGGGGGTGTGTCTTTTTTTAACCTAACTTACTATGTTACTAGGTTACATTAAGGCTCTGTTTGGCAGTGTACCTGGTTTTTATACAACCAAAACGTACCTTCAAGCCAGG
Organism: Xenopus laevis; assembly: GCF_017654675.1. Classification (NCBI taxonomy): domain Eukaryota; kingdom Metazoa; phylum Chordata; class Amphibia; order Anura; family Pipidae; genus Xenopus; species Xenopus laevis. Next base: position 21,801,662 of record NC_054385.1, read on the forward strand.
AATTCAAAAATAAGCTCCTTCTTTGAGGCACTGGGAGCAACATCCAAGGGGTTGGAGAGCAACATGTTGCTCACAAGCTACTGATTGGAGATCACTGCCTTAGACAGATGGCTTTTCAGCAAGAGAGAAAGTACAGGGCTAGATAGTTTTAGCACATAGTTGTTCCAGGTATTTGTCATACCATACTTGGATTAATAAAGCATTTTATCTCCTGGAAAGGCTTAAGAAGCCTTTGCCTTTGGCAAGATAGCAGTTAAACAGGTTTCATCTTCACAAAAAGGTTTAACTCTTTTATCGGTCTAAATTATTATGTCACTATGTTTATAATTCAATCTAGAGCAGCACAACAAAAAGATTAATCACTTATAAACAATGAAGATAAAAAAACAACTTGAATTTTTCTACATCACTGTTAGGATTCAAGTAAGAAGCCCACAGGTTTCTGGCTGCTTTCCTTAACCAGTAGGCAAGGAGAGCAGCAAATGAGTTCTCCCTTCTCTGAATCACAACCCAGCAGTGTTACCGGTCAGCCAATCAGAGCTGGCAGAGCCCTATTTATACCCTTTCTTGACCTCTCCTCCTGGCCTGAGCATTAGCTCTGCTCGAGCACTGTTAGTACCTAGATCTCACGTTTGTGCTCCTGGCACTCCTGTTCCTACTCAGGTCATATTCTTGCCTCAGTTCTTCTTCTGACTGGTCACAATATCTTGTCCTAGCCTCAATGACTCACTACCCATCTAATGTTATAATCCCTGTCCAGTAAAGGAGGGTTAGCTTTTTTTTGAGGAGGCTACCAGTTGGAGTAGTTGATTCTCTTTTCGGGATGATTAATACTCCCTAAATTATTTCCTAAATAATATTACATTGATGTTGCAAGTGTGCAATTTTGTCTAAACCTAAAATAACCTAATAGTTTCATCTGAATTTTATTGTTTGAAATCTAAATGTAAATATATTTGGTTGTTATCTTGTAAGGTCAATGGCCAAATGTCCTGAATGAGTATTTTGACTTCTTTGTCTAGCTAACCTTGCTGTAGATCTGCTGATCTGAATTTCAGATTGAATGGCCAGATCTACCATGTTACTCATGTGGCCAAATTGGTTAAATATCTGCTTTATCAGCTGCCATGAAATAGTTATGTCAACCCTGATGTATCCAGTTATGTTTAAAAATTGGTGCAAAGCACTTAAATGGATCAGCAGGCTATTACACCCTTCACATCACATATAGTCCTTGGCAATGCTTTAATTTAAATATGAAAGAACATGCTTTACTGCTATTTGCCTGCCACATTACCTGTTTTAATGTCGAACTAGTCAGTTGTCTGTTACTACACCTATCTTCGGAACTGATCTTTACCCCTCCAAATTGGTAGCTGGTGAAATCTCTCTTACACATCACTTCAAGGAAAACTGAAGAAATGTAAAGATCTATACAGTTCAATCCATTGCTCCTGGACAGTCATGAACAAGTATCTTATATTTATATACCATCACCTGTAGTGGGGATCATCCTTTATGAATAGCCTCATTTACAAAAAAAGTAACAAGCACATTTGCACATTTACCAACCCTGGGCAGATTTTCAACTGGGCATAATTCTAAAATATAATTCTACAAATGCTGCATAATGGTAGAAAAATAACAATTGTGCTTGAAATTGCACTTTGCGCACTACACTTGTGGGCATAAATGATCCCTTATGTGTCAGATTTACATATGTTGTCAATTGTACCAGCTCAAATGCTCCAAGTAACCAGTAACCAATTTAGCACCTTTGCTCATCCCAAGTGAAATTTTTAAAAAACAATAATGTTCTCAGGATAATGTGGTATAAATACAGGGGCGCTGCGCCAATGAGGTGAGTTGAGAAAGTTGCCTGAGGGGGCAGCGCCCCCACTAGTTACCAGGGGTGGCAAAAATGCTGCTCCTGGTAGCTTTAAGAGCCAAATTTCCAGTTTTCAAACCGTAAATCTGGCTCTACTAGCACAGAGAGTGCAAATACAGCAACCTGCCTCAGACCAGGATGGCCCCTATATAAATACACCATCCCTCCTGCATGCCTTTAATGCAATTCTATTTCATACTATTAACAAGACTATGTAAAAAAGAAAGGTGCTAAATGAGCCATTTATTTTAGCCCAAAATGCAAATTTAAGAACACTAAGGAGCACAACATTGCACTCATTAATGCTTATGTACAGATCACTTTATCTAGGACAATGGATTTGCTCTACATCTTATATTAAATATCTAGTGCAAGGTAGAGAATGCAGTGCTGTCTGCAGCAAAGACTTGTGGCCACTGACACTCTCTAGTATGAATGATGCAGAATCTGGAAGGCACAGCAGATAACGCTCACATGTCTTGTACCATCTGTAGCCTAAGTATACAGAATTGCAGACACAAGCAGCACGCTATTCAGAGGAAGGCACTGTTTGCACTCCATTCTGGGAAAAATAGCTGTACCTTATGGCACAACCTACAGGACAGCTATCAATGGGCAAAGAACATGCATCTGTTTTTTTCATTGGCCACTGTCTTCATACATAACACTTTATATCATATATGGTTAAAATGTCCACAAATCCAGCAATTGTGGCTGAAGCTCATAAAACATGGCAGATTTAGAACAAAGACACATATAGACCATACTAACCACAGTCAAATGTCAGATCATACAGGAAAAACACCCCCCCACACAGTGGCATAACTAGATATTACTGGGCCTCACAGCAAATTATTTTTCAGGCCCCCAAATGTCTAGAGGTTGACCTGTTTTACCAATATTTATTGAAATTGTATATGAATTAGCGCCTCATGGGGCCCCTATACCTCCTGGGCCCCCCTGCAGCCGCAGGGTCTGCTTCCTCTGTAGTTACGCCCCTGCCCCTACACATTTACAGTAATTGCTATATAAATAAATGATGATGATGATGATTGTATTTCATACTATTACCAAGACTGTGTAAAAAAGAAAGGTGCTAAAGGAGCCATTTATTTTAGCCCAAAATGCAAATTTAAGAGCACTAAGGAGCACAACATTGCACTCATTAATGCTTATGTACAGATCACTTTATCTAGGACAATGGATGTGCTCTACATCTTGTATTAAATATCTAGTGCAAGGTAGAGAATGCAGTGCTGTCTGCAGCAGGGCCGGGCCAGCCTGGGCAGGCGCCCCAGGCAACCCGAACTGCCACGTCACCCTCTACACTGAGCGCGCGCACGCACACTGACAAAAGTGTCACAGCGCACGCCACTCTCAATCACTTAGGCGTGCACATGCGCACGCGCACACACATCGCATGCCACTCTCCTGTTACATAGGAGCATGCGAATGCGCACAAAGAGCAGTAATGAAGACCGGACGGGGGTAGGCAGCAGTTAAAGGTACGTGCTGGGCGCCCCCTAAGCTTTGCGCCCTAGGCACGTGCCTACTCTGCCTACCCCTAGTTCCGGCCCTGGTCTGCAGCAAGGACTTGTGGCCCCTGACACTCCCTAGTATGAATGATGCAGAATCTGGAAGGCACAGCAGATAACACTCACATGTATTGTGCCATCTGTAGCCTAAGAATACAGAATTGCTGACACAAACAGCAAACTATTCAGAGGAAGGCACTGTTTGCACTCCATTCTGGGAAAAACAGCTGTACCTTATGGCACAACCGACAGGACAGCTTTCAATGGTCAAAGAACATGCATCTGTTTTTTTCATTGGCCACTGTCTTCAAACATAACACTTTATATCATATATGGTTAAAATGTCCACAAATCCAGCAATTGTGGCTGAAGCTGGTAAAACGTGGCAGATAAAACTATTTTAGAACAAAGACACATATAGACCATACTAACCATAGTCAAATGTCAGATCCTACAGGAAAAACACCCCCCCACACACACACATTTACAGTAATGATAGGTCATTAGATTGATAGATAAATAGATTGTTTGAGAGAGAAATAAGTATTGTGAAAGGAGATGTCAGTCCATATACAAGACAGTGGACAGCTTTAACAAATATGGATATTATCAGTCATAGAAAATGCTTTGGTGCAGGTGAAACATATCTCCCTGCCGACAGCACCTTGGTGATTACAGTAGACATTTTGTTGGGAGACCTACAGATATGTAGTGACTTGCCAGTTTACCAAAGGATTTCCCATAGGACCCCCCCCCCTCGTCATAGAAAAGCCATCAGATCATTATTTGGTGTAAGAGCTACAATATTTAAGCATTGGATATCAGGTTACCTGGTTGGCCCTTGGAGGCATCATCAGACAATGCACAGATTTAGTCTGTACAAGCCTTAAGGTAAACATCATTCATCCTTTTTAAGAAAATAATTGTACAAAAAAAAATGTTTTAAACCATAGAAATTAACAATTTATGAAGTATTATTATGCAAAGAAAACAAAACATCCATCTGTGATAGCTTTCTTGGCCTTCTCTTCAGTATTTCTGGCCTCTTGGATGGATTCCTCAACCTCACTATGAAGTTAAGAGATGTCACTTTCAAGCTTCTTTTTGCCGTTAGTGAGGCTTGTGTTCTAGAATTGTTCAGGAAGGTTATTATCTTCATTTGTATTTGCAATTTAAGTGTTTAAATACTTTTTAAATCATAAACATATATTTACGTGTGAGCGAAGCAGCAGAAGTCTCTCACTTGCGTCTACAAGTCCCTGCTCTGCAGCCTTACAAGATCTCTCTGACAGCCCCAGAGCAGCCCTGATCTCTGCTTGCTGCAGTTCTGTGTACAAACGCAGCAACTTGTTCCTTCAGGTCACTTTCTATCCTTTGTGTATTATCCAACTGAAGCAGAGTGTACTATTTGAGAAACAAAGAATGATCAGCTAATAAATTTAACAAGTATCCTGGATTTTTGTGTATATTTTTTTGTGTATACCGATAACTGAAAACAAGCATAGCTTTGGACATACTTTGCTTTTATATTGATGCTTATTTGCTATCCGGGGGGTATTCATTTAATATATGGACAGTGCTGAATAAAATTATTTAAATTAAGTCTTTTTAAAAAAACTCAATTAATATCCAATATAATCTTTTTGACATATATATTATTCTCCTGTATGATTCCTTATGCTAAGCCTGCACGTTTTTGAGCTGTTTCTTAGCCTCAGCAGCTTGGCAGTTAGCTTGGTTCAGATGGATCTCAAGCTCATTCTAGAATCATTCCATCCTCTTTTTCAGTCTCAATGCCTTTTCCTGCTCCTGATTTCAGAATCCAGTGTACTCTGCATGGCATCAGTGTTTCTCTGACTGTTTCTTTTCAGCTGTTCAGTCTCCTCGTAGTTGTCTGCAAATTTCTTGTCCAACTCAGATTTCACCTGGTTCAGCTCAAGTTTAATGCGCAAGATCTTCAAGTTCCAGAGACCCCTTTGTATTAAAAACAGTTTCTGTTGATTCCCTACACAAGCAAAAGGTACAATAGCTTGTAATATTATATACTGTTTCTTTTGAAGGCAGGGACATACAGTTACAAGCATTTTTCTATTGATCTTGTCAGCTCTGGCTACAAATTGAATTTTGAGTAAGCTCTTTTGATAATGAGATAATTCACATTTTTAAAAACTATTTAGTTTTTCTCAGTAATAATAAAACAGAACATTGTACTTGATCCCAACTAAGATATAATAAATCCTTATTGGAGGCAAAATAGTCATATTGGATTTATTTAGTGTTTAAATGTTTTTCAGTAGACTTAAAGCATGGTTATCCAAATTATGGAAAGACCCCTTATACGGAAAAGCCGAGGTCCCTTGAATTCTGGATAACAGGTCCCATACCTATACTGCTCACAGAATGCTGCAGCATTATCCAGTTGACATTCCATCATCAGGCATCATTCATACATCCAGGCAGCATAATAATATTTAAACCAGGCTTTACATCTCATACATGAATGGAAATTTGAACTCCAGCACCTACCTTCTAGAGCAGCCTGGAGTTCTTTTGCTGTTCCACTGCTGTTTTCTAGCTTTATCCAGTTCATAATAGATTTTCCACTTTTGCCATTGTGTTCGGTGAGATCGGTGATCTCCTCTAAAGAAAACAGTCAGAAAGCTATTCAGTGCTGGAAAACATTTTTTTTTCATGTAACCAGATTTTGACCTTTATGGACCTTCAGTAGCGATGGGCGAATCTGTCCCGTTTTGCAGAAAAATTTGCAAAACTCTGGAAAAATTTGCAGAACGCATTAAAGTCAATGTGAGTCAAAATAATTTTGGTACATGACAATTTTGAGACGAGCTACAATTTTTTTTACAAGTGACTTTTAATGCGTGCACCAATTTTGACTCACAACAAATTTTTTTGCCGCCGTTTCGCGAAAACATTTGTGGGGTCAAAATGCAGAAATTCACCGCAAATCCATGCTTGCCGAATAAATTCATCCATCACTAGCCTTCAGCTTAAATTAATTTATTCTCTAGAAGTTCTTAGTAAACAAGTGTAAAGGCTTACCCTGGTGGTCAAGTGGGGGGGGCGGCAGGGACGCCCGCCACGTCTTCTTTCTCCTGCGCCGGATCATTAAGGGCACGTGCAGTGCGCCTCTTCTGCTTTATGCGCATGTGCGCTGACGTGATGACGTCAGCACGCAATGGCACGAAAATTCAAATATTTAAGGGGCCATTCCACTGGTTCTCATTGCCTGTTATAGGTTTGTTCCTGGTGCCTTAGCTTTTGCTATTCTGGACTCTGAGCTTAATTCTGATTATCTGTTGTGACCCCTGCCTGTTCATAACGATTCTGACCTCTGTATCCTGAACCATTGCTTGAATTTCGACTACCTCTTCTGCTTTATCCCTCTGATTGATCTCCCGGTTTTGACCCTTGCCTGCCTGACCTCGCTTTGAACGCTGCCTGCCCAGACCAGGCCTGATTTGTTTACGCTCACTTTCTGCCTGCCTTGACCAGGCAATTCCGACTACGATTCTGTTTAACACCTTGTACAACGACCTTCTGCCCAAAGACTTTGCTAACAGTCGTGCCCCTCTGCTTATCCATAACCTCTAGCCTTGGACCTCTCGTTTAAGTCCTGGTGGCATCCAAGTAGCTGAGGGCTCCTCCCGAGGCAAACGGCGGTCACACTACAGGTGAAGCACGAGCCGAGACCAGGGTGCTTGGCATTCGTTCTGGTGTTGGGTGCCGACCGTGACAACAAGGTACATATGGTGACTGATAGGGATAGATTCATGTTACAACATTTATTTAGGGATGCATTATGAATTTGCATTGACACACTTTAGGGGTCCCCAACCTTTTTGTACTGTAGGCCACATTCAATTCAATGTAAAAAGAAGTTGGGGAGTAAAACAAGGATAAATAAAAGTCCCTGGGGATGCCAAATAAGAGCTGTGATTGGCTATTTGGTAGCCCCTAGATGGACAGGCAGCCTACAGGAGGTTCTGTTTGGCAACCAAAACTTGCCATGAAGCCTGGAAAACCTGCTTCTAGGCCACTGAGAGCAACATCCAAGGGGTTAGTGAGCAAAATGTTGCTGACCAGCCACTGGCTGGTTGGATCACTGCTTTAGAACATAGACGGTTTCCATGCAACTCCCACATTTGGAAAACATTCTAATTTAAATAAATTAGCAAATAAGAAAATCAAAATGTTTAGCCCCGTCTGCTAATTGGTGCTGCTGTAAATTCTTATTTTCCCTTTTCAGAGTTTCAGTTTGTTCCAGGGCTTCTTCATAAGCATTCCTCATTTTAAAGATCTCAGTGCTCAGGCTGCGACATTCTTTTAGAGCTGCTTCCAGTTTGGCCTGTCCCTCCCCCATACTTCTGCTTCCATTCAGGACCTATTTATTGTAAATTATGGAACTGTCATGGACTGTCATAACATTAGGCAATACATCTGTATATTGATTAAGAATAAATGTGCTACACATGCTTTAGATCCACTCTTTTGCCAGTCAAGCAGAACTATTTTACAAAGTTTTACAACATGCCATTTAATATACCAGGGTAACTGCGAATGCACAAACAGTCATGACATATTAATTCCTACATGTTTTACCTTATGGGAAATGTGTTCAAATAAAGAATTACTATAACAAATAGGCAAAGTTGACTTGCAGTGCCAGTAATAAGCTTGGTGCTACATTTTCTTACATTTAACAATTCTTTTTATTTCGCAACTGTAGCATTACAAACAGTAAACACACAGTTTTTGTTTAGTTGCAGTTTTTACAATAAAAAATATAACTTAACAACCATAACCAAAGTGATGTCTTCATTACATTAGGGAGTTTTAAATCTTAAACTCTTCCTAAAAGGGAACCTGTTCAACCCAGGTTAAATCTTTAGTATGTCTGCCTGTTAAGCAAAAGCCCTTCACTCCTCTGCTCCTCGCTACATTTTTTCACTTTCACTTCGTGTGCTCCTGCCCATCTCCTCAACACCTCTGAGAGCCATTGTTTTTTATACAATCCACACTCACTGTCACCTCTCGTCTTAAACCTTTCTATCTGGCTGCTCCATAACTCTGGAATTTCTCCATAAGGAGCACTCAATCTTTTCAAGAAAAAACTCAGATTCTACCCTTTGGAGCACTACAATATTATTAAATCTAATGGTGCCAAGAGATTTAAAAATTGCTAATGTGGTGTTATTTCATTTATTTCAAGGAATGCTCAGGGGTAATTCTAGCCCATTTGCCACCTTAGGTGGCTCGCTGCTACCACACCCTCTGAGGGGGTCCAGGGAGGTCCAGGGCATCCAGGGTGCTAGTGCAGAGAAGTGCAGTTGCTCTCTCTGTGCTATTTGAAAACCAGAAATTCAGTTCTTAAAGTTTTTCGTTTGCCCCCCCTCTTCATTGGTGCAGCACCCCCTGAGAATCCTGTTCTCAGCGCAAAAATATAGGCCTGTCAGTTATAAGATGTAAAATTATGGAATACAATTCAAATCACAATATCGAATGACCCTTTTATCACAGGTTACATTTTAGTGGTATTAGAGCAATTTGAAACCACAATTTTATTAATTTTCTCTAAAACCACGAATGCCATGACATATATTAAAAGATCCAAATATAAAAAGTATGAACACTGAACAATAAACTAAAAAATATTAAAATCTTTTTTTTTTACTATCAAAAAATCTGATAAAAAAAAATTTTGAGAAAAAATATGATTTGTCAAAAAAATAAATCCGAATGTCCAAGTTCCAAGCAGCCATCTTCCGGGTCTTCAACAAGCTGAGTGGCAATTTGCCAGTTTGTGACAACTGCGTATGTGCCGAAACTCATGATAATTGGCAAAGTGCCGGAAGAAGACGAAGACCCAGAAGATGGCTGTGTGGAACTCGGATGCCAGAAACTGCGCCGAGGGGCCCCAGGCCCCCCTGTACCCGTCATTTATATAGCCCCCATTCATTGTCCAGGATACTGTCATTTAATCTCTTTCAAATCCTATTGATATTTCAGTCATGCTTGTTTATTGCTTCTTCGCATCTTTAAAATGTGCGAGCTTTAAATCATGATGACCTACTATCCTATGCCTGCTGGAGTGTGCATTTCAGGACAGAGCTTCTGCCAACTATTTGTTCATATAAAATTTAATCAGTCATTCGCACCAGCAGACTGACAGTGTGCCAACATTTTTGTAATGGCATACTACATTTTCTAAGCAGTTATAACAGCAGGCAGTGTCTTATCCAGGGCTGTCACTAGTAGTACTTTTCAACTGATTGTCAAACAACTGGAAGACAAAGCATTAGTGCACATGTAGTTCTACTACAACAAATCTCTATAATTCTCTTTGATATTGCTTTGAACCATGAAAATCTTGCTCACTCCATGCCATATCCTTATGTGTAAATTTAAAACTGATGTGTTGTATACGCAGTTTTTGCATTTTTATACTAATAGGTTGTATGATTCACCAGTCATGGGGCCTAATTGTTAAAAACAAGCACAGATTGGAAGCCTTCAATATAAACACATAAGGCTGTGAAGGAATCAGCTCAGGACCAAATTGGTGACATCATTTATGGCTCATATTGCAGATTGGCTTTTCCTTTTAAGTATGAAAAATGAATTCCAATTTAAGCTTCTTCTTCTGCTCATAGGGCCAAATTCACTAAGATTCGTAGTTGCGCTAGGCGCAACTTCGCCGCGCTTCGCCACACTTCGCCAGGCGTAGTTTCGCCAGCGCTCCGCAAATTCACTAAAATCCGAAGTTGCGCACAGGGGTAGCGTAAGGTTGCAAAGTTACGCTAGCAAAGGTTAATTTGCATACGGCGCCAAATTCAAATTTCAATGGAGGAATACGTACAATCACTACAAATGCCTGGGAAACCTTCAAAACATCAAATAATTATTTTTTTTTGCCCTACGCATGTGCCCACTGTATAGTTAAGTTGCCATGAGTTAGGAAATGTAGGGGGGAAGGAGGGGAGCCCCAAAATTTTTTTCGATCTTTTTCAGCCTATCACCCATAATATAGAAAACACGCCAGCGTTTTTTGGGACTTAGAAAAAATTTGAACTTTTTTTGAAGCAATCTCTATCTACTCTATTGCGCTTCGCCTGGTCTGAGGTGGCGAAGGAAGTCTAGCGTAAAAGGGAGCGTTCAGTACACTGCGCGCGTTAGTGAATTTGCGTAGTTACGTCCGTAGCGAAAATTCTCCAGGCGTAAGGGTGCGAAGTAACACTAGCGAATTTACGCCAGCGTTCGTTAGTGAATTTGCGAAGTAACGAAAATGCCCAACGCTAGCGAATTGCGCTAGCTAGCTAGCGTTCGGCGCTTCGTGAATTTGCCCCATAGTTTCTTTTTGGTTACGGCTCATGGTGTGTTTGATCTGCCGTGAAAAAAATCAGTTCCACTGTCCACATCCATCTGTGAGCCTATCACTACACACTTGGGACAGATTTTGGCAAAAAAATGGAAATAAAATCAGTATTCTTACACTGGCACTGGAAGTATTTGTTTGAGGGGTTTTCTTGTTGTGCGGTCATGCCCTTTTTTAACAATTTTACTAAACAAAAAGTATTGTTCGCATCACTCTTCTGAGGAATATTTGTTATACCCAATGCCAGAGTATAAGGATCTTTATCGGATTAATGCTCAGCCACTGGCAGCCTAACCCTGTGCCAGCTCTCCACTTTTCATGGCCAAAGGAACCTTTCTACCAAAGATTCTTTAAATTTGTAATACTGTGTGTTTTGCTGGCTAGGCCTAGAGTTGCAACTCAGCCAGTATTTAAAAAGGTATTTATTTGCTGGTAAATTTGTAAAGGTGGTCTATATATATATATAATCTACAGTCTGGTCATTTCCCTATGGGACCAGACTGTAAATTATATCCTTATAAACGGCGCGTTCTGACGTCGGAACGCGCCGATTATAGCTTAATGCGTCAGCAGCTATCAGTGCTGCACTCTCCCTACAGCTTTCCTCCTGCTTTGTCTGCCTCACTTCCGCCTTCACGCTGCGTGCTCTCTCGCGCCTCCTATTAAGGTCGTGCTGCCTTTCCTACCTCTCCGTTCTCCATTTGTCTCCCACCCTCTGATGCTTGCTCCCTCTGTCTCTCTTCCTCTTCTGTTCCCCCTCCATTACTGATCTTGCTTCGTCTGCCTCGGGCTTCCTTTTCCGCTCCTCCTCCCTCTGCCCCTCCCACACCCTGTCACCGTTTGCTCCTGTTTCTTCAGCGCTCCAATCCAGGTAACTTCAATATTGCTCTGTCTGCCTCTCTCTACTGCTCCCCCTCCTTCTTCGCCACACTCCATCTGCCCCTCCCACACCCTGTTACTCTTTGTCTATCTGTTTGCTTCTCCCACCCCCCAGCTTCAAACTTTAGTCTCGCTGCGTCTGTCCCTCCCACTCACGTACCTCTTGTGCCATCAATCTCCTCTTTATCTCACTCAGTTCATCTCTGGAGTTGCCCACCCCCCTGCATTTTACACCCTTCGTGCCTTTCCCCTTCTGCAACCCTAGGGTTGCCACCTTTTCTGGAAAAAAATACCAGCCTTTCTATATTTTTATGGGTTTTCCCTGTAAACAACATTGGCATCAAGCAACATTTTTACTGACCAGGTCAGTAAAATACCGGCCAAGTGGCAACCCTACCTACCCCTAATGACACTGCCTGTCCACCAACCCGAAGGCTGGTATTTTTGGCACAAAAAGGTGCAACCCTAGCTTGGCCAGTAAAATACCACTTGGGTGTAGGGTTGCCACCCAGCCGGTATTTTACCAGCCTAGCCGGTAAAACACCCACCCACCCACGAGCTGGTATTACAAATTTACCGGCAATGTAGCTGCCGGTAAATTTGTAATATCCCTAACTAAAGCCCTTGGCCCGCCCCAATCTGCTCAAAATTTACCTTTTCTTCACAACCTTACCTGGGTGGCAATCCTATTAGTAACCAGAAAAAATGTCTGGATGCCATCTTAACAAAAAAGCCTAAAACTAAAGGTTTATGTTGGTATTCATTACATTCCCCAAATGTGCCCGTATGTTGTCCCTAAATTGTGAAAAATACACTGGACCACAATTAGGGTTGCCACCTGGCCGGTATTTTACTGGCCTGGCCAGTAAAAATGATGGTTGATCCCAATGTTATTAATAGGGAAAAAAGATAAATATATAGGAAAAGCCTGTACTTTATTTCCAGAAAAGGTGGCAACCCTAACCACAATTCAAAATAACTTCTGTGTATGGGTTACCATGGGTGACAGCCAGTGTGGTCTAACTTTTCAGTGACATGGGAAACCCCAACTGTTTTTCACCAATGCCCTTTTAGCACCTGGAACTTTTTGAATTTTGAAAATGTTTTATTTGATTTTCATATTAAACAAGTAATAACATTATGACAGCAAATATTATGCAGATGAAGAAAGACATGTATTCAATATGATGGCATAGTGAGATTGAAAACGGAATACAATTTTAAGAGACTGACAACAATAAACTGAAAATAACAAAAATTAACTAAGCCAGTGGAAGTAAACACATTGAAAGAAAAATGTCCATTCGTTGACTGGAATGTCTGAACACGTAACTTACCAATGAAGAAACCGTCCTATTTGTTTACCTGAATTAGAATTACAAGCTTCAAGATAAGGAGACCAAATCAGTTTAAAAGAGTCTATGGAATTATTCCCTTTGGTTTTGGATAATAAGGCTTCTTGCCAACTAAGCTGGTTCATAAAAGAAATAGCATCTGCTAACGAGGGTGGTTCTTTATGTAACCAAGAATTAAATAAAGCTTTCTTGGAAGCAGCTAGGAAAAAAACTGTCAAAAATGTATCTTCATGGGAAATAAAATTTGTGTTAGGAACTGAAGAACATACCATATTATCCAGATGCAAAAAAAACAAAGCACGGAGACAATTTAATCTGTATCTTCAAATGATAATTCAAAAAACCAAAGATTTCCCTCCAATATAGGACAATCTTTGGACAGGACCATAGATAATGGAAAAGTGATACATTAATTTCATCACATTTAGGGCAATATGAAATAGGGCTATTAGAGGAATTTTTTGAAAACAGTTTCCCATAGCCTAGATGGGCAAGCTTAAAATGTTGTATCCTCCAATTCTCTGCTAAAATTAATTTATTATAATCCCTAATCGATTTGACCAAATCTGAGGGAGTTATTTGACAATGTAAAAATTCAGACCATTTAGAGGAAGGTTTCGATAACGGTTGTGAATCTGAACTATAATTATTCCAATTTTTTTTAGAAAGAGAGCTAATAGAGATCAAACCAGGGAATTCCAAAAACTCTCAAATCGTCTGCAAGCTCGTGCTCAGCTAAAACCAGGTTATTATTATTATGTAGCAGAGAAAGACCACATTGACACGCTAAATAATAATATCTATCAGAATCCTGAAGCTTGTATTGTTCTTTGAGATTTTACCAGGGCATTAAGGTTTTCTTAAGCAGATCAAATATATCTTTTACCAGAACCAGTGACTTTCTCTTAATTGAAAATATAAAAGAATCTGACTTTTGATAATCTGAAGGTTTGAGTAAGAGTTTGGCTGGCATGTAAGGGGTTACTGTATAGCTATACCCATGACGAGAGAATAAATGTTTCCACACAAATATAGAGTCGCGATAGATAGGATTCCTCTTAAAATCATAAGGAACATTGCTCCATTTACTATGCAAAACAGATAATATATCAAAAAAGGGTTCTTGAAAGATTTCAATATCGGGGTTTGTAAATTTGTTGCCTTGAGAGATCCACTCAATAAGATATCTGGTGAGGGCTGATAAATTAAAAGCTCTGAAATCAGGAAGGTTTAATCCTCCAAAGCTTAACTGGAGCTCTCAATTTATAGAGGGCAATTTTTGCCTTTTTACCATTCCAAATAAATTTAGTTAAAGCCGAGTCAAGTTTCTTAATATCGCAGTGCTTTATAAGCAAAGGGAGATTAATCAATGGATATATTAGCTTGGGAAATATCAAGGATTTAAAAAAAAGCATGCGTCCTTTAATATTAAGGGGAGAATTGGCCCATTTTTCACACATGGAAAAGACATTTTGACAGGCTGGGGTAATATTCAAAGAATATAAATTATTGAGATCTGAAGGAATTATTAATCCTAAATATTTAATTTGATTCTTTGGGTTTTTAAGTTGGAATTTCTTAAGTAGTGAATTGGAAAATGAACCATATATATTCATTATTTCCGATTTCTCAGCGTTAATTTTGTAACCAGAAAAAGACTGAAAGTCTTGAAATAAATCAAAAACAACCTTTAGTGAAGACTCAGGATTTTTTAAAATTAATAATAAATCATCAGCAAAGGATAATACCTTAAGATGTCCATTATTAATAGTAATTCCTTTAATTAACTTGGATTGTTCAAGGAAACGAATTAAAGGTTCTAATGCAATATTAAATAAAAGGGGCGACAAAGGACAGCCCTGTCTCGTCCCTTTAAATATTTCAAAAGGTGACAACATAGCTCCCCCCAAAAGTACTTGAGTTCTGGGATTTTTGTAAAGATATTTGATGTATTGGAAGAAGGGGCCTGTGATACCGAATTTTTCAAGGCAAAAAAATAGATGTTCCCAGGTAATATTATCAAACGCTTTTTCAGCATCAATACCAAGAATAGAGCTAGGAATTTTGTGTTTTTTGGCGTAATATAAAATATGAATCAGAGCTCTAATATTTTTAACTCCTGATCTATTCTTAATAAAACCATTTTGGGCCTTGGAGATTATAGAGGGAAGAATTAAAGAAAGCCTATCAGCAAGGACCTTAGATAGTATCTTGATATCTTGGTTTAATAGGGAAATAGGTCTATAGGACCAACCTATTCCAAAAAATAGTACATCATTAAATAAGTTTGTCAGAAAAGGTGATATTTTATCCTTTATAATTTTGTAAAGAGGGAGTAAGGCCATCAGGGCCACCTGCCTTTGCTGTTTTCAGATTCTTAATAATAGTGGACACTTCCTCTGGGGTAATTGGACTATTTAGCTTTTGTAACTGAATTTTCGAAATCTGTGGGATTTTACAATTTTCAAAGAAATTCCTCATTTTTTCAGAATCTATACTTGGATTAGAGTATAAATTCTTATAATAATCCTTAAAAATGTCTACAATTTTATTGGGATCATGTTAGCTGGTTATGAATATTTTTAATCTTAATAAGTTTAGCCTGTCTATTTTCAGCCTTAGTAAGATTAAAGAGTAGGTTTTATGCTTTATTACTCAGGTTATTGAGCCTAGCCTGCGAAAAAGATGTAAAAAAAATTTGTCTCACTTTGATCCAAATTTTAAATTCATCCAAAATATTCTTATATTTTTGAGCATTTTCAAATGAAGGATGTTGTTTAAATCTAATATAAGAGACACTTTGTCTTTTGCTCAATTCAAGAAAATTTTTGTGAACTTTTTTAAAGAAATGAGATTTAAAAGAGGATATTTCCCCTCTAGCCACTGCCTTCCAAGTTTCCCAAAATAAGGAAGGGTCTTTCAAGTGTATTTTGTTTTCCTTGAAAAACAAATCCCATCTACTATGTAGCATCTTTATGAAGTCTGGATTATCCTTAAGCAAATCTGGAAAAGACCAAGAGACAAAATTTCTGGGAGCAGGTGAAGTGGAAACCACCAATGAAAGTAGGGCATGGTCTGAGATATTAATATTCCCTATATTTGTTTCACTAGTTCTATTAATCAGGTTATTGGAAATTAGAAAATAATCTATTCTTGTACCTACATGATGAGCAGATGAGAAAAAGGTGAAATCTTTTTCAGCAGGGTGAAAAAGTCTCCAAACATCATTAAGGTTAGTATCTCTGCAAAAATGATGTAGGAGCATAGACTTCTTACAAGGATTATTCAATTTCCAATCAGATCTGTCTAAAGAACTAAGAAATGACTCATTCAAATCCCCTGCTAGAATTAAATTGTTAGCAGGAAGCAGAGAAATTTGTTTTGTGAGCCAAATAAAATAATCAGACTTATTACTATTTGGAGCATATACAGAACATAAATGCCATACAACATCATTAATGAGTACTTCAGTGTAAATAAATCTGCCAAGCTCATCCTCAACCGAGTTTGTAATAGCAACATTCAATTTACGATGGAATAAAATAGCCACTCCACATTTTTTATTAATAGCAGGGGAAAAGGCAAGTTCGCCAACCCAATATTTTTTCAACCAGGCATTCTCTGGACCATTAAGATGGGTTTCTTGTAAGAATGCTATGTCACATTTGGTGTATAGTCTTTCTCTTAGAAAAGTGATTCAACCCATTAACATTCCAGGAAACAAAGGACAAAGAATGTGATCTAGATGAAGACATCAACCTGAAAGATGAGCTTGAGCTGATTTAAGTAAAATAATACATATATAGTTACATCCACTGGTATAAACAAAACAGAGCAAACAATACTGATCAGTAATAACATGTAAAATTGAAAGATAGTAACTTATAGAACCGAATAACAAATTTGGTATACTAAGTAATAGGACACTTCCTTTTTTCCCTAAGGATGGAAAACTAACAACTCTCTCTCTATGAGACGAGTTAAACAGAGAATATAACACCCACTACAGGGTCATATTGAAGAAAAAGTTTATTCCCTTATAGAGTCAAGTATCAGGGATCATATCTTCTTCACTGGAATGTGGAAGACTGCCTGTTCTAGGAGGAAGTGGAGATCTCGACCTAGACCTAGATTTGGTCTGAACTTGAGAAGGTTTTGAGTCCTTAGAAATTCTAGACTGTCGAGGGGTATCGTATCGCTTCCATCTTTGATCCTTTGGGGGAGAGCCACATTTTGAGTTAGATGGTGTTACCAAAGCAAGATTTCCACTATTCTTCTTTTCCATATGTGAAACAAAAGTGTGCGCCTCTCTAGGATCACTAAAAACCCTGGCTCCAGAAGGCAGAAAAATCTTAAGTTTAGCAGGATACATCAAGGCAAAATTGATATGAAGATTAGCCAGTGATTGGCAAGTTTTGGAAAATTCCTTTCGTTTTTGAGACAGAAGCAATGAGTAGTCTTGAAATATCAAAATTTTATTTCCTTCAACATCAAGTGTATTCAATTTTTTGTAGGCTTGAAATAATCTATTTTTATCTGAGTAGTCCAGGTATTTGACAATTACTGCTCTCGGTCTCATGGGTTGGAGATCTTTAGGTGGACCAATCCTATGAAGTCTCTCTATTTTGAAACATTGACAATCCTGAGGAAGACCCAGTTTGATGGGAATTGTTTTGGAAATGAACATGCTTAAGGAATCATTCTGGAAAGATTCAGGTATGTTTATGAATCTGAGATTGTTTCTCCGAGATCTATTTTCCAGGTCATCCACTTTCAACTTAAGCTCTTGATTTTGTTTCTCTAAAGAGTCCAACCTGGATGAAGAATCAATCAAATCATCTTGGAGTTGAGAAACCACATCCTCGATCTCGCCAAATCTTTTGTCATGTGTAGAGAGCTTTTCTGAGATGCTAGTAATTTTGATCTGCAGTTTGTCAATGGCCTTACTAATTGTTGACTCTATAACTGGATTAATGAGTCTGGCTACTTCTGCAGCAATAAGAGTGTAGTCGTCAGATAAAGATGTTCTTGTAGGAGCAAAATTGTGAGATAAGAAAATACTATTTGTATAACTATCCTGTATCTTTACATTTTTCTTGTTAGCCTTCTCATAAGTTTTGCCATTAGCTTTAGAACACATTGTGAAAGAAGGAGAATACGTTTTCATATATTAGAAAACCTGAGCAACAATCCCAATATTAATAAAGCTTTTATTACAAGTCAATTTTTCCTTCTTGTTTTATTCTTTGACTCTTTTCCTTTCACAAAGAAGTAACCATTGATTTGTTGCTATGGTTACAATCCTCCTCAAGCATTTGCAACATTGTATACAATAAAAGTGTAACAAACGTATCAGTAATGACAGCAATCACTAACAATGTTTAGTCTTAGTCAGCAAAGAGATAACTTCTTTTTTGTGACAAATTCCTGTCACTAAAATTGAAACAATGTGACACAAAATAGAACTCAGCAAGCAGCTCTGACTAAGTTAGCTGATAACTCAGTGTCCCAGCAGGAAATCAGAGGCCACCATTTTGTTACAAATATGTTGCTTAGAACTTGCCACAACTGACTCAAAATGTAGTATATAACCAGTATGCAGCAGAGCCCCCAGTTAAGAGAACCGCAAGTTCACAGGTGAATCTCGAAAACAGCGTGGGCTTGACAAATGCAATGGCAGAATCTGAGGTAACTAAAGAGCTCAGCACATCAGGAACACCTCAGCAGTCATACGAAGCCAAACCACCAAAAACCTGCTTCCTCTCTGCTCCTCTGCACTCCGGGAACCAACACGAACAAATTTCAAATGAAGAGAACAGCTTCTATGTGCCGACTCTCGACCCTGGTAAGCAGGAGCTCTACCTCTGTGCTTCCATCACCTCAGGCACCGAACAGGAAGTCACCTGGAACTTTTTGCTGCTGACAGGAAACCTGCACACAACAGTGTTAGGACTAGTGGAATCCCATTTCATCTTCTCTCCCTAAAGTAGCCTTTGTTCTGTGACTTGTTTGCATAAGAACACCAGGAACCTGGCCCTAGTTTACACTAGTTGGTAGTAATGGCGGCAAGTACTAGTGACAACCAGAAAAGATTACTCTTTTCAGTTCCATCCCTGAGCAGAAATTAAGAACGATTTCTGAAGAAATATTAGTTTTTATAAAAATAAAAGTTTTTTTTTTTTTTTATTCTTTGGTTCTTTAACAAAAGTAGAAAGTGCGAGCAGCAGAAAAACACCACCGCCACATACTATCCGCTTCCGATTGTGTCACGGTTAATTATTCCGCCGTCTCTGCTCGTCACTCCCACAAAGCGGCTGCTACGTGATGAGACTTATGGCGGGCTTTTCTGTTAGACTGGAGGAGGAAGCTTGATCGTAGCAGGTTTCCGGTAGGTGTAAGTAGCGAACCGGGGCCGCGGGCTGCGTTAGGAAAAGTAGGACTGTTTGTCAGTGTGTATTTACTTGGAGTAGAGGGTAAAGTTAAAACTTCCCCTTCTCACCCTGATGGCGGCCTTGCACCGGCCAAACGTAAAGCAACCAGACGAGGTCTTCTAATTAAAGAACAAGCCGTATAGCAATTGTTATATGACTTCTTCTAAATATAACCTGATATTGAGACAGAGTATGCGTTGTTCCACTCGCTGAATGGCAGCTACTTTAGGCTGACACAAACAGACACAAGCTTGCTTGCACTCAATAAATGCATTGTGTCCGCATATTCCACGATCCCGCCATTTGCCGCCTGTGAAATCACATGAAGAGTCTGACAATCTTGAGATGGGGAACATTTGTATCTCCTCTACTTCCTTTGGGTGTGGGTGTATGTGAAAGTAACTGCTGCTGCTTTTACCAGTGCAGCATCTGATCTAAATTCATATATCTGGTATAAGCCTGTATTCCTCTTTGTGGCCACAATCAAATACATGGGTGCAATATTGTCACTTTGTGTTTAAATGTGGAGTGACTGTAGCATCCTGCTGTTGTCATGGGGAAGGTTTAGTGGACTGGGATAATTTGTAAGTGTTAATCTAACACTTCATGTGCTTTGCACCTTAGTCCCCATCCTGTAGCAACAGGGATACACCGTGTTTGTTTCAAAAGCATTTGCAAACACATTCTGTTTCTGATCGATCCAAAGGGCATTTCTGTATCCCTCGAACCACCATGGCCCAAGAGGAAATTGTAATTATACGTGCAGAGCTGGATCGTTTGTCTGCTGAACTACAAGAGACCACCGAAGACAAGTTACAAGCTGCTCAGTATGGTCTGGTTGTGTTGGAGGAGAATTCGGAACTGAAACAAAAGAATTCTGATCTGGAGTCAGAATGCGAGCTGCTGAAGTTGGAGCTCAAGCAGATGAAAGAGGTAAGTGGCGCTCCGATGTCTCGGTTGCACGGCGGGTTTTCATTTCTTTAAAGGGGACTATCGCGAAAATTAAAATTTCATATAAGCTTCCTCAGACGGAAGTAAGAATCTTTCTAAATACAATCAATGAAAAATGCTGCATTGTTTCTGAAATAATCAAGTTTGTATTCACTATTCCTCTCTCAGCATCTGTTGCTCTTCATTCAGGAGTTGGGTGTCAGATGAATGATCCAATATAGGGGCCCTCCCTTTCCGAGCAGATGTATTAGAGCTCACTCAAATAACTGATTCCATTACAGACAATATCTAAGAAAATAACTGCCTTTTGAACAAATCCTGCATGTAGAGAGACAGGATTTCTGGTGATTTTAAGCGTGAGTGCTAATACATCTAGTCAAAAGGAGCCCCCCCCTTTAAGATATATTGGATCATTCATCTGACACGCAACTCCTGCATGAAGACAGAATGGGGAGAAACAGATGCGGAGAGAGGGATAGTGAAGATATATTGATTATTTCAGAAACGGTACAGAATTTTTAATTGATTCTGTTTAGAAAGTTTCTTATTTCAGTATGAGGAAGCTAATATTAAATTTTCGCTATAGTTCTCCTTTAATAAAGCTAGCCTGGTAATTGTGAGACGGGCTAAAAGGAGCCAGAAAGCCCTTCACGTGAAAAACATGCAGCATAAAGCCTTCTGAAAACCAAAGGTATTTACTTGTCTCGTAAGGAGACAACTAAATACCTTCTGTTTTCAGAAGGCTTTATGCTGCATTTGTGTAATAGACTGCTGAGAGAGTGCAGGTTTGTGAAGCTTCAAAGCCACATCCTGCTGTTCTAAAATTAGAGGGGCATATCAGTTGCTGCAGAAAACACACTAAAATGCAGCTCATCCCTTCTTATTGGGTGCATGAGGTGTGGCTTGATATACATACTACACAACTTAACCCCAGTTGTGTAGAATTAAAAAAAATATATATATATATTTTTTTTTTTGTTAATGCACTGGGACATAGCGAAATATTAAATACTTAAGCCACCAGCAGTCATAAGGTTAATTATGTTTTTAAAGGATCTATCATGACTAGACAAAAAATGCTGCTTATCTTTTAAAAGCAGCTAAAGAGATTTACAGGTACTCTAAACAAGCCTTGTTTATTGCAACCACGGCCTGTGCAGCTGTAGTCTGGTTTTCATTGGCAGGGCACAGTGAGAAAAACCACTTATCTTCCTCGGGTTCTGGTCTTGCAGCAGCAAGAATCTTTTTTGACAGGAATTCCTAGGTTCTGGACCACTAGGGTTGGTTCCACTAAAGTAAGTAAGTACAGTAGTACAGACAAGAGAGACAGTGGCAAGCTTGTTATATTTTTAACAATTAAGGGAGGTAGTTCACCTTTAAATAAACCTTTTAGTATGTGGTATTCCCTGATAATCTTCAGATGTCCTATGGACTGAACGAATAGACACCCGTATGGCCATTTTTGTATTGTTTAATTCGTTCAAGCAATTGCTCGAGCTGCATTTCCTCTTCACTTGCTTTGAACTGACCTGATAAAATTGTCCATCAGGACAAGTAAGCCTCAATCCACCAGGACTGCATGATTGGATTTTGACATTGCCTCTTACATATCATACATGCCTAGGTTGCCAAACTGTTTGGACAACTTTAAGGTTTTTTTTTTTTTTCAGCTCTTTTTTTTCCAGCAGACATCATAGTTACTCTAGCAAATAGGCAGACTAAAAAATGAATGGGAGGTGACCGGAATAGAAAGAAAGCAATAAAAAGTAACATTAATAATACAATTTTAGCCTTATACAGCAACCAGATAGCACAAGCTGGAAAGAAGGCAAATAATTAAATTGCATAGAAGAATAAATGAAGACCATTTAAAAGTTGGTGTGTATCATACTAAAAGATAACTAGGTGTTCTACCCTTTAAAGAAAATTTTTTTGACTACTTAAGCAGCTCTCCATTTTTTTTCAGCAGACATCATATTTACTCTAGCAAATAGTCAGGCTAAAAAATGAATGGGAGATGACCTGAATAGAAAGAAAGCAATAAAAAGTAACATAAATAATAAAATTTTAGCCTTATACAGCAACCAGATAGCACAAGCTGGAAAGAAGACAAATAATTAAATTGCATAGAAGAATAAATGAAGACCAATTAAAAGTTGGTATGTAACATACTAAAAGATAACTAGTTGTTCTACCCCTTTAAAACTATTTTTCTTTTTGATGACTCAAGGTCGTCTTGTACTTTAAGTTTCTGTATCTCCTTGAATTTCTAAAACTTAGCACTTCAGCTACATGTTCCATCTGTTCCTTCATTTGGTTACACTTTAAATATCTTTCGAACTGCTTGTTCCTTACTCTGGTGACATTTCACTGCTGAGTGCACTTTTCATTTCTCCAACTGGTGGTCATTTTTTTTCCCTTGCAGTCAAAGTGCCAGGTGAATGTAACACCATAATTTGTAGTAAACCTAACATAAATGATTTCTTCACTTAGGGGAAAGCATTAGTATTTTTAAAATACTATTATTGATCCAAGTAACCTATTAGATATTATACCGACTCATAAATTAAAGGGGACAGCTACCCAAATTTATGCAAGAACAAAAATTGGGTACCCTTATTTTAGATATAACAACCTTTTCTCATAGCTATTGGCTGAGGTCTGACAAAGTCAGAGAATACAACTGATTGCAAGGAATTTAATTAAAGAGAGAAACCCCGCCGATAGCTGTTATTATATGATTATCAAGTTAAGAAGAAAACACAATTAGGTATTTGAGCAGTACCTATATGATAAGATAAAGTGCTGTGCAATTGAAATAAAGTGCTAGTGCAACTATTATTCTACTAAATTGATTATCCTAAGTAGCTTGTAGTGATATGTTGAAACAAGATTGGTAAAAACAATTAAATTCTATAAAGCTTAGTTCATCTATTAATTAATAATACTCCACCAATTCATCCAAGAATTAGCTAAGTATATATGAATTCATTAAATAATTTTATGCCCAGGTTGAGATAATTCAATTAATTTTTCACGGCTTACAATTAGTTATCAGAATAAAGTGCAGTGCAATAAGTTAATGTGTATAAACTTGCTAATTAAAAAGGAGTATAAAAATGACCATAGTTGAGAGTGGGTTAAAATATCATGTAGTCACAATCCATAAGATAGTTAATAGAAATTGGAAAAGGTAGATGGTGGAGTTATCCCGTAATCTAGCTGCCTGTTTTTTTTTCTAGAGCCTGGGACACCACAAAAGTAAGGCAGGACAGAGTAACCGGGGCTGTTGCCTTGGTATTTAACTTGCCCTAGTTGTTAAAAGAGGCTAAGTAACCCTAAAAAGCCACAAACCCACGGAACCTTTGAATGGAAGGAAGAATAAGAGATGGTAAAGAAAATTAGGATTTGACCCAGAAGCGCTTTACCCCTCAGTCTGGGCCTGATTATAACGGATGTGGGGTAAAGTGCTTCTGGGTCAAATCCTACTTTTCTTTACCATCTCTTATTCTTCCTTCCAAGGGGCCATGGGTGTGTGGCTTTTTATGGTTACTTAGCCTTTTTAACAACTAGGGCAAGTTACATTTCATGTAGGAGAGAAATAAATATTATAGATAAGAACCTTGTAGTCAGTCAGCTATGAAACAGTGATTTCCTAAGCTGACCATACATAAATAGATCTGTCTATGTAGAGCTGTCTCAGATGGGCCACGTCAACATGCTAATGCTTTCCTGATCCAATGGGCAATTTTTACCAGCTATCTGTAGGGTAAACCAACTCAGTCTCAGGCTTAGTGAGTATTATTTGGAAAATAGTTTTAGAAATAAATGAAATTGAAAACAAAAAATAGTCTGTTTTTAAGGATTTCATAGGACGAATATTTTAAGTTATGCTTTCCCTTTAAGTCTATTTCTGACTGTCAAAGCAGTCAGATCACAATGGTCCTTAATCCTATTTGAAACATACTGCTAAAACTGGGCAATTCAGTTGTAGAGGGCTTGGGTTAAGCAAAAATCTAGTAATTTCAGAAAAGCAAGTTATTTTCAGTAGCTGTATTCTATAGGTCCGTAAAACTGCTAAAGTATAGTCCTTAAAACTGGCTTTGTCCAACTGCTATTAATTATAAATTGAGCTGATGATTTTTATATTTTGTTAGGCACTGGCTGAATCTCAAACCAATCACAAACGAACCGCTGAAGATGGAGAGAGCAGGGAAGAACATTTGCTTAAAGAAGCTGCTTCAAGAGAAGCAAAATTAACAGATAAGATTGATGAGCTTCACAGTGAACTCAAGCAGCTGAAATCATTCCGTACTAATACTACTTCAGAAAATGATCGCCTGCACCTGGTAATACAAAACCTAAAAAAGGTACTCATGGGATTCACTTTCTCTTGTTTTAGAAAAGGTTGACCAAATTAAAAAGTACTGTCAAAACGGACTAATGTGCTTGTAATACTGTGAATATACACACATTTTGATGAAACAAAGACTTGCATATGCAGGGTATAAGTGTAAGGATATTAGGTGTGCTTTGCAGATGTGACATTATGGTAATTATCTGCGACTTCTGCCTAGCTGTAACTAAACACAGATGGAATTTTCCATATTCTTGGCCTCTATGAAGGGAACTGCACTTACAAGGGACAGCCACAGCATTGTTACTGTGTGCATGTGGAGTAAATTCCATGCATCACCTCAAAAATGCACTAGTCCAGAGGGGTAAAGTAGGTCATGCCCCATTTATCATAATCTTTCCCAGGCATCTCTGGCTCAGAATTAAACTTGTGTGCGTAGTAGAGTTAAGTGAGACAATTTTACTCTTTGCGCATGCACAAGTCGAAGTCTCAAAAGTGACATCTAGTTTTTTTTATTTTCTGGCCTGTCCCCAGGGTAAGAAAACATAATTTGGTTTATTTGAGGGTGCATAACAATTTTGCGTGCACCATTGAATCAGGGTTTCCTTGTCCTAGTAGTGTTTTAAGTCATGTGCTTACATGAATTATGTTTACTTCTCTGGCTACTTTCTGGAAATACTATCCTTAAAACTGCAAAAATAACTTGAAAGTACAGTGAACACAGTCACTGGAAGTAATTCCCAGATCCCTGTAGATCCCTGGTTGACTCCTTATTCTGAAAGAGATCAGGTTGGCACAATGCATTTATACTCTGTTGTCTGTATAACCATGAAGTGCCTGGAGAACAGGACTTTGCTTGCCTTCACAGCTATGTTCTATGCTCTTGGGGAAAAGTAATTGACCTTGTTGAACTTTGTATCGAGGGAATGCACACTGTAGCAAGAATGGGGGGAAAAAAGGGAGAAGCGGAAATAGTCGATAACTTCCAAAATAGAAATCTCCTTATCTGAGAAGAGTTATTTCATTCAGGCATTGACAGCAAGTTCAGGTGGATGTTACTATCTTATGAAATTACATTTTTCTTTTTTTGCTTTTTATTCTCATTCTCCCTTGTTGCATAGAGCACACTTGGTGAACCAAGCAAATTAGGGCAGCTGTCAAAAGTCCTAGGGGACAGCTGTTCTGGGCTTGTAATGTTACACAAGGTACAGCTTGGTAAGCTGCTGTCTAAAACACCTGTTACATCATTTATATTTTAAAAAAAAGCCTTCAAGTGTTCTTTTCTGTAAGCCAGGAAACACTTTTCTTTCTTTCTTACAAATTCCCAATTGCCATAGCTTGATCAAAATGCCTGTGCTAGGCACAAAAAAGCGATATACATTGTCTGTAGCATAGATATAGCATTTATGCTATGCCATCTCTGCGATCAATGTATTTGTGGAGACTGCTGCAAATGCACTGGGCTACTGCCATTGGTGTTGACCTGATGAGTAAAGGCCTAATTTTGTGTAAGTGTATATTTTCTGCTCGGATGATTGTGTGAATATATAGGATTTTCATTGTGTTTTAACTTTATAGGAATATGAAGAAACTGAAAAAGAGAAGGCAAAGCTGCGTGAAGAAATAAAACAGTGTAAGATTAGTGAAATGAGACAACTGCAAGATTTTTCAGAACTAGAAGAAGAAAATATCTCTCTCCTAAAACAAGTGTCTGTATTAAAAGAAAGCCAGGTAATTAGTGCATATTGTTTCAGTAAGGCTGAAACAAACTAAGGATGTATTAATGCTTAAGGCATGATGGTGCATTAATGCTCACAGCAACTAGTAATTCAACAATTTATGGTAGGCCTTCCTTTCTATAGGAGTCGCCCCCTAGCGCAGCTTTAAAGCTGCCATACGCAGTCTCAATAAAATAGTATAATTTTAGGCAAGTACATGCTGGCTGGATAATTTGATATGTATGTACTATGGCTTGATCAGAGCTGCGGCTTCTCCTAACTTCCAGCTTTTTGTACAATAGTTTATCACACTAGCTAATGTAATATATTTGGTTGTAGGTTGAATTTGAAGGAATAAAACATGAGCTGAAAAGAAGAACTGAAGAAATTGAGGTTTTGAATGGCCAAGTAGAAGAGCTGGTGAGGCTAAGAGATATCTCAGAAAGGCAGTTGGAAGAAACCCTAGAATCTCTGAAAACTGAGCGGGAGCAAAAAAAAGAACTGCGACGTGAATTATCGGCCTTTCTTAATTACGATTCTAGCAGGAACTTGCATGCAAACTTGGAGGATCACAACGAAGAAGAGTTTGACAGTGGATACAACTTTGGCATAAGCAAAACGAATGGAGAAATCTTGATGTCTACACCACGCAACAGTGACATATACCATCCTGGTCCAAATTTGGCATTGAATCTCTTCACAGAGCTTAATCTTCCAGAAATTCAAAAACTGCAACAGCAGCTCTTGCAGGTATTATTTTTCTTATCTTGGCTTTATAAATGTTTAAAGTTGAACCTACGTCAGGTTTATTCCTCTCCTCTGTATGTGAGCATTGCCTCCTTATTCTCTCCATATTTATGTATAGGGGAAAAAGTGGCTTTATCTTGGCTTGTGCTCCCACAAAGAAATTCACTGTTTAGAGAATGCAAACTACCAAAGACTTATTTTATCTTGAATTCCCAATGAGAAGTTGGGTTTTTATTGTCATTAAATAAACGTTTTCTTATCTGAGAGTCCAAGACCAACATTGTTATGAGAGGAGAAATGACTTAACAGGGAATGTTTAATGTTTAAATAAAATTGTTAGAATATGTAGAGATGTTATTCTTAAAGGTTGTGAGACAAGCAGACCATTTCCCAGTTTGCCCATCCAAGTTATGGGCTAGAATTTGGGCAGTTCCAGTTGTATGCATACCTGTTTGTGGAGGCAGGCCCGCATTCAAAAATCAGTTTATATATGACTAATCCCTGATCAGATATTTGTCAGGAGCCCATCATTTTGAAATTAGAATTGGCAGCCAATATTATCCAGAATATGGCTTGCTTAATCTTAATTTATAATATAAATAAAATATATAACTGTATTACTTAACAACTTAGCCTACTCTTCTCCTCAAGGCTATGTGACTGTTCTGCCATGTTTGTTTTTGGGAAAATAGTAGAATATGCCACAGATTGGTCTTGAATATCTCAAAAGTCCGCAGCTTAAATAAGAATTGTTAGAGGCTCACAGGTTGGATATTTTAGGTTTGTTGGGAAAGGCAAAGTGTTTCTTTGACTGCCTATGGGCAATGTAGACTGCTGTGTATTACATCATCATTTTTATATAATCTAGCCTGCAAACATGTTTTTATCGCAAAGTGGCTAAGTACATGGAAAAAGTTGAACAGAGTCACTTAGTTCCAGGAAGCTTTTTATAGTGATAACTGTGGCTTCCTGTAAAATCTTGGAAGGAGAGTATTTATGGAAATTCAAGAGGAATTTAAGTAGTAAGTGGTAGTGTACTTGGTTTCTGTATGCATCTTAATCTATAAATGTGTGTAAAGCAGTATCACTTTAATATTACTGGTCTTTTAGAGATGAGAGAAAGAATTCAAATATTTTTGTCCATCACTTGTTTCATTTGGAAAAAAAAATGGATTTTAATACAAGACTGGAGTTTATTGGAATACAGCTAGAGGGGTAATTTGTGTGACATTGTTTTCTTTTAAAGGGTCAACAGGATCACAGTAAATAGTACTTGCTGAAAATGTATGCTGCCTAATTTAATAGACATCTGGTATACTTTCTAATTGAAAATATATTTTTCTATTTTTTTTGCTACCAAGGGAGTAGTATTTTTTTCTTTGTAGCTCAGAAGTGTTTCTTCCCTATTGCAGCCTCTGTTAGGCTTTGAGATAAGGAAAAAGCTCATTATACAGAGCACTTATCTGTGGACTGGTAATTTGTTATACAGTTATATGAAAAAGTTTGGGAACCCCTCTTAATTCTTTGGAGTTTTATCATAGGCTGAGCTTTCAAAGTAGTATCTTCCTTTTAATATATAACATGCCTTGTGGAAACAGTAGTATTTCAGCAGTCACATAAAGTTTATTGGCAGAAAATACGCAACAAAATTAGACCGGTGAATAAATGTGGGCACCCCAACAGAGATAATACATCAATTCTTAGTTGAGCCTAATTTGTTAATATTGGGTTGAATTTATCCGACCCTCCACTTTAACAAGGGCCCCAGTCCCTGAACTAGCCACACAGCCCCACAGCATGATGGAACCGCCACCAAATTTGACAGTAAGTTCTTCTTCCGCCATGCAAATCACTTTTTGGTCTCATCAGTCCAAAGCACTTTGTTCCAAAATGACTGTGGCTTGTCTAAAGGAGCTTTTGCATACAACAAGCGACTCTGTTTGTGGCGTGAGTGCAGAAAGGGCTTCTTTCTCATCACCCTGCCATACAGATGTTCTTTGTGCAAATTGCACTGAATTGTAGAACAATGTACAGATACACCATCTGCAACAAGATGGTCTTGCAGATCTTTGGAGGTGAACGTTGGGTTGTCTGTAACCATTCTCACAATCCTCTGCATATGCCAATCCTGTATTTTTCTTGGCCTGCCAGACCTGGGTATTACAGCAACTGTGCCTTTGGCCTTCCATTTCCTGATTACATTATGGAAATAGGTTGAATCCGAAAACACCATCTAAACCTGTCGAGGTCATGTTTGAGTCAATGGCAGTTTCCTTGAACCATTTGAAGATGTTAACAGCCTGCCCGAAAACTAGATCAGTTTAAGCGATTCAAGTTTTTTTTTGAAAATTCGGGTTTCACAACTCGCGGAATCGTGTTTTTTTCACATTCGTGTTTCTTCTTAAATAAGAAACCATTCAAGTTGATTTCATTCAAGTTCATTTGAGTTCTTTTGAGATATAAAAACTAACATTCAACCTTTAATAAAAAAAATCCTCTTAAAGGAAAACGAAACCCCCAAATGAATGCTTGCCCTTTTACATCTCTTGCCTTGAACCTCCATTTTTGATGGTCTGTGTGCTGCCTAAGAGATCGCCTGACCAGAAATAATCTAACTGTAACAGGAAGAAGTGTGGAAGCAAAAGACACAACTCTGTCTGTTAATTGGCTCATGTGGCCTAACATGTATGGATTGTTTGTGTGCACAGTGAATCATATGATTCCAGGGGGCGGCCCTTATAAATAGAAAATTGACATTTTAAAAAATGATTACTCAATGGCACATACTACTAAAAAGTATATTATGAAAATGGTTTATTTACATATGAGCTGTTTCATGCAATATGTTTTTTTATTGAGACCTACATGGTTTGGGGGGTATAGTTTTCCTTTAAAGGAACACTTCAGTGTGAAAATAAAAACTGTAAATAGATAGGTTGTGCAAAATAAAAAATGTTTAATATAATAGCCAAAAGAATACTTCCTGCTTTTCAGCTCTAACTCTGAGCTAGTCAGCAACTTGAACGGGGCCACATGGTACATTTCTGATCAGTGAGTTTGTAATTGATCCTCAGCATTCAGCTCAGATTCAAAAGCAACAGTTATGACCCATGTGGCCTGGTAACCAGGCTAACAAGTCAGTATTAACCAAGTAGTGTTCTGGCTATTACGTTACACATCCAGTCACTCCAGCCTTTATACATTACATTTTTGCATAACTATCTATATTAGAAACATGTTTTATTTTGCACAGCCTATCCATTTATACAGTTTTTATTTTTACACTGAACAATTCCTTTAAAGTGGTATTCCGAATAATATAATTAACAGTTTACCCAATATCTAATATAAATCGCTGCTCATACCAGGACATTCCATTCACTGCTTTAGGTCTATGTTACCGTTTGCAATATGTCTATGAAGGTTCTCGTTCATCCAGGTCATGGCATATCTATACTACAGATAGTGAGAAAGCCAGTTGGATGACTAGTGAAACGTCTTAAAGAGAGAAAATACAGCAAGTCCAGTTGATTTGACCTGCTATTATGGATGTTAACTGGCACGGCCACTTTTCACAAATCATCCGTAAAATGTCCCTTATCACTAATTTCCCTAGTAACATAGTAAGTTAGGATGAAAAAAGACATCCATCAAGTTCAACCTTTTTTACTCTCTTTTAGCCTGTCTAACTGCCAGTTGATTCAAAGGAAGGCAAGGAAACCCATTTGAAGCCTCTCCAATTCCCCCCTCAGAGGGGGGAAAAAATGTTTTCTTGACTCCTAAATGGCAATCAGACTAGCCCCTGGATCAACTAGTAATGTGTATCAGTACCATATAGATAGATCGAAGCTGCCAACACAGGCAGATTCCTAATTCTGACCATCATCTAGGCTAGTGTTTTCTCCTCCGTTGCCTTCCGCTCAATCTTTAGTATGCACTGGCACATAAGTCACCTTCTTCATTTACTAGGGCCAAATTGGCCCAGTGGTTATATACCCTTATTGAATGCCTGTTTTACAGATACTTATGAATCCAAACCGACAGAGACCACTCTATTTATAAATGTAATTTATGAAAACTGTAAAATAGAGAATTGTGTTGCACTAGAAGCCTGTACAGAAAAAGTCCAAGTTTTCGACAGTTTCCCTCTAAATAAAAGGGAATATTATATTAACTTGTAGTAAAACAGAAATCAATTATGGGGTAGCTGCTGTCTATACAGCGAGTACTGTGCACAGGTCCAATTAAACCAAGGTAAATATCAAAGACATGCACAGTTTCTCGCTTAAAAACATTTATTGGTGCATATTAACCACAAAAACTAACATGTCAATGTACAATT
Organism: Xenopus laevis; assembly: GCF_017654675.1. NCBI lineage: Eukaryota > Metazoa > Chordata > Amphibia > Anura > Pipidae > Xenopus > Xenopus laevis. The sequence goes on from NC_054385.1 coordinate 21,833,258, forward strand.
CACACACACCACAAAGCAGTGTCTCCCCCCCAGTCTGCCTACCTGTTGTTAGCCACACCCTCCTGACGCGTTTCGCGCTATTGGGCGCTTCATCATCATCATCTGCTCCTCTGATGAAGCGCCCAATAGCTCGAAACGCTTCAGGAGCGTGTGGCTAACAACAGGTAGGCAGACTGGGGGGGAGACACTGCTTTGTGGTGTGTGTGAATTGTACATTGACATGTTCGTTTTTGTGGTTAATATGCACCAATAAATGTTTTTAAGCGAGAAACTGTGCATGTCTTTGATATTTACCTTAATATTATATTAACGGCTGTGATAAAATTGGAGAATCCTTACAGCCATTCCTAAAGTGGACCTTCTACTTAAAGGGATACTGTCATGGGAAAGAAAACATTTTTCAAAATGCATCAGTTAATAGTGCTGCTCACATGACCAGGGGCAGCTGGGAAATTGACAAAATGTCTAGCCCCATGTCAGATTTCAAAACTGAATATTAAAAAATCTGTTTGCTCTTTTGGGAAATGGATTTCAGTGCAGAATTCTGCTGGAGTAGCACTAATTATTGATGCGTTTTGAAAAAAACATGTTTTCCGATGACAGGATCCCTTTAATATATTTTTTTAATGCTACCGAAAAATTTGTAGAACACATCTGATTAACAGACCTGAATTTTTTGCTGAACTGTTTACAGTATCAGACCCAGAGAACAGAAATACCGCTTCAGTTGCAACTGTGTGTTAGCATTTATTATATAAATATTCAATGTATATTGTAAATGTGTTTGGATTACATTTTCTTTCATTATGGAAAAAAACACATGCACACGCAGTTTTTCTTTTTTGTGTGTAGAAGAAAATTTGGTTTACTTACACTTCAACATTCATTATAAAAATGCTTCCCTGTTAGTTTGCTGCAATTTGATATTTACGGACGCATGTAAATTGCCAGTATGCTGAAAACAGAGCCCACAAAAATAAACCTTGTAAACTGTACAAGCTATCACCACTCTGAACAGCGTGTTGTGAAAGTTCTGTTGGCGTTGCTCAGGCCAGTGCCTGACAAGTAGTGCAGAAAACAGATGTATAGATGTAACTATAAATATAATGTGTAGCTTGCTTCATATCTGCTGAATGTGATTCAAATCTGTAGCTCAATCACAATTTTGTGGTATAATTCTCAGTGTTAATGGGGTGGTTCACATTTAAGTTAACTTTGGCTAATTCCCCATTAAAATGACTTTTCAGTTGGCCTTCATTTCTTTCTATTTTATAGTTGAATTATTTGCCTTTTTCCTCTGACTCTTTCCAGCTTTTAAACGGGTCACTGACTATGGAAGAGCACTGGGGCCAGGAAAAAAAAAAAAAATTGATGAATTACATAGTTACATAGTTAAATTGGGTTGAAAAAAGACAAAGTCCATCAAGTTCAACCCCTCCAAATGAAAACCCAGCATCCATACACACACCCCTAACTACTTTTAATTAAAATTCTATATACCCATACCTATACTAACTATAGAGTTTAGTATCACAATAGCCTTTATTATGTCTGTCCAAAAAATCATCCAAGCCATTCTTAAAGGCATTCACTGAATCAGCCATCACAACATCACCCGGCAGTGCATTCCACAACCTCACTGTCCTGACTGTGAAGAACCCTCTACGTTGCTTCAAATGAAAGTTCTTTTCTTCTAGTCTAAAGGGGTGGCCTCTGGTACGGTGATCCTCTTTATGGGTAAAAAGGTACCCTGCCATTTGTCTATAATGTCCTCTAATGTACTTGTAAAGTGTAATCATGTCCCCTCGCAAGCGCCTTTTTTCCAGAGAAAACAACCCCAACCTTGACAGTCTACCCTCATAATTTAAGTCTTCTGTCCCTCTAACCAATTTAGTTGCACGTCTCTGCACTCTCTCCAGCTCATTTATATCCCTCTTAAGGACTGGAATCCAAAACTGAACTGCATACTCCAGATGAGGCCTTACCAGGGACCTATAAAGAGGCATAATTATGTTTTCATCCCTTGAGTTAATGCCCTTTTTTATGCAAGACAGAACTTTATTTGCTTTAGTAGTTACAGAATGACACTGCCCAGAATTAGACAACGTGTTATCTACAAAGACCCCTAGATCCTTTTCATTTAAGGAAACTCCCAACACATTGCCATTTAGTGTATAACTTGCATTTATATTATTTTTGCCAAAGTGCATAACCTTGCATTTATCAACGTTGAACCTCATTTTCCAGTTTGCTGCCCAGTTTTCCAGTTTAGACAGATCACTTTGCAAAGTGGCAGCATCCTGCATGGAACCTATAGTTCTGCACAATTTAGTATCATCTGCAAAAATAGAAACAGTACTTTCAATGCCCACCTCCAGGTCATTAATAAACAAGTTGAAAAGCAAGGGACCTAGTACAGAGCCCTGCGGTACTCCACTAACAACACTGGTCCAATTAGAAAATGTTCCATTTACCACCACTCTTTGTAGTCTATCTTTTAGCCAGTTCTCTATCCAGGTACAAATACTATGTTCCAGTCCAACATTCCTTAATTTAACCAGTAACCTTTTGTGTGGCACTGTATCAAATGCTTTAGCAAAGTCTAAGTAAATCACATCCACTGCCATCCCAGAATCGAGGTCTCTACTTACATTCTCGTAAAAAGAAATTAAGTTAGTCTGGCAAGATCTATTACGCATAAAACCATGCTGGCACAAACTCATAGTATTATGATTTGCTATGAAGTCCAGTATCTTATCCTTTATTAACCCTTCGAAAAGCTTTCCTAATACTGACGTCAGACTAACTGGCCTATAGTTTTGAGGCTGAGAACGGGATCCTTTTTTGAATAGAGGCACCACATTAGCAATTCGCCAGTCTCTCGGCACTATGCCAGATCTCAATGAATCCTGAAAAATTAAGTAAAGAGGTTTGGCAATCACAGAGCTAAGCTCGCTAATTACCCTGGGATGAATACCATCTGGCCCTGGACCTTTGTTAATCTTAACATGTTCAAGTCTCTTTTGAATTTTTTCATGTGTGAACCATGCATCATTAGTTGTATTACTAGAATTGGGAGTGTTAAGAAGGAAACCTTCACTTACTGGTTCTTCATTTGTGTAGACAGATGAAAAATATGAGTTCAGAATCTGCACTTTTATTTTGTTTTCATCAACCAGCTGACCCCCCTCTGATAGTAAGGGTCCCACCCCTTCCTGCTTCATTTTTTTACTATTGACATATTTAAAAAATAATTTTGGATTTTTTTTACTGCTTGCTGCAATATCCTTTTCTATAGCAATTTTAGCTTGCCTTATAGCTTCTTTGCATGATTTATTGGTCTCCTTGTACCTTATAAATGTTTCGGCTGTACCAGCTAACTTGAAAGCCTTAAAAGCACGTCTTTTCTTACCCACCTCAACACCAACGCTTCTATTGAACCAAAAAGGTTTTGCTTTGCAACGACGTTCCTTGCTTACAAGTGGAATATACTGACAAGTATATTAAGCAGCATTTTAAAGACTTCCCATTTTTGTTCTGTGTTTAACCCTGTGAAAAGCATTTCCCACTTAATATGTTGCAGAGATGCCCTTATACTGTCAAAGTTTGCACGTCTGAAATTTAGTGTTTTAGTTACTCCCTTATAGAATTGCTTCTGCAACAGAATCTCAAAGCAGACCATGTTATGATCACTGTTCCCTAAATGCTCACCCACACAAATGTTAGAGATGAGTTCAGTATTGTTAGTTATTACAAGGTCCAAAAGAGAGTTATTCCTAGTAGGTTCTTGAACGAGCTGGAATAAAAAGTTGTCATTCAGCATATTTACAAACCTACTAGCTTTTTCTGTCTTAGCAACCCCATTACCCCAGTCAATGTCTGGATAATTGAAGTCACCCATAGCAACAACTTGACCCAGCTGTGAAGCCGCTTGTATCTGCAAGAGTAGCTGGGCTTCATACTCGACACTTATACGAGGTGGTTTATAGCATACACCAATGATAATTCTTTTTGATACCTTTTGCCCAGTCGAAATCTCTACCCAGAGTGATTCTACACCCTCACCAGTGCCAGCTATTTTTATTTCTTTAGCGCATGGCTTTAATTCAGGCTTTACATACAAACACACTCCTCCACCCTTTTTAATCCCTCTGTCCCTCCTAAAAAGGGTGTAACCATTTAAATTCACAATCCAGTCACATGTTTCATCCCACCAGGTCTCAGTGATACCAATTATATCATAATTTTTAGAGCATGCAATTAATTCTAGGTCTCCATTTTACCTGACAAACTCCGTGCATTTGCCAGCATACAGCGGAGGTTACTACTTTTACTTTTGAAATGAAGAATTACCGTATATACTCGAGTATAAGCCGTCCCGAGTATAAGCCGAGGTACCTAATTTTACCTCCAAAAACTGGGAAAGCTTATTGACTCGAGTATAAGCCGAGGGTGAGAAATGCAGCAGCTTCTGGTAAGTTTCAATCAAAAAATTGAGGGTTTCTGCTCCCATTGGAGGTGCTGGCGTCTCGTTTTTGGATGCCGGCGACCATTCTTGGACGCCGGCGAATATTCTTGGAGACTATTCTTGGACGCCAGCGACTATTCTTGGACACCGGTGACTATTCTTGGATGCCGGCGACTATTCTTGGGCGCCGGCGACCGTTTTTGCGCTTGACCCGAGTATAAGCCGAGGTAGAGTTTTTCAGCATATTTTGGGGGCTGAAAAACTCGGCTTATACTCGAGTATATACGGTATACGTTAAGTTAGTATTATTCTGTTTTCCTTGTAACAGAGGGACCTCCTTAGCTGGTAAACTGTATGCCCCCCTCACTCCTCCCCCATGACCCCTTACTAACCCCACTGCCCCGTCTACACTAGCTTCCCCATAATCCTTTATCTCACCCACCCCCCCCTTGCCTAGTTTAAACACTCCTCCAACCTCTTAGCCATTCTTTCCCCTAGCACCGCGGACCCCCTTCCATTGAGGTGCAAACCGTCACGGCTGTATAGGTTGTACCCCAACGAAAAGTCAGCCCAGTGCTCTAGGAACCCAAACCCTTCCTTCCTGCACCAAGACTTGAGCCACGCATTAAGCTCCCTAAACTCCCGCTGTTTTCCTAAACTTGCACATGGCACAGGCAAAATTTCAGAAAAGATTACATTGGAAGACCTTTCCTTGATCTTAGAGCCTAGATCCCTGAAATCATTCTTTAAGGTCTTCCATCTACCATTTATTTTGTCATTAGTACCGATATGCACTAAGACAGCTGGGTCGTGCCCAGCCCCACCCAATAATTTGTCTATCCGATCAACCACATGCCGAACCCTGGCACCAGGTAGACAGCAAACTGTTCGGTTGTAGCGATCCGGACGACAAATTACCCTATCCACTTTCCTAATAATTGAGTCCCCTACAACCACAATCTGCTTAGGCCTGACTCTACTCCCCCCCCCCCCACCACTACTAGAGAAACTGGTCTCCCGGCTGTTAGAGAGATCAGCCCCATCTAGAATTGCCAATCCAGAGTTCATACTCCCATCATCTTCACACAATCTGGCAAATTTGTTGCGATGTATAATCTCCGGATCAGCCTCCATTTTCCTTTTGCCCACCTTAGATTTTCTAACTGTCACCCAGCTAGCTGCCTCAACATCCTGCTGCTGTTCTGTTCCCCCCAAACTATCTGACCCCGCTAGGTCCTGCTCAGTGAGCAAAAGACTCCTTTCAAGATTGTCAATCGACCGCAGTGTTGCAATTTGTTGCTCTAGTGCTCTAACTTGAGCCTCCAAAGTGGCAATTTGCTCACAACCACCACAGAGGTAAGCATTTTGGATCTCTTGTTCCAAATCTGCATACATATGGCAGACTGTGCCAGACCTTCAATCTTGCTAGCACTCTTTATCCCAGTTACAGATCAAAACAGGAAAAAATAAAAATAAATATATAAAATAAAAATGAGGGTTTAGAACAAAACTTTTGACCTAGTTTGAACCTCCTTTAGTTTTCAACTCCAGTGTTTATAACTCCACTTACAGATCCCCCACTTAACTCCAGTGTTTATAACTCCACTTACAGATCCCCCACTTAACGAATAAACACTTAAAGGAAAACTATACCCCCAAAATTAATACTTAAGCAACAGATAGTTTATATCAAATTGAATGACATATTAAAGAATCTTACCAAACTGGAATATATATTTACACAAATCTTGCCCTTTTACATCTCTTGCCTTGAACCACCATTTCATGACTCTATCTGTGCTGCCTCAGAGATCACCTGACCAGAAATACTACAACTCTAACTGTAACAGGAAGAAGTGTGGAAGCAAAAGGCAGAACTCTGTCTGTTAATTGGCTCATGTGACCTTACATGTGGTTTGTATGTGTGCACAGTGAATCTTACGATCTCAGGGGGGGCCCTTATTTTTTAAAATGGCAATTTTCTATTTATGATTACCCAATGGCACATACTACTAAAAAAGTATATTATTATGATAATGGTTCATTTACATGAAGCAGGGTTTTACACATGAGCTGTTTTACTCAGTATCTTTTAATAGAGACCTACATTGTTTGGGGGGTATAGTTTTCCTTTAAGAGAAGCGAACACTAGAGCAAGCTCCACTGGAGTGCCAGGGGTTCTATTTATACAGTCTGTTCAGGTGCAACTAATCAAACTCCACCCCCTCAAACGGAGGGAAAACTGCAAAGTAAAGCAGGTTGTGACAAACTTGCTGTAAGCACACTAGCACACCAAACTTTGCTGTTTAGCACCCAAGACAGAAAAAAAAACCTTTAAAAAAAATAAAACCACAGTAGTTAAATATAAACCTTAATATAAAAAAGCAGTTAAGAAATACTTATCCTTTTCAGATGATTTGTTTGCTTTAAGTTGCTTTAAACCTGTCAGCAGCCTGATTCAAACAGGACTTTTACAATTCATAATTATATAATAATAATTCATAATTCCGTAACTACTAACCCCATCTAAAAGCAAATGCTCTGTAAAGCTACAAATGTATCATTATTGCTATTTTTTATTACTCCTCTTTCTATTCAGACCCTTTCCTGAATACAAATCAATGCATGGTTGCTAGAGTAATTTGGACCCTAGCAACCAGGTTGCTAAAACTGCATACTGGAGAGCTGCTGAATAAACCACAAATAAATAAAGATGAAAAACAGTTGCAAATTGTCTCAGAACATCATACTAAAAGTTAAAGGGTCTGTTAGAATGGCAACTTTTCAATTGGTCTTCTTTGTTTTTTTAATTTGCCTTCTCTTGACTTTTTCCAGCTTTAAAATGGGGGCCACTAACCCCATCTAAGAAACAAATGCTCTGTAAGGCTTCACATTTATGTTATTGCAACTTATTATTTATATTGCTTTACAGACCCACCCTAATTATGTGTTGGTCTCATTCAGATCAGTGCATGGTTGCTAGGTTAATTTTTTTTTTTATTTATGTATTTTTATTTTCAAATGAAAAGTTGACATCATATACGTGTGCAAACCGGGAACACCCCGGGACACAGTTATCATTGGCATATATAGTACTGATGCATACATAAGGTAAACAAGAAAACATATCCAGCAAATTGTCAACCAAAAGGGGAAGGGAATAAAAATAAAAGGAAAAGTTGCTAGGTTAATTTGAACCCAAGCAACCAGATTTCTGAAATTGCAAACTGGAGAGTTATATAACTAAAACCACAAATAATTAAAAATGAGAACCACCTGCAAATTGTCTCAGAATATCACTCTCTACATTATACTAAAAGTTTAATTCAAAGCTGAACCACCCTTTTAAAATTTGAACAACCCTTTAAACGTTACATAAGTAATGCTTCTGAAGGCATAATTTTTTCATGTGTCAGTTTGTAAATAGGTGTGGAACCCATTATATTGTTTGCCACAGCCGGGGCACCTAGCACTTATAATTATTGCAGGTTTTACAAAAACTACATACTGCCAGCTATTGTTACATAGAATTCCTTGTCCATACAACTTCATGTGCTAATATGCAGCAAAATAAATATACCTAACTGTACTACTGAATCTAGAAGAAAGAAAAAAAAAATATGGCTTTCCATTGTGGCTTTTGTTGTATCAGTTTTTTTGTTCTAGAAAAATTTAACTTTTACTGAAAAAAGCGACCTGTAAAAGGATTGCATAATTGTAAACTCTACGGGGTAGGGACCTCCATCCTTATGTCTCTGACACTAAGCTCATAATCTTTATTGTAACTGTACTTTGTATTTATTACTATGACCCCCTGTTCTGTTAATTCATATTTCAACTGTATTGTGCTGCATACATAAATAGTGCTATATAAATACATACATACATACATACATACATACATACATACATACATACATACATACATGTTACCCATGGGAAACCATAAACCTTTTAAAATACTTGCATGAGTTAGGGTAGAGAAGATTGTTTGTTTGTATATATTTACCCAACACATGACGTTTGTAACAAATATATTTGTATGTATTATACATCTGATGTGTGTTCTGTGTTTCACAGGTTGATCGGGAAAAAGCCGCCATGGTGGCTGATCTTGAAGAGCTGAAAAATAATTTGGATGTTACCAAGGAAGCTCTCTTCAAAGAACAAAAGCAAAATGGTGAACTACTAGAGAAAATGAATGCTCTAAAAGATGATCTTGGCAACGATGGAAGGAGGTGTGAAACAGAAGTCTTAAAATGCCAGTGTAAGCAGGAAAATACTGAGGCATCCAGGCTCAAAAAGGATCTTAAAGAAGCCCTGCAGCAATATCAGAACTTTAAAAAGAAATACAAGGAAGAAAGAGATGAATGGGAGGGGAACATGCAAGAAGTCACAGAAAGACTCACTCTGTATATGAAATGTGAAAGAAGTGATCAAGGACTGTTGGACGAACTGCAGGAAGATTTGAAAACCCTACGGAGGTCATACTGTGATGTGCAGAGCAAGCTGAACCTGGCACAGGATGAGCTCATGTCATTCACTGAGGAGCTTGCCCACCTATATCACCACGTGTGCATGCGAAATAATCTGACGCCCAACCGTGTCATGCTAGATTATTATAGAGATGGAAAGGGCTCCAAGCTGCACTTCCGAAAAAGAAAGTCTTCTGACTTTTTCGGAAAGCTTTTAGTCAGTCCAGATATGGAAATAACAGAGATACAGAGTGGGGAATGTTCCCCCCTAAGTAGCCCTGCATCTTCCATTGGGTCAGATTATGGGGACTCTTCCAGAGAACCTCTTAGTATAACTCATTTTATAGCAATTGTTAAAGACCAGATTAAACACCTGCAGGGTGCTATTGTGGTGTCCTGGCAGCACACCTCGTTAGAAAGCATAGCTTCGGAAATGGACAAGGACAAAGAGGCTCTAGTGGATGAAATAATGAAACTTAAATCTTTGCTGAGCACTAAAAGAGAACAAATAGCCACTCTGAGGACTGTTCTGAAGGCTAACAAGCAGGTACAGTTTGTATTAATTAGGGCTCCCGGTTTTGTAATATTTATTTTTTAAGTGTCCCACATGTGTATAGATGTACATTTTTTTGTCTTGTGAATGTGTAGTTTTTTTTTAATATTTTTGATAAATAAATTAAGTACTGTTAAAATATGTGGATTTTTTTTTACAGAAATATTTTTGTTCATGAACATTAGGCTTTTTTAAAATATAAGTTACAGTGCAGGAATAATGTTAAATGGAGAACCGGGAGCCAGTTAGTCCTGTTAGTGCCAGTTTCTCTAGATATAGAAAACTTAGCCAACTCTAAATGACAAAGGGGCTCTACATATGATGACAGTAGCCCAATATAATTATTTAGGGGATTAAATAGAAATCATACCTTTGCTAGTTTTTTTTTTTTTTGTTGGTTCCACTATATGACAATGCAGGGGTCCCAATGTGGCCCTGTACTTATGGAAGAAAAATTGGGAGGTTTGTCTCCACAGATACTGTGCATGACAAATCTTCTAGAAATGCTTCTACACCAGCAATAATTGAAATCACTGGTGTGGTAAAACACATGCACGTCGCAAAGTCGCCTGAAATTTCCTTGAGCTTCTTCAGAAAAAGTATCATGTAGGTTTTGCCTCAGGCAATGTCAGTTATTGCTGCTGGAGAAGGCCATGTATTCTGTCATTGGTGAACCCAGGAATGTCAATACATTTATGACCTATCATCTATGATCAGTGCAGAATAGAGTCCTGCAGTGGGTCGGGTACCCGCGGGTTACCCACAAAAAAGCGGGCACCCTGCCGAATGAGGGCAGGATTTTCAGGTGCGGGTATACTTGCGGGTTGGGGGTCTCCTCTAAATGTCTTACGTAAAACTTTTAAAGTTTTACGTGACTTGTTTCTGTCCCCGCCCACTTTGATGACGCCACTTTCAGTTTGCAGCAGCGTCACTTGTTTGATTGTGGTCGGCAGGCTTCTAAAACAGCTCTGGGAGGGGGTTTCGCCGACCTTGTAAACTGTTCTAAATTGATACATTTAGTTGATACATTTCTTATCTTTGCCCCTGTTGAGCAGAATCTCTGGGTTTCATTACAGGCAGCTGTTGGAATTGATACAATAGTTGCTCATACTCCAGAGATTCTGCTGAGAAATGTATCATCTAAATGTTGCAAAATTGTAACAGTTTAGAGCGCACCTGAATTACTGAGCTGCCAGACTGAAACACCAGAGACAGGGATTTTAAGCTTCGATTTTGGAAAAACTGTAAAAAATAATGGATAGTAGTTGAAAAAAATCTTTATTTCTGGGGAACAATCTGAAAACAACTGAAGTGAAAAAAGTGTTTGGAAGGTGAACAACCCCTTTAACAGCATAGACTGTTACCACTGATAGATATCGATGCATAGGATTTTTAAATTGGAAAATTCTTTTCAAAGCTAGTACTTAGAACCAGGTGATTATTTAAAACATAAGGGTGGTGACAGACGGGGAGATTAGTCACCCAGCGACAAATCTTCTCTACTGCAGGCGACTAATGTCCCCGAAAAGCCTTCCCGCCGGCAAGAATGCAAATCACTGGCAGATGGGACAATGGGACAAGGGGAAATCCCCCCCCCCCCCAGAACTATGCTTTCAAAATTCCCCTGCATTCTTAGTTCAGTTCACTTTGGCCATTTTACACTGACCGAATGCTTTTAGTAATATACATATTACAGTGAATAGTTTATCTCTATGTTACATAGAATAGTCTGTGTTGAGTTGTTATTGTGACCTGATATAGAAGTGTAATAGATACAATTACTTTGTCTTAGGGGTTACTTAAAGGGATTGATCTCCTTTAGATTTATTCGGCAGCTCTTCAGTTTGCAGTTTCAGCAGTCTGGTTGCTAGGGTCTAAATTGCCCTAGCAGCCATACATTGATTTGAATAGGAGAGGACCTGAATAGAAAGATTAGTAATAGCAATACATTTTAAAGCGTAAGAGCATTTGTTTTCTTAGATAGGGTCAGTGACCCCTCCCACCTCATTTGAGAAACTGGAAAGAGTCAAAAGAACCCAAATAATTAAAAAAAACTATTTAGAAATGAAGTGTTTCTTAGAATTAGCAATTGTATAACATACTTGACAATAAACCACCAATTTTAAATATTCTCCCCACTATCTTGGCGTTTAATATCACATTACAATTTGTAGAACGCTTTTAGATGGTTATTCATTAATACAGCAGCTGTTGCTCTGGGAGATTCAGTGTTTGCATTGCCAGTTACAGATATAGCAAGGCCTTGGCGACAGCCTCAATCCCTTTTTACATGGGGTGTTTACATTGATTGCTTGTTTTGTAAATTGCCACAAGCCTTGCCAGTTACTGCTTGCTAAAAGACCTATGATAAAGAGTGGCCAAGTCAGCAACAGTGAAGTAGCTCATTAGTGTCACATTGTTTATTTTCTGTGCTTTTATTTGCATTAAGTGATCTAAACCCTCATCTAAATGGAATGTCTCTATTCAGACAGCTGAGGTAGCAATGTCAAACCTGAAGAGCAAATACGAAAATGAGAAGGCTCTAGTTTCAGATACTATGGTGAAGCTAAGACATGAATTAAAAGCCTTGAAGGAGGATGCTGCTACATTTTCTTCTTTGCGATCTCTTTTTGCGAGCAGGTAAGGAGTTCACAGCACCGAATGATTGCTCCAGCCCATGTGCCAGCAGAGTGTTCTACAGCACATTGCAACCGTTGGTAAAAACCCTGTTTAAACATAAGAACCAAGTTAAATGAGGCAAATCACACTACATTCTGGTGTTCATTCAGTTCACAATCTTTAAAGGAACAGTTAAGTGTAAAAATTAAAACTAGGTAAATAGGCTGTGCAAGATGAAAAAAAACGTTTCTAATATAGTTAGGCAAAATGTAATGTATAAAGGCTGGCGTGACTGGATGTCTAACATAATAGCCAGAACACTACTTCCTGCTTTGCAGCTCTCTAACTCTGAGTTAGTCTGTGACTTGAAGGGGGGGCACATGGGACATAACATCTATATACCCAGTTTTTATTTTTATATTGAACAATTCCTTTAAGATAAGTAAATGTTTGTAAAAATTCTATAAGAAAGAAAGTGTTACCTGAAATCAAAACCAAGGGTCATTGTAAAAACAGTGTAGAGTACTGGCTTGAAGACTGGTAGTTGTGTATGAACCTCGGCCTTAATGAAGGTTCTGTGTTATGGTGATGTATCCGTGCATATTTTTACCACATTGATTTTTTGCTGGTGAAATTTAGAGGGCTTGTACAGTCATTATGAGCTAATTTAGCCTCTTTCACTGAGGGTTCCTAAACGTTCGGTAGCCTGAAGCTGTAAAAATCGTTATTTTACTTGCCTTTTACCAGTAGTCCCAAGTCAGATTCCAATTTGCACGTAGAGCTAAAACAGAATGTTTAATGTTACTGTGCATGCACATATGCAGGAGCTGATGACACAGCACAGTTTTTTTTTCCTTATCCTTTAAAGTGGACCTGTCACCCAGACACACAAAGCTGTATAATAAAAGTCCTTTTCAAATTAAACATTAAATTTAATTTCTATTTTTTATTAAAGAATTCATAGCTGTTGTAAGCTCATTTTAAAATCTCAGCTGTCAGTCAAATATTGTCTGCCCCTCCTCTACGCCTTAGGCATAGAGGCGGGGCAGACAATTACTTTCACTTTCCATTCAGCACTTACTAGATGTCACTGCTCTTCACACATTCCCCAGTTCTCTGCACCGTTTAATTGAGTAGCCAGGGCATGGGGATGGACATCAGCTCCCCCATTCTGGTGCACAAATAAGATTCTGAGCTGATGCAAGGCTTGACTTTATAACAGTGTGCACAAAATGGCTCCTGCCTGCTTGCTGTAATTATGAATTCCCAGACTGAAGGAAATAAGATTCAAATCATTTAAATAGTGTAATTAAAGTTAATTTTGCCTGATAGGATTTTGAATATTTTTTGTGGGTGACGGGTCCCCTTTAAGCAGTTCCATGATATTTCATGCTATAGGACATAAGACTGTCATGCTTTAGTCTTAAAATTACATAGTAATGAATTTATCTTGCAGAAGTCTCTCTAAAATGTTTCATCAATCTCTCTGACCTTTCAGTAAATTGCTATAATAAACATATTGGGTTCATCTACTAACAGAAAGGTTGGCCCAATATAGCAGCACCTAGCAACAAATGTAGATATTTGACCTCATTATCTGTCTTGCACAATGCTGATTAAACTAATCTAATTGCTTTGGTGCAATTTAGCACACCTTTTTATTGTCCAGCTCTTCTTTAGTGCTGCAGTTTAATGTCTTCCCAGATATTTTGATTGTTTACTTGCCAGGAGCAGCTGACATCCGCCTTCTGGCATACTATCAGAGGATAAAGCTGCTTATGGTAGATAACGGCAAAAATTACAAAAGCCTGTGATTGCTTGTGTTGTTACATCTTACTTTTTCCCCAAGGGAAATAGGTATAATGTAAAGTATATTGGGAAGCAGCTGCTAGGACCCTTCACCTTCAAACAGTAACTAAGTAAAACAACACTTAGTTAAGTTTGTTTATTCTCTTTAATTTGTTTCTCTATAGATGCGACCAGTATGTGACACAGCTGGAAGAGATGCAGCGCCAGCTTGCTGCGGCAGAAGATGAGAAGAAAACGCTGAATTCCTTGCTTCGGATGGCCATTCAGCAGAAGTTGGCCTTGACACAAAGATTAGAGGGCCGGGAAGGGGCACACAACACCTCTAAAAGCCATTCAAAGTCCTCTACAAAAGGCAAAACACATTCTGCAAAATCAAAGTATATTTGGTATGTAATGCTTTCTTCCTTTGTTATAATGCATGATATCTAATTTGCTTGTAAGCATAATAATAATGCTATTTATATAGTGCAGACAAATTTACACAACCCTTAACTTAAAAGAGAGTGTTCATCGTTTAGAAGCTTGCAATCGAAGTTTCCTATTAAATTTACCGACACTACTGCTCATTTAATCAGAAGCCAGTTAACCTGAATGTTTTTGGTGTGTGAGAGAAAATCGCTGCACCTGAATGAGACTCACACAGATGTGAGGAAAACATGCCCCAGTAGTGTCCCAGGCTGGAATTGAATATAGGACCCAAGCACTGTAAGGCAAAAGTGGTACCCACTGAGCCATTATATTATTTAATATCCATTACAATTTAGGACATTTACTGATATTGGTTTCTCCTGCTCTATTTAAGAAATCTGCCTTGCCAAATTCTTTTCTAATACTTAAATCCCCTCTAAGAGGCACTTACAAAATGCTGCCCCTGGCATTACTCGTCCTTCTGACAAGCCACCCCTCCTTAAACTGACTGTGCAGAACAGGTGAGGATTACCATTGGCTAATAATCTTAGCTGCTTCTGTCCTTCTCTAAATGCTACAACTGCAGAGTGTGCTTTTTTTTTTTTTTGGTGGGGGTGGGGTGGCTGGAAAAAGTAGAGGGTGAAAGACAGAGCAGCAAGACCTTGTCCGAGGAAAAAATTAAGTCTCTCAGATCAAGCTGCTCTGCACAAAGGTAGGATTTCAACACCCTTCTCAACATTGGGGGAGTCATACAGTATGCAGCTTTTTCTTCAAGAGTTGGGGAAGATTAAATTGTTAGGCACTCCGTGTTGATATCTATCTGAGGAAGTGTTAATCTGCAAAGATCCTAATTGAATTCTTGCCCAGTCATAGACATATGTGGCTTGATAAACGGGCAATCTACTTTGAAGACATCCATCCTTCATGTTGGTTTTTTTGTTCGTGTTGTTGTTTTTTTTTTACCTTTTGTTGTTTAGTCATAACATTTCACAGTTGCATGTACCAGTAATAAGATATTTTATGTGTTTATAAGGCCTTTAGTAATTCTATAGGAGCTCTTTAACAAAAAGTCCACTGGAAGCTTGCTGTCCACATTGCTTATCATAAGTTATTTGGTTTTAGCAGAAGGTAAAATGCATTCAGGCAACTTAAGTAATTTGGTTGAACTACTATACTAATAGCTTTAAAAGAGCACAGGGGGAGTAATTTAAGGCAGCTTTCCAATAAACATTCATTACAAAATGTTTTTTTCCAATAATGTGTGCATGCAATTGCTTTTCAAAGCAGTGCCTGTCTTTTGCTATTCAATGCAGTGCTATTTCTGACTATCGGGGTTTTGGCTGGCAGTGAGTGCAGAAAATAGCAAGGGCCAGGGAGATAGATACTGCTTTCAATAGAAATAACATTACATTTCCACTCACTGGCTTCCGTTTAAGTGGCACGTTAAACTTAAAATTCTTATAATGTCCATCAGTGCCCTGCCTTCTTCTGCTCCTCTCTCTGTCTTTCATCTTCTGATACACTCCCTCCTGGACCTTGCGCTCAGGACAGCTATACACTTCACTAAAAAAGTCATGCATAAAACCTTTTTCACCATGCCTTTGGAATTCTCTACCATCTTGCATCAGGACAGCTCCCACATGACCACGTTTCTCTAAGCTCCTTAAAAATCATCTTCTAGATGAAGCACTTCACTAGTCTTCCTCTGCAGTAACACACCCTTTTTTATAATCCACTCCCTTTTTTGCTTGTTTCCCTTTCCTAATAATTTATAAGCTCTTTGGGACAGGGACCTCATCCAAACTATGTATTAAAACCCCTAAGCACTTAAGCATAGATTTATTTGTTTTACTGTATAACTTAAAATAACTTTACCCCTGTTTGTAAAGGACTGTGTACATGTTGGTGCTATGTTTTGTTTACTGCCCTTTTTTAACCTCTGTCCAATTTAATCTCTGCTAGTACATGCCAGTTTCCTGGGAATTACACACATTTGGCCCATGAGACACATGCAGACTTGTGTCACAAAAACACATATTTACAGTTTGGAGTATTCTCAGGCCTTTTAATTGGAATAAATCCCTGATCTTCCCTATTGATAATCAGACTACCCCTATCCTCTCCCCTCCCCAACGCTCCGCTAATGTGGGTACAGGAGTTTTAAGTACCTGGGACTCCATACACAAGTGGACCTCACCAGATTTGTACAGTTCAATATTAAACCGGTAATATCAAAGCTTGAGTCTGACTTCCAAATCTGGGCGAACCTCCCCCTTACATTATGGGGTAGAATAAATCTTATTAAAATGGTATACCTCCCTAAATTCCTATACCTCTTGCACAACGCCCAACCCAAATCACCAGGTCTGTATTTAAAAAAAATCTGATTCTCCCCTTTATATGGAATCAAAAAGTGTTGAATTTCCTGGGAAAAGCTGACGGCTGATAAAGAGGATGTAGGCCTAGCCTTGCCTAACTTCCAACTATATTACTTAGTGTCCCAAATTCACTACATTGGTGGTTCCACCCTGACCCATACAATCCCAATATGGTGTTGCAAGCTAATATAGCAGGGTACTTAGAAACCCTAAAGAACCTACCCTACCGCAAACTTTCAGATATGGGCAAATTACCATCCACCGTTACTACACCCCACAGAGCCTAATGTCAAGGGCTGAAACCGCTTAAAAAAAAACCCTTACGCCTAACTCCAATGCCACTTTGGGGAAATGCCAATCATCTTCACTTTCGAGACGATTTCCTCTATTGGCCACAAAAGGGAATTCCTATCACTCCTATTCCAATCATAACCGGGGATTAAAGCCAAATGTGCTCCAACGAGCCTACCCCTGTTCAGGTACTTCCAAATATGTCAGGGCTCAATTTGCAACACTCTTCCCCATCTATGACCACCTTGGCACTGGTAGAGTCCACAAAACTAATGTCCAGACTTTGTCACAACCTATTCCCCCTCCGTTCCATAATGCACAAAACAAATGGCAGTTGCAGATATCAGAGCTCACTCAGAAAGACTGTGATGAAGCCACGGAGACAATGTATACTAGAATAATACCAGTGAGAGACAGACTGATTCAATATAAAGTATTCCATCAACTCTATACAACCCTGCTAAAACTTAAGGCTATGGGCAAAAGAGACAACAACATTTGCCACAGATGTGGAACGCCAGCGGCAAACTTCATACACATGATCTGGGTGTGCCCAGTAATAAACACCTATTGGGATCAGGTAATAACCACACTAGCAACTACCCTTGACTTGACTTTCCACAAATTCTACACAGGTGTATCTACTGGGGGTAGTGGACCATTTAGTGCCTGCTGCTCACGCAAGACTGAGGTTTAGAGCTTCATTGTACTATGCCAAGAAATGTATAATTATGCACTGGATGAGACCCACCCCTCCCACAGGGGACTCCTGGATAAAGCTAGTTAATGACATAGTACCCTTGATTAAGCTCGCATAAAGCCAGAGATACGGCCCGAAAATTTGATAAGATATGGAGTTCCTGGTGAGAGTCGGGTCCTGACATTCTACCAAGGAATGACCTGGCAAATGAATAAAGTAATCCAGTTGCAAGTAATTATCTTATAAGTATGGTTAACCTGTAAGTAAGGGAGCAAGTATAAGATATAGAGTAAATCATAGGCCATAGGTTAAACGTTTTGCCTAGACCTAAGTAGCACTATGGTTTAGACAAGGAATGCAAGGTAGCCTTTGTGTACAAGAGAGCTAGGAACCTAACATACTCTGTTTTGAATCTAAAACAAATTGCTTGGATGTGATTTCCTGTGTCAGATGTTTGTTTTTGTTGTCCTACCTCTAATAGGCAGTATCGTTTTTAAATTATTGTTAATTTCCCATTGCTATGACATTTGGATCAAGCCCAACCTTCATTGTAAAATTATATTTGGTCATCGTTGCTAACAATATACTGTTTGATTTGTAACAGGAGCAAAACAAATCCTGATTTAGAACTGCAGAGAAGCGCAGCAGATGTTTACAGTCAGATTACGAACTGCAGTACATCACTTCTCATGGGAATCTGTGCGCTTTGAATCATGTGACAGTCATACTCCTCTAACTTGTGCTTTGCTTTTTTTTTCTTTCAGAACACTGCATTTAAGCACATTCTGTCCAATCTTCCAAACCCTACTGTTCCACCCTTTGTGTATCTACATTACCAGTCTAAAGATGGCCCTGATAAAGGACGAATGAATGGAGCACACCACTGAGCAGACAAAAGTAGCACCATATTTTACCTAGATTAAAGATGTACAAAATCCTTGCCTTACTTCTTATATCTGCCTGGGGAAAAAAACTCCAGTCTCGAATATCATGTGTTTACTGTAAACTTGCGGTCAGTATTATAATTTAGATTTTATTGTAATTCAGATATGGGATCTGTTATCCAGAATGCTCGGTGCCTGAGATCTTGCATCTCCATATGTATCCGTTGATAAACCCAATAGGATTGTTTTGCTGCCAGTAAAGATTATTTATAATGAAGGATCAAGTAAAAGATTCTGTTGGTGTTATTACAGTTATTATTAGAGAAAAAGGAAATCATTTTTAAAAATGTGAATTATTTGATTCAATGGACTCTATAGGAGATGGTCATCCCATAATTCTGAGCTTTATGGATAACTGATTTACATATAATGGATCCCATACCTGTACAAAAACTGCAAAGTGCTGGAGTTATTTGTAAAAAAAAAAAAAAAGTGCCTTAAACTATTTTATATTTACTAACCTGTTTTAAGCATTTAGCATAATTGATGTAAAATATCTAAGGTATTTGCTCTCCCTCTAATGGACTGATCTTTCCTTCCACCCTTTCTAACACTTTCTGATGCTTAAAACCACAAGAATAGCACCATCTCTGCATTATGCCAGTGTTACACATGGTAAGTTGTCCTATGCCATCCGTATAGATCTATTGGCAGGTACAACAGATACGTCTTATGCACAGTTGACTGCTGATAACATAGGCAGCTGTATCACAATGACTCCTTATTAAAGGAAAGCATATCCCCTTCTACAACAAGCCCCTTAATAGGGCTTGTGCTAAGCACTGTTTTTAACAATTGTTTTAATTAAGAAAAAAAAAAAGTATTTCTTGAGCTGAACAGGGAAAGCAGAGACATTAATTTTTTTGTTCCCAACTTCTATGTAGCTAATCAGATTATCAGTGCACGGATAAATTCCTTGCATAAGGATAATGGCATACAGGGCAGTTTTTGTGCTCCATGTGATTTCTTCCATGTGTGTCGGGAACAAAGCTCTAGAAATGGGCCAACATTGAACCAGTGCAAACTGATCGTATAATTCAGCTCCTGCTCATATCACTGAAAAAATGGGTTTATGTTTATGTGTAAGCTAAAAAGGGTGGTGTGGCAGGTTTCTTTTATACACAGATTATTTATGTTTAAACTGCCATAAGTCATTATTCCAGTGTCACATGTTGCCTTCCCATCTTTAGACACACAGTTACATTGCAGCATGTGACACTTGCCTTAAGGGAAGTTAATCTGTATAGAAGCAGTGTTCTGTTCTTGCTTTACAAAAGAAAAACGTGGATTTTATTTCTAATCAAAAGAATAGACAGTGTCATTTTAGCATAAGTTCTATTTATTTTGTTTGTCAGTAAAAAGGTTCATATAGGTAATTGCTAGGGATGCACCGAATCCACTATTTTGGATTCGGCTGAACCCCCGAATCCTTTGTGAAAGATTCGGCCGAATACCGAACCGTGGGTGGGAAGTCGTAAACATTTTTTACTTCCTTCTTTTGTGATAAAAAGGTGATTTCCCTCCCTGCCCCTAATTTGCAAATGCAAATTAGGATTCAGTTCGGCCGGGCAGAAGGGTTTGGCCGAATCCTGCTGAAAAAGGCCGATTCCTGGATTTGGCGCATCCCTAGTAATTGCTGCCCTTTTAACTAAAACATGGAGAGAATTTAAGCCAATTAGAGCTTTGTGGCACATTGTTTTTCTTTAGAAACAGCCTTGAATGTTTACTCACATATTCTCTTCACTCTGTTAATCCATCTTTTATTGATGCCACAAATTTTACACTTAATGACTAGTTAAAAAACATTCCGCTTTATATTTACTTTTTTAAAATATGCTTTCAAAAGTCAACACGAAATCACATTAAGCTATTTTAATAACATAATCTATTTTATTACAAGTGTGCAGCCTATTGGTTGCTTTTACGAACATGCTGGGCTATCTGTACAATAGTGTAAAGACAGTATTAATGTATTAGTAAGGTGTGTGTGTTTTTAATGCATTTATACGTTTCTATTTGTGCTCTAGTACCTTTTTTTTTTTTTTTTTTTTTTTTAACCTTATTTTTGAAACAACAAAATGATGAAAAGGTAGGGTTGCCTTGTTTTTATACACCATGCAGCAATGTTTTTTGTTATATCGGGCCATTGCTTATAGGACTTAGCATTTCACTTTAGGCTGAATTCATATGTATTTAATTTAAATGGTAGACTGATGTTTGCAAAGTTTATTTCATGTACCTCACACTCTTGTGGGATGCTTTTTTTTAATGGGGAACAGACCAAGCGAAATTTTATGTAGTCAGAAGGTCTTAGTGTAACAGTGTCTTTATAAATTAAGCAGCACTTGGCGTGGTACAGATTTTCAGTTCTTGCTATTATTTTGCTGTTCTAGACTTAATCTTAAATTTACTGTCTTTTCCAAAATTCCCACATTCCACTGGAGGGAAGTGATTACCCATGTAATATACAGGTAACATTGCATTCCACTGTTCACAAATAAAAAATGTATGCAACGGTTATTCCATGGTATCCATTTGTTTTAATTAATATGAAATGCGCGATTTCCTGAATGTTTCTTGCTCTGTAGCAAGTGGATGTTGGCAGCACTAAGTAAACCAATGACAAGGATAATCGGCAATCTGGTCTTGTAGATATGCCTAATGCTTCCTTGTAATTATTAGTGTAGAAAGAGGATTCATTACATTCACACAGGTTCCAGTGCAGCAAATTTCCATTGAGCAGGATAAACAAAGACCGGTAAATCTCAAGTAAACAAGCAGCACGTTGTGTGTGTTTAGTTCGTACACTACACAATGGGGCAAATATTAGCCTGGAAAAGAGGAGAGCACTCAAATGCAGATTTACTGCTTCTCTGTCTGACCACGTGGTGTCAGACAGAGAAGCGGTAAATCTGCATTTGAGTGCTCTCCTCTTCCGGTCTAATACTGATTTTGGATGTGCGGTACATCTATATTCAAGGGGATAGAAGTATTCTTCATGAGACACAGCTATTGGCAGTGCGCTGGATTCATTCTAATTAGTTTGAACTGCTCTACAAAGTGACAAAGGGCGAAGTGACTAACGCTGACGTCATTTTGGAACTTCGCCGATTTACTAATGGGTGCTGGTGTCAATTCACGAGCAAAGGAGATAGACTCTAGCTCTACTTTGCACTCTAATGCAGAATTTTCACTCTGGCAAATGGACGAAACTACGCAAATTCACTAAGATGTGGATTTTACTGAACGTTACCTCTTGTGCCAGACTTGCCTTTGCCACCTCAGACCAGGCGAAGTGCAATAGAGTAGAATAGGGCTTCCTCAAAAAAAAAGTTGAAAATTTTTAAGTCCCAAAAAACGCTGGTGTTTACTTTTTACAGGGTTAAAAAGATAGATTAGATTTTTTTTTGGGTTCCCTACTTCCCCACTACATTTCCTAACATATGGCACATAAACTATACACTGGGCACATGTATAGGGCAATATAACAAATCTTTTTATTTTATTACGGTTCCCTGGCCTTGTGTAATGTAGTTACTGCAACATATACGTCCATTGTAATTTAACTTCACTGCTAATTAGGCAATCGCTAGCGTAACTTCAAACTGCTTATCGTATAACTTCGCAAGTGTTCAGAACCCTGGATGCAACTTTTCGTGAATTATCGTTATCCTGGCGAATCTACGTCTGGCAAAGTGTTGCGATGTCAGTGAAGCCGTTGCTGGCGCAATTTCGGACCCACATTTCCATAGCCCTCTTCTGTAGCTTTAGTGTTTTATAATTAAATTATAAGAATTCAGGTGCATAAAACTCAGGCATCCCTATTACAGGTAGCCCAAAACTTCCAATTTTCCAATAATGGGTTTGCACACTAAAGGAATAAAAGGAAGTGGATAGACTGGCCAAAGAATGAGCATCACAATTCAGTGTAAATTCACCTTGAAAAAGGCTTTATCCATCGCAGTGATTCTCATTCTATGGCCAGTGTAACTGCTTCCTTGTATGCTTTTTTTCCCTTTAGTGCAGGAACCAGTACACCAGGGTCAGTTAGGGACACATTAAATCTGGGGATTGTAGATTACCGTAATCTCCATTACTGGCCACAGGCAGGACATTGTAGGTGGCGCTATGATTGGTTGGGTGCTTACCTTGATCCTAGTTGTTTTTGCAGATTCATAGCTGCGCATTGGCAGGAAAATGGCTCATCTAGCATGTTTTAGTTCCACCCAAGCTGTATTAATATTCTTCATTATAATAATGGAGGAGCATTCTGGATATACTTTTTCACCTAAAACGGAAAGGCAGATTGGAAAAATGGTCTCTATATGAGACAAAGTTAAAACAAAATGAGTCCACTTTTCTGATAAAAGTTTCCAATAAAGGCAGAGTAATTGAACCCCCTTGGCAATGGTGACAATAATGTGATCTCATTTAATGTCTGGTGTAGAAAACAAATATATGCTCGGACAACAAAAACCCTGAATTTCAGAAAAGCTAATTTAAGGGCTGCCCTGCATAGCATAGATTGGGGCAGTGTTTTCTGCTAATAACACAGAACAGCAATGGTTGGCATTTAAAATATTAAATCGTTACTGTTCTCAATTTATTCCCTTAAGAATTAAATGTAGAAGCACCAAGAAACCTCTTGTGTGGCTTAATATAGAGGTAAATACGTTAAAAAGAAAAAAGGCATTTAAAAACTACAAGACTGGGGTGGATGGAAGCTGCGTTTAATGTACAGTATATATAAACTAGGGATGCACCGAATCCAGGATTCGGCCTTTTTCAGCAGGATTCGGCTGAATCCTTCTGCCCGCCGAACTGAATCCTAATTTGCATATGCAAATTAGGGGTGGTGAGGGAAATCACGTGACTTTGATACTGTGCCCCACAAATGACTGCTTCCTAAACTAAAGATTGTGGGGCTTAATGAGGTTATTTGCACATGGATAGGAAACTGGCTACAGGATCAGGTACAGAAGGTGGTTTAATGACTTTGGGGAGGATATTGTAAGTAATGTATCAGTGTTTATGACTATGCGGCCCAATTCATCCCATCCAGGATTTGACATCCTTGCAGCAGGATCTTGACAAACTGGCAGCTGACAAATCTGGGCAGCTAAGTGGCAGATAATGTTGATAAATGTAAAGTCATGCACCTGGAATGTAAACCTATCCAAGTCATTTATATATCCTACACTTGGCAAATCCATAATGAAAAAAGACCTTGGAGTCCTTGTAGATAAACTTGGCTGTAGCAAGCAATGCCTGTCAGTGGCATCAAGGGCAAATAAGGTCTTGAGCTGTATTAAAAGGGGCATAGATTCACTTGAGGAGGGTGTTATTCTTCCACTGTACAGAGCACTGGTAAGGCCTTATCTAGAGTATGCCGTACAGTTTTGGTCTCCAGTTCTCAAACAGGAGATTATTGAATTAGAGAGGATCCAGAGAAGGGCAAGTAAGCTGGTAAAAGGTATGGAAAATCTTAGCTATGAGGAAAGACTGGCCAAGTCGGAGTTGTTCACATTGGAGCAGACGCGCTTAAGGGAGGATATACAGTGGTGTGAAAAACTATTTGCCCCCTTCCTGATTTCTTATTCTTTTGCATGTTTGTCACACTTAAATGTTTCTGCTCATCAAAAACCGTTAACTATTAGTCAAAGATAACATAATTGAACACAAAATGCAGTTTTTAAATGAAGGTTTAGGTTATTAAGGGAGAAAAAAAACTCCAAATCTACATGGGCCTGTGTGAAAAAGTGATTGCCCCCCTTGTTAAAAAATAACTTAACTGTGGTTTATCACACCTGAGTTCAATTTCAAAGGTTATAAAGCCATTTCTAAAGCTTTGGGACTCCAGCGAACCACAGTGAGAGCCATTATCCACAAATGGCAAAAACATGGAACAGTGGTGAACCTTCCCAGGAGTGGCCGGCCGACCAAAATTACCCCAAGAGCGCAGAGACAACTCATCCGAGAGGCCACAAAAGACCCCAGGACAACATCTAAAGAACTGCAGGCCTCACTTGCCTCAATTAAGGTCAGTGTTCACGACTCCACCATAAGAAAGAGACTGGGCAAAAACGGCCTGCATGGCAGATTTCCTAGGCGCAAACCACTTTTAAGCAAAAAGAACATTAAGGCTCGTCTCAATTTTGCTAAAAAACATCTCAATGATTGCCAAGACTTTTGGGAAAATACCTTGTGGACCGACGAGACAAAAGTTGAACTTTTTGGAAGGTGCGCGTCCCGTTACATCTGGCGTAAAAGTAACACATCATTTCAGAAAAAGAACATCATACCAACAGTAAAATATGGTGGTGGAAGTGTGATGGACTGGGGTTGTTTTGCTGCTTCAGGACCTGGAAGACTTGCTGTGATAGATGGAACCATGAATTCTACTGTCTACCAAAAAATCCTGAAGGAGAATGTCCGGCCATCTGTTCGTCAACTCAAGCTGAAGCGATCTTGGGTGCTGCAGCAGGACAATGACCCAAAACACACCAGCAAATCCACCTCTGAATGGCTGAAGAAAAACAAAATGAAGACTTTGGAGTGGTCTAGTCAAAGTCCTGACCTGAATCCTATTGAGATGTTGTGGCATGACCTTAAAAAGGCGGATCTTTGGCGAATGCTTGCAAAAAAGAACGATCTTATATCATCACTACTCAGATCTTTTTTAAACAATAGAGAATTTATTCCAGGACTTTCGCAGCAACAGTTTGGGTGGTGGATCAATAAGGGAATCACTACGCTAGATTCTCTAATTAGAAGAGGAAAATGTCTCTCTATAAAACAAGTATTACATTATGTAAAAAAGCAGATTGCATTAACTGAAAGTGGATCACTTACTTTGTCTAGTTTTGAAGCAGTGTGTAAACAAACACCACTGGCTCCCGGGATACTTAGCCTGGTATATAAAAAATTAAATCGATTGGCCCCGAACAACAAGAAGCTCCCCTATATGCTTGAGTGGGAAAAAGATTTTAGTGACCAATTTTCAACTCAACAGTGGTCAAATTGCAACTTGATAGCGAACAAGGGGAGTAACTGTGTGGCTGTCATGGAGACATCGGTAAAATTGTTACATAGAGCGTACCTGGTTCCAGCTAGATTGCATAGAATTTATCCCTCATGTGATCCGAGATGTTTCCGGGGGTGTACTGAAAGGGGAACCATGGCACACATATGGTGGGAATGTAAGGTTGTATCTAAATATTGGGATAAGGTAGTTCACCTGTTATCAAAAGTGATTCTAGAGATTCTAGAATTATTAAGGATCCTTTTGTTATGCTGTTAGGAATGAGACCAAAAAAGATGTCTAAAATAACATACAGATTATGTCAACATATACTTATGGCAGCTAGGATAAATGTTTCCAGTAATTGGAAAAAGACAGATATATTTATAGCATCTCTCAAAACGAGAATAATTCAGATAGCAGCCAATGAGAAACTGGATCATATGTTATTAAATATTATGGAAACATATGAAAAAACTTGGCTTCCATGGTTAATATATGAAAAAGATGCAACACTCAATTTAGTACTACGTATCTAGAGAAATATACTGGAATTATGAGAACTGAATAATTAGGGCCACTGCTAAAAAGGCAAAGGTTGTAAATCATAATACAAAAACCCTGGTTGCCAAAGGGGGTTGTGTTTTTTTTTTGTTTTTTTTTTGGTTCTTTCTTTCTTTCTTTTAGGGGCTGTTATGTATAGGAAATATTGTGAATGCCACTTTTTTTTCCTGTAATTTATTTTTCTTTTTTTATGTCTTTTGTTTGAAAAATGTAATAAAAATTACATTTCATGCTAGAAAACCCTCAAATAAAGCTAAATTACAACAATTCTGCAAAGATGAGTGGGCCAAAATTCCTCCAGAGCGCTGTAAAAGACTCGTTGCAAGTTATCGCAAACGCTTGATTGCAGTTATTGCTGCTAAGGGTGGCCCAACCAGTTATTAGGTTCAGGGGGCAATTACTTTTTCACACAGGTTTGGATTTCTTTTCTCCCTAAATAATAAAAACCCTCATTTAATAACTGCATTTTGTGTTACTTGTTTGTGTTAAATGTGTTTGATGATCAGAAACATTTTGTATGACAAACATGCAAAAGAATAAGAAATCAGGAAGGGGGCAAATAGTTTTTCACACCACTGTAACTATGTATAAATATATAAGGGGATTGTACAATAACCTCTCTAATGCTTTATGTACCAGTAGGTCCTTCCAGCTGACTAGAGGACACCCATTCCGATTAGAAGAAAAGAGGTCCCGTTGAAATATTCGGATGCATACATTAGATAGCTTTAGGAAAGAGTTGGGTGGCTTTTTAGCAAGTGAGGGAATACAGGGTTATGAAAGATAGCTCATAGTACAAGTTGATCCAGGGACTGGTCCAATTGCCATCTTGGACTCAGAAGGAATTATTATCCCTGAGGCAAATTGGAGAGGCTTCAAATGCGTTTTTTTGCCTTCCTCTGGATCATCTAATGCCAACTTATGGTTGAATTTGATGGGCATGTGTCTTTTTTCAGCATAACTTACTATGTTAACTGGCTGCCTACTAGTCTGTCCTTTTTGTAGCCAGTTTTGTTTCTGCTCCCCTTAATTTTGTCGTATTTTACAGCTGTGCCACCAGTAGATTTCTCAGCATTTAGTAGGTGCAACTTTTCTTTAGAGAATGCAGAGAGTTATAACACATCTGAGTCATATCATCACTTGAAAATGTAGTATCTGTGTTTTCTTGTGACGGCCATGCATGTCTCATGTTTTCAGTGTGTTTTGTCTTGTGTCCTGGCCTTTATGAGCAAATCTGAGCAGTACCTATAGGAGGCACCTATACCCCTGTCATATTTTCCCATCGCCTAGCCAATGTTATTGCTGGACTGCTGCAGAGGTGCCATACATGCCCCATTGATTATACATGCTCTAAATCGGCCATTTATGTTTGTGACTACTCAGCTGCTAAGAGTCTGTGATAATGGTTACATTGTGGTGTTACCGAAGCCTTTTGCTTTAATGCTGCAAAGTAATTGGATCAAGTACATAATTACTGCTCGTAAATTCTAATCTGTTTGCATTTAACTGAATGTTCAGACCTTTTCAAGAAAAGTAGGACACGGTTTATTAGGCACCATTGATTTAAATGAAATATTTACTGTAACCTGCCATAAAACTGCATGTTGGCGTGCATAAACTTAGCATAGGTTAATTTACTTAGATCCAGTGTTTTGGCATATTATGTCTTTAGTGGGAGGTGTTGTACTGCTTAAGGGGGGTGAGAAATGTCTTCTCAAGGAATCCTCATTATATGCCATTTTAGGGTTTTTAAAATTGAAATGTATGTTCTGCAACGCTTACATCATGTTTGCCAGACACCATAACCGTAGCAACCAGATAGCATTTTTATTTTGGGAAAAAAGGGCAGAATAGACCAGCAAATAATACAAAATAAATAAGTAATGAAGACAAGTGGCAATGTTTCAGAGATAATTTCCATCTTCAGCATAGATTTAGTTTCCCCTTAAAGGAGCATGGTCACCAGAAAGTATATTTAGGGATAATGGTCATTCATACTACATTCTGGTCATCAATATTTCTTCTCATTCTTTCAAAGGACCTCTGATTTATGGAGTCTTTCCCATAATTGCGGACCCTGGTGTGGCCTGTGACACAGAAATACATATGCTGACTGCCTTATGAAATGTAACTAGATCTGTACAAAAACAGATGCTTAAGAATAAATATCGCTTGTTCCTAGTCCCAACAGGGTGCCTCTGAGAAACAGCTGAATTGCAGAGTGTCATGTCCCCAGATTAAGTGGTTGTGCATGTGTTTTAGTGTAAACAAATGGCACTTTGTCCCTATCAGTCACTATATTCAGGAAGGAGGAAACCTGCAAAATATTAAGGGGACCTCAGTCAAATAACTGGTATGGGTTAGGCTCTGTGCCTATAGGGATTGTTTGCCCAAAAATACTTTTGTATTTGTTCCACCTCATGGCACCACAAGTGTTAACTGATTTGTCTGTCCTTTTGCTCTGTGCCATGAGACACCAACACTGAACACAAAGCTGATCATGAGTTTAAAAGAAAGCTGTTGATCTTAAAGGAGCTTAACTTTTGTAATGTTAACTTTTAGTAAGTAGAGTGATATTCTGAGATAATTTGCAATTGGATTTCATATTTTACTATTTGTGATTTTTGAGTTTAGCTTTTTATTCAGCAGCTCTCCAGTTTGCAAATTCAGCAGTCTGGATGTTTAGGGTCCAAACTACCCCAGCAACCATGCATTGATTTAAATTAGAAACTGAATATAAATAGGAGAGTATCTGAATAGAAGGATACGCAATAAAAACTAACAATAACAATGCATAGCCTTACAGCGAATGTCGATTTTAGATTTGTCCAGTGACCCCTATTTGAAAGCTGAAGAGAGTCCAGGAATAAGGCAAATAATTAAAAAATGATAAAAGATAAATAATGAAGTTGCTTAGAATGGCCCATAAACATACTAACAGTTAAACAAATGTGAACCACCCCTTTAAAGCTGGTCTAAAATTGCATACATCTAGGGGCACATTTACTTCGCTCGAGTGAAGGATTAGAAGGAAAAATACTTCAAAGTATTTTTTTTGGCTACTTTGACCATCGAATAGGCTATTTCGAATCAAATGATTCGAACTAAAAACCGTTCCACCATTCAAATTTTTTTTTTTTTTTTAAAACTTTGACCCCCTACTTCGCCACCTAAAACCTACCGAACCTCAATGTTAGCCTATGCGGAAGGTCCCCATAGGCTTTCTAGCCAATTTGTGATTGAAGGAAAATCGTTCGATCGATGGATTAAAATCCTTCGAACCGTTCGTTTAGAAGTATAATCGTTCAATCGAACGAATAGTGCTAAATCCTTTGACTTCGATATTCAAAGTCGAAGGATTTAACTTCGACAGTCGAATATTGAGGGTTAATTAACCCTCGATACTCGACCCTAAGTAAATGTGCCCCCTAAAGTACAATGAAAAATAGACAAGGTAAATTGCAAACATATTCAGAGGAGCACTGAGTAAATTTAGGCTTTTGGGTAAGATATCCTTTAAAGTTGATTCAGAGAAAGGCAAATGATTTCATGCCCCCAAAATGCAATTTTATATTCCCTTAATATGCACCCAAACCAAAGAATCACTCATAATCACTTGTCTTGTTAGAAAATGTCTATCCAAAAGGAGAAATCTTCTGTACCAGTCTCCATAGCTGTCCTTTTGTAATAGGATTTTTTTTTATTGTTATATTATTGTATCATTACATGGTAGTTAAGATTGGGAATAAAAGGATGCCCATCAAGTTTAAACTGTTTTCCCAAATGATCAACCCTACTGCTATTTTATTCAGAGAAGTGTGAAAGAAACCCCCATTTCAAACCAAATTGCCCTTAGGGGGCATGGAGCAAATCCTTCCATCCACACCAGTCCTTGGATTTAATGCTGCAAAGTAATTGGATTCAAATCCGACGTTCACCATTCCTGCTTATAAATTTTAATCAGTTTGTATTTGTGTGGAATGTTTAGACTCAAGCAAAGTAGAACAAGGTTTATTAGGCACCATTGATTTAAAGGGGATATTTAATGTAACCTGCCATAAAACTGCATGTTGGCAGAGAAAGGATATGATTTCCTGCCCCTAAAATGCAATTTTATATTCCCCTAGTTTGCACCCAAACCAATGAATCGCTCATAATCACTTGTCTTGTTAGAAAATGTCTATCCAAAAGGAGAAATCTTCTGTACCAGTCTCTATAGCTCCAAGGGGATATTTAGGGGCAAATTTACCTAGGGTCGAATATCGAGGGTTAATTAACCCTCGATATTCGACTGCCGAATTAAAATCCTTCGACTTCGAATATCGAAGTCGAAGGATTTAGCGCAATTCGTTTGATCGAACGATTCAAAGGATTTTAATCCATCGATCGAAGGATTATCCTTCAATAAGAAAATTGATAGGAAGCCTCAGAAAATTGATAGGAAGCCTATGGGGGCCTTCCCCATAGGCTAACATTGGCCTCGTTAGGTTTAAGGTGGCGAACTAGGGGGTCGAAGTTTTTTTTAAAGAGACAGTACTTCGACTATCGAATAGTCGAACGATTTTTAGTTCGAATCGTTCGATTCGAAGTCGATGGTCGAAGTAGCCAAAAAAACACTTCAAAATTCGAAGTATTTTTCCTCTATTCCTTCACTCGATCTAAGTGAATGGGCCCCTAAATGTAACCTGCCATAAAACTGCATGTTGGCATGCATAAATTTAGCATAGGTTAATTTACTTAGAGCCAGTGTTTGGGTATATGTATAACTTTATATTTTTTAGTGGGAGGTCTCAAATTTCCCTCAGAGGTTGTGGAGCAATTAATTCCCGTCTCCAAGAGGGCAACCACATTAACCTTTGAGCTAAGAGGTAATATCCGTAACCTTCTGTTTTCTCACTTGCTAACAACGCATCCAACACTTTCTTGAAACGACCCAATGTAGATACATTGGGTCGTTTCAAGAAAGGGTTGGATGGCTTGCCAGCACAACCACTTCAGGAATGGGATTCCACAACTTTTACAGCACTGTAAAAAAATACCTTTATGCACTTGAACATTTAACCTTTTTCTTTTATTCTCAATGGATTCTCTCATCTGCTGGTCAATAAAGTAGTTATTTATATGGTGCCCTTATATATTTACACACACTATAGTAATTGCACTTAAAGGAACAGTAACACCAAAAAGTGAAAGGGATTTGAAGTATTGGAAATATAATTAACTGCTGCCCTGCACTTGTAAAACCAATGCGTTTGCATCAGAAAAACAACTATAGTTTATATAAACAAGCTGCTGTGTAGCCATGGGGGCAGCCACTCATGCACAGGATACACAGTAGATCTGAAGAATCCCATTGTATACTATAGAGCTTATCTGTGTATCTTATGCCTTTCTCGTTTCTCAGCTTTGAATGGCTGCCCCCACGGCTACACAGCAGCTTGTTCCTGATGCTAACACACCAGTTTTACCAGTGCAGGGCAACAGAACATTATATTTGTATTACTTTAAAACCTTTTAATTTTTTGGTGTTACTGTTTATTAAAGCACCTCTTCTCCAGTGTAAACAATCCAAAGATGGTCAGTCTTCATAACTTTTTACTTTTTATACCCATTATCAGTTTAGTCATTGGTCCAATGGGACTGTCTCTTGAGCCTAGGAGATTAAAACGTGTACCCTGTTTAATACATTACGATTCTGCTAATGGGCATTACTTGCTACTGCTAAGTCTATCATCCACAAGTATACATACTTAAACAGGGTCGGACTGGACGTTCGTGGGCCCACTGGGTTACAAACCTCCGGGGCCGCACACATGCAAATGTTGCTGCACTGCACCACTATTAAGGTGGCCATACACGGGCAGATAAAGCTGCTGATATCAGTTGTTTAGACCAATTTGACAGCTTATCTGCCCTTGTATGCCACGATATCGATCGGGAAGGTTTGATTTTAACCCGACCGACCTGTCTGAGCCCCTTGGCGTATCGTAATCTGATTGTTCGACTATATGGTCGAACGTTCGGATTACCCCCGATATAGCCATGCCGTTAGTGTCATATCGGGGAAAGATCCGCTCGTTTGCGATGTTGCTATGAGCAGCTTTACAGGTTGGCCACCCAATATTATCGTCTATGTATCTGTCATCCCATAGTCTTTGTAAGCGGCAGGCAGATCGGGAGAGGGGGTCTGGGCCGGCGAGGGCCCATGAGGGTGGGGCCCACCGGCCCAGTCCGACCCTGTAGTTAAATCAGGTTAAAAAAAGACAAAGTCCATCAAATTCAACCAATGTACTAAAGTGCCCCCAGGGTACAGTCCAATATTTGAAACACGGACCCATATCCTGTATTTTTGCCTACTTGGACCTGCTACCTGACCTGTAACTGCAACCCGCTACCCTGCAACCAGACCAGCCACCCCCTGACCACTATTAAACCAGAATTGCTGCTGCACTGGAAGTGACATCATCACAAGTGGGTGGGGCGAAAAAGGGAAAAGTGGGTTTAAGGGTAATTCAATTTTAAGTTATCTTAGTTAGTATGTGTTAGAATGGGCAATTCTTAGCAGCTTTTCAATTAGTTTTCATTTTTTCTTTTTATAGTTTTTAAATTATTTGTCTTCTTCTTCTTCTGACTCTTTTCAACTTTTAACTGGGGTTCACTTACACCAGCAGCCAAAAAAACTATTGTCCTGTGAAGCTACAATTTTATTGTTATTACATACATTTTATTACATATCTTTCTTTTCAGGTCTATTCTATTTATATTCCAGTCTCTCGTTCACACCACTGCTTGGTTACTATGGTCATTTTGACCCTAGCAACCAGATAGCTGCTAAAACTGCAAACTGGAGAGCTGCTGAACAAAAAGCTTGAGCGATTGAAAAACCACACCAAAAAAATGAAGACCAATTGCAAATAATCTTAGAGTAGCACTCTGCAACATAATAAAAGTTCATTTAAGTATAAACACATGAAAAGCAAATGTTTTAGATCTGTACAATTGTTTCCCTTTAATGTAAGAGGATATTGCTTTGTAAAGGAAGCTTGTAATTAACAGGCGTTAACAGCCGCACTTGGACTGCATAGAATTCTGTAAGGCCCAGCAGAACACTTTCCAATATTATTCTTGGTTCATGCCCAACATTCCGTATCTGTAATGGAGTCAATCATATCTCGCTTTGGAATCTGCTAATTATTTGCTGTCCTGCATTCCACTCATATATTAAAATGGGCAGTTTCCAAATATGAAGCCTCGTGTCACTATGGGCAATGTATGCAAAACGTTAGGAGAGCGCTTAAATACATTGCTAATCCCACTTTTCCCCAATATCACTGACTTGCTCACTAGTGCAGAAATGTGATATTCTTAATGGAACTTGAGCGAGAGGCCAGTTCCAAACAGGAGCAAGGGGGCAGAAAGTGAAACCTGGAACTTGTTAGCGGAGGTGAAATCAGATATTTAGGCATTACATGCATTCTTATGGTTAGTGGTTTCAGCTAATGCTCCATTTTTAATTACCTTGTTTACAACTAAGCAGAAACTTTGCATCTTTGCACCAGTGGCAGATCACTGATATGTTCTATGGGTGTTCAATAGGCAAAAAATATAAAATCCTACATTTATATTGAAGTATTGCTATTGGTGGAACTAAACATTGCTTGTGCCACTGAAAAATGTTGAATTGCAAGGTAGATATTCGCTTACCAGTATACCTAGTATAGGTCAATCTAAAAAAAAACAAAAAAAAAAAACTCTCACAAGTAACACCTGTATCTAGGAGTTGCATGACACATTGGATAATCCTATCACAACTACACAGAATCAACACTGCTGTGAATTTCTTCAGATGTCACCTCTTTGAAGAGTTACAATGTGCCATTGTAAATGGATTAGTGGAAGAGTTTATATGCCGAGAACTTCCCACACCAGTCCGTTGAACTGAAGAAGCTGCTCGGATGAGTAGTGAAACGTCTTCATTGATTACTCAGCAAGTCCAGTTGTTTTTAGATTGACCTATACTAGATATACTATGACCTGGATGAATGAAAATCTTCATAGTCACTTACCAGTATACAGCACACTTTTTCCCCTTACTTGTGACAGGTTTTTTGTTTTTTTTTAAATCTCTTTCATTTTGACAAATGATAACGTATACATTTCATTTAGCATAATTTTGTTGTAGGAGGGGGAAGTTTAGTGTAGGATATCAATAACCTTGAGTACATTTGGTACCATATTCATTACTTGTATTGATTTCTCGCGATTGCATAAATATGTTCCATGGAGCCCATATTTGTGTATGTTTCTCTACTGTGTCTGCCAATAAAGCTGTTAAATATAACAAATTCTGTGTCTGGTTAATTCTTTCTACCATGCTTTGAGTGTCTATAGTTTTTTGGAGCCAATTCTTTGCCAAGTTGATTCTGGCTACTGCTCAAGATTTGACCCATTAAAGCATTTTGTTGTTTTGTAGTTCTTTAGTTGGTCAGGCTAAAAGCGCTATAGTAACCTCAGGAGTAATAGATTTATTAAATACATTTCCAATTGTTTGAAAAACATCTTTCCAATATGCTGCTGCTATGGGGCATGTCCACCAAATGTGGTAATAATCCCCTATTTCTGTGCATCCCCGAAAACCAGAGTTGGAAGAGGTGGGTACTTGTGACAGTTTTAATAATAGTCCATTATCAGGGGGATGCCTATTTTATGAAGTGAGAATTTACAAGATTACTGGAAATTATACTTAACATACTGGGGCAGATTTACTTATGGTCGAATATCGAGGGTTAATTAACGATATTCGACTGCTGAATTGAAATCCTGAAGTCGAAGTTGAAGTCGAAGTAGCCCATTCGATGGTTGAAGTAGCCAAAAAAATCATTCGAAATTCAAAGTTTTTTTATTCTATTCCTTCACTTGAGCTAAGTAAGTAAATGGGCCCCACAATGTTGATTCAATTCAGGGACTGGTCTGGTTGCCATTTTGTCACAAAAGATGCCCACTGAAGGAATTATTAAGCTACATAGTATGTAAGTTGAAAAAAGACACACGTCCATCAAATTCAACCTTTTAGGCCTATATTTAACCTGCCTAACTGCTAGTTGATCCAGAGGAAGGCAAAAAAACTCTTCTAAAGTCTCTCCAATTTGTCTCAGAGGGGGAAATTCCTTCCTGACTCCAACATGGCAACTGGACTTGTCCCTAGATCAACTTGTTCTATGAGCTATCTCCCATAACCCTGTATTTGCTAAAAAGCCACCCAACCCCTTCCCAAAGGGGTGGTTCATCTTTGAGTCATCTTATAGTATGATGTAGAGAGTAATATTCTGAGACAATTTGCAAATCGTTTTAATTTCTTATTATTTTTGTTTTTCTAGTTATTTCGCTTTTTATTCAGCAGCTCTCCAGTTTGCAAGTTCAGCAATCTGTTTGCTAAGGTCCAAAGTACCCTAGCAACCGTACATTGGGATGAATAAGAGACTGGAATATGAATAGCAGAGGCATGAATAGAAAGAGGAGTAATAAAAAGTAGAAATAACAAAGCATTTGTTGCCTTACAGAGCATTTGTTTTTATATGGGGTCAGTGACCCCCTTTCAAAAGCTGGGAATTTTAAGAAGAAAAAGGCAAATATTTAAAAAAAACTATAGAAAATAATGAAGGCCAATTGAAAAGTTGCTTAGAATGTGCCATTCTATAAAATACTAAAAGTTAACATATGTATCAGCCAGCAGGACTGATTCTGGGAGAGAATTCCACATCTTCACAGCTTTCACTGTAAAAACCCTTTCAACTGAAACTCCTTTCTTCTAATCGGAATGGGTGCCCTCGTGTCAACTGGAAGGACCTACAGGTAAATAAGTAATTAGATGATCCGCTTATATATTATAATATATATAATTCTAATATCACCCCTTAAGCACCTCTTTTACAGTGTAAACAACACCAAATTGGTGAGTTTTTCTTTTATATCAAATTTCCAGCAGAATATCACTATGGATCTGATGCTCTGTGATGCAGTTATCTGAAGTGTGAATTGGTGAGTTTTTCTTTTATATCAAATTTCCAGCAGAATATCACTATGGATCTGATGCTCTGTGATGCAGTTATCTGAAGTGTGCTGAGGGAAGCACTTGGTAGCTCCAGGGTTCTCCTACGTCAATAGGCTTAATTCAGAACAAAGGGCAAGAAGGATTGAGCGGCATCGAATGCAACTGTATGGAAGTGCATTTTAACGCAATTATGTTTAATAAAAGTGGTCTTACATGCAACTGACTGCGCTCATCTGGGAGGATGAACAACACCACGCCCTAAATGTCTTTCTTCGTGCTTTGGAGTTTCCCCGCTAATGGTAACTGGCTCTTAGGATCACATTTTGGGATACTGCTTTTATTTCAGGGCTAAATATAGGGTTAGCACCTGTATTATTAATGTAGTAATCGATTACTAAAGGCTGATACTTCGCATGCACCAATATTAACTTCTCAGTGGCATAACTAGCAGTATGTTCTCCTGCCCTGTTGCCTGCAATTTGCTTATCGCGGCTCTGGCGGGGCCCCAAGGCGGTAAGGTCCAGGCTGCAATCACACCCTCCGCACCCCTGGTAGTGATTCCTGTACAGATATGGGACCTGTTATCCAGAATGCTCAGGACCTGGGGTTTTCTGGATAACAGATTTTTTTGGGGTCTTCACACTATGTCTACCAGAAAATCATGTAAACATTAAATAAACCTGGCTGGTTTTGCTTTCAATATGAATTAATTATATATTTGTTTCACTCAAGTACAAGGTACTGTTTTATTATTACAGAGAAAAAGGAAATCATTTCTAAAAAAAATGTGGATTATTTGGATAAAATGGAGTCTATGGGAGACAGCCGTCCCATAATTTAGAGCTCTCTGAATAACGGGTTTCCTGATAACATCCCATACCTGTATTAGTCAACCAGCACCCTACCCTAACCCGCAATCCCTAGACCAGGGCCGGAACTAGGAGTAGGCAGAGTAGGAGCCAGCCTATGGCATGGGGGGGGCGCACTTTTAAAGGGAATTTTTTTAAACCCTGGTTTGCTTGGCCTTTAATAGTTTTTCAATTTTATAAACCACCTTTTCCAACCCCTTCTTGCCCGTGATTCGTACTGTAGGCATAAGCACCTCCCTATTGCCAACTGCACAGGTACATATTTGTGGGCAATATTTTGGCTGCTGCTAGTACAGGTAAACAGATGATTAGGGGCAATATGATGTATTTTTGGCTCCTGCTGGTGCAGGTACATATTTGGGGGCAATATTGTGGATTTTTTGGCGGCTGCTAGCGCAGGTACACAAATGTTTAGGGCAATATGATAGATTTTTGGCTTTTGTTGGCACAGGTACAAATTAGGGACAATATGATGGATTTTATTGACTGCCGCTGGCATAGGTACAGATTTGGGGATGTTTTGGCTTATACTGGCACAGGTGCAGATTGGGGGCAATCTGAGGGATTGACTGCAGTTGGTATAGGTACAAATGGGGCAATATGATAGGTGCCGGCACAGATACTTGGGGCACATGATGGCTGCTGGCACAGGTATAGGGGGCATATGAATGGTAAGGGGGGCTAATGGTAATGCAGGGCCTGACCTAAACCCACACTTAACCCTAACTCACAAATGTTGCCATTTTGGACCAGCGCCTAACCTGTACCCACTTTGTCTCATTCTGTATGGTACTTCTGTGGTTAAAAGACAGGGTATGTTAAGGAGCAGTAGAATATACTTCCCCAGTCTGCCCTGACCCAACGCAATTGTTGACTAAATTTCAACACAAATCCACAGATCACCGTGAGTTTTAGGTTAACTCGCACATCACTAAACAGTATATAACACAAACAATGTTCCAATGCAATATTTTCCATTTGTTACCTTTATTCAAGCCAGAGATGTAAACTCTAAGGAAACGACAGTAACCTGATTTTATGTGTGACAACAATGGAACCCATTAGCGACCATACATTCTCCTGCCCTTGGCTTTTTTGTCAATTTATTTCTTTTTAATGAATAAGGAAATGAATAAGGAATATGAATGGATCATCTGTATTTATATATTATATGTATATATCATGCTGGTGTGCAGTGTATATAATATGTATTGTGATATAATTAGTTGTGTGACTGTTTTTTGAACTGGCACATTTCAGTTAAAAGGAAAGAGGCATCTGGTTTGAGACATTTCTTTAACAATTACTTATTTAATGAACCCTATTTTATCTCAGAATCTGGATGCATACACAAACTAGTAATGAAGCCTTTTTAAACCAAATAATTGTATCTGGTTGGTGAATTAGACTCATTGGACACATACAAAATACAGATCCATTATTGTGCAATACTGTAAGGCCAGTATGGAGAAGTGCACTTACTGCAGGCAAACCAAAAGATGGCAGTGCTGGATGACGAGCAGTGTAACTAGGAAAACATAATTACTATTTGCAGCCAAGAGATGGCAGTGAATAAACACCACAACATTTGAGCACAGCATACCAATATATATATATAACATATACATAGTTACATTTTAGTAATATTAATGGGAAGCCATCGTTAAAGCCAAAAATGAAAATAAACTTCATCTAGCAGAAATGAGAAACTTTCTACATAGAGTCAAAATTCAGTATAGTTTCTGAAATAATCATGTCACTTCTCAGCAATGTTAATCTTCATTTGTATTTTGTTTTGTATTTCTAAAGACAGTTAGCACTGGCAGGCTTGTTAAGGGATCACATTAAAAATTTTGTCCTAGTGAATGGCATTATGAGCAGCAATCAGCATGGCTTTATGAAGGATAGGTCATGTCAGACAAATTTGATTGCTTTTTATGATGAGGTAATTAAGATACTGGACAGTGGGGGGCAGTAGATGTGATCTATTTGGATTTTGCCAAAGCGTTTGATACTGTGCCCCACAAACGACTGCTTTCTAAACTAAGGTCTGTTGGGCTTAATGAAGTCGTTTGCACATGGATAGGAAACTGGCTACAGGATCAGGTACAGAGGGTGGTTGTTAATGGGACATTCTCTACTTGGAGTAAGGTTCTTAGCGGGGTCCCCCAGGGCTCAGTATTGGGTCCACTTTTATTTAAACTGTTCCTTAATGACTTAGGGGAGGGTGTTGTAAGTAATGTATCAGTGTTTGCAGATGACACAAAATTATCCAGCCCAATAAATTCCATCCAGGATGTGACATCCTTGCAACATGATCTTGACAAACTGGCAATCTGGGCAGCTAAGTGGCAAATGAGATTCAATGTTGATAAATGTAAGGTCATGCACCTGGGATGTAAAAATATCCAAGGAACTTATACCCTTAATGGCAAATCCATGATGGAAAAGGACCTTGGAGTCCTTGTAGATGATAAACTTGGCTGTAGCAAGCAATGCCAGTCAGCAGCATCAAGGGCAAATAAGGTCTTGAGCTGTATTAAAAGGGGCATAGAGTCACGGGAGGAGGGGGTTATTCTTCCACTGTATAGAGCACTGGTAAGGCCCCATCTAGAATATGCCGTACAGTTTTGGTCTCCATCACTCAAACAGGACATTATTGTATTAGAGAAGGTACAGGAGAAGGGCAACTAAGCTGGTAAAAGGTATGGAAAATCTTAGCTATGAGGAAAGACTGGCCAAATTGGGGATGTTCACGCTGGAGAAGAGGCGCTTAAGGGGTGATATGATAACTATGTATAAATATATAAGGGGATCATATAATAATCTCTCTAATGCTTTATTTACCAGTAGGTCTTTCCAGCTGACACAAGGTCACCCATTCCGATTAAAAGAAAAGAGGTTCCGCCTAAATATTCGGCAGTGTTTTTTTCAGTGAGAGCTGTGAAGATGTGCAATTCTCTCCCTGAATCAGTTGTACAGGCTGATACATTAGATAGCTCTAAAGGAGAAACAAACCCTTTAACAAACTCCTTTAAGAAGGGGTTGGATGTAATACTGCGCCCCCTACTTATACAACACAATGAGAAAAGGAATTAAATAAAACAATTGACAATACTACTTGGCAGCAGATATGGGAAAATACAGCCAAAAGTTCTATTAATATCCTGGCTCAAGAGACACAATATAAAGTATTATCTAGCTGGTATATGGTCCCTGCCAAGTTGCATAAATATTACCCTAACTCAAGTTCATTATGCTTCAGGAACTGCGGGATGGAAGGTACCATGTTTCATGTTTGGTGGAAATGTAAAGAGGTATTTAGATTTTGGTCTAGGGTATTCACTCTGATTGATTCCATTACGGGTGTTAATCTCCGTAAGGATCCCATGCAGGCACTGCTAAATACGTCGATACCCAATTTGGATAAGTCTACTCGAAAATTGATTCAATTTATCTTTATAGCTGCTAAACAGTCCATTGCAACATCCTGGAAAAAACGTTCCATTCCTATAGCGGTGTTCCGCCTCAAAATGAACTGGATAATGGTTAATGAAAAATTGTTAAGTATCACAACAGATAATTATAATGTTTATGCCAAAATATGGTCACCGTGGATTGCTTATACCACTTTGTGATTTGGCAATCGGTATGGGATAGTTATTGAGCCTGGGCATGGAATTATTTAGAACAAGTAATAGTATTTATTTATTTGAGTTGAAACCTATAAGGGAGATTCCTGGACCAACTAACATATTTTAATAGGAGACATTAAGATATGTAACAGAATGACGATAAGAGTTTAGACGGTTTAAATTTTATTCTATTTTTGTTAATTTCAATATTATTGTTGACATGTAATTTGAATCCTTGCTATAGTTACATTGAGAGACTTATATATAAAACAAGGACTCTAACAGTTCTGATTCTTTTGCTTTCTGTAATGTGCTTGAAAAGTGACAATACTGCTCTCCTCTGCGCAGGAGAATTATATTCCATCTGCATAAAAAGAAAAATAAGATATGTTAGAGAATATGACATTGTTTTTCAATAAAAATGTTTTGAAAGAAGAAGGGGTTGGATGGCTTTTTAGCAAGTGAGGGAATACAGGGTTATGGGACTAGGTAGGGACTAGTCGAATTGCCATTTTGGGAGTCAGGAAGGAATTTTTTCCCCTTCTGAGGTAAATTGGAGAGCGTCTTCAAATTGGGTTTTTCGCCTTTCTCTGGATCAACTGGCAGTTAGGCCGGTTAAAATAGAGTTAAAAGGTTGAACTTGATGGACGTGTCTTTTTTCAACCTAACTTACTATGTTACTATATGGGAAAAATAAATATTGCTGAAAGGGTGATTAGTGAATAGTAAATTAATACAGAAATGACACATCAGTTTTGTCTAACTGTATTTAGAAGATGTATTATTACATTCTTACATATTATTAGGTAGTTATGTATTGCATTATTACATTTTATATATATATATATATATATATATATATATATATATATATATATATATATATATATATATATATATATATATATATATATTAATACAGGTATGGGACCTGTTATCCAGAATGCTCGGACCTGGGATTTTCCGGATAACTGTAATTTGTATCTTCACACGTGAAGTCGACTAGAAAATTATGTAACCATTAAATAAACCCAAATACCGGTAGGCTGGTTTTGTCTGCAATGAGGATTAATTATATCTTAGTTGTTTTATGGCCTTTCCTTAATTCAGAGCTTTCTGGATAACAGGTTTCAGAATAATGGATCCCATACCCCTATAGCAACTGAGGATTTTATTGTATAAATTGATACGTGAACTGAGGAATTAAAGTGCTATCAAAATTTGGAACTACTGTAAAGCCTGAACTAAAGCCATGCAATAAATAAATAACCATTGATGGCACTGGGGAGGGTGTGGAATCCCTTTGGGTAGAGATTTCAAATGGGCAAAAGGTTACAAAGAAAATGATCATTGGTGTATGCTACAAACTAACTTGTATAAGTGATGAGAATGAAGCCCATCTGCTTGTGTAAATAGAATCGACTAGGTATTACTATGAGTGACTAATACTAACAAACTTATATCCAGCATTTGCGTGGGTGAGCATTTCAGGGAATAGTGATCATAACATGGAAATAGGGAAGTCACTTAGAGGTACATTGTTTCATTAGTCAGAACCGGCAGTGCAGAGAAAAGAGAAGGACAGACAATGGCAATGACTCTTAAACTTACTTATAAACATAGTGAGAATGAGGAATAAATTAATATAGGGAAGTCCCTTACAGGTACATTGTTTCATGTGTCACAACCGGCAGTGCAGAGAACAGACACGGACAGACAATGGCAATGAC
Organism: Xenopus laevis; assembly: GCF_017654675.1. Classification (NCBI taxonomy): domain Eukaryota; kingdom Metazoa; phylum Chordata; class Amphibia; order Anura; family Pipidae; genus Xenopus; species Xenopus laevis. Next base: position 21,875,773 of record NC_054385.1, read on the forward strand.
ACTTACAACTAACTATAAATCCAGTGAGAATGCGGAAGAAATGGAATATTGGGAAATCGCTTAGACATACATTGTTTCATGAGTCAGGACCAGCAGTGCAGGAAAACAGACAATGGCAATGACACATACACTTAACTTTAAACTCAGTGAGAATAAGGAAAACATGGAAAATGGGAAGTCACTTAGAGATACATTGTTTCATGAGTCTGAACCGGCAGTGCGGAGAACAGAGAAGGACAGACAATGGCAATCGCTTACACTTACCTACCTGTGCAACGTTTCGGGGCCACGCCCCTTTCTCAAGCATGCGATGCTTGAGAAAGGGGCGTGGCCCCGAAACGTTGCACATTCCGCACTTTTTGAATTAAAGCAAGGGTTACCTGCTGCAAATGCTTTGTGTGCCAGTATTTTCTTTTCCTGATATCCTTGGGAGGCTGTCGTGTCCTCTCATACTGAGCACCAAACTATAATCGCTAAGGACTGCTGTCGGTGTGCGATCGCTCTATCTTGTTTAAGTCACTTAGAGATACATTGTTTCATGAGCCAGAACCGGCAGTGAAGTGAACAGAGAAGGACAGACAATGGCAATGACTGTTACACTTAACTATAAACCCAGTGAGAATGAGGAATAAATGCATATAGGGAAGTCCAATGCAGATACATTGTTTCATGAGTCAGAACCAGCAGCGCAGAGAACTTAAAACGGACAGACAATGGCAATGAATGTTACACTTAACTTTAAACCCATTGAGAATACTTAGAGATACATTGTTTCATGATTCACAACCAGCAGTGCAGAGAACAGAGAAGAACAGACAAACATGGAAATAGGGAAGTCACTATCAGCTACATTGGTTCATGAGTCAGAACCGGCAGTGCAGAGAACATAAAAAGACAGACAAAGGCAATGACTGTTACACTTAACTACAAACCCATAGAGAATAAGGAAAACCTGGAAATTGGGAAAACAATTAGAGATACATTGTTTCATGAGTCAGAACCAGCAGTGCAGAAAACAGACAATGGCAATGATTGTTACACTTAACTATAAACCCAGTGAGAATGAGGTATAAATGCATTTAGGGAAGTTTCATGAGTCAGAACTAGCAGAGTGGGGAACAGAGAAGGACAGACAATGGCAATGACTGTTACACTTAACTATAAACCCAGAGAGAATGAGGAATAAATGGAAATTGGGAAGTCACTTACAGGTACATTGTTTCATGAATCAGAACCAGCAGTACAGAGAACAGACGGACTGACAATGGCAATGACTGTTACACTTAACTATAAACCCAGAGAGAATGAGAAATGAGGATTAGGTTCTGGTGTGATGTCACTCCTGGTTCACTTCCTATTCATGCTCCAATCTCTTATTAAAAACAATGCATGGTTGCTAGGGTAATTTGGAAATTGCAAATTGCAAACCTGACTCTATGTCATAATAAAAGTTAATTTAAAGGTTGAAAAACCCAGAGCAATCTACTGACAGTCAGTCTTGCAGGTTTGTCTCTCAACAGCTGTCCATTTTGCTTCCCCTTCATCCCCTTGCAAACCCCCCCAGCCTGCCCCGATCCGCACCGGGTTCATGCTGGAAGCGCTGGCCTGTGTGAACTGAACGGAGGATGAGACGTGTCGCTGCGGAACAGAGGGTGTAACCTGCAGCGGCACTTCCAGCATGAACTCTGTGCAGATCGGGGCAGGCTCACTAGCGCACCTTGGTACTGCTGTAGGGGGGCTTCACCATGTCCTTGGGCTGGGGCTGTAGGGCCCATAGGCTCTGGCCATGCCGGCCTGGGACACAGAGTAGCCTCCTCCTGCAGCAGGGCACTGCCAGCCCCCGGCACTCTCAGATGGGCACAGCGATAGGAGCAAGTGGCATGCACACCCACTGATTCCCCAGTACCTGCTGCTGCTGGGAATTAGGCAGAAGACTCTGGGGAAGCGAGGTTTGTCTCCCCCGGCTCCGGAGCTCTGGCTGCGTGATAGCTGGAAGCTCAGTTCCCTCACAGCCCTGGTATGCAGCAGTGCAGGAGTGGGAATCAACAGTGAAGTTGGCCCGTGCTGTGGGGGTGAGGGCGCTACACTCAGGCGCTGGCAGGCTCAGGGCACATCAGGAAAACTTTGTTTGGAACATCAGTGAGCGGCCAGCAGGATCCAGCAGCAGAGAACCAGGGAGGAGAAATTGAGCACCACTGGATGGATCGTTGTCCTGTCGCCTTTTCTGAAGAGGAGCAGAAGCTGAGTTTTGTCTTGGTGTTTTTTATTCATTGTGTACTAACGAATTTTTTAGAAAAAACATTTGATGTTACAGGTCCTTTAAACTGCCTTTTCCATTCAGTACCATGGACAGCACTCTGTGGCTGCAGCTCCTATTGATTGACACACTGGTTGGTGGCACCAAGTTGTCACAGCAAAGAGCCAGTTCTATTCAAATACAGATAAGATTTTTATGTCATTATTCCTATTAGATATCCTTGTACCACTGATATAGGCTGGCTCTGTGGTCGGGCACGTATACGTATAGGTTTACTTGTGGCATATGGGAGCCCCAAAATGAAGACACCCCATTTGAACTATCTGTTCTGTCATTCCTGCAAAATTAACACATTTACTGATTTTTTTTTGAGAGGCAAAGGTAGAAAAGGGTATTTTAACCGCAAAAACACATACATTTTCAAAAAGTACACATTCTTCCAAATCCAAATTGGGTATGCATGTCTTTCTACTCCAAAGCACTAAAATGCAAACCTTTCCTAAATTTGGTGATCTTGTTGACATTTTCGAAAATCACCTCAAATTTTCCAACTTGCAACATCTTAACTTCCACATACTATTAGGTACCAAGATAAAACACCTCGCTGAATAGATTTATATCCAGGTTTACCTAATCATGTGTATATAGTGCCCAAAATTGAAGACACCTGTCATTTCAGGTACTGCACAATCAACACATTCACAGAATTTTTTGAGGGGCAAAGACAGAAAAATGTATGTTCACTCCAGAAAACCACAATTTTTCGGAAAGTACATATTCCACTCAATTCAAATTTGGTATAAATTTCATGTATAAATAACCCCAGACTAAGAGCAGAATGAAACCGAGGCAATTTCATGTATCAAAAAAAAGGGCACATCAACTTTAAATTTTTTTTTTTTTTTTTGTAATTTTCTTTTTTTATTAGTAAAAATAAAAGATACAAACATTCATGGTCCTGGTACCGCAAGATCTGGTCAAATCTGGAAAGTGTTGTGATCAGTGAACAACAAAAAGCCTGGAAGACTCACCTGTTCTCAGCTGCCTGTGTATTCCTGCCATCATATTCAGTTTCCTGGGGGGAATAAAATACAAGTGTAATGACTGATAGAATACTGGATACCTTCCACATAGACAGCTCTCAGCCAAGATTACAGATTTGTCCTTTACATTTCAATCTAAACCCACAACCGAGAAATTTCAGAATGCTCTGACCTGGGGATAAACTTCTATCACTCTTTACTGCTGTACTGCAAATTGGACAATGGGAAGGTAACCAGATAACAGCTCCCTAACACAACATAACAGCTGCCTGGTAGATCTAGGAACAACACTCAATAGTAAAATCCAGGTCCCACTGCAACACATTCATTTACATTGAGTAGGAGAAACAAAGGCCTGCCAGAAAGCAGTTCCATCTTTCTAAAAGCACATGACCAGGCCAAATGACCTGAGATGCACCTACACACCAATATTACAACTTACAAAACTGGTTCAGGAATTAGTTTTTATATGATAGAGTGAATTATTTGCAGTGAAAAAAGTGTAATTTAGAAATAAAAACTACATCATAAAAATCATACAGAATCCGTTTAAGTATGTAAGAGAATGGATAATTCTAAGCAACTTTTCATTTGGTCTTCATCATTTATTTGTTATGGTTTGTTTAATAATTTCTTCTGACTCTTTGCCGTTTTCCAAAGGGGGTCATTGACCTCCCCATCTACAAACAAAATGCTCTGTAAGGCTACCGATTTTTATTGCTACTTTTTATTACTCATCTTTCTATTCAGGCCTCTTCTATTCATATTCCAGTGTCTTATTACAATTAATGCATGGTTACTAGGGTAATTTAGACCCTAGCAACCAGATTGCTAAACATTGCAAAGCTGCCAAATATAAAGCTAAATAACTCAAAAACCACAAATAGTATAAAAATGAAAACCAAATGCAAATTGTCTCAGAATATCACTTTTCTCTAGTCAATTCACAAGATTTCAAGAGTCCAGATTTTAAGGGTTTAGCCAAATCACTGCCAGAAAAAGTCTCAAATTTGTCCAAAAGCAAGAGACTTCCCTAAATAATTGCTTTATTTCTCATATTATTCTACAGAGTGTTAATGAATGTAACATTTTTAATGTAGGTATATTTGAAAGTCATAGGGACCAGTAAAAAGATAACTATGAAAGTGGAAAATGTTTCTATTACATGGACGTGCAATGAAAAAAAATTGGTACTGAAAAGTGAAAATTGGGGGGTTCTGTTCTACAATTTCTAGTAATCAGGTTGCTAGAGTCCAACTTACCCTAGCAACCATGCATTGATCTGAATAAGTAACTATAATCTGAATATGAGAGGGTCTGAATAGAAAGTTGAGTAATGAAAAGCAGCATTTGTTTTTTCGATGGGGTCAGTGACCCCCATTTGAAAGCAGGAAAGTGTAAGAAGAAAAAGGCAAATAATTCATAAACTATAAAAAGGAAAAAATGAAGGCCAATTGAAAGGTTGCTTAGAACTAGCTATTCTATAACATACTAAAAGTTAATTGGAAGGTAAACAACCCCTTTAATGACAAGGTCATTGACCATATACATTGTACAGTTATAGTATCTATTACCCATAATGCTTGGGACCTGGGGTTTCCCAGGTAAAGGGTCTTTGCGTAATTTGGATCTTCATACCTAAAGCCTGCTAGAAATCATTTAACATTAAAACAAAATGGTTGTTTTGCCACTAATATGGATCCATGCAGATTTGTTAGGATCACAAAAAAAAAAAAAAAAAAGTAATTTTTAAAATTAAAAATGATTTGCTTAAATTGGCCGTTCACCTTTAAATTAACTTTTAGTACGGCACTGAGAGTGAGGTTCTGAGAATTTGTAATTGGTTTGAATGTTTTAATATTTGCATGTTTCTGAGTAATTTAGCTTTTTATTCAGCAGGTTTTCAGTTTCAGCAATTTGGTTGCTAGGGTCCTAATTACCCTAGCAACCATGCCTTGATTTGAATAAGAAACTGAAAGATGAATGAGAGGGCATGAATAGAATGAGGAGAAATAAAAAGTAGCGATAACACATGTAAGCCTTACAGAGCAATTGTTTTTAGATGGGATTCGTTGACACTTATTTGAAAGTCGGAAAGGAAATTATTCAAAAACTATAAAAATTTTAAAATAATGAAGACCAATAGAAAAGTTGTATAGAATTAACCATTCTATGATATATTAAATTAAGTTTATTAAGTTATCTGAAAGGTGAACCACCTCTTTAATATTGACTTTAAGTGAGAAGGCCTTTCCATAAGCGGAGCTTTCTGGATAACGGATCCCATACCTGTAATAAAGTCTCTGGAGAAATTGTAAAGACTAGATAATAACCCAATGGTTAGAGGACAGAATGTGTTAAACTTAACACTCTGTGGAACTGGATATAATATATATATATCAGTTTGTAAATCAGGAGAAAGTGCTGACGTGTAATTAGAAACCTACCGGTTACTCAAATAGCCTTGGCTACATCTCTGGGGCAGACAAGATACACACTAACTGGTTTTTTTAAGTGAAAACTGACAATCAAGTCAGTACATGAGATTTCAGATGAGCCTTATCCTTTTGACTTCAAAGGCCAAACAGCTGTCTCTCTCCTTCCACCCTTGACTGAGTGAGGTGTTCTCTGTCACTCCTCTTTTAAATCAAGAAATATTACATTTCTTGGCTCAGCCAAGAGTCTTCCGTCAGAGCTGCTGGCGTGAGATCAAAACCCAGGTTGCCGACTCGAGATATAACTTGGAAATGTAACCTTGTTATCCTTCTCATTGCTTTATCCACTTTGCAGAATGATTATCATTCCCTTGTGCAGTATAGATCTTTAAATCATTTTCTACTGCCGAAATGTTGAAAAACAAGAAGGGAAACTAACAAAGTGGTAACTTTACAGGTATGGGATCCGTTATCGAAGTGCCAGGCCAAGTCAACCGGGGTGCCCTAGGTACCCAACTGGGCACTGTGCTCCCCCTCGAGTGACTGCACACGCATACGCAGAAGGGGAGAGAGCATCGGAAGGTGCACACGCATGCACAAAAGGGGAGGGAGGGCCGGAGGGAAGAGAGTGTCGGAAGGGAGGGGAGAAAGCGTCGAAGGTGCACACGCATGCGCAGAAGGGGAGGGAGGGCGGAAGGGAAGAGAGTGTCGGAAGGTAGGGGAGAGAGCTTCAGAAGGTGCATGCGCAGAAGAGGAGGGAGGCCCGGAGGGGAGAGAGCGTTGGAAGGTGCACACGCATGTGCAAAAGGGAAGGGAGGGCCGGAGGGAACAGAGTGTCGGAAGGGAGAGAGCATCGGAAGGTGCACAAGCATGTGCAAAAGGGGAGGAAGGGCCGGAGGGGAGAGAGTGTCAGAAGGCAGGGGAGAGAGCTTCGGAAGGTGCACGCGCATGCACAGAAGAGGAGGGAGGCCCAGAGGGGAGAGAGTGTCGGAGGCGAGAAAGCTTTGGAAGGTGCACACGCGTGTGCAGAAGAGGAGGGAGGACCGGAGGGAAGAGAGTGTCAGAAGGGAGGGGAGAGAGCATCGGAAGGTGCACACGCACGTGCAGAAAAGGAGGGAGGGCCGAAGGGGAGAGAGTATCGAAGGGGAGAGAGCATCGGAAGATGCACACGCATGCACAGAAGAGGAAGGAGGGCCGGAGGGAAGAGAGTGTCGGAAGGGAGGGGAGAGAGCATCGGAAGGTGCACACGCATGTGCAGAAGAGGAGGGAGTGTCAGAGGGGAGAGAGCATCGGAAGGTGCACACGCATACGCAGAAGGGGAGGGAGGGCCGGAGGGGAGAGTGTGTCGGAAGGGAGAGTAAGGAGCGTCGGAAGTATGGCAATCTAAATAGAGATGTCGCGAACTGTTCGCCGGCGAACTTGTTCGCGCGAACATCGGGTGTTCGCACTCGCCGGAAGTTCGCGAACGTCGCGCGACGTTCGCCATTTTGGGTTCGCCATTGTTGGCGCTTTTTTTTGCCCTCTCACCCCAGACCAGCAGGTACATGGCAGCCAATCAGGAAGCTCTCCCCTGGACCACTCCCCTTCCCTATAAAAACCGAAGCCCTGCAGCGTTTTTTCACTCTGCCTGTGTGTGCTGAAGAGATAGTGTAGGGAGAGAGCTGCTGCCTGTTAGTGATTTCAGGGACAGTTGAAAGTTTGCTGGCTAGTAATCGTTTTGATACTGCTCTGTTATTGGAGGGACAGAAGTCTGCAGGGGTTTGAGGGACATTTTAGCTTAGGTAGCTTTGCTGGCTAGTAATCTACCTTCTACTGCAGTGCTCTGTATGTAGCTGCAGTGGGCAGCTGTCCTGCTTCTGATCTCATCTGCTGACTGCTGCAATAACAGTAGTCCTTGTAAGGACTGCTTTTATTTATTTTTTTGTTGTTTTACTACTACTACTACTACTACTACTATAAGAGCCCAGTGCTATTAGTCTAGCAGTGTTGGGGAGTGGGACTGGTGTGCTAATCTGCTGCTCCTAGTAGTTCAGCAGCACCAACTTTAATTTTTTTTTTTTTAATATTCATTTTTTTTTTATTTTACTTTTTTTTATTTTACTACCGCTGTAGTAGTGTATAAGTTGACCTTTTAGGCATTATTTGCCCTGTAGGCATTATTTGCACACTGTTTTCTTCAACCCGCCATCGAGCTGTGTGACCTTGTTCCCATTCTGTCTAAATATCCATAATATTACCGTCTCCAGAAAAAACACCGGAGTCACTTTTTTCAAGCAGCCATAATATATTTTACGTAATCCGTATCCACCGCTGTAGTAGTGTATACGTTGGCCTTGTAGGCATTATTTGCACACTGTTTTCTTCAACCCGCCATCGAGCTGTGTGACCTTGTTCCCATTCTGTCTAAATATCCATAATATTACCGTCTCCAGAAAAAAACACCGGAGTCACTTTTTTCAAGCAGCCATAATATATTTTACGTAATCCGTATCCACCGCTGTAGTAGTGTATACGTTGGCCTTGTAGGCATTATTTGCACACTGTTTTCTTCAACCCGCCATCGAGCTGTGTGACCTTGTTCCCATTCTGTCTAAATATCCATAATATTACCGTCTCCAGAAAAAACACCGGAGTCACTTTTTTCAAGCAGCCATAATATATTTTACGTAATCCGTATCCACCGCTGTAGTAGTGTATACGTTGGCCTTGTAGGCATTATTTGCACACTGTTTTCTTCAACCCGCCATCGAGCTGTGTGACCTTGTTCCCATTCTGTCTAAATATCCATAATATTACCGTCTCCAGAAAAAACACTGGAGTCACTTTTTTTCAAGCAGCCATAATATATTTTACGTAATCCGTATCCACCGCTGTAGTAGTGTATACGTTGGCCTTGTAGGCATTATTTGCACACTGTTTTCTTCAACCCGCCATCGAGCTGTGTGACCTTGTTCCCATTCTGTCTAAATATCCATAATATTACCGTCTCCAGAAAAAACACCGGAGTCACTTTTTTCAAGCAGCCATAATATATTTTACGTAATCCGTATCCACCGCTGTAGTAGTGTATACGTTGGCCTTGTAGGCATTATTTGCACACTGTTTTCTTCAACCCGCCATCGAGCTGTGTGACCTTGTTCCCATTCTGTCTAAATATCCATAATATTACCGTCTCCAGAAAAAACACCGGAGTCACTTTTTTCAAGCAGCCATAATATATTTTACGTAATCCGTATCCACCGCTGTAGTAGTGTATACGTTGGCCTTGTAGGCATTATTTGCACACTGTTTTCTTCAACCCGCCATCGAGCTGTGTGACCTTGTTCCCATTCTGTCTAAATATCCATAATATTACCGTCTCCAGAAAAAACACCGGAGTCACTTTTTTCAAGCAGCCATAATATATTTTACGTAATCCGTATCCACCGCTGTAGTAGTGTATACGTTGGCCTTGTAGGCATTATTTGCACACTGTTTTCTTCAACCCGCCATCGAGCTGTGTGACCTTGTTCCCATTCTGTCTAAATATCCATAATATTACCGTCTCCAGAAAAAACACCGGAGTCACTTTTTTCAAGCAGCCATAATATATTTTACGTAATCCGTATCCACCGCTGTAGTAGTGTATACGTTGGCCTTGTAGGCATTATTTGCACACTGTTTTCTTCAACCCGCCATTGAGCTGTGTGACCTTGTTCCCATTCTGTCTAAATATCCATAATATTACCGTCTCCAGAAAAAACACCGGAGTCACTTTTTTCAAGCAGCCATAATATATTTTACGTAATCCGTATCCACCGCTGTAGTAGTGTATACGTTGGCCTTGTAGGCATTATTTGCACACTGTTTTCTTCAACCCGCCATCGAGCTGTGTGAGCTTGTTCACATTTTGTCTAAATATTGATAATATTATCGTCTCTAGAAAAACCACTTGAGTTACTTTTTTTCAAGCAGCATTCATATATTTTACGTAATCCGTATCCACCGCTGTAGTAGTGTATACGTTGACCTTGTAGGCATTATTTGCACACTGTTTTCTTCAACCCGCCATCGAGCTGTGTGACCTTGTTCACATTTTGTCTAAATATTGATAATATTATCGTCTCTAGAAAAACCACTTGAGTTACTTTTTTTCAAGCAGCATTCATATATTTTACGTAATCCGTATCCACCGCTGTAGTAGTGTATACGTTGACCTTGTAGGCATTATTTGCACAGTGTTTTCTTCAACCCGCCATCGAGCTGTGTGACCTTGTTCACATTTTGTCTAAATATTGATAATATTATCGTCTCTAGAAAAACCACTTGAGTTACTTTTTTTCAAGCAGCATTCATATATTTTACGTAATCCGTATCCACCGCTGTAGTAGTGTATACGTTGACTTTGTAGGCATTATTTGCACAGTGTTTTCTTCAACCCGCCATCTAGCTGTGTGTATTATCGTTTCCAGAAAAACCAAGTTTTTGTTGTTGTTGTTGTTTTTTTAAAAATAATGCCAGGCAAAGGCAGGCCGCCACGCAGAGGCCGTGCTAGGGGCCGTGCTGCTATGCAATCCTGTGGCCCTAGCAAATTGCCCAGTTTTAAAAAGCCAATGACCCTGAACTCCCAAAATGCTGAAGAGGTAGTTGACTGGCTTACACAGCACACCCCATCCTCTACCGTTTCTAACTTTACCACAACATCCTCCTCATCCTCCACTGCTATGGCCACCCCACGTAACACTTCCTCCACCACCGGTGCCCCTTCTTCACTGGGGTCAGAGGAGTTATTTTCCAATGAGTTTCTTGAACTGAGTAATGCGCAACCATTATTGCCAGAAGAAGATGAAGGAGATGAGGACCTTACACCAGATTTAATTCTGGCAGAGAACACGATAGAGATGGACATAATGAGTGATGAGGAGGAGGTCCCCGCTGCTGCTTCCTTCTGTGATGTGTCAGAAGAAATTGATGCATCTGAGGAGAATGATGATGAGGAGATTGATGTTTTGTGGGTGCCTAGTAGAAGAGAGCAAGAGGAGGGTAGTTCAGATGGAGAGACGGAGAGTCAGAGAGGCAGTAGGAGAATAAGACTTAGAAGAAGCAGGGAGGACAGCCCGCAGGGATCAGTAGGGCAACAACATGTATCGGCACCTGTGTTCAGCCGGCCAACGCACCCGCCATTGCCGCCAATACCGCAAACTCCGCCAACTTCTACTGTTACCGCCAGATCGCACACTTCCAAAAAGTCAGCAGTGTGGGATTTTTTTAATGTGTGTGCCTCTGACAAAAGCATTGTAATTTGCAATGAGTGCAGTCAGAAACTGAGCCTTGGTAAGCCCAACAGCCACATAGGTACAACTTCTATGCGAAGGCACATGAGCGGCAAGCACAAAGCACTTTGGGAGCAACACCTCAAAGGCAACAGGCAAACTAAAAGCCACACTCCTTCTGGTCCAGCATCTTACTGCTCTACCTCTGCTCTCCTTGACCCGTCTGAACCACCCTCCACTCCGCCTTCCACCTTGACCACCTGTTCCCATTCCCAGTCATCTGCCACCAGCCAAGTTTCTGTGAAGGCCATGTTTGAGCGTAAGAAGCCAATGTCTGACTGTCACCCCCTTGCCCGGCGTCTGACAGCTGGCTTGTCTGCACTCTTAGCCCGCCAGCTTTTACCATACCAGCTGGTGGACTCTGAGGCCTTCCGCAAATTTGTAGCAATTGGGACACCGCAGTGGAAGGTACCCAGCCGCAATTTTTTTTCTAAAAAGGGAATACCACACCTGTACCAACATGTGCAGAGCCAAGTTACCGCATCTCTGTCACTTAGTGTTGGGCCAAAGGTCCATATGACTACTGACGCATGGTCCTCCAAGCATGGTCAGGGCAGGTATGTCACCTACACTGCCCACTGGGTGAACTTGGTAATGGCTGGGAAGCAGGGAATGGGTAGCTCAACAACAACAGTGGAGTTGGTGTCACCGCCACGGATTGCACGCGGTTCTGCCACCACCTCTACTCCTCCATCGCTCTCTACCTCGTCTTCTTCTTCTTCTTACTCTGCTGCTGGGTCCTCCTTCTCCTCCTCCACACCTGTGCACCCCCAGCTCCCCCTAGGCTATTCGACGTGCCAGGTACGCCGTTGTGACGCTGTCTTGGGGATGACGTGCCTGGAAAGCAAAAACCATACCGGATCTGTACTCCTGTCATCTCTGCAGTCACAGGCCGATCGGTGGCTGACCCCACACCAACTGCAGATCGGAAAAGTGGTGTGTGACAATGGAAGCAATCTGTTGGCAGCGTTGAGACTAGGCAATTTAACACATGTGCCCTGCATGGCACATGTGTTAAATTTAATAGTCCAACGTTTTGTCTCCAAGTACCCAGGATTCCAGGACGTTCTCACCCAGTCCAGAAAGGTGTCGGCCCATTTCAGACGTTCCTACACAGCCATGGCACGCCTTGCTGACATTCAGCAGCGCTACAACATGCCAGTCAGGCGTTTGATTTCTGACAGCCAGACTCGCTGGAATTCAACGCTCCTTATGTTGGAACGTCTGCTGCAACAACAAAGGGCCGTCAACGAGTACCTTTTTGAACTGGGTGGTAGGACTGGATCTGCACAGCTGGGGATTTTTTTCCCCCGTTACTGGGTGCTTATGCGCGATGCCTGCAGGCTCATGCGACCTTTTGAAGAGGTGACAAATATGGTCAGTCGCACCGAAGGCACCATCAGCGACCTAATACCCTTCGCTTTCTTCCTGGAGCGTGCCGTGCGACGAGTGACAGATGAGGCTGTAGACCAGCGTGACGAGGAGCTGGAAGCGCGCGATTTCTGGTCGGAATCACCAGAACGAACCCAGGCACCTGCTGCAACGCAGGGAGAGGTGCCAGAAGTGGAGTCAGAGGAGGAAGGTGGCTTTGTGGAGGAGGAGGAGGAGGACCAACAGGAGCAGGCTTCCCAGGGGGCTAGTGGTGACCTTTTGGGGACCCCTGGTCTTGTACGTGGCTGGGGGGAGGAGACCTTGGATGATGCAGTCCTTGATAATGAGGAAGCGGAGATGGATAGCTCTGCATCCAACCTTGTGAGAATGGGGTCTTTCATGCTGTCATGCCTGTTGAAGGACCCCCGTATCAAGAGGCTTAAGGAGAAGGACCTGTACTGGGTCGCAACGCTACTAGACCCTCGGTACAAGCATAAAGTGTCAGAAATGTTACCAACATACCACAAGTCCGAAAAGATGCGGCATTTACAAACCAGCCTGCAAAACATGTTGTACAATGCTTTTAAGGGTGATGTCACTTCAGGAACTCATCAACATTCCAGGGGCAGAGGTGCCAGTAATCCTGCCACGAGCACACCTGCAAGGACAAAGCCCTTTGGCCAGTCTGTAACGTCAGACATGCAAATGTTTTTCTGTCCAAGGCAGCGCCACAACCCTTCTGGATCCACCCTCAAAGAACGCCTCGACCGGCAGGTAGCGGACTACCTGGCATTAACTGCAGATATCGACACTCTGAGGAGCGATGAACCCCTGGACTACTGGGTGCGCAGGCTTGATCTGTGGCCAGAGCTGTCACAATTTGCCATGAACCTCTTGTCTTGCCCAGCCTCAAGTGTGCTCTCAGAAAGGACCTTCAGTGCAGCAGGAGGGATTGTAACTGAGAAGAGAACTCGCCTAGGTCACAAAAGTGTCGATTACCTGACCTTTATTAAAATGAATGAGGGGTGGATCTCGGAGGGTTACTGCACGCCGGAAGACTTGTTCTGACTTCTATGCAGCTGTCCTTCTCTTCAAGCCTCATGACTCCACACACAGCTGTCCTTTAGCGTCCTCCTCCTCCCTCCGCCACCGTTACAAACTAGGGTGCAAACCCTACTGGTTTAATTTTTTCTGGCCTCTGTGCTTCAGTGGCTGCGACCAAAAAAATGCCTATTTTCTGCATTTATATGACATAATTTTTCTGGCCTCTGTGCTTCAGTGGCTGCAACCAAAAAAATTTATATTTTCAGCATTTATATGGCATAATTTTTCTGTCAACTGTGCTTCAGTGGCTGCGACCAAACAAATGCATATTTTCTGCATTTATATGGCATAATTTTTCTGGCCTCTGTGCTTCAGTGGCTGCAACCAAAAAAATTACTATTTTCAGCATTTATATGGCATATTTTTTCTGGCAACTGTGCTTCAGTGGCTGCGACCAAAAAAATGCATATTTTCTGCATTTATATGGCATAATTTTTCTGGCCTCTGTGCTTCAGTGGCTGCAACCAAAAAAATTTATATTTTCAGCATTTATATGGCATAATTTTTCTGGCAACTGTGCTTCAGTGGCTGCGACCAAAAAAATGACTATTTTCAGCATTTATATGGCATATTTTTTCTGGCCTCTGTGCTTCAGTGGCTGTGGCCAAAAAAACTGGGCAAACAATGTCTACAAGGTCAACGTATGGCAAAAAATTACTATTTTCAGCATTTATATGGCATATTTTTTCTGGCAACTGTGCTTCAGTGGCTGCGTCCAAAAAAACTGGGCAAACAATGTCTACAAGGTCAACGTATGGCGAAAAATGACTATTTTCAGCATTTATATGGCATATTTTTTCTGGCAACTGTGCTTCAGTGGCTGCAACCAAAAAAACTGGGCAAACAATGTCTACAAGGTCAACGTATGGCGAAAAATTACTATTTTCAGCATTTATATGGCATATTTTTTCTGGCAACTGTGCTTCAGTGGCTGCGTCCAAAAAAACTGGGCAAACAATGTCTACAAGGTCAACGTATGGCGAAAAATGACTATTTTCAGCATTTATATGGCATATTTTTTCTGGCAACTGTGCTTCAGTGGCTGCGTCCAAAAAAACTGGGCAAACAATGCCTACAAGGTCAACGTATGGCAGTTGTTTAAAGAGAACAGTAGATTACTAGCCAGCAAAGCTACCTAAGCTAAAATGTCCCTCAAATCCCTGCAGACTTCTGTCCCTCCAATACAGAGCAGTATCAAGCAGATTACTAGCCAGCAAACTTACTATCATCTGTCCCTGAAATCACTAACAGCTCTCCCCCTACACTATCTCTTCCAAGCACACACAGGCAGATTTTTCAGATACATTTTTGCCCTTGATCCCCCTCTGGCATGCCACTGTCCAGGTCGTTGCACCCTTTAAACAACTTTAAAATCATTTTTCTGGCCAGAAATGTCTTTTCTAGATGTTAAAGTTCGCCTTCCCATTGAAGTCTATGGGGTTCGCGAACCGTTCGCGAACCGCTCGCATTTTTGCGCAAGTTCGCGAATATGTTCGCGAACTTTTTTTCCGACGTTCGCTACATCCCTAAATCTAAATTACGTAAAGATAAGTTATCCAGAAACACCCAGGTCCCGAGCATTCTGTATAACAGGTACTTGTATAAGCTGATTTTGAAATTATGTGGAATACTTGTATTACTTGGTTATGTTAGTGGATGACCCCTCTTAGCTGATTTTCTTTTAGCCAATCAGCCATCAGAGTATAATTGCATCACTTGAAACAGGATCAGTGTTATGGGCCAATGATTACAGAAATGGGTGACACAATAGGGAAACAAACCCCTGTAGCTGATGGGGATCAGTGCGGAAAGGAAACATGTAAAATATAAATGTCATATACATTACAGGATCTAACAGTTCATTTATATAGGCAATAATGGAGAATTTTAATAAATAAAATGTATATGTAGAATGTATATAATTTTTTTTGTATGCCAAGATAATAGTTGTCAGTTATTATATATATGTCAGTTAATTATTTTAGAGTTTTGTCTTGGCTTCAGCAGCACAGCAGACAACACCAGGTTGTGTTGCAGGAACTTTACATCACAAGGGAATAATGATATTTCAGCAAAGTGGCTAAAACAATGAGAAGGTTAACAAAGTTACATATCTGATTTAGATTCTGAAACAGTTGGGGTTTGATCTGATGTCTGGAGCATTGGGCTTTTATATAATCGTGGAACTCCTAGGTGACCTTTAATATCCATTTGTGTTTGATATCACTTTCCCAAAATGCATAAAGTTGGGCAGTGAGTGGTAATTGGGAGGCAATAACATGTATTATTAAATTAAAATTTTACTGCAATAACACAAGTGCTATTTTTAAGGTCATTGTGGGCGCCGTTTCATTTTTTTTACCAGCCTGAATATTCAGTATTGCATGGGGCATTCCATGAAATGAAGACAAACAGCTTGCAGAATGAAGTAGCTCCATGCTGCACTATGTAAATAAAGCATATATATATATCTATATATATATATATATATATATATATATATATATATATATATATATAATGTGTGTACACACAAACATACAGAGGCAACAAATTTACTAAAGGGCAGGAAAAACTATTTTATAGGTACTAAAGGTATTAAAAATGCAGGATATGGACAGGTGAAGGTCACAAATGTATCACTGTTTTCTATTGGTTACAGGGCTTGGGCAAAATATCAGATTTTTAAAGGATCAGTCTGACTTATATAAGCATCTTGGCCTCCTCACACATTATCAGACATATCCCTTCCCAAATCATCTTTAATGCAAATCTGTGAACCTTCCTTTGTGTGCCATCACTGTGATCCAAGATGGCACATGAATGAAGGTTCACAAACTAATCTCTCCCATGTCCTCTGTACTTTCCTGTGTCCCCAGGGGTTTGTTGACTCATTAATGAGTCTCCATAGGGCACAATGAAAGGGGACATAGGGGAAATAACAGGAGCAGCAGCAGTGATTGAATCCATGGCTGATGAATTCAGGGATCAAAAAGATATGGCAGCACAGTAACTGCACTGACTCAATAGGCCACACATACAAAGCAATGCTCTGTGTACGTAATAAGCTATGTATGTACTGCACATCTAAATCGAAATAAATGCCATATGCAACTTACTATTATGAACCTTACTTACAGGGTACACTTCCCCTTTAATTGCAGGGAACAGAGGTGACTTCACCCTAGGACTGTGACAGTTGGTTCAGTCCGTTGGTTGCCACCGTGGTGATTGGTAAGTGGATATTCCCTCTGGGAGATATTTTTTGTCAAATAATGCTTATTTTAATGAAAAAAGAGGGGAAATAGTTGGGTAACACTCCCAGACTAACAGATATTTATCCTTTAACTGATTTTAGTTAATTTAGAGACTTTCCCCTAAAATGGGCTTTGGAGATGCCTTTAATCTTAGTGCTGGTTGGGAGACACAGACTCAGGATTTGGAAGTTATGCAGGGCTGACAGCAAATATACACGTTTTCTACAGTAACCCCATAAGAAGGAATAAATAGGAATGCTTCTTCCTTTTACACAATAACATTTATTTATAAGTCTCATGATTTAAGAGCAAAGATGAGAGGTGACTTTACACCCAGGGATTTGATAGTTGGTTTGGTCCGTTGGTTGAGTGGTGAGAGGTAAATGTGAGAGATTTTTGTGACAAATAACCCATAATTTACTCAAATAAGGGGGGGGGAATAGTTGCCTGATGCCCCCAGACTAGCGGATGTTGTTCCTCTTACTGATGTTAGAGGAATGGGCTTTGGAGATGCTTTTACTCTTAGTGCTGGTTGGGAGACACAGGGTTTGACAGTTGGTTTAGTCCGTTGGTTGGTAGAGTCCTGAATGTACTATCCCTATATGAGATTTAGGGGCTGACAGCAAATATAAACTTTTTCCCAATTGAAGTCCATAAACAGATAACATTTGGGGACCCCTGTGCCAGACTAACAGATATAGATTATGTTACTGATTTTATTGAATTTCCCCCTAAAATGGACAATGCCTTTACTTTTAGTGCTGGTTGGGAAACGCAGACCCAGGGTTTGACAGTTGGTTTAGTCCGTTGGTTGGTAGAGTGGTGAATGTACTATCCCTATAAGAGATTTTTTGCCAAATAACCCTTATTTTAGTGAAAAGGGGGAGGGGATAGTTGGTTGATACCCCCAAGACTAGCGGATGTTGCTCCTCTCATTGATTTCAGGGATTTTGGAGAGTGTCCCCTAAAATGGGCTTTGGAGATGCTTTTACTCTTAGTGCTGGTTGGGAGACGCAGACCCAGGGGTTGACAGTTGGTTTAGTCCGTTGGTTGGTAGAGTGGTGAATGTACTATCCCTATAAGAGATTAAGGGGCTGACAGCAAATATACACATTTTCCCAATTGAAGCCCATAAACATATAACATTTGGAGACCCCTGTGCCTCACTATAAATACCTTATTCGTATGACCAGTATCTAACCTGTTCTGATATACCAACCTTAACATGAATTTAATGGAATACATAGCAATGTTTTTTCCTTTCATGTCTCATGTGCATTCCCTTCAAATGTCCCGGCTGTGGGGGGCAACAGGGTACATGGTAGGGCAGTATTGATTCCAATCATATTTATTTGCTATTCTGCAAATGTTTCCTATAGCAGGGGGTGGGCAATCTGCACCTGGCCAGTGATCTTATGTACTATGTATTCATTCTCTCTATACCAATGCTCATTTCTGATTGGCCGCCAGGGGTGCTTCGCCAATGAGGCAAGTTGAGGCTGTCGCCTCAGGCCGCAGCACCCCACTAGGTACCAGGGGCAGCAAAAATGCTGCTCCTGGTACCTTAAGAGTGAATTTCCTCAGGCAGCGGATGGGCCAGGATCGCCCCTGTTGGCCGCTGTGAGGTACTGTATTGTATAAACTGAGTGCCAGTACCAACTGGGAGTGACACAAAGCTCACGTTTAGATCTCTGCTTTCCTCTATATTTTATAGGAAATATTAAGTTAAGTGTTAAATGCATTATCCTTGAAACTAATTTGTCAATTTATTCTCTTCCCTATACAGGTTGCTACAGTGGACGGATTGCTACTTTTTTGGCAAATAACCAGCGCTTTTTGGACTGTTTTAATACTGGCTTCTCCTTAGTTCAGATTTTAACATTCTTTTCTGAGCACATATAAGGAGAGCCAGTATCTAAAGAGGGAGGGGAGACCCTCTGGGGTACCCCGGCCTTGTGCCGGCCCCCCTATTTAAGCCAAAAGCCAAAAACACCTCAGGCTTTTTGGTATTTTTTTTGCTTTTTATTTTTGAACATCTGACATCTGAGCTTCTTTTAAGAGGTAATCCTGCAAATACAATTCATACAGTTTATGATTTATTTTACAGCAAACCTGCCCTAATTAAGGGGCAAATTTGTAAAGTCCCACATCTCTTTCCCAGGCCTGTGCTTGTTTTCTTCAAAAACTGAAGTGCACCTACTTTTTACCTGCCCTTACACCAGTGCCCCAATTCCTGCCAGCTGATTTGGACTGTATATATATATATATATATATATATATATATATATATATATATATATATATATATATATATATTGATTTTATAGATAAAAAGAAATGACTGCTATACATGGCTATATTGATTTTCAGAGAGCATTGGATTGCTTTGATGGCTACAAATCCTGGCAGATGAGAGTTGTAGTTCATAAACACCAGACAATTACATGATGCTCATATAGTATATAGTTTGACTTAAGGACTTATGGTTTAGTAAATAAATTAACTGTTGGCGTGGAAGAAAAGTATAAATCGGTTTATATGTTAAACCCCCTTTACTAAAGGTTCAAATGTACTGATTTTCACAACCAAATAAAACACATATTGTCATTGAGTGAAGAATAAAAGAGACAGATGACTGGCAGTAGCAGAAGGTATCAGCATAAAACACGAGTGAGCATTCCCATAGGGGAGATTTACAATTAAGATTACCATGGAATGAGTTTATTCTAGTTATAAGCTTGAGGGATGACACTTTCTTCCCATTAAGGAAGTTTATTTAAACACAGGGTGTCCAATTCAGTGTACAGAACACAAGCCATCAAAATAACTCCTGCCCTGAGTGATATCTTCATACATTTAGTGAGCTACAGAAATATATCGGGGGACTGCTCTCTGTTTAGCAACACCTTTACTGGAGCTTACATCTCCTACTATAGTGAAATTGAAGACAAAACACGATTGTTCCCATATTTCTTTGGTCTTTTCTTTTGGTGAATTGTGCATTACAGACAAAATCTGCTAGTTTTTTTAATGCCCAACATCAGCCAGATAGAAAAGTCACGGAGATTCTTGAGCGTGGGAGAAACGGGTTTCCCGATAGGGGCATATGGGAAGAAAGGGTGATCCAGACATTTAAACATGGCAGACCAGGCTTTCTTTGGGATTTAAAGAGTATCCGGTAACCTGCCTTCATTGTCGATATTTTGGTAGGGATAGTTGCTTAAACCTCCCATGTTTAGCTATGTTGGAATTGTATGAGTTGTGGCAATATAATATAACAACACCAATATGCAATTTGGTGAAGAGGGTTTCTATTGAAAAAGATAAAAATGACCTCTTATCCCCATACCAGCACTGACAATGTTTATTTCCCATTACAGGAGTCTCAAGATGGGTGTCCGGAATTCCTGCATTCGTGCTACCAATCCGGTAAGGCTAATGGGATATAACATGTTACTGAAGAGTGCAATGGCCTCAGTCCGGAGGAGATGATTAGTATTTATTGTTTAAAGTAGCAATATATTCCATAGCACAATGTTAGGGAAAACTAAAGCGAATTTGGAATAAAATGGGAAGCCAAGGTTCCTGTTTGAGGGAGCTAGAACAGAGAATTACGGTCTAGGACCTAAGCATTTTAGATAAAAGATCCCATACCTGTACTCTCCCATAGACTCCATTTTATCCAAATAATAAAAATTGTTAAAAATTATGTCCTTTTTCTCTGTAATAATAAAACAGTAGCTTGTACTTGATCCCAACTAAGATATAATTAATCCTTATTTGAAGCAAAACCAGCCTATTGGGGTTATTTAATGTTTAAATTAATTTCTAATAGACTAAAAGGCATGAAGACCCAAACTACAGAAAAATCTGTTATCCGGAAAACCCCAGGTCCCGAGCATTCCGGATAACAGGTCCCATACCTGTATAAACATCAAACAAATAGCAATGCCATGATGTAGATTAGAATTGGAATATGGATTTACCAGTGGAGAATAAAATCTTGAGCCTGGTGACATTTCAGCGCAGAGAGAGATTGAGAAGTAGCAGCTACTGACACCAGCAGATTTACTCCTCACTGGAGCTGGAGGGCTTGGCCAACAGTTTTAGTGATTCTAGAATTGAAAGAAAAAAAGTGTAAATTACAGTAATTTAGGCAGGCAATAACCAACTATTGTTTCCATAACTTTTTCTCCTTTTCTACAGGACAATCATGAAGTTTTGTCTCCAAAACTTTGTGATTTGCGGCCAAGGTTACATCTATTGGCCAATAAAAATCAAGTAATCGGAGAAATTAAGAAGGAGATGCGCATTGCAGCGGGCGCTGAAAAGCTCTACAGAGTGACCTCAGACAAGGAGACCTTAGTCCGTCTGAGGAAGTTTATGAAGGAGTCAGGGAAAAAGCTAAAAATTCTTTATGCCACCCTTCAAAACCTGAATGTGGTAATTGCACAAAAGGACCCTGAGATTCACCCAGGTTCTCCCCATGACCCACCAACAAATGCCACAGAGGATTCCTGTGTTAGGGATGAGTTACCAGCAGTTGCCTTGACACCGGAAGAACCAGCCACCACAAGTGAGAGGGACACCACGGCAGAAGATCCAGCACCAGCACTGCCACTGGCTGTCACTGAGGGCAGGTAAGATGCAGAGTTCGGCTTATTATGAACTGTATTCTCTGTATATGGCCAGGGCCGCCATCAGGGGGGCACAGGGGGGGGGGGACAGTTGTACCGGGCTCTGAAGTTTTTTTGGAGTGTTAGGGGGACAGCCTGCTGCAATGTTTATAATAGAGGACTGGGGCTCTGGTGTGCCCTCTTTGGTTGTTTAAGTTCAAGTCCCCGGTAAAGCGGTACAGGGATTGGATGGGTAAAGTAGAAACTTCCCCTCCAGCCTAACCAATCCCAATGCAGTTTCACCGGGAACTTAATCGACCAATGAGGGCACAAAGATCTGAATAGGACAGAAATAATGCTGGACCTGGAGCTCCCGTCCTTTCTTAGAAACTTTGCAGAATGCTGACGGGGGGGGGCTGCCACCAATGTTTTTTTTTTACTTAAAGGAGGGTCCTGGCCACCAGTGGTTTTTTATAAATTGGGGGGGGCAAGCAATCAATATTTTTTTAACTTGCAGGAGGGGGGCCCCTGATCACCAATGGCTTTTTATAACTTGGGGTGGGGTTACTGTTTCAGCTCTGATGTTTGTTTGGCTTTTTTTCTGTGGGGTGGGCGAGATATGGGTGGGGCTTGGGGGCAGGTGGGCCCAGAAAATTTTGCCGGACAGGCCCTGATGATTTCTGAAGGAGGCCCTGTATACGGCTATTGTACTTCTTTTGGTGGAGTTGTAATACTCCAGATACAGACATGGCACCTGAATTCACCCTGTACTGAGCTGGCAAATCGTTTTCTGCCTCTGAAAGGGCTGAACTCCAATGTCTATGTACATATAAAGCTCTTAGCTTCCCATGTTAGTAAAACACAAGCATAATAACAAACTTACATTTTCCCTATAGTGAGATGTCTGCGGATGAAGTGAACATCGGCTCAACTCATCCAGAAAACACAGCAGAAGACTTTCCACCGGCTGTGACGACGGAACCAGAGTAAGATACAGTACAACCTGCAACTGATGATACTATCAACATTTCATTTTCATTTGAAATAACAATGAGTTAAAGGGGACCTGTCACCCTAAGAAATAATTTCAAATTCTTTTCTATCATGTTAGTTGAGCAAAATAAACTTTACTTACACTGTATTTATTATTTAAATTTTGTTTCCTTCTGTCTTGGAATTATACAATAACAGCAAGCAGGCAGCAGCCATTTTGTGGACCCGTTTATTAAGGGAAATTGTGTATCACCCCAAAATCTTGTGTATGCACCAGAATGGGGGACCTAATGTCCATGTGCAGTGCCCTACACAATTATAGAGCCTGAGGAGGGAAGGGGGAATGTGAGGAGAGCAGTGACATGTAGGAAGTGCTGAATGGAAAGTGAAAGTAATTGTCTGCCCCTCCTCTATGCCACGGGCATAGAGGCGGGGCAGGTAGTATTTGATTGACAGTTTAAATATTTAAACACCTTTATAACAGGTATGGATGTTTTAATGAAAAATATTTTTGGGGTTTCATATTTAATTTGCAAAGGACTTTCATTCTGCAGCTTTTTATGTGTAGGTGACAGGTCCACTTTAAATTCTGTGTAATTCTTTTTCAGAGTTTTTCATTTGACCAACTGCACTCTGCAAGACTTCACCCAACGAGGTTTCCTAGGCGAGGGCGGATTTGGGAAGGTAATATTTAACTTAATCCATAATTAGGATGACTATTGGGCACATGCAAGAACACTGGCTAAACAGTTAGTTCTGTTACCTTGCAATGCTGGGAGCAAGATGGATTCTTGGAGCTCTCTGCAAGGGGTTTGGAGGTTCTGCATGTATCTTCCTGTGTTTCTTCAAAATTCCCTCAATATATTCTCTCATTCCAGGTTCTCCATGTGCAACACCCGGCATCAAAAAAATCGTATGCCCTGAAGATCTTAAAAAAAAAGAAGATCACCACCTTAAGGGATGTTGAAAGGTCAGTTTATGGGAATGATCAACTTGGCTGGTTGGCTTTATTACTTACCCATGTCCCTTTCAAACAGCTATAGCGCTCTGATATTACCCTGATAATGCAAGCAATGCCTAACTAGTTATGTGTCTTGGGACTTCCACTAACATCTCCCATTAGTACTATACTAAATAATCTAAGACAATAATGTGGCTCCTATGGGCAGAATGACACTTTCTCTACTGGCTTGTTTTGACAATGAATGCTTTTAATAGTCAGGATTATGGTCGAGAAACGGGTTGCTCTCGCAGCAGCTGTCCACCCCTTCACCATGGATCTACATGCCACCTTCCAGTCAGAACACCATCTCTTCTTCCTCATGGAGTATGTCGCTGGAGGCTGCTTAAGAACTCTCCTGGAGAGGGAACGTAAATTTGGACCACAAAGGACTACGTACGTAATAATGAACCTTTACCTAGTGTCATGTGGGCGCTATTTAAATATAATACCATTCATACAACTAAACCATAAATAGCAGGCCACAACAAACACAGAACTGTGCTGCTACTCTTTATTCCACCACATGTTTCGGATCACATGGACCCTTTCTCAAGTCACACACTTGAGAAAGGGTCCATGTGATCCGAAACATGTCATAGAATAAAAAGTAGCAGCACAGTTCTGTGGTTGTTGTGGCTTACTTCATTTTGTAGGAATTGATTATTTTCTGGCCTTTACTGTGTGACCTGAGAGGGTGAGCCCACAGGATAAGGAACTCCAGGGACGTGCTGAGGAAAACTACACAAGTTTGAAAACCATAAATAGCATATGGGTCTGGCTCCTTGTTTATCTAAGGAAGCAGCCATATTACACAAATGCAAGAGGCTTTATTTAGAAATACATAAGATATTTTTAATAAGTCGGAGCTGCATACACAACTTACCATTATAGTCAGTGGTCTCTTGACTCACAGTGAGTCTGTAATATTTAGACTGAGATATCACCACCCTGTGCTACACTAACAAATAAATGGCTATGTATTCAATAATCTACTGATGGGAGTCATTTTCTCTTTGCAGGTTCTATGCTGCGTGCACACTGCTGGCCATCTCCTATTTGCACGAAAATGGCATCATACACCGGTAAGTATTGATATATATTAATACTTTTTCTAAGTATATGAAAACATTTTCAATATAAAATATAAGAGAAGATTACAGCTAAACTTTTACGAAGCCACAATTAATGTCCCCTATAGAGCTTGCTCCACAAGAGCATGACAACTTCAGCCTTGTGCCTTTATCTGGTCAAGAATCTCCTCAGTGACTTAAAGTTTAGAAAAAGGTTGTTATTCACTATATAATAACTAATTATTTCCCCTTTTGTGTGCCTGTGATCTTGTACTTTTCTAACATTTGCCGTTGTATTAACAGAGATCTCAAGCCGGAAAAACCTGCTCTTAGACAGCAACGGATACATCAATTTTCCAAAAAGTTACAGCTAATGTTAACCAAGATGCACTCCCATAGACTTACAATGCATTTTTGCACAGTGCTTTTGCAAGTGTTCCTGTTGTTTGTTATTGATGAAAAACGTGTTTAATGTGTGGTGTTCAAAGCTAATTCTTATGGCATATTGGATTTGCAGCCCTATCAAATTTCCAAAAAGTTACAGCTAATGTTAACCAAAATGCACTCTCATAGACATACAATGCATTTTTGCAGAGTGCTTTTACAAGTGTTTCTGTTGCTTTTCCTTGATGCAAAACTTGTTGAAGGTGTAGTGTTGGAAGCTTATTCTAATGCCATATTGAATTTGCAGCCCTGTCAAATTTCCAAAAAGTTACAGCTAATGTTAACCAAAATGCACTCCCATAGACATACAATGCATTTTTGCACAGTGCTTTTGCAAGTGTTCCTGTTGTTTGTTATTGATGAAAAACTTGTTGAAGGTGTGGTGTTGGAAGCTTATTCTAATACCATATTGAATTTGCATCCATGAAAACTTTCCAAAAAGTTACAGCTAATGTTAACCGTAATGCACTCCCACAGACTTAAAATGCATTTTGGCAGAGTGCTTTTGCAAGTGTTTCTGTTGCTTTTCCTTGATGCAAAACTTGTTGAAGGTGTAGTGTTGGAAGCTTATTCTAATGCCATATTGTATTTGCAGCCCTGTCAAATTTCCAAAAAGTTACAGCTAATGTTAACCAAAATGCACTCTCATAGACATACAATGCATTTTTGCACAGTGCTTTTGCATGTGTTCCTGTTGTTTGTTATTGATGAAAAACTTGTTGAAGGTGTGGTGTTGGAAGCTAATTCTAATGCCATATTGAATTTGCAGCCCTGGCAATTTTCCAAAAAGTTACAGCTAATGTTAACCAAAATGCACTCCCCATAGACATACAATGCATTTTTGCAAAGTGCTTTTGCAAGTGTTCCTCTTGTTTGTTATTGATGCAAAACTTGTTGAAGGTGTAGTGTTGGAAGCTAATTCTAATGCCATATTGAATTTGCAGCCCTGAAAACTTTCCAAAAAGTTACAGCTAATGTTAACCGTAATGCACTCCCATAGACTTACGGTTTCAATCGTTTTTTATTGAGAAATTTTTAAACAGTCATTAAAGGTCAAATTTTATATTTTGACATATCCATAATAGTAAGATGATTACATTTTTAATACAAAGAAAGTTAAAAAAGTTTCAGTGTAATAGCATCAAGTTCTCTAAGTAATTCTGAAGGATCTAGTAAAGAATTTGTTTACATAGATGTATATCAGTAGTGCATCTATATATTGTATGCATCAAATATTATTAAATGCTATTAATATTAATAACTTTTGTAAAGTAAACTAAGGTTATGGTCATCCATTCTATGATATAAATTTACGTCTATTATTTCCAGACTTGGCAGAAGTGTTTTTAGCTTTCCTATCAGCTATCAGTTAACACAAAATCAGATGAGAATGCAAATATTAAGCTGTATGTTGCAATTTCTGTTATTGTTGCCATAGTTCAGTGATGAAACTGTACTGCGGTTTATTAAAACAGTCTAGTATATATATAGCTGAAAAATTATTTTCCTTTGTGGATATGCATAAGGTTGTATATTCAGTTCTCTATAAGATATTTGTCTATATAACAACTATACAACTTTTTAACTAATCTATACTACTTGGTCCCAATTAGATTTTTCCAGAACATGAGAAATGTATATTTACATGCAACCTCAAGTGATGATTAAGACTGACCATGATGAGGCCTATGGATATGCACATTCAGTGAGAGAGTGTTAATACATCAGAATTCCAGCAGTTTGGATTCCTTATACACAGTGGGCCATAGACTTGCCCTTCCCAAGAAAGACCGCAGATTACCACATTTAATTGACCAGGATTTTTCAGCTAACAAGTTTAACTCTACCCTTTTTAAAATTTCTTTAAGTGTTGGAATAGTTAGTGATTTCCAATAAACGGCTATGAGATTCCTAATTACCACAAAGATATGATTTATAATCAGTCTTTCCTGGGGGGGCAAATCCATAGTACCCAAATGAAACAAAGCCATACCAGGGGGGATTGAATGAAGTGACATAGGTAATTGTTTAAGAAATTGCTCAATATCAACCCAGAGGTTACTAAGTTTAGGACAACTCCAAAAAATATGTGTCATGGAACCCGTCTGGTTGCAACCTCTCCAACATAAAGGTGATGTTTTAGAGTCAAATTTTGAGATTTTATCAGGGGTCATGTACTATTGCCAAATACTTTTAAGAAGATTTTCATGATGATTAACACAGTGTGACGACCTCTTCAATGACCTGACAGCCATTTCCCATTCTTCTATACTAATTTCAGATTGAAGGAAGTCTTGCCATTTATTCAGCTGCCATTTTGGGGCTTTTTCTTTCAAATCTATAAGTGTTCTGTAGAAAATGGGTGTACCTTTTAAATGTAATCCCTCTGGCTTAAGAATTTTATTGATTTTGGGAGTTAAGGTAATTGTGTTAGTTGGATATCTAGTTAAGAATTTATGTATTTTTGAATATAGGGGTCTATCAGATGTTGGGATATTATATGATGACATAAGTTCTTCAAATGGTTTAATATCAGAATCTGTCAATAGATCTTCTACTGATGTTATCCCACAAGCAACCCAGTTTTCTAAATTAATATTTTTAATGACAGTATATAAAACTGTCAAAGATGTGGAGGATGGTATAGCTAAGGTATCTCCTCTGCACAATTTTATCATCTCCTTCCATATTCTGAGTGTATTAGCTGTTATTGGGTTTCTAATATTTTGATTAACCTTCCAAGTCAGTCTGGACTCAAGAAAAAGTTTATATGAATTATATGGTAGTTGTTCTTCCTCAATAGAAAGCCATTGTTTGGAAGTATCATTAGTCCAAACTGACCTGGATTGGTCCAAAATAGTTGCTTTATAATACAGCTCAATATTGGGGACACCTAGACCTAGATTAGAGGTATGCGAAGTCAAGATTTTATGAGAAAATCTAGATTTTTTGTTCATCAGAACAAATTTATTTAGCATTTTTTGTAGGGTAATAAAAAACTTTTGAGGGATTCTTATTGGGAGGTTCCTAAATAGATATAGAAGTTGAGGGAGTATTATCATTTTAAAGGCAGCTGATCTGCCTAGCCAAGAAAATTCTAATTTAGCAAGAGCTTCTAAGCTATTTTTAAATTTAGTTAACCAAGGGTTGTAATTTTCTCTATAAAGTTGGGCAATTGTAGGGGTTAGTTGTATACCGAGATATTTTAAGGATTTATTACTCCATGAATATTGACATGATTTTTTAAGGGTATCTATAGCATGTTAGGGGACATAACATGGAAGAATGGTTGTCTTATCTTGATTTAATTTGTAAAAAGATATCTTTGAAAAGTTTTCCAATTCTTTGTTTACATTTGGCAATGATACAAGAGGTTTTTGAAGGTACAAAAGGATATCGTCTGCATACAAGCCTAGTTTGGTATGAGATTTTTCTAATTGTATGCCATGTATTGATGAGTTGTCTCTGACTTTTTGGGCTAATGGTTCGAGAGTTAAGTTAAAGATTAGTGGCGAAAGTGGGCAACCTTGACGGGTTCCATTCTTGATATCAAAGGGGGAAGATAGTGATCCAGATGTCAATACTCTAGCAGATGGTTGTGTGTAGAGAGCCAGTATCGCCTTGTGCAGGAAATCAGGGAGACCAAATTTTGTTAACACCCTAGATAAATACAACCAGTTAACTCTGTCGAACGCCTTCTCCGCATCTAAAGAGACGAGGAGAGTAGGCGTTCGACAGAGCCCAAGTTTATGTAGTATAGCTAGAACCTTTCGTGTACCATCACTTGTGGTTCTACCTTTTATGAATCCAACCTGATCAGGGTGAATTAGTTGAGGCATGAAGGGGGCCAACCTATTAGCTATTACTCTAGCGTAGATTTTTATATCTGTGTTTAGCAAGGATATTGGTCTATAATTGACTGGATCTGTTGGGTCCTTCCCTTCTTTGGGTATTGTTGAAATAATAGCTGATAGAGATTCCTTAGGAAAGGCACCATGGGTTGCGACCTCGTTAAACAAGTCTGTAAAGGGTTTGGCTAATATGCTTACAAATTTTTTAAAATAATCATTAACAAAACCATCAACACCAGGTGCCTTATCTTTTTTCAGGGATCCTATAGCAGATTCGACTTCTTGCTGATCAAAAGGGACTGACAAATAATTTTGCTTGAGTTCTGAAAGGGATGGAAGTTCTACATTTTCTAAATATTTATCAATCTCATGGGTAGATGGAATATGATTTTCTGGATTGTTCTCTAGGTTGTAAAGTTCCTCATAATAGGTGGCTAATGCGTCTGCTATATCTCTAGGGTGATGTACTTCTATTTTCGTCTTAGGGTGTTTTATTTCGACTATTCTTTGATAAATTCTTTTCCCTTTTATTTTTGGGCCATAGCCTTACCCGCTTTGTTTTTTTCATAATACCAGGTCTCTTTGAGTATAGTCTGCCACTTATCATACTGATAGTACATACAATCTGCTAGTTCCTGTCTGGTTTCTTCTAGTAATTGGGTTAAATTTGTTTTTTTATTGCAAAAAATTTCTATTTCTAGGGATTTAATTTTATTTAATAGAGAGTCAGTTTTTCCCTTATCTTTTTTTTCTGAATGGCGCTCTGTTTTATGAATACACCTCTCATAAAGGCTTTGTGTGCATTCCAGAGTGTGGTTTTTGAAACATCTTTGGTATCATTAATTTTAAAAAATTCTATCAAATCTCTTTTAATTAGGGGGAATGTATGCTCAGAATGTAAGATATATTTGTTTATCCTCCATATATTAGGTTGTGGGAAAGAATTTTGGAGTTGAATCTTAACAGTTATGGGGTAGTGATCTGACCAGATTCTGGGGCCGATTTCAATACTTGAGATCAGTGGCAAGGAGAACCTGTCAACCAAACAGTAATCAATCCGTGTGAATGATCTGTGAATTGGGGAGTAATAAGTATACTGTCTTTCTTTAGGATGAAGGCATCTCCACACATCAAATAACTCAGATTTAACTAAGATTGGTTGAATTAATGAGGGAGTTCTCCTAATTTTGGATGTACAGTCCATTTGAGGATCAACAACTGAGTTTAGATCTCCAGCTATAAATAAATGTCCTTTGGTGATGTTGGAGATTTTTTTAAGTTTTTTATTCAAAAAGCTTATCTGGTGTGAATTAGGGGCATAAATATTTACAAATGTGAATTCTTGGGAGTTTATTGTTCCTGTAACTACTACCATTCTTCCATCAACACTACTGTATGTGTTCTCTAATAGCTATACATACCCCACTTCTCTTTTTCTTTTTTAAGATGGAATGGTATATTTTAGAAAAATGGTGAATCTTTAATTTCTCTGCTCCTATTTTGTTTAGATGGGTCTCCTGAAGGCAAATAATATCTGCCTTCTCTTCTTTTACCAATTTCTGTAACAGATACCTTTTTCTATATGAATTTAACCCTCTCACATTTAATGATAACAACTTACAATTTTGTGACATAGCTAATCAATAACCTGCTGTTACATGATAACAAAAACAGTACATTTACCCCATACACATCAGTCATCGGATCTTTAAATTGAGATGAAAGATATCCATATATCTCAGCTCTGGATAAAAAGAAAAAAGTTAGTTGGGACAGTAACAACAACAAACAAGAACAGATTATGATTAATCTTAACATCAACGTCGACAATTGTTGAAAGAGCAAAAAAAAAAGAATCAATGACCTCACTGGCATCCGGTTCTGCCACTTGTCACTGAAAAAGAAGTTCACTAAAACAAAAAAAATAAGTGATTTCAAAAACTTCAAAAATTATTCCAAAGGTCTAACAGGCCAAGGTCCACCGATGTGGACTTTAGTTAAACTTTTCTCCTTAGGGGGAAGGTGTCACATCCCAAGGGGAAAGTCTAAAGAGGGGGAAAAGTTTATGGCTAGGCACCATGCAGTTCAGGTTCCTGCAGAAGCCACTGCAGATTCTCCATCCTCTGTTTTATCTTGGGAACAGTCCATCGGTTGTTGCTTGGACAAGGGTCTGGATCTAATTGGTCTATCCTTCTTGGGGTCTCCGGAGATGAAAACAGGAATGTTCCATTTGTCAAGTAGATCTTTACCTTCTTTTACACTTCTGATGACATGGGTAACCCCCTGGTCATTGATTATCATCTTTGGGGGGAAGCCCCATGTGTAAGGAATCTTCTTGTATCTCAGAGTTGCCGCTATCTGCGAGTATTCCTTTCTGGCCTGCAGAGTTGCCTGCGAAAGGTCCTGGTACAAGGTTAAGTCCCGAAATGGATCTGGGAGCTTTTTCCCTCCTCTAGTGGATGCAAGAAGTAACTCCTTTACATGGTAAAAATTTATTCTGGTGATAACGTCTCTTGGCAAATGATCAGCTATGAAGCCAGGTTTAGGAAGCCTATGAGCTCTGTCTATTACCAGTTCATTTTCAGAGATTGTCGGTAGAGTGGTTTTCAGTAGGTCTCTCACATACCCTTTTAGGTCATTATTAGAAACTGTCTCTGACACCCCCCTAATCTTCACATTATTTCTTCTGTTCCTATCTTCTGCGTCAGCCATCTTTTCTTTCATCCATTTTACTTCACCCATAAGCTCCCGATGAGCATCAATAAGCTCATTATGTGCCCCAGTCATCTCTGATATCCTATTCTCCAGCTTAGTGACCCTCTGGTCCGTCTTTTTTGCAAATTGTGACACATGCCCTACCAGCTCCTTCATATCCACCCTGATCTCCGCCATGTTGTCCTGCATAACACATCTAAAGGAGATCATAAATTCTTTAAAGAATTGCTGGGTCATGGGCTGATCTGTGATCGGAAAGTTTATCAGGGGGTCTGGGGGCTTATTAGCTGGGGGTGTCTGGGGTGAGGGTTGTGAGAGTTGTCCTACCTGAATCTCTCTGTTCTCCTGCTGCGCTGCTGGAGGCTGAGGTCTCATAGACTTTAGAGGGCTGCGATCCCTTGGGTTGTCTTCCTCACTGTCTTCCTGCAGGTCTGCTGGGTTAGCCCTGTGGTGTGGAGTGTATAAGGGAGCAAATCTGTTCCTCTGGGATAGAGGAGTATGGTAGGCAGAATCGTCCTGGTTCCCCTGTTGTTGATCTCGGTCGCCATCTTGGATTTCTTCTTCAAAGAAATCAGCTAGCTTCTTAGGAAACGGAGATCGTTTTTGCTTCTTAGTTTTCACCTTTGTCCACTCCATAGTGTTTAGGAGATGTTCCCCTACGATTTAAATCAAAACAAGGGCTTCCTAGGCTGCTTTAGGTAGCTTAAATCGGTGCTTTCAGCAGAGAGCTACAGGCTCAAACAGCCATACAGCTCTGCGTCTAGGCCACGCCCCTCCCAGAGCTTTTGCAAGTGTTTCTGTTGCTTTTCATTGATGCAAAACTTGTTAAAGGTGTAGTGTTGGAAGCTAATTCTAATGCCATATTGAATTTGCAGCCCTGAAAACTTTCCAAAAAGTTACAGCTAATGTTAACCGTAATGCACTCCCATAGACTTACAATGCATTTTGGCAGAGTGCTTTTGCAAGTGTTTCTGTTGCTTTTCCTTGATGCAAAACTTGTTGAAGGTGTAGTGTTGGAAGCTCATTCTAATGCCATATTGAATTTGCATCCATGAAAACTTTCCAAAAAGTTACAGCTAATGTTAACCGTAATGCACTCCCATAGACTTACAATGCATTTTGGCAGAGTGCTTTTGCAAGTGTTTCTGTTGCTTTTCCTTGATGCAAAACTTGTTGAAGGTGTAGTGTTG
Organism: Xenopus laevis; assembly: GCF_017654675.1. NCBI lineage: Eukaryota > Metazoa > Chordata > Amphibia > Anura > Pipidae > Xenopus > Xenopus laevis. The sequence continues at coordinate 21,908,434 of NC_054385.1, forward strand.
GAAGCTTATTCTAATGCCATATTGAATTTGCATCCATGAAAACTTTCCAAAAAGTTACAGCTAATGTTAACCGTAATGCACTCCCTTAGACTTACAATGCATTTTGGCAGAGTGCTTTTGCAACTGTTTCTGTTGCTTTTCATTGATGCAAAACTTGTTGAAGGTGTAGTGTTGGAAGCTTATTCTAATGCCATATTGAATTTGCATCCATGAAAACTTTCCAAAAAGTTACAGCTAATGTTAACCGTAATGCACTCCCATAGACTTACAATGCATTTTGGAAGAGTGCTTTTGCAAGTGTTTCTGTTGCTTTTCATTGATGCAAAACTTGTTGAAGGTGTAGTTTTGGAAGCTAATTCTAATGCCATATTGAATTTGCAGCCCTAAAAACTTTCCAAAAAGTTACAGCTAATGTTAACCATAATGCACTCCCATAGACTTACAATGCATTTTGGCAGAGTGCTTTTGCAAGTGTTTCTGTTGCTTTTCCTTGATGCAAAACTTGTTGAAGGTGTAGTGTTGGAAGCTTATTCTAATGCCATATTGAATTTGCATCCATGAAAACTTTCCAAAAAGTTACAGCTAATGTTAACCGTAATGCACTCCCATAGACTTACGGTTTCAATAATTTTTTATTAAGTATTTTCAAGTATGCATAGTCATATTGATGACATTATACATTATATATGTTTACATAAAACATAAATATATAAACATGAGTCATATGATCTATAACAACAATGTTAATATTTACATAATAACATATATTAAACAGTTTCCATGTAACAGCCTATCTTAACAAACAGATATGTTATGTTATATTATATTCATATTTCAGTTGCCTTTAAATGTTTATTTCCTATATCTGATGGTCAGTAAGGCAATTCAAGCGGATTGATGAAAAAAAAAAAAAAAAAATACGAATTTTTCCATTACATGTTTTTAAGATATTGGTAGATACAAAGTTGTTATATCTATTTAGGTTTGTTGAAGACTGATTCAGAATATTGCTAATTGATTATTCAAATATCAATATCTATTGCACCAGCTGTCAAATGCATTAAACAAGTTGAACCTAGTTACCATGAAAATGGAGGAATGATATCCCCCACATAGATCCCAGTGACTTCGGATCTTTGATCAAGTGCAGAAGGATACAGTACACATGTTTACTAGAAAATCTTATCTATGAGTATCTAAACTAAACTGAACTAAACTAAACTATACTAAACGAACATTCTAAACTAAGTTGCTTTGTTAGGTCCCAAGGTGTCTATTAGAGTAAGTTGTTCTTTATAGGCTGATCAGGAATAATATCCAACAAGGCCATAGATCATCTTTTACCCTAAAGTGAGGAGGCTTAAATTTCTTAACATTTATATAAAGATATATATATATACATCTCAAGGGCTCTAGAACTCCAAAAGCGTGGATTCAGTATAGATAGTAGGCCATAGGTTCGCCCTTCTCAGGAATGATTGTAAAGTGCCACATCTGATAGCCCATGATTTTTCTGCTAATAAGTTTGATTCTACTCTTTTGAGTATCTCATCAATTTTGGGTATAATCAGAGATTTCCAATTACTTGCTATCAGGTTTCTGGTAGTGATAAAGATGTGGTTCGTTATTAGCCTCTCCTGAGGGGGTAAGTCCATTGTTCCTAGGTGAAATAGTACCATACCAGGGGGGATTGTATCCAATGAGACTGGTAGTTTTTTAAGAAAGTTATTGATATTTATCCACATATTCTGGAGTTTAGGACAACTCCAGAATATGTGTAAAAGGGATCCTGTTTGGTTGCAATTTCTCCAACAAAGGGGAGATGCTTTAGGATCAAATTTAGTGATTTTTTTCTGGAGTCATATACCACTGCCAAACACATTTAATAAAATTTTCCTGATGGGTGACACAGTGTGATGTCTTTCTTAAGGATTTATAGGCTATTTCCCATTCTTCCTGATCAATGTCAAGCTGAAGGAGCTCCTGCCACTTACTTAGCTGCCATCTGGGTGTTTCATCTTTAAATTCTAATAGGGATTTATAAAAGGTAGGTATACCTTTTAAGTTTGTTTTTTCTGGTTGGAGTAGTTTTTTAATTTTTGGTGGGAAGACTAAAGGAGTAAGGGGGTGTTTAGTTAAAAATCTGTGAATTTTCAGGTAAGTAGGTTTATCTGATGTAGGGATATCGTAAGCTGAGACCAATTCGTCGAATTGTTTAATCTCAGAGCCTACCAACAAATCTTCAACATTTATAATGCCACATGTTATCCAATGTTCTAAATCTAATTCTATGTTCTTAATCACAGAGTTTAATGTTGTTAGTGATGTGGGGATCTCTATAGCTAATATATCTTTCTTATATAGTTTTATCATCTCCTTCCAAATCCTTAACATATTGGCTGAGATAGGATTTTTTGTACTTTGTTGGACTTTCCAGACCAGTCTGGATTCTAGAAATGATTTGTATGTTCCAAATGGTAATTGTTCTTCTTCTATATTTATCCACTGTTTAGTAGTATCATTAGTCCAGACTGATCTAGATTGTTCAAGTATTGTTGCTTGGTAATATTTTTCGATATCTGAAACGCCAAGGCTAAGGTTGGAGACAGGGAGGGACAAAACTTTATTTGAAAATCTAGAATGTTTGTTCATCAGTATAAATTTATTAAGCATTCTTTGTAATTTGATAAAGAATGTTTGGGGGACTTTAATTGGGAGGTTTCTAAATAAATATAAGAGTTGTGGAAGTATCATCATCTTAAAAGCTGCGGATCTACCTAACCAGGAAAATTCTAATTTAGCTAAGGCATCTAAATGGGACTTTAATTTGGTTAACCATGGGTCATAGTTTTCCTTATAGAGTTGGGCAATTGTGGGGGTGATATGGATACCTAAATATTTTATTGAATTATTTGTCCAGGAATATTGGCAGGAGTTTTTCAGAATGTTTATAGTAGTTTTTGATATATGGCAAGGGAGAATTACTGTTTTACTATGATTTAATTTGTAATAGGACACTTTTGAAAATTGGTCAAGTTCTTTATTCAAATTTGGCAGTGATATAAAGGGTTTTTGCAGATATAACAATATGTCATCTGCATATAGACCTAATTTTGTATTTGAATGTTTTAAGGGTACTCCATGAATTAAAGGGTTGTCTCTAATTTTTTGGGCAAGAGGTTCAAGGGATAATATAAAAATTAGTGGGGAAAGGGGGCAACCTTGGCGGGTTCCATTTTTGATGTCAAAGGGAGAGGATAATGACCCAGAGGAGGATACTCTTGCGGATGGTTGTTTGTATAAGGCTAGAATGGCTTTATGAAGAAATCCTGTTAACCCAAATTTTTTCAACACTTTAGACAGGTATGACCAATTGACTCTGTCAAACGCCTTTTCTGCGTCTAAGGAGACGAAGAGAGTGGGCGTCTGACATAGTTTAAGCTTGTGCAACAAAGCAAGAACCTTCCTTGTACCATCACTCGTTGTTCTTCCTTTAACAAACCCCACCTGATCAGGGTGTATCAGTTGTGGTATCAAGGGTGCCAATCTATTTGCAATGACCCTAGCATATATCTTGATGTCCGTATTTAACAGAGAGATTGGTCTGTAACTGCTAGGGTCTGTAGGATCCTTTCCTTCCTTGGGAATTGTGGATATGATGGCTGACAAGGATTCTTTGGGAAAGACACCAAGGGTTGCTACTTCATTAAACATATCAGTGAGAGGTTTAGATAATGTATCAGTAAATTTCTTATAGTAGTCATTTATAAAGCCATCAACCCCTGGTGCCTTATCTCTTTTCAAGGATCTTATTGCGGTTTCGACTTCCTGTTGATAGAAAGGCACTCCTGTATGCTTTTGCTCAAACTCTGTAAGAGAGGGTAGATCCACATTCTCTAAATACCTGTCTATTTCAATTGGTGATGGGACATGTGTGTTTGGGTCAGATTCTAAGTTATATAGGGATTCATAATAAGTGGCCAAAGCATTAACAATTTCCTGAGGATGGTGTACTATATTTTTTGTTTTGGGATGATTAATTTTAATTATCCTCTGGTATATCCTTTTCCCCTTAATTTTTCGGGCCATGGCTTTGCCTGCTTTATTTTTTTCGTAATACCAAGTTTCTTTTAAAATAGTTTGCCACTTATCATACTGGTGGTATAGGCAGTCTGCCAATTTTTGACGGGTTTCCTCTAAGGTTGGAACTAATTCTAATTTTTTCTTATTAAAAATATCAGATTCTAGAGATTTAATTTTGTTTAATAAAAGATCAGTTTTTTCTCTATATTTTTCTTTTGTATGGCACTATGTTTGATAAAAATACCTCTCATGAAGGCCTTGTGCGCATTCCAAAGGCTCGTCCTAGAAACCTCTTTATTATCATTGAATTTAAAGTATTCTTTAAGTTCTGATTTAATTTGGGGGAGTGAGTGTTCAGAATGCAGAATATATTTGTTCATTTTCCAATTTCTATAAGGTTGGGAAGAATTTTGGAGTTGGATTTTGAATGATAAGGGAGAATGATCTGACCATATTCTAGGGCCAATTTCAATGTTTGAGATTAGAGGTAAGGAGAACCTGTCTACCAAGCAGTAATCAATCCTTGTAAAGGACTTGTGTATGGCAGAATGAAAGGTATATTGTCTTTCCATAGGATGAAGGCACCTCCACACATCAAATAGTTCTGATTTGATTAAGGTTGGTTGTATTATTGCTGATGCTCTCCTGCGACTGGTTGTGCAATCAATCTGAGAATCAGCAACCGCATTAAGGTCACCTGTAATAAATAAGTGGCCTTTTGTGATTTTGCTAATTTTGTTTAGTTTTTTGTTTAGATAACGTACTTGATGTGTGTTAGGTGCATAAATATTAGCAATAGTAATGTCCTGAGAATTTACTTTGCCTGTGATGACCACCATTCTACCATCTTTAAGAGTATGAATGTTTTCCACCATTAGTCCTAATGAGTCTTTTACTGCAATACATACTCCAGATTTTTTCTTTTTTTGAAGATGAGAATGAAATATTTGTGAATATTGGTACAGTTTAAGTTTTTTTGCTCCCAACTCATTTAAGTGGGTTTCTTGTATACAAAGTATATCAACTGACTCCTCTTTAGCTAATTTTTGTAGGAGGTACCGTTTCCTGTGGGAATTCAGCCCTCTCACATTTAGGGATAACACTTTAATCTCCTGTGCCATAACAACTAAACGGTTGCTCAACAATCAATTCTACAACAGTTATATTGACCTTGTGGATATCAAACTTTAAACTTACACAATTTTTGGAGTCTTTGATTGAATGCCTTTTTTCCATGTACCTGCATAGGAAAAAAGATGAAAACACCTGGGAAAATGCTGGGAAAACGCTTAAACCTATGAAGCTCAAAAAGTTCAACATTATTATGTTGATAATAGAAAAATTAGTGACAGCAATGGCACTCATGGTGTCACTGTCACTGTGATACAAAAAAGGAAGAAAAGAGAAGAAAAAAAAAAAAAAAGAATAATAAAAAAAATTACAGAAAAACAAATTTAGAACCAGTCAAGTTTAATGTAGTATGGACCCTGTAGTCAGGGTCCACGGTGTGGACTTAATCCAGGACAGTTCTCCTCAGGGAGGGATGGAAGATGACATACCCTAAGGGGAAAAGTCTGTTGGGGGAAAAAAAAAGAAAACAATTTGTGGCAAGACACTGCAATGCTGATTCAAGGTCCCGAAGAAGCTTCTGCTGACTTCCCATCTTCAGATTGATCCTGGGTGACATCCATTGGTGTCTGCTTAGATGATGGTGCCGGTGGTGGTGGTTTCACCTGTCTTCCTTCTTTAGGTAGGAACAGGGGTATTTTCCACTTTTTCAGCAAGTCAAAACCCTCCTTCACCGATTTTACAATGTGGGTCACCCCTTGGTCTTTGATGATCATTTTAATTTCTGGATCCCTTTGTAACGCAGTGTAGCAGATACCTGGCTGAACTCCCTTCTGGCTTGCAGCGTTGCCTGTGATAAGTCTGAATAAAGGGTCAGCTTTCCAAAGGGATCTGGCAGCTTCTTCCCGTTCCTGGTAGAGGCTAGGAACACCTCTTTCATATGAAAAAAGTGGATTCTCACTATCACATCTCTGGGTAGGTTTTCATGTATGTGTGGAGGCTTTGGGAGTCTATGTGCCCTGTCCACTATGAGCTCACTATCTGGAATGTTGGGCAAGGTGGCTTTAAGCATGTCTACCACATACCCCTTCAGAGAATTTGTTGAGACTGACTCAGGAACCCCTCTTATCTTTACATTGTTCCTTCTATTGCAGTCTTCCCCATCTATAATCTTCTCCTTCATCCATTTTACTTCCTCCAGCAGTTCCCCATGTGCATCAATCAGTTCATTATGCGCTACAGACATCTCAGCAATCCTTTTCTCTAACTTGGAGACTCTGTGATCAGTTTCTTGTGCAAACTGCGACATATGTCCTGCAAGCAGTTTCATGTCCGCTCTGATCTCACCCATGCTGTTCTGCATGACAGTCTTAAAAGATATCATGAACTGCTTAAAGAATTGCTGGGACATAGCTTGCTCTGTGGCTGGGAAATCCACCAGGGGATCCTGGAGTGCAGCTAGTGGGGGTGCTGGGATTGAGGCTTGTGAAGCCGGTCCTACCTGGGCTCCTGGGGAATCCCTCTGGTCTGATTGAGGTTTAGGCTTCAGAGGACTGCGGGATCTCGAGGTGTCAGCTTGGTCCTCGTCACTATCCTCCTCTTGTTCCCCAGGTTCAGAATGGTGATAGGGGGTGGAATATAGAGGGGAGTACCTGTTCTTCTGTGATAGAGGGGTATGAAATGGTGAGCCCTCATGGCCTCCTCGTTGTTGTTTGCGGGCGCCATCTTGTCCTTCTTCCTCATAGTAATCCGACAGCTTCCTAGGCTTAGTAAGGGGTTTTTTCTTCCCATAGCTTACTTTCCTGTAATCCATGCTGTTCTCTGGATGTTCACACACAGTTTCAGCTCAGACTGGGGCTTCTCAGGGTGCTTTGAGTCGCTATAATCAGTGTCTTAGGCAGAAAGCTGCAGGCTCAGGCAGCCATTCAGCTCAGTGTCCAGACCACGCCCATCCTCCCATAGACTTACAATGCATTTTGGCAGAGTGCTTTTGCAAGTGTTTCTGTTGCTTTTCCTTGATGCAAAACTTGGTGAAGGTGTAGTGTTGGAAGCTTATTCTAATGCCATATTGAATTTGCATCCATGAAAACTTTCCAAAAAGTTACAGCTAATGTTAACCGTAATGTACTCCCAAAGACTTACAATGCATTTTGGCAGAGTGCTTTTGCAAGTGTTTCTGTTGCTTTTCATTGATGCAAAACTTGTTGAAGGTGTAGTGTTGGAAGCTAATTCTAATGCCATATTGAATTTGCAGCCCTGAAAACTTTCCAAAAAGTTACAGCTAATGTTAACCGTAATGCACTCCCATAGACTTACAATGCATTTTGGCAGAGTGCTTTTGCAACTGTTTCTGTTGCTTTTCATTGATGCAAAACTTGTTGAAGGTGTAGTGTTGGAAGCTAATTCAAACGCCATATTGAATTTGCAGCCCTGGCAATTTTCCAAAAAGTTACAGCTAATGTTAACCAAAATGCACTCTCATAGACCTACAATGCATTTTTGCAGAGTGCTTTTAGCAGTGTTTCTGTTGCTTTTCCTTGATGCAAAATTTGTTGAAGGTGTAGTGTTGGAAGCTAATTCTAATGCCATATTGAATTTGCAGCCGTGGCTATTTTCCAAAAAGTTTCAGCTAATGTTAACCAAAATGCACTCCCATAGACATACAATGCATTTTTGCACAGTGCTTTTGCAAGTGTTCCTCTTGTTTGTTATTGATGAAAAACTTGTTGAAGGTGTGGTGTTGGAAGCTAATTCTAATGGCATATTGGATTTGCAGCCCTGACAACTTTTTCAAAAGTTACAGCTAATGTTAAACAGAATGCACTTCCATAGACTTAAAATGCATTTTGGCAGAGTGCTTTTGCAAGTGTTTCTGTTGCTTTTCCTTGATACTAAACTTGTTGAAGGTATAGTGTTGGAAGCTTATTATAATGCCATATTGAATTTGCATCCATGAAAACTTTCCAAAAAGTTACAGCTAATGTTAACCGTAATGCACTTCCATAGACTTACAATGCACTTTGAAAGAGTGCTTTTGCAAGTGTTTCTGTTGCTTTTCCTTGATGCAAAACTCCTTGAAGGTGTAGTGTTGGAAGCTTATTCTAATGCCATATTGAATTTGCAGCCCTGTCAAATTTCCAAAAAGTTACAGCTAATGTTAACCAAAATGCACTCTCATAGACATACAATGCATTTTTGCACAGTGCTTTTGCATGTGTTCCTGTTGTTTGTTATTGATGAAAAACTTGTTGAAGGTGTGGTGTTGGAAGCTAATTCTAATGGCATATTGGATTTGCAGCCCTGACAACTTTCCCAAAAGTTACAGCTAATGTTAAACAGAATGCACTCCCATATTGGATAATATTAAAAACATCTTGTTCAACTATATAAGTAACTTACAATTTACATATACAAATCTGTCATGTAACACAATGGCCTATGCAATATCCTGTTGAATATTTTTGAAAAACATTTTCTTGTAGGTATGGAAAACTTTTTCTTTCTTTTTGTCTTTTTCTTTGTACCCCCCTTCTTTATCTTCTGTACCCCTGATACTTTGATTTTGTTTTTTTGATATTGAAAACTTCATAAAAAGAGATTTAACAAGAATGCACTCCCATAGACTTAAAATGCATTTTGGCAGAGTGCTTTTGCAAGTGTTTCTGTTGCTTTTCCTTGATGCAAAACTTGTTGAAGGTGTAGTGTTGGAAGCTAATTCTAATGCCATATTGAATTTGCAGCCCTGGCAATTTTCCAAAAAGTTACAGCTAATGTTAACCAAAATGCACTCTCGTAGACATACAATGCATTTTTGCAGAGTGCTTTTACAAGTCTTTCTGTTGCTTTTCCTTGATGCAAAACTTGTTGAAGGTGTAGTGTTGGAAGCTTATTCTAATGCCATATTGAATTTGCAGCCCTGGCAATTTTCCAAAAAGTTATAGCTAATGTTAACCAAAATGCACTCTCATAGACATACAATGCATTTTTGAAGAGTGCTTTTACAAGTGTTTCTGTTGCTTTTCATTGATGCAAGACTTGTTGAAGGTGTAGTGTTGGAAGCTTATTCTAATGCCATATTGAATTTGCAGCCCTGGCAATTTTCCAAACAGTTACAGCTAATGTTAACCAAAATGCACTCCCATAGACATACAATGCATTTTTGCACAGTGCTTTTGCAAGTGTTCCTGTTGTTTGTTATTGATGAAAAACTTGTTGAAGGTGTGGTGTTGGAAACTAATTCTAATGGCATATTGGATTTGCAGCCCTGACAACTTTTTCGAAAGTTACAGCTAATGTTAAACAGAATGCACTTCCATAGGGGGTGTGGCTTGTCGTCAGCCCTGAATGGCAGCATAGTCTGAGACCTCTGTGAATCTACTCTCCCTGTGAGCACCTAACAACCTGCATTTGAAACCTGCAAAGATGAAAAAGCATGCTAAGAACCAACAACAAACTCCCAAACCCAGACCTAGCAAAATCGCTAGGGAATTACCTGATCCAGACGAGTTTTTTGATCCTGTTGATAGAGACACAAGGGGATCCAAGATGGCGGCCGCAAAAAAACATGAGTCTGCTAAAAACACTGACATAGTCAGTGAAAGCTCGTTTGGCAAAGCTGCAAGAGGGAGAAATCGGCAGACTGATATGCCTATTTTAACTGAATGTGATACTGAGCACTCTGACTCTGAAAGTGAGGAAGAGGAAGATATTCGCTCATATTTAAAATGCTTACCATCTAAAGCTGAAATCAAAAGCATGCTGCAGAACTTATCTGTTGTGTTAACTGATGAAATGAGAGATATAAGGAAAGACATATGTAACACCTATTTGGGCCACTCGGGGTTAATTCACCAGCTAGAACACTAGAGCATGGGTTACACGCGACTTACACCCAGGGCAGGGCCTTCGCTAAGTGGAAGTGCTCCCTCTATGGTGTAGTGCAACTACATCCCCCCCAGGCTACTGTGCACACAAAAACAACTTGGGCGCCAGGAGGTTCTTAACAATCAGGAACGGTTTATTATGCCAAAAAGGGCAAATGACCACAGGTTTAATACTCACGCAGGAGCTTGAGGAAAACAGCATATTGAGAGTTCACACAGAAGACAGGCAGGCTCACACAGAGAGTACACAGGCAAATGCAGTACAACCTTTCCCTCCTGGAAGTTGTCAGGAAAGCAGCTTCTACCCTACAGTCCCTCTTCACTGAGGTCCCTGACTGGAGGCAACACACAGAGCCTCTGGGAAGCTACTCCCTTTCTGCAAATCCTTGTTGGAGCTTCAGCTGCTCTTTCTCTCTATCCTATCTGCCTTTCTCTCCTAGAGAGACTATGACAAGTCTGCCCTAGTGTAACTATTCCTCACTCATGGGGTTTCCTGGTCCCCGACTTGGACACATGCCTTCTTCTGGGCCTATTGCACTCAGTCCCCCTGAGCACATCCAGCTGGAATCACATCCAGAGGCAAAAGAGGAAGAGGCCACTCCCTGCACACACTATATAGGAGTGAGTCAGAGCAGTGTCATCAAATCTCTCAGCCTATCACTGTAAAGGTTATTCTGTAACAGGGATTCTACCCAATAACCCAAGGAAATGGTGAAAAGATTAACTCTATAGGGCCTGTATCCCTATAGGGCCCTATATTCACCCGGGGAAAAAAACCATTTCTCCTGACAATGGTTTAACAATCCCCAACATTTCAACTTACAGTACCATCACATCCACTTCTGGTATCCTCTCCTAGGCATACCTGGTAACAATGGTCACTGCAAAGGAAACACACACAGTATACACAATACTGTATCAACATTAAATAATAACAGTTGCAGTTGGTCAACTTTATTATACGCCAAAAATGTTCTTTCCTCCCAAGGGTCCACACAGGTCATCCTTGAAGTGCAGAAACAAGGCAGAAGAGTTGTGGTGGGGATCAATAGTCCTGAATTAGAACCCACTTAGTCCAGCAGTCCTTCCAGCCACAAAAAAACAAGCAAGCAGCACTCTAGGCATCTCACTCTGCAGGAGTCCATAGAAGAGCTGTAGCAAACATCAGAAGAATCCATCCTCCAGGTTCTCTTCTTCCAGATCCATGATCCGGGATCACACATGAGCAGGAAATGGCTCCATCCGGGACATCCATCTTCCTCCCATCCAACTGACATCCGCAGGCCTTCGTGAAATTCGGGGCGAACCTCCAAGCCCGAACCCACGGCCAAATACTTCGAAGGAAATTCGTACATCCATTCGTACGATTCGAACAAAACAATGCCCAGTCTGGTATTTAAAGGGTTAATGCCCCACGTTGGGCAGCCAAATGTAACACCTATTTGGGCCACTCGGGGTTAATTCACCAGCTAGAACACTAGAGCATGGGTTACATGCGACTTACACCCAGGGCAGGGCCTTCGCTAAGTGGAAGTGTTCCCTCTATGGTGTAGTGCAACTACATCCCCCCCAGGCTACTGTGCACACAAAAACAACTTGGGCGCCAGGAGGTTCTTAACAATCAGGAACGGTTTATTATGCCAAAAAGGGCAAATGACCACAGGTTTAATACTCACGCAGGAGCTTGAGGAAAACAGCATATTGAGAGTTCACACAGAAGACAGGCAGGCTCACACAGAGAGTACACAGGCAAATGCAGTACAACCTTTCCCTCCTGGAAGTTGTCAGGAAAGCAGCTTCTACCCTACAGTCCCTCTTCACTGAGGTCCCTGACTGGAGGCAACACACAGAGCCTCTGGGAAGCTACTCCCTTTCTGCAAATCCTTGTTGGAGCTTCAGCTGCTCTTTCTCTCTATCCTATCTGCCTTTCTCTCCTAGAGAGACTATGACAAGTCTGCCCTAGTGTAACTATTCCTCACTCACGGGGTTTCCTGGTCCCCGACTTGGACACATGCCTTCTTCTGGGCCTATTGCACTCAGTTCCCCTGAGCACATCCAGCTGGAATCACATCCAGAGGCAAAAGAGGAAGAGGCCACTCCCTGCACACACTATATAGGAGTGAGTCAGAGCAGTGTCATCAAATCTCTCAGCCTATCACTGTAAAGGTTATTCTGTAACAGGGATTCTACCCAATAACCCAAGGAAATGGTGAAAAGATTAACTCTATAGGGCCTGTATCCCTATAGGGCCCTACACATAGTAAACATAGCAGTGAGAACTGACACTATAGAAAAAGCGCAGGAGAAATTACTTAAACACAATACATACTTGCTAAGACTGTAAAAAAGCAAGCTCAACAAATTGAGGAGCTTGAAAGGCAAATGGAGGACTTTGAAAACAGAAGCAGAAGGGTTAATCTGAGATTAAGAGGCATCACTGAAATAATTACTCAAGGTGAACTGAAACAAGCACTGTGGCAAATCTTTAACAGCATTCTCAATAGAGATACTGCAACTGAAATTAAAATGGACAGATTTCACAGAGTGGCTAAGACAAAAAATGCACCTCATGGAGCTCCCAGAGATGTCCTTTGCGCTCTGCATAATTTCACAGAGAAGGAGGAAATCATCTCTAAAGCAAGAGAAATAAACAACATCACATACGAAGATAGCAAAATACTAGTTTTCCAAGACATCTCGTGGAAAACCCTCAGCAAGAGAAGAAATCTTAAACCTCTCACAGATGCTATAAAGGAAAAAGGCCTACAATTCAAGTGGGGATTCCCTTTTCACATATCGGTGAGAAAGGAGGGACAATGGATGGTACTGAAATCTCCTAAGAACACTGAGGAATTCTGCAAAAAGCTGGACATTGAAAAACCACCTCTCCCAGGATGGGATGTCATCCCAACGCCTGACTTCTCATTAGAAAAATTACCGGAATTTTGGATAACTCCATTGAAGCAAAATAGGAAGATGGCCTCTACACCTGATCCCAGAGGAGAAAAAGACTTGACCTTTGCCATAAATAATGACACTTGAAGAGAACTCTTAACAACCTTATTTCTTTATTTGGGCACAATGCACCTCCTCTTCATAAATATTTAAATTGTTTTAATATGTTAATCAAAAATTTTGTGTCTTGCAGGTTAGACATTATATCTGAATGTTTATATACTTAGATGAGAAGCTCACAGGGTAAGAGTGTGATTTGGTGTAAGATTTACTTAATTAATACTAGTTTTGTATTATCTGTATCAGGTTGACCTTCCATTTCCCCCATTAGGATAGCACTTTTGCCTATCTTATACCTCTATAACCTTTAAAGAGAAATGTCCCTACGGGACAAAACCTATTTCTTATTGGTAATACCCTTGTACATAGTTCTAAATTCCACACCTAAAATATTCTTTGTTTTTTTTCATTTTCAATATGACAGAGATACTGACGACTTGATATCGCTTTATTGCGAAAAAGTATTATGCAACCTTAAATACACAAAATGTCTAATTGTAAGATTACATCAGTAAATGTTAATGGGTTAAATGAGCCTATTAAAAGAGCACAATTGTTTAATCACTGCAATAAAATGGGATCCAAAATCATTTTCATGCAGGAAACCCATTTTAAAGAAAAAAATTATCCCAATATAAAACATAAACAATTTGATAAGATATTTACAGGCAATAATTGCTTAAAGAAAACAAATGGCGTGTTGATTGCTATGCATAGAAATATTCCATTTACAACACTTGACACCTATGCTAGAAGTGATGGTAGATGTATCATGGTAAAGGGCATTTTGTATGACACAAAAATAACTATGTGTAATGTTTATCTCATTAACAAAGGTCAAAACAAAATATTGAAGAGTATTCTATTAAAGCTTAAATCCTTTCAAGAAGGGATAGTAATTTTGGGAGGTGACTTTAACATCCCACTTAACCCCTTAATGGACACTTCATCCAAAAAATCTAATTTACCATGTTCACTGATCAAAGGTATTAATCAACTTTTACATGACAACTTATTTGCTGATACTTGGAGAGCTTACCATGCAGATGAGAGAGACTATACACACTATTCCTGTGCTCATAAAAGCTATTCAAGAATAGATTATATTTTTCTGGAACACATTCCTAGAACTCGTTAAAAGTGTGTCAATAGAAAACTCTCTTTTATCTGACCATTGCCCAGTGAACTTGATATTTAAACTTCCCAATTTGCTGAAACCTCATTTTAACTGGAAAATAAATGACAATCTGATTAGCCAAGAACCCTTTAAAGAAAAAATCACCAAGAGACTCAAACAATTCTTCTTAGAAAATAATGTGAATGATACTTCTTTACATAACAGATGGGAAGCACATAAGTGCACGATAAGAGGTTTGTTGATTTCTTTGGGCTCGTTTGCTAAAAAAGAAAGGGAGAAGAAAATAAACTCATTATTGAAAGATATACATAATTTAGAATCCCTACATAAAAAATACTTATCAGATAAGGTCTTTAAGGAGTTAAAAGAGAAAAGAAAAGATTTAAAAATACTTCTAGATACAATCTCCAACAAAGCCTACACAAGGATTAAACAATACCTATATGAAAATAGTAATAAATGTGGCAAATATCTAGCAAGCAAGTTGAAATCTCAATTTATAAAATCATACCTTTTAAAAATGAAAAATGATAAGCAACAAATGGTACATACAACTACAGATATAGCAAAATGTTTTCAAGATTATTATACCAGACTCTATAATTTAAACAAACAATATGCTAATAATTCTCACAGAGAAATAAAGAAAAAACAAATTAACCAATTTCTTTCCCAAATTAAAATCCCTTCCTTAGATAGATAGAGTATAGCCGAAGAATTAGACAAACCTTTTAATGAGGAGGAACTGCAAAAAGCAATAAAGAATCTTCCACTGGGCAAAAGCCCAGGCCCAGATGGATTCTCGGCGAGCTATTATAAAATCTTTGATAAAATCACAGAATAGACACTCTCAAATTCCAGAACAATCCCAAGAAGCCCACATTACAGTTATTCACAAACCAGGAAAAGATCCTACTGAATGCGCTAGTTAATTTCCCTTATTAACATAGATCAAAAATTATTTGCAAAATTACTTGCTAATAGAATTAGTGTACACTTACCCGACCTAATCCATTTTGACCAAGCAGGTTTTGTACCTGGCAGAGAAGGGAAAAATAATACAATTAGAGCTGTAAACATAATAAAGTATATGAAAAAGAAAAACGAGGAGGCCCTAATAATATCTATGGATGTTGAAAAAGCCTTCGATAGAGTAGAATGGTTATTTATTGAACAGATGTTGGAAAAAATAGGATTCGGTACCGGTATAATAAATAAAATAATGTCCCTATATAAATGTCCCAATGCTAGAATAAGAATTAATGGCACGTTATCAAATAAAGTCCCTATCAGCAATGGGACGAGACAGGGCTGTCCTTTGTCCCCCTTGTTGTTTATTCTAACCATTGAATCTTTACTACTTACAATTAGGCAAAATATAGATATAACAGGGATTAAAATAGCAAACTCTCATTATAAAGTATCTGCCTTTGCAGACGATTTGCTATTTTATATCACTAAGCCACATTTATCTATACCTAATTTAATGAATCTAATCAATTGTTTTGGGTCTCTATCCAACTTCAAATTAAATAACAACAAATCAGAAATATTAAACATCTCCCTTTCAGAACAAACAATTACTCAATTAAAAAACAATTTTCCCTTTAAGTGGGCTAAGGTATCAATAAAATATCTGGGGATCCATCTCATCCATAACGAAAAATTGCTGTATAAATTGAATTACATTCCTGCTATAGAAACAATAGATAAGGACATTGTGAGTTTTAACAATGTATGTGTCTCTTGGTTAGGAAGAGTCAACATAGTAAAAATGATATTCCTTCCTAAGTTATTACATATATTTCAGAATATGCCTATTGAAGTCCCTTTGAGATTTTTCAATATCGTAAAATCAAAATTGTCCAAATTTATCTGGAAAGATTCGGTACCCAGAATAGCCTACAATACATTAATTAAACCAAAGGAAAAGGGGGGACTTGGCTTACCATGTTTGAAAACGTATTATTTTGCTATGCAACTTTCTAGACTATTAACATGGCACAACAGTGACTCCTCCAAATCCTTTATTGATGCAGAAAAAGGAGAAGAGATTCTCAGATTAGATTCTTTGATCTGGAAAGATGAAAAGAAATTTCCTTTTATGACCAAAGCAGAGGTAACAGCCCACCCTACATTAAAAACGTTTCATAGAATTAATAGTGAATATGAACTTTGTGTTTATCCCTCTATATTAACACCCATTCCAGAGAATTTATCAGCTCAGATAAATATAAGTAATACCGGATTTCCCCAGAAGGGGGAGTGCCAACCTAAATTATTCAGACTTAATGACTTTATAGAAGATAAGAAGATTATACCATTAGAAAAATTCTTAGTTCTATTTGGAAACAATAACAAGAATAAAGGGTTATACAAATCCATAACGGAATATATCGGAACATTTGATATTAATTCTATAAGCAACAATCTATCTTGGTTTGAACACATTTTTTTGAAAAATATTCATATAAAAAGACCAATTTCATTTTTCTATAGAAGTCTGATCTCAAATGGAGACGCAAAACCTCCATTTGCCCATAAGTGGGAAGAGGAATTAAACTTTAACCTCTCGACGGATGAATGGGAAAAGATTTGCATTAATACATACAAAACATTTATCTCTACAGCATCATATGAATCAGCTTATAAACTTTTGGCAAGATGGTACTTAACCCCAGTCAAATTAAAAAGCATATATGGCACAGAAGATCTCTGTTGGAGATGTAAAGAGGAAAAGGGTACCTATGAACATATTTGGTATGGATGCAAAATTTTAAAACCTTATTGGCAGGCTATACAATCTATTATTGACAAACTATACCCAAATCTTTTAAGGTTACATCCTTCCGCAGTTTTACTCTTATATGATAATAATATTAAAAAGATTATCAACATACCAACTATCAAATATATTCTAGTTTCTGCTAAGTCATTAATTCCCCGTAAATGGAAATCTAAAGAGCCTCCCCTCTTAACAGAGTGGGTAAAACTAATTGAGGAGATAAGACATGCTGAAGAGGTGATAGCATATAAAAATGATGTTTTGCACAAACACCTGAGAAATTGGAACACCTGGATTTCTTATATGGAAAGAAATAAATGAATGTATAGCAATATTGTTATTTATTTCTTGGATAATATTAAAAACATATTGTTCAACTATATGAGTAACTTACAATTTACAATGGCTTATGTAATATCCTGTTAAATATTGTTGAAAAACATTTTCTTGTAGGTGTGGAAAACTTTTTCTTTCATTTTGTCTTTTTCTTTGTATCCCCCCCTTCTTCATCTTCTGTACCCCTGATACTTTTTGATATTGAAAACTTAATAAAAAGAGATTTAACAAAAATGCATTCCCATAGACTTAGAATGCATTTTGGCAGAGTGCTTTTACAAGTTTTCCTGTTGCTTTTCCTTGATGCAAAACTTTTTGAAGGTGTAGTGTTGGAAACTAATTTTAATGCCATTTTGAATTTGCCGCCCTGACAACTTTCCAAAAAGATACAGCTAATGTTAACCAAAATGCATTCCCATAGACTTAGAATGCATTTTGGCAGAGTGCTTTTGCAAGTTTTCCTGTTGCTTTTCCTAGATGCAAAATTTGTTGAAGGTCAAGTGTTGGAAGCTAATTCTAATGCCACTTTGAATTTGCAGCCCTGACAACTTTATAAAAAGTTACAGCTAATGTTGACCAGTATGCATTCCAATAGACTTAAAAGGCATTTTGGCAGAGTGCTTTGTAAGTGTTCCTGTTGCTTTTCCTTGATGCAAAACTTTTTGAAGGTGTAATGTTGGAAGCTAATTCTAATGCCACTTTGAATTTGCAGCCCTGACAACTTTTCAAAAAGTTACAGCTAATGTTAACCAGTATGCATTCCTATAAACTTAAAAGGCATTTTGGCAGAGTGCATTGTAAGTGTTCCTGTTGCTTTTCCTTGATGCAAAACATTTTGAAGGTGTAATGTTGGAAGCTAATTCTAATGCCATTTTGAATTTGCAACCCTGACAACTTTCCAAAAAGATACAGCTAATGTTAACCAAAATGCATTCCCATAGACTTAGAATGCATTTTGGCAGAGTGCTTTTACAAGTTTTCCTGTTGCTTTTCCTTGATGCAAAACTTTTTGAAGGTGTAGTGTTGGAAGCTAATTCTAATGCCATTTTGAATTTGCCGCCCTGACAACTTTCCAAAAAGATACAGCTAATGTTAACCAAAATGCATTCCCATAGACTTAGAATGCATTTTGGCAGAGTGCTTTTGCAAGCTTTCCTGTTGCTTTTCCTGGATGCAAAACTTGTTGAAGGTCTAGTGTTGGAAGCTATTTCTAATGCTACTTTTAATTTGCAGCCCTGACAACTTTTCAAAAAGATACAGCTAATGTAACCAGTATGCATTCCTACAGACTTAAAGGCATTTTGGCAGAGTGTTTTGTAAGTGTTCCTGTTGCTTTTCCTTGATGCAAAACTTTTTGAAGGTGTAACGTTGGAAGCTAATTCTAATGCCACATTGAATTTGCAGCCCTGACAACTTTTCAAAAAGTTACAGCTAATGTTAACCAGTATGCATTCCTATAGACTTAAAAGGCATTTTGGCAGAGTGCATTGTAAGTGTTCCTGTTGCTTTTTCTTGATGCAAAAGTTTTTGAAGATGCAATGTTGGAAACTAATTCAAATGCCATTTTGAATTTGCAGCCCTGACAACTTTCCAAAAAGATACAGCTAATGTTAACCAAAATGCATTCCCATAGACTTAGAATGCATTTTGGCAGAGTGCTTTTACAAGTTTTCCTGTTGCTTTTCCTAGATGCAAAACTTGTTGAAGGTCTAGTGTTGGAAGCTAATTCTAATGCCACTTTGAATTTGCAGCCCTGACAACGTTTCAAAACGTTACAGTTAATGTTAACCAGTATGCATTCCTATAGACTTAAAAGGCATTTTGGCAGAGTGCATTGTAAGTGTTCCTGTTGCTTTTCCATGATGCAAAAGTTTTTGAAGATGTAATGTTGGAAGCTAATTCTAATGCCATTTTGAATTTGCCGCCCTGACAACTTTCCAAAAAGATACAGCTAATGTTAACCAAAATGCATTCCCATAGACTTAGAATGCATTTTGGCAGAGTGCTTTTGCAAGTTTTCCTGTTCCTTTTCCTAGATGCAAAACTTGTTGAAGGTCTAGTGTTGGAAGCTAATTCTAATGCCACTTTTAATTTGCAGCCCTGACAACTTTTCAAAAAGATACAGCTAATGTAACCAGTATGCATTCCTACAGACTTAAAAGGCATTTTGGCAGAGTGCTTTGTAAGTGTTCCTGTTGCTTTTCCTTGATGCAAAACTTTTTGAAGGTGTAATGTTGGAAGCTAATTCTAATGCCACTTTGAATTTGCAGCCCTGACAACTTTTCAAAAAGTTACAGCCAATGTTAACCAAAATGCATTCCTATAGACTTAAAAGGCATTTTGGCAGAGTGCATTGTAAGTGTTCCTGTTGCTTTTCCTTGATGCAAAACATTTTGAAGGTGTAATGTTGGAAGCTAATTCTAATGCCATTTTGAATTTGCCGCCCTGACAACTTTCCAAAAAGATACAGCTAATGTTAACCAAAATGCATTCCCATAGACTTAGAATGCATTTTGGCAGAGTGCTTTTGCAAGTTTTCCTGTTGCTTTTCCTAGATGCAAAATTTGTTGAAGGTCAAGTGTTGGAAGCTAATTCTAATGCCACTTTGAATTTGCAGCCCTGACATCTTTTCAAAAAGTTACAACTAATGTTAACCAGTATGCATTCCTATAGACTTAAAAGGCATTTTGGCAGAGTGCATTGTTAAGTGTTCCTGTTGCTTTTCCCTGATGCAAAACTTTTTGAAGGTGTAATGTTGGAAGCTAATTCTAATGCCATTTTTAATTTGCAGCCCTGACAACTTTCCAAAAAGATACAGCTAATGTTAACCAAAATGCATTCCTATAGTCTTAAAAAGCATTTTGGCAGAGTGCATTGTAAGTGAACACTTACAATGCACTCTGCCAAAATGCTTTTTGAAGTTGCTTTTCCTTGATGCAAAACTTTTTGAAGGTGTAGTGTTGGAAGCTAATTCTATTGCCATTTTGAATTTGCAGCCCTGACAACTTTCCAAAAAGATACAGCTAATGTTAACCAAAATGCATTCCCATAGACTTAGAATGCATTTTGGCAGAGTGCTTTTGCAAGTTTTCCTGTTGCTTTTCCTAGATGCAAAACTTTTTGAAGGTGTAGTGTTGGAAGCTAATTCTGCCATTTTGAATTTGCAGCCCTGATAACTTTCCAAAAAGATACAGCTAATGTTAACCAAAATGCATTCCCATAGACTTAGAATGCATTTTGGCAGAGTGCTTTTACAAGTTTTCCTGTTGCTTTTCCTAGATGCAAAACTTGTTGAAGGTGTAGTGTTGGAAGCTAATTCTAATGCCACTTTGAATTTGCAGCCCTGACAACGTTTCAAAACGTTACAGCTAATGTTAACCAGTATGCATTCCTATAGACTTAAAAGGCATTTTGGCAGAGTGCATTGTAAGTGTTCCTGTTGCTTTTCCATGATGCAAAAGTTTTTGAAGATGTAATGTTGGAAGCTAATTCTAATGCCATTTTGAATTTGCCGCCCTGACAACTTTCCAAAAAGATACAGCTAATGTTAACCAAAATGCATTCCCATAGACTTAGAATGCATTTTGGCAGAGTGCTTTTGCAAGTTTTCCTGTTCCTTTTCCTAGATGCAAAACTTGTTGAAGGTCTAGTGTTGGAAGCTAATTCTAATGCCACTTTTAATTTGCAGCCCTGACAACTTTTCAAAAAGATACAGCTAATGTAACCAGTATGCATTCCTACAGACTTAAAAGGCATTTTGGCAGAGTGCTTTGTAAGTGTTCCTGTTGCTTTTCCTTGATGCAAAACTTTTTGAAGGTGTAATGTTGGAAGCTAATTCTAATGCCACTTTGAATTTGCAGCCCTGACAACTTTTCAAAAAGTTACAGCTAATGTTAACCAAAATGCATTCCTATAGACTTAAAAGGCATTTTGGCAGAGTGCATTGTAAGTGTTCCTGTTGCTTTTCCTTGATGCAAAACATTTTGAAGGTGTAATGTTGGAAGCTAATTCTAATGCCATTTTGAATTTGCCGCCCTGACAACTTTCCAAAAAGATACAGCTAATGTTAACCAAAATGCATTCCCATAGACTTAGAATGCATTTTGGCAGAGTGCTTTTGCAAGTTTTCCTGTTGCTTTTCCTAGATGCAAAATTTGTTGAAGGTCAAGTGTTGGAAGCTAATTCTAATGCCACTTTGAATTTGCAGCCCTGACATCTTTTCAAAAAGATAAAGCTAATGTTAACCAGTATGCATTCCTACAGACTTAAAGGCATTTTGGCAGAGTGCTTTGTAAGTGTTCCTGTTGCTTTTCCTTGATGCAAAACTTTTTGAAGGTGTAGTGTTGGAAGCTAATTCTAATGCCATTTTGAATTTGCAGCCCTGACAACTTTCCAAAAAGATACAGCTAATGTTAACCAAAATGCATTCCCATAGACGTAGAATGCATTTTGGCAGAGTGCTTTTACAAGTTTTCCTGTTGCTTTTCCTTGATGCAAAACTTTTTGAAGGTGTAGTGTTGGAAGCTAATTCTAATGCCACTTAATTTGCAGCCCTAACAACTTTCCAAAAAGTTACAGGTAATGTTATCCAAAATGTATTCCTATAGACTTAAAAGGCATTTTGGCAGAGTGCATTGTTAAGTGTTCCTGTTGCTTTTCCTTGATGCAAAACTTTTTGAAGGTGTAATGTTGGAAGCTAATTCTAATGCCATTTTGAATTTGCCGCCCTGACAACTTTCCAAAAAGATACAGCTAATGTTAACCAAAATGCATTCCCATAGACTTAGAATGCATTTTGGCAGAGTGCTTTTACAAGTTTTCCTGTTGCTTTTCCTAGATGCAAAACTTGTTGAAGGTGTAGTGTTGGAAGCTAATTCTAATGCCACTTTGAATTTGCAGCCCTGACAACGTTTCAAAAAGTTACAGCTAATGTTAACCAAAATGCATTCCCATAGACTTAGAATGCATTTTGGCAGAGTGCTTTTACAAGTTTTCCTGTTGCTTTTCCTAGATGCAAAACTTGTTGAAGGTGTAGTGTTGGAAGCTAATTCTAATGCCACTTTGAATTTGCAGCCCTGACAACGTTTCGAAAAGTTACAGCTAATGTTAACCAGTATGCATTCCTATAGACTTAAAAGGCATTTTGGCAGAGTGCATTGTTAAGTGTTCCTCTTGCTGTTCCTTGATGCAAAACTTTTTGAAGGTGTAATGTTGGAAGCTAATTCTAATGCCATTTTGAATTTGCAGCCCTGACAACTTTCCAAAAAGATACAGCTAATGTTAACCAAAATGCATTCCCATAGACTTAGAATGCATTTTGGCAGAGTGCTTTTGCAAGTTTTCCTGTTGCTTTTCCTAGATGCAAAACTTGTTGAAGGTGTAGTGTTGGAAGCTAATTCTAAGGCCATTTTGAATTTGCAGCCCTGATAACTTTCCAAAAAGATACAGCTAATGTTAACCAAAATGCATTGCCATAGACTTAGAATGCATTTTGGCAGAGTGCTTTTACAAGTTTTCCTGTTGCTTTTCCTTGATGCAAAACTTTTTGAAGGTGTAGTGTTGGAAGCTAATTCTAATGCCATTTTGAATTTGCCGCCCTGACAACTTTCCAAAAAGACACAGCTAATGTTAACCAAAATGCATTCCCATAGACTTAGAATGCATTTTGGCAGAGTGCTTTTGCAAGTTTTCCTGTTGCTTTTCCTGGATGCAAAACTTGTTGAAGGTCTAGTGTTGGAAGCTAATTCTAATGCCACTTTGAATTTGCAGCCCTGACAACTTTTCAAAAAGTTACAGCTAATGTTAACCAGTATGCATTCCTATAGACTTAAAAGGCATTTTGGCAGAGTGCATTGTAAGTATTCCTGTTGCTTTTCCTTGATGCAAAACTTTTTGAAGGTGTAGTGTTGGAAGCTAATTCTAATGCCATTTTGAATTTGCAGCCCTGACAACTTTCCAAAAAGATACAGCTAATGTTAACCAAAATGCATTCCCATAGACTTAGAATGCATTTTGGCAGAGTGCTTTTACAAGTTTTTCTGTTGCTTTTCCTTGATGCAAAACTTTTTGAAGGTGTAATGTTGGAAGCTAATTCTAATGCCATTTTGAATTTGCCGCCCTGACAACTTTCCAAAAAGATACAGCTAATGTTTACCAAAATGCATTCCCATAGACTTAGAATGCATTTTGGCAGAGTGCTTTTGCAAGTTTTCCTGTTGCTTTTCCTGATGCAAAACTTGTTGAAGGTCTAGTGTTGGAAGGTAATTCTAATGCCACTTTGAATTTGCAGCCCTGACAACTTTTCAAAAAGTTACAACTAATGTTAACCAGTATGCATTCCTATAGACTTAAAAGGCATTTTGGCAGAGTGCATTGTAAGTGTTCCTTTTGCTTTTCCTTGATGCAAAACTTTTTGAAGGTGTAATGTTGGAAGCTAATTCTAATGCCATTTTGAATTTGCAGCCCTGACAACTTTCCAAAAAGATACAGCTAATGTTAACCAAAATGCATTCCCATAGACTTAGAATGCATTTTGGCAGAGTGCTTTTGCAAGTTTTCCTGTTGCTTTTCCTGGATGCAAAACTTGTTGAAGGTCTATTGTTGGAAGCTAATTCTAATGCCACTTTGAATTTGCAGCCCTGACAACTTTCCAAAAAGATACAGCTAATGTTAACCAAAATGCATTCCCATAGACTTAGAATGCATTTTGGCAGAGTGCTTTTGCAAGTTTTCCTGTTGCTTTTCCTTGATGCAAAACTTTTTGAAGGTGTAGTGTTGGAAGCTAATTCTAATGCCATTTTGAATTTGCCGCCCTGACAACTTTCCAAAAAGATACAGCTAATGTTAACCAAAATGCATTCCCATAGACTTAGAATGCATTTTGGCAGAGTGCTTTTGCAAGTTTTCCTGTTGCTTTTCCTAGATGCAAAACTTTTTGAAGGTGTAGTGTTGGAAGCTAATTCTAATGCCATTTTGAATTTGCAGCCCTGATAACTTTCCAAAAAGATACAGCTAATGTTAACCAAAATGCATTAACATAGACTTAGAATGCATTTTGGCAGAGTGCTTTTGCAAGTTTTCCTGTTGCTTTTCCTTGATGCAAAACTTGTTGAAGGTCTAGTGTTGGAAGCTAATTCTAATGCCATTTTGAATTTGCCGCCCTGACAACTTTCCAAAAAGATACAGCTAATGTTAACCAAAATGCATTCCCATAGACTTAGAATGCATTTTGGCAGAGTGCTTTTACAAGTTTTCCTGTTGCTTTTCCTAGATGCAAAACTTGTTGAAGGTGTAGTGTTGGAAGCTAATTCTAATGCCACTTTGAATTTGCAGCCCTGACAACGTTTCAAAAAGTTACAGCTAATGTTAACCAGTATGCATTCCTATAGACTTAAAAGGCATTTTGGCAGAGTGCATTGTTAAGTGTTCCTGTTGCTTTTCCTTGATGCAAAACTTTTTGAAGGTGTAATGTTGGAAGCTAATTCTAATGCCATTTTGAATTTGCAGCCCTGACAACTTTCCAAAAAGATACAGCTAATGTTAACCAAAATGCATTCCCATAGACTTAGAATGCATTTTGGCAGAGTGCTTTTACAAGTTTTCCTGTTGCTTTTCCTTGATGCAAAACTTTTTGAAGGTGTAATGTTGGAAGCTAATTCTAATGCCATTTTGAATTTGCCGCCCTGACAACTTTCCAAAAAGATACAGCTAATGTTAACCAAAATGCATTCCCATAGACTTAGAATGCATTTTGGCAGAGTGCTTTTGCAAGTTTTCCTGTTGCTTTTCCTGGATGCAAAACTTGTTGAAGGTCTAGTGTTGGAAGCTAATTCTAATGCCACTTTGAATTTGCAGCCCTGACAACTTTTCAAAAAGTTACAACTAATGTTAACCAGTATGCATTCCTATAGACTTAAAAGGCATTTTGGCAGAGTGCATTGTAAGTGTTCCTTTTGCTTTTCCTTGATGCAAAACTTTTTGAAGGTGTAATGTTGGAAGCTAATTCTAATGCCATTTTGAATTTGCAGCCCTGACAACTTTCCAAAAAGATACAGCTAATGTTAACCAAAATGCATTCCCATAGACTTAGAATGCATTTTGGCAGAGTGCTTTTGCAAGTTTTCCTGTTGCTTTTCCTGGATGCAAAACTTGTTGAAGGTCTAGTGTTGGAAGCTAATTCTAATGCCATTTTGAATTTGCCGCCCTGACAACTTTCCAAAAAGATACAGCTAATGTTAACCAAAATGCATTCCCATAGACTTAGAATGCATTTTGGCAGAGTGCTTTTACAAGTTTTCCTGTTGCTTTTCCTAGATGCAAAACTTGTTGAAGGTGTAGTGTTGGAAGCTAATTCTAATGCCACTTTGAATTTGCAGCCCTGACAACGTTTCAAAAAGTTACAGCTAATGTTAACCAGTATGCATTCCTATAGACTTAACAGGCATTTTGGCAGAGTGCATTGTTAAGTGTTCCTCTTGCTGTTCCTTGATGCAAAACTTTTTGAAGGTGTAATGTTCGAAGCTAATTCTAATGCCATTTTTAATTTGCAGCCCTGATAACTTTCCAAAAAGATACAGCTAATGTTAACCAAAATGCATTCCCATAGACTTAGAATGCATTTTGGCAGAGTGCTTTTGCAAGTTTTCCTGTTGCTTTTCCTGGATGCAAAACTTGTTGAAGGTCTATTGTTGGAAGCTAATTCTAATGCCACTTTGAATTTGCAGCCCTGACAACTTTCCAAAAAGATACAGCTAATGTTAACCAAAATGCATTCCCATAGACTTAGAATGCATTTTGGCAGAGTGCTTTTGCAAGTTTTCCTGTTGCTTTTCCTTGATGCAAAACTTTTTGAAGGTGTAGTGTTGGAAGCTAATTCTAATGCCATTTTGAATTTGCCGCCCTGACAACTTTCCAAAAAGATACAGCTAATGTTAACCAAAATGCATTCCCATAGACTTAGAATGCATTTTGGCAGAGTGCTTTTGCAAGTTTTCCTGTTGCTTTTCCTAGATGCAAAACTTTTTGACGGTGTAGTGTTGGAAGCTAATTCTAATGCCATTTTGAATTTGCAGCCCTGATAACTTTCCAAAAAGATACAGCTAATGTTAACCAAAATGCATTCCCATAGACTTAGAATGCATTTTGGCAGAGTGCTTTTGCAAGTTTTCCTGTTGCTTTTCTTGGATGCAAAACTTTTTGAAGGTCTAGTGTTGGAAGCTAATTCTAATGCCACTTTGAATTTGCAGCCCTGACAACTTTTCAAAATGTTACAACTAATGTTAACCAGTATGCATTCCTATAGACTTAAAAGGCATTTTGGCAGAGTGCATTGTTAAGTGTTCCTGTTGCTTTTCCTTGATGCAAAACTTTTTGAAGGTGTAATGTTGGAAGCTAATTCTAATGCCATTTTGAATTTGCAGCCCTGACAACTTTCCAAAAAGATACAGCTAATGTTAACTAAAATGCATTAACATAGACTTAGAATGCATTTTGGCAGAGTGCTTTTGCAAGTTTTCCTGTTGCTTTTCCTTGATGCAAAACTTGTTGAAGGTCTAGTGTTGGAAGCTAATTCTAATGCCATTTTGAATTTGCCGCCCTGACAACTTTCCAAAAAGATATAGCTAATGTTAACCAAAATGCATTCCCATAGACTTAGAATGCATTTTGGCAGAGTGCTTTTACAAGTTTTCCTGTTGCTTTTCCTAGATGCAAAACTTGTTGAAGGTGTAGTGTTGGAAGCTAATTCTAATGCCACTTTGAATTTGCAGCCCTGACAACGTTTCAAAAAGTTACAGCTAATGTTAACCAGTATGCATTCCTATAGACTTAAAAGGCATTTTGGCAGAGTGCATTGTTAAGTGTTCCTCTTGCTGTTCCTTGATGCAAAACTTTTTGAAGGTGTAATGTTCGAAGCTAATTCTAATGCCATTTTTAATTTGCAGCCCTGATAACTTTCCAAAAAGATACAGCTAATGTTAACCAAAATGCATTCCCATAGACTTAGAATGCATTTTGGCGGAGTGCTTTTGCAAGTTTTCCTGTTGCTTTTCCTAGATGCAAAACTTGTTGAAGGTGTAGTGTTGGAAGCTAATTCTAATGCCACTTTGAATTTGCAGCCCTGACAACTTTTCAAAAAGTTACAGCTAATGTTAACCAGTATGCATTCCTATAGACTTAAAAGGCATTTTGGCAGAGTGCATTGTAAGTATTCCTGTTGCTTTTCCTTGATGCAAAACTTTTTGAAGGTGTAGTGTTGGAAGCTAATTCTAATGCCATTTTGAATTTGCAGCCCTGACAACTTTCCAAAAAGATACAGCTAATGTTAACCAAAATGCATTCCCATAGACTTAGAATGCATTTTGGCAGAGTGCTTTTACAAGTTTTCCTGTTGCTTTTCCTTGATGCAAAACTTTTTGAAGGTGTAATGTTGGAAGCTAATTCTAATGCCATTTTGAATTTGCCGCCCTGACAACTTTCCAAAAAGATACAGCTAATGTTAACCAAAATGCATTCCCATAGACTTAGAATGCATTTTGGCAGAGTGCTTTTGCAAGTTTTCCTGTTGCTTTTCCTTGATGCAAAACTTGTTGAAGGTGTAGTGTTGGAAGCTAATTCTAATGCCATTTTGAATTTGCCGCCCTGACAACTTTCCAAAAAGATACAGCTAATGTTAACCAAAATGCATTCCCATAGACTTAGAATGCATTTTGGCAGAGTGCTTTTGCAAGTTTTCCTGTTGCTTTTCCTAGATGCAAAACTTTTTGACGGTGTAGTGTTGGAAGCTAATTCTAATGCCATTTTGAATTTGCAGCCCTGATAACTTTCCAAAAAGATACAGCTAATGTTAACCAAAATGCATTCCCATAGACTTAGAATGCATTTTGGCAGAGTGCTTTTGCAAGTTTTCCTGTTGCTTTTCTTGGATGCAAAACTTTTTGAAGGTCTAGTGTTGGAAGCTAATTCTAATGCCACTTTGAATTTGCAGCCCTGACAACTTTTCAAAATGTTACAACTAATGTTAACCAGTATGCATTCCTATAGACTTAAAAGGCATTTTGGCAGAGTGCATTGTTAAGTGTTCCTGTTGCTTTTCCTTGATGCAAAACTTTTTGAAGGTGTAATGTTGGAAGCTAATTCTAATGCCATTTTGAATTTGCAGCCCTGACAACTTTCCAAAAAGATACAGCTAATGTTAACCAAAATGCATTACCATAGACTTAGAATGCATTTTGGCAGAGTGCTTTTGCAAGTTTTCCTGTTGCTTTTCCTTGATGCAAAACTTGTTGAAGGTCTAGTGTTGGAAGCTAATTCTAATGCCATTTTGAATTTGCCGCCCTGACAACTTTCCAAAAAGATACAGCTAATGTTAACCAAAATGCATTCCCATAGACTTAGAATGCATTTTGGCAGAGTGCTTTTACAAGTTTTCCTGTTGCTTTTCCTAGATGCAAAACTTGTTGAAGGTGTAGTGTTGGAAGCTAATTCTAATGCCACTTTGAATTTGCAGCCCTGACAACGTTTCAAAAAGTTACAGCTAATGTTAACCAGTATGCATTCCTATAGACTTAAAAGGCATTTTGGCAGAGTGCATTGTTAAGTGTTCCTCTTGCTGTTCCTTGATGCAAAACTTTTTGAAGGTGTAATGTTCGAAGCTAATTCTAATGCCATTTTGAATTTGCAGCCCTGACAACTTTCCAAAAAGATACAGCTAATGTTAACCAAAATGCATTCCCATAGACTTAGAATGCATTTTGGCAGAGTGCTTTTGCAAGTTTTCCTGTTGCTTTTCCTTGATGCAAAACTTTTTGAAGGTGTAGTGTTGGAAGCTAATTCTAATGCCATTTTGAATTTGCCGCCCTGACAACTTTCCAAAAAGATACAGCTAATGTTAACCAAAATGCATTCCCATAGACTTAGAATGCATTTTGGCAGAGTGCTTTTGCAAGTTTTCCTGTTGCTTTTCCTGGATGCAAAACTTGTTGAAGGTCTAGTGTTGGAAGCTAATTCTAATGCCACTTTGAATTTGCAGCCCTGACAACTTTTCAAAAAGTTACAACTAATGTTAACCAGTATGCATTCCTATAGACTTAAAAGGCATTTTGGCAGAGTGCATTGTTAAGTGTTCCTGTTGCTTTTCCTTGATGCAAAACTTTTTGAAGGTGTAATGTTGGAAGCTAATTCTAATGCCATTTTGAATTTGCAGCCCTGACAACTTTCCAAAAAGATACAGCTAATGTTAACCAAAATGCATTCCCATAGACTTAGAATGCATTTTGGCAGAGTGCTTTTGCAAGTTTTCCTGTTGCTTTTCCTTGATGCAAAACTTTTTGAAGGTGTAGTGTTGGAAGCTAATTCTAATGCCATTTTGAATTTGCCGCCCTGACAACTTTCCAAAAAGATACAGCTAATGTTAACCAAAATGCATTCCCATAGACTTAGAATGCATTTTGGCAGAGTGCTTTTGCAAGTTTTCCTGTTGCTTTTCCTGGATGCAAAACTTGTTGAAGGTGTAGTGTTGGAAGCTAATTCTAATGCCACTTTGAATTTGCAGCCCTGACAACGTTTCAAAAAGTTACAGCTAATGTTAACCAGTATGCATTCCTATAGACTTAAAAGGCATTTTGGCAGAGTGCATTGTTAAGTGTTCCTGTTGCTTTTCCTTGATGCAAAACTTTTTGAAGGTGTAATGTTGGAAGCTAATTCTAATGCCATTTTGAATTTGCAGCCCTGACAACTTTCCAAAAAGATACAGCTAATGTTAACCAAAATGCATTCCCATAGACTTAGAATGCATTTTGGCAGAGTGCTTTTACAAGTTTTTCTGTTGCTTTTCCTTGATGCAAAACTTTTTGAAGGTGTAATGTTGGAAGCTAATTCTAATGCCATTTTGAATTTGCCGCCCTGACAACTTTCCAAAAAGATACAGCTAATGTTTACCAAAATGCATTCCCATAGACTTAGAATGCATTTTGGCAGAGTGCTTTTGCAAGTTTTCCTGTTGCTTTTCCTGGATGCAAAACTTGTTGAAGGTCTAGTGTTGGAAGGTAATTCTAATGCCACTTTGAATTTGCAGCCCTGACAACTTTTCAAAAAGTTACAACTAATGTTAACCAGTATGCATTCCTATAGACTTAAAAGGCATTTTGGCAGAGTGCATTGTTAAGTGTTCCTCTTGCTTTTCCTTGATGCAAAACTTTTTGAAGGTGTAATGTTGGAAGCTAATTCTAATGCCATTTTGAATTTGCAGCCCTGACAACTTTCCAAAAAGATACAGCTAATGTTAACCAAAATGCATTCCCATAGACTTAGAATGCATTTTGGCAGAGTGCTTTTGCAAGTTTTCCTGTTGCTTTTCCTAGATGCAAAACTTTTTGAAGGTGTAGTGTTGGAAGCTAATTCTAATGCCATTTTGAATTTGCAGCCCTGACAACTTTCCAAAAAGATACAGCTAATGTTAACCAAAATGCATTCCCATAGACTTAGAATGCATTTTGGCAGAGTGCTTTTGCAAGTTTTCCTGTTGCTTTTCTTGGATGCAAAACTTTTTGAAGGTCTAGTGTTGGAAGCTAATTCTAATGCCACTTTGAATTTGCAGCCCTGACAACTTTTCAAAAAGTTACAACTAATGTTAACCAGTATGCATTCCTATAGACTTAAAAGGCATTTTGGCAGAGTGCATTGTTAAGTGTTCCTGTTGCTTTTCCTTGATGCAAAACTTTTTGAAGGTGTAATGTTGGAAGCTAATTCTAATGCCATTTTGAATTTGCAGCCCTGACAACTTTCCAAAAAGATACAGCTAATGTTAACCAAAATGCATTCCCATAGACTTAGAATGCATTTTGGCAGAGTGCTTTTGCAAGTTTTCCTGTTGCTTTTCCTTGATGCAAAACTTTTTGAAGGTGTAATGTTGGAAGCTAATTCTAATGCCATTTTGAATTTGCAGCCCTGACAACTTTCCAAAAAGATACAGCTAATGTTAACCAAAATGCATTCCCATAGACTTAGAATGCATTTTGGCAGAGTGCTTTTACAAGTTTTCCTGTTGCTTTTCCTTGATGCAAAACTTGTTGAAGGTGTAGTGTTGGAAGCTAATTCTAATGCCACTTTGAATTTGCAGCCCTGACAACTTTCCAAAAAGATACAGCTAATGTTAACCAAAATGCATTCCCATAGACTTAGAATGCATTTTGGCAGAGTGCTTTTGCAAGTTTTCCTGTTGCTTTTCCTTGATGCAAAACTTGTTGAAGGTGTAGTGTTGGAAGCTAATTCTAATGCCATTTTGAATTTGCAGCCCTGACAACTTTCCAAAAAGATACAGCTAATGTTAACCAAAATGCATTCCCATAGACTTAGAATGCATTTTGGCAGAGTGCTTTTGCAAGTTTTCCTGTTGCTTTTCCTTGATGCAAAACTTTTTGAAGGTGTAGTGTTGGAAGCTAATTCTAATGCCATTTTGAATTTGCAGCCCTGACAACTTTCCAAAAAGATACAGCTAATGTTAACCAAAATGCATTCCCATAGACTTAGAATGCATTTTGGCAGAGTGCTTTTGCAAGTTTTCCTGTTGCTTTTCCTTGATGCAAAACTTTTTGAAGGTGTAGTGTTGGAAGCTAATTCTAATGCCATTTTGAATTTGCAGCCCTGACAACTTTCAAAAAGATACAGCTAATGTTAACCAAAATGCATTCCATAGACTTAGAATGCATTTTGGCAGAGTGCTTTTGCAAGTTTTCCTGTTGCTTTTCCTTGATGCAAAACTTTTTGAAGGTGTAGTGTTGGAAGCTAATTCTAATGCCATTTTGAATTTGCAGCCCTGACAACTTTCCAAAAAGATACAGCTAATGTTAACCAAAATGCATTCCCATAGACTTAGAATGCATTTTGGCAGAGTGCTTTTGCAAGTTTTCCTGTTGCTTTTCCTAGATGCAAAACTTTTTGACGGTGTAGTGTTGGAAGCTAATTCTAATGCCATTTTGAATTTGCAGCCCTGATAACTTTCCAAAAAGATACAGCTAATGTTAACCAAAATGCATTCCCATAGACTTAGAATGCATTTTGGCAGAGTGCTTTTGCAAGTTTTCCTGTTGCTTTTCTTGGATGCAAAACTTTTTGAAGGTCTAGTGTTGGAAGCTAATTCTAATGCCACTTTGAATTTGCAGCCCTGACAACTTTTCAAAATGTTACAACTAATGTTAACCAGTATGCATTCCTATAGACTTAAAAGGCATTTTGGCAGAGTGCATTGTTAAGTGTTCCTGTTGCTTTTCCTTGATGCAAAACTTTTTGAAGGTGTAATGTTGGAAGCTAATTCTAATGCCATTTTGAATTTGCAGCCCTGACAACTTTCCAAAAAGATACAGCTAATGTTAACCAAAATGCATTAACATAGACTTAGAATGCATTTTGGCAGAGTGCTTTTGCAAGTTTTCCTGTTGCTTTTCCTTGATGCAAAACTTGTTGAAGGTCTAGTGTTGGAAGCTAATTCTAATGCCATTTTGAATTTGCCGCCCTGACAACTTTCCAAAAAGATATAGCTAATGTTAACCAAAATGCATTCCCATAGACTTAGAATGCATTTTGGCAGAGTGCTTTTACAAGTTTTCCTGTTGCTTTTCCTAGATGCAAAACTTGTTGAAGGTGTAGTGTTGGAAGCTAATTCTAATGCCACTTTGAATTTGCAGCCCTGACAACGTTTCAAAAAGTTACAGCTAATGTTAACCAGTATGCATTCCTATAGACTTAAAAGGCATTTTGGCAGAGTGCATTGTTAAGTGTTCCTCTTGCTGTTCCTTGATGCAAAACTTTTTGAAGGTGTAATGTTCGAAGCTAATTCTAATGCCATTTTTAATTTGCAGCCCTGATAACTTTCCAAAAAGATACAGCTAATGTTAACCAAAATGCATTCCCATAGACTTAGAATGCATTTTGGCAGAGTGCTTTTGCAAGTTTTCCTGTTGCTTTTCCTAGATGCAAAACTTGTTGAAGGTGTAGTGTTGGAAGCTAATTCTAATGCCACTTTGAATTTGCAGCCCTGACAACTTTTCAAAAAGTTACAGCTAATGTTAACCAGTATGCATTCCTATAGACTTAAAAGGCATTTTGGCAGAGTGCATTGTAAGTATTCCTGTTGCTTTTCCTTGATGCAAAACTTTTTGAAGGTGTAGTGTTGGAAGCTAATTCTAATGCCATTTTGAATTTGCAGCCCTGACAACTTTCCAAAAAGATACAGCTAATGTTAACCAAAATGCATTCCCATAGACTTAGAATGCATTTTGGCAGAGTGCTTTTACAAGTTTTTCTGTTGCTTTTCCTTGATGCAAAACTTTTTGAAGGTGTAGTGTTGGAAGCTAATTCTAATGCCATTTTGAATTTGCAGCCCTGACAACTTTCCAAAAAGATACAGCTAATGTTAACCAAAATGCATTCCCATAGACTTAGAATGCATTTTGGCAGAGTGCTTTTGCAAGTTTTCCTGTTGCTTTTCCTTGGATGCAAAACTTTTTGAAGGTCTAGTGTTGGAAGCTAATTCTAATGCCACTTTGAATTTGCAGCCCTGACAACTTTTCAAAAAGTTACAACTAATGTTAACCAGTATGCATTCCTATAGACTTAAAAGGCATTTTGGCAGAGTGCATTGTTAAGTGTTCCTGTTGCTTTTCCTTGATGCAAAACTTTTTGAAGGTGTAATGTTGGAAGCTAATTCTAATGCCATTTTGAATTTGCAGCCCTGACAACTTTCCAAAAAGATACAGCTAATGTTAACCAAAATGCATTCCCATAGACTTAGAATGCATTTTGGCAGAGTGCTTTTGCAAGTTTTCCTGTTGCTTTTCCTTGATGCAAAACTTTTTGAAGGTGTAGTGTTGGAAGCTAATTCTAATGCCATTTTGAATTTGCCGCCCTGACAACTTTCCAAAAAGATACAGCTAATGTTAACCAAAATGCATTCCCATAGACTTAGAATGCATTTTGGCAGAGTGCTTTTGCAAGTTTTCCTGTTGCTTTTCCTGGATGCAAAACTTGTTGAAGGTCTAGTGTTGGAAGCTAATTCTAATGCCACTTTGAATTTGCAGCCCTGACAACTTTTCAAAAAGTTACAACTAATGTTAACCAGTATGCATTCCTATAGACTTAAAAGGCATTTTGGCAGAGTGCATTGTTAAGTGTTCCTCTTGCTTTTCCTTGATGCAAAACTTTTTGAAGGTGTAATGTTGGAAGCTAATTCTAATGCCATTTTGAATTTGCAGCCCTGACAACTTTCCAAAAAGATACAGCTAATGTTAACCAAAATGCATTCCCATAGACTTAGAATGCATTTTGGCAGAGTGCTTTTGCAAGTTTTCCTGTTGCTTTTCCTAGATGCAAAACTTGTTGAAGGTGTAGTGTTGGAAGCTAATTCTAATGCCACTTTGAATTTGCAGCCCTGACAACGTTTCAAAAAGTTACAGCTAATGTTAACCAAAATGCATTCCCATAGACTTAGAATGCATTTTGGCAGAGTGCTTTTGCAAGTTTTCCTGTTGCTTTTCCTTGATGCAAAACTTTTTGAAGGTGTAGTGTTGGAAGCTAATTCTAATGCCATTTTGAATTTGCCGCCCTGACAACTTTCCAAAAAGACACAGCTAATGTTAACCAAAATGCATTCCCATAGACTTAGAATGCATTTTGGCAGAGTGCTTTTGCAAGTTTTCCTGTTGCTTTTCCTGGATGCAAAACTTGTTGAAGGTGTAGTGTTGGAAGCTAATTCTAATGCCACTTTGAATTTGCAGCCCTGACAACTTTCAAAAAGTTACAGCTAATGTTAACCAGTATGCATTCCTATAGACTTAAAGGCATTTTGGCAGAGTGCATTGTTAAGTGTTCCTGTTGCTTTTCCTTGATGCAAAACTTTTTGAAGGTGTAATGTTGGAAGCTAATTCTAATGCCATTTTGAATTTGCAGCCCTGACAACTTTCCAAAAAGATACAGCTAATGTTAACCAAAATGCATTCCCATAGACTTAGAATGCATTTTGGCAGAGTGCTTTTACAAGTTTTCCTGTTGCTTTTCCTTGATGCAAAACTTTTTGAAGGTGTAATGTTGGAAGCTAATTCTAATGCCATTTTGAATTTGCCGCCCTGACAACTTTCCAAAAAGATACAGCTAATGTTAACCAAAATGCATTCCCATAGACTTAGAATGCATTTTGGCAGAGTGCTTTTGCAAGTTTTCCTGTTGCTTTTCCTGGATGCAAAACTTGTTGAAGGTCTAGTGTTGGAAGGTAATTCTAATGCCACTTTGAATTTGCAGCCCTGACAACTTTTCAAAAAGTTACAACTAATGTTAACCAGTATGCATTCCTATAGACTTAAAAGGCATTTTGGCAGAGTGCATTGTAAGTGTTCCTGTTGCTTTTCCTTGATGCAAAACTTTTTGAAGGTGTAATGTTGGAAGCTAATTCTAATGCCATTTTGAATTTGCAGCCCTGACAACTTTCCAAAAAGATACAGCTAATGTTAACCAAAATGCATTCCCATAGACTTAGAATGCATTTTGGCAGAGTGCTTTTGCAAGTTTTCCTGTTGCTTTTCCTTGATGCAAAACTTGTTGAAGGTCTAGTGTTGGAAGCTAATTCTAATGCCATTTTGAATTTGCAGCCCTGACAACTTTCCAAAAAGATACAGCTAATGTTAACCAAAATGCATTCCCATAGACTTAGAATGCATTTTGGCAGAGTGCTTTTGCAAGTTTTCCTGTTGCTTTTCCTTGATGCAAAACTTTTTGAAGGTGTAGTGTTGGAAGCTAATTCTAATGCCATTTTGAATTTGCAGCCCTGACAACTTTCCAAAAAGATACAGCTAATGTTAACCAAAATGCATTCCCATAGACTTAGAATGCATTTTGGCAGAGTGCTTTTGCAAGTTTTCCTGTTGCTTTTCCTTGATGCAAAACTTTTTGAAGGTGTAATGTTGGAAGCTAATTCTAATGCCATTTTGAATTTGCAGCCCTGACAACTTTCCAAAAAGATACAGCTAATGTTAACCAAAATGCATTCCCATAGACTTAGAATGCATTTTGGCAGAGTGCTTTTGCAAGTTTTCCTGTTGCTTTTCCTTGATGCAAAACTTGTTGAAGGTCTAGTGTTGGAAGCTAATTCTAATGCCATTTTGAATTTGCCGCCCTGACAACTTTCCAAAAAGATACAGCTAATGTTAACCAAAATGCATTCCCATAGACTTAGAATGCATTTTGGCAGAGTGCTTTTACAAGTTTTCCTGTTGCTTTTCCTAGATGCAAAACTTGTTGAAGGTGTAGTGTTGGAAGCTAATTCTAATGCCACTTTGAATTTGCAGCCCTGACAACTTTTCAAAAAGTTACAGCTAATGTTAACCAGTATGCATTCCTATAGACTTAAAAGGCATTTTGGCAGAGTGCATTGTTAAGTGTTCCTGTTGCTTTTCCTTGATGCAAAACTTTTTGAAGGTGTAATGTTGGAAGCTAATTCTAATGCCATTTTGAATTTGCAGCCCTGACAACTTTCCAAAAAGATACAGCTAATGTTAACCAAAATGCATTCCCATAGACTTAGAATGCATTTTGGCAGAGTGCTTTTGCAAGTTTTCCTGTTGCTTTTCCTTGATGCAAAACTTGTTGAAGGTGTAGTGTTGGAAGCTAATTCTAATGCCATTTTGAATTTGCAGCCCTGACAACTTTCCAAAAAGATACAGCTAATGTTAACCAAAATGCATTCCCATAGACTTAGAATGCATTTTGGCAGAGTGCTTTTGCAAGTTTTCCTGTTGCTTTTCCTGATGCAAAACTTGTTGAAGGTGTAGTGTTGGAAGCTAATTCTAATGCCACTTTGAATTTGCAGCCCTGACAACTTTCCAAAAAGATACAGCTAATGTTAACCAAATGCATTCCCATAGACTTAGAATGCATTTTGGCAGAGTGCTTTGTAAGTTTTCCTGTTGCTTTTCCTTGATGCAAAACTTTTTGAAGGTGTAATGTTGGAAGCTAATTCTAATGCCATTTTGAATTTGCAGCCCTGACAACTTTCCAAAAAGATACAGCTAATGTTAACCAAAATGCATTCCCATAGACTTAGAATGCATTTTGGCAGAGTGCTTTTGCAAGTTTTCCTGTTGCTTTTCCTTGATGCAAAACTTTTTGAAGGTGTAGTGTTGGAAGCTAATTCTAATGCCATTTTGAATTTGCAGCCCTGACAACTTTCCAAAAAGATACAGCTAATGTTAACCAAAATGCATTCCCATAGACTTAGAATGCATTTTGGCAGAGTGCTTTTGCAAGTTTTCCTGTTGCTTTTCCTGGATGCAAAACTTTTGAAGGTGTAGTGTTGGAAGCTAATTCTAATGCCACTTTTGAATTTGCAGCCCTGACAACTTTCAAAAAGTTACAGCTAATGTTAACCAAAATGCATTCCCATAGACTTAGAATGCATTTTGGCAGAGTGCTTTTGCAAGTTTTCCTGTTGCTTTTCCTTGATGCAAAACTTTTTGAAGGTGTAGTGTTGGAAGCTAATTCTAATGCCATTTTGAATTTGCAGCCCTGACAACTTTCCAAAAAGATACAGCTAATGTTAACCAAAATGCATTCCCATAGACTTAGAATGCATTTTGGCAGAGTGCTTTTGCAAGTTTTCCTGTTGCTTTTCCTTGATGCAAAACTTTTTGAAGGTGTAGTGTTGGAAGCTAATTCTAATGCCATTTTGAATTTGCAGCCCTGACAACTTTCCAAAAAGATACAGCTAATGTTAACCAAAATGCATTCCCATAGACTTAGAATGCATTTTGGCAGAGTGCTTTTGCAAGTTTTCCTGTTGCTTTTCCTGATGCAAAACTTGTTGAAGGTGTAGTGTTGGAAGCTAATTCTAATGCCACTTTGAATTTGCAGCCCTGACAACTTTCCAAAAAGTTACAGCTAATGTTAACCAGTATGCATTCCTATAGACTTAGAAGGCATTTTGGCAGAGTGCTTTGTAAGTTTTCCTGTTGCTTTTCCTTGATGCAAAACTTTTGAAGGTGTAATGTTGGAAGCTAATTCTAATGCCATTTTGAATTTGCAGCCCTGACAACTTTCCAAAAAGATACAGCTAATGTTAACCAAAATGCATTCCCATAGACTTAGAATGCATTTTGGCAGAGTGCTTTTGCAAGTTTTCCTGTTGCTTTTCCTGGATGCAAAACTTGTTGAAGGTGTAGTGTTGGAAGCTAATTCTAATGCCATTTTGAATTTGCAGCCCTGACAACTTTCCAAAAAGATACAGCTAATGTTAACCAAAATGCATTCCCATAGACTTAGAATGCATTTTGGCAGAGTGCTTTTGCAAGTTTTCCTGTTGCTTTTCCTTGATGCAAAACTTTTTGAAGGTGTAGTGTTGGAAGCTAATTCTAATGCCATTTTGAATTTGCAGCCCTGACAACTTTCCAAAAAGATACAGCTAATGTTAACCAAAATGCATTCCCATAGACTTAGAATGCATTTTGGCAGAGTGCTTTTGCAAGTTTTCCTGTTGCTTTTCCTTGATGCAAAACTTTTTGAAGGTGTAGTGTTGGAAGCTAATTCTAATGCCATTTTGAATTTGCAGCCCTGACAACTTTCCAAAAAGATACAGCTAATGTTAACCAAAATGCATTCCCATAGACTTAGAATGCATTTTGGCAGAGTGCTTTTGCAAGTTTTCCTGTTGCTTTTCCTGGATGCAAAACTTGTTGAAGGTCTAGTGTTGGAAGCTAATTCTAATGCCACTTTGAATTTGCAGCCCTGACAACTTTTCAAAAAGTTACAGCTAATGTTAACCAGTATGCATTCCTATAGACTTAAAAGGCATTTTGGCAGAGTGCATTGTTAAGTGTTCCTGTTGCTTTTCCTTGATGCAAAACTTTTTGAAGGTGTAATGTTGGAAGCTAATTCTAATGCCATTTTGAATTTGCAGCCCTGACAACTTTCCAAAAAGATACAGCTAATGTTAACCAAAATGCATTCCCATAGACTTAGAATGCATTTTGGCAGAGTGCTTTTGCAAGTTTTCCTGTTGCTTTTCCTAGATGCAAAACTTGTTGAAGGTCTAGTGTTGGAAGCTAATTCTAATGCCATTTTGAATTTGCAGCCCTGACAACTTTCCAAAAAGATACAGCTAATGTTAACCAAAATGCATTCCCATAGACTTAGAATGCATTTTGGCAGAGTGCTTTTACAAGTTTTCCTGTTGCTTTTCCTTGATGCAAAACTTTTTGAAGGTGTAGTGTTGGAAGCTAATTCTAATGCCATTTTGAATTTGCCGCCCTGACAACTTTCCAAAAAGATACAGCTAATGTTAACCAAAATGCATTCCCATAGACTTAGAATGCATTTTGGCAGAGTGCTTTTGCAAGTTTTCCTGTTGCTTTTCCTAGATGCAAAACTTTTTGACGGTGTAGTGTTGGAAGCTAATTCTAATGCCATTTTGAATTTGCAGCCCTGATAACTTTCCAAAAAGATACAGCTAATGTTAACCAAAATGCATTCCCATAG
Source organism: Xenopus laevis (assembly GCF_017654675.1). NCBI lineage: Eukaryota > Metazoa > Chordata > Amphibia > Anura > Pipidae > Xenopus > Xenopus laevis. The sequence goes on from NC_054385.1 coordinate 21,948,254, forward strand.
ACTTAGAATGCATTTTGGCAGAGTGCTTTTGCAAGTTTTCCTGTTGCTTTTCTTGGATGCAAAACTTTTTGAAGGTCTAGTGTTGGAAGCTAATTCTAATGCCACTTTGAATTTGCAGCCCTGACAACTTTTCAAAATGTTACAACTAATGTTAACCAGTATGCATTCCTATAGACTTAAAAGGCATTTTGGCAGAGTGCATTGTTAAGTGTTCCTGTTGCTTTTCCTTGATGCAAAACTTTTTGAAGGTGTAATGTTGGAAGCTAATTCTAATGCCATTTTGAATTTGCAGCCCTGACAACTTTCCAAAAAGATACAGCTAATGTTAACCAAAATGCATTAACATAGACTTAGAATGCATTTTGGCAGAGTGCTTTTGCAAGTTTTCCTGTTGCTTTTCCTTGATGCAAAACTTGTTGAAGGTCTAGTGTTGGAAGCTAATTCTAATGCCATTTTGAATTTGCCGCCCTGACAACTTTCCAAAAAGATACAGCTAATGTTAACCAAAATGCATTCCCATAGACTTAGAATGCATTTTGGCAGAGTGCTTTTACAAGTTTTCCTGTTGCTTTTCCTAGATGCAAAACTTGTTGAAGGTGTAGTGTTGGAAGCTAATTCTAATGCCATTTTGAATTTGCAGCCCTGACAACTTTCCAAAAAGATACAGCTAATGTTAACCAAAATGCATTCCCATAGACTTAGAATGCATTTTGGCAGAGTGCTTTTGCAAGTTTTCCTGTTGCTTTTCCTAGATGCAAAACTTGTTGAAGGTGTAGTGTTGGAAGCTAATTCTAATGCCATTTTGAATTTGCAGCCCTGATAACTTTCCAAAAAGATACAGCTAATGTTAACCAAAATGCATTCCCATAGACTTAGAATGCATTTTGGCAGAGTGCTTTTACAAGTTTTCCTGTTGCTTTTCCTGGATGCAAAACTTGTTGAAGGTCTAGTGTTGGAAGCTAATTCTAATGCCACTTTGAATTTGCAGCCCTGACAACTTTTCAAAAAGTTACAGCTAATGTTAACCAGTATGCATTCCTATAGACTTAAAAGGCATTTTGGCAGAGTGCATTGTAAGTATTCCTGTTGCTTTTCCTTGATGCAAAACTTTTTGAAGGTTTAGTGTTGGAAGCTAATTCTAATGCCATTTTGAATTTGCAGCCCTGACAACTTTCCAAAAAGATACAGCTAATGTTAACCAAAATGCATTCCCATAGACTTAGAATGCATTTTGGCAGAGTGCTTTTACAAGTTTTCCTGTTGCTTTTCCTGGATGCAAAACTTGTTGAAGGTCTAGTGTTGGAAGCTAATTCTAATGCCACTTTGAATTTGCAGCCCTGACAACTTTTCAAAAAGTTACAGCTAATGTTAACCAGTATGCATTCCTATAGACTTAAAAGGCATTTTGGCAGAGTGCATTGTAAGTATTCCTGTTGCTTTTCCTTGATGCAAAACTTTTTGAAGGTGTAGTGTTGGAAGCTAATTCTAATGCCATTTTGAATTTGCAGCCCTGACAACTTTCCAAAAAGATACAGCTAATGTTAACCAAAATGCATTCCCATAGACTTAGAATGCATTTTGGCAGAGTGCTTTTACAAGTTTTTCTGTTGCTTTTCCTTGATGCAAAACTTTTTGAAGGTGTAATGTTGGAAGCTAATTCTAATGCCATTTTGAATTTGCCGCCCTGACAACTTTCCAAAAAGATACAGCTAATGTTTACCAAAATGCATTCCCATAGACTTAGAATGCATTTTGGCAGAGTGCTTTTGCAAGTTTTCCTGTTGCTTTTCCTGGATGCAAAACTTGTTGAAGGTCTAGTGTTGGAAGGTAATTCTAATGCCACTTTGAATTTGCAGCCCTGACAACTTTTCAAAAAGTTACAACTAATGTTAACCAGTATGCATTCCTATAGACTTAAAAGGCATTTTGGCAGAGTGCATTGTAAGTGTTCCTTTTGCTTTTCCTTGATGCAAAACTTTTTGAAGCTGTAATGTTGGAAGCTAATTCTAATGCCATTTTGAATTTGCAGCCCTGACAACTTTCCAAAAAGATATAGCTAATGTTAACCAAAATGCATTCCCATAGACTTAGAATGCATTTTGGCAGAGTGCTTTTGCAAGTTTTCCTGTTGCTTTTCCTTGATGCAAAACTTGTTGAAGGTCTAGTGTTGGAAGCTAATTCTAATGCCATTTTGAATTTGCCGCCCTGACAACTTTCCAAAAAGATATAGCTAATGTTAACCAAAATGCATTCCCATAGACTTAGAATGCATTTTGGCAGAGTGCTTTTACAAGTTTTCCTGTTGCTTTTCCTAGATGCAAAACTTGTTGAAGGTGTAGTGTTGGAAGCTAATTCTAATGCCATTTTGAATTTGCCGCCCTGACAACTTTCCAAAAAGATACAGCTAATGTTAACCAAAATGCATTCCCATAGACTTAGAATGCATTTTGGCAGAGTGCTTTTGCAAGTTTTCCTGTTGCTTTTCCTGGATGCAAAACTTTTTGAAGGTGTAGTGTTGGAAGCTAATTCTAATGCCATTTTGAATTTGCCGCCCTGACAACTTTCCAAAAAGACACAGCTAATGTTAACCAAAATGCATTCCCATAGACTTAGAATGCATTTTGGCAGAGTGCTTTTACAAGTTTTCCTGTTGCTTTTCCTGGATGCAAAACTTGTTGAAGGTCTATTGTTGGAAGCTAATTCTAATGCCACTTTGAATTTGCAGCCCTGACAACTTTCCAAAAAGATACAGCTAATGTTAACCAAAATGCATTCCCATAGACTTAGAATGCATTTTGGCAGAGTGCTTTTGCAAGTTTTCCTGTTGCTTTTCCTTGATGCAAAACTTTTTGAAGGTGTAGTGTTGGAAGCTAATTCTAATGCCATTTTGAATTTGCCGCCCTGACAACTTTCCAAAAAGATACAGCTAATGTTAACCAAAATGCATTCCCATAGACTTAGAATGCATTTTGGCAGAGTGCTTTTGCAAGTTTTCCTGTTGCTTTTCCTAGATGCAAAACTTTTTGACGGTGTAGTGTTGGAAGCTAATTCTAATGCCATTTTGAATTTGCAGCCCTGATAACTTTCCAAAAAGATACAGCTAATGTTAACCAAAATGCATTCCCATAGACTTAGAATGCATTTTGGCAGAGTGCTTTTGCAAGTTTTCCTGTTGCTTTTCTTGGATGCAAAACTTTTTGAAGGTCTAGTGTTGGAAGCTAATTCTAATGCCATTTTTAATTTGCAGCCCTGATAACTTTCCAAAAAGATACAGCTAATGTTAACCAAAATGCATTCCCATAGACTTAGAATGCATTTTGGCAGAGTGCTTTTGCAAGTTTTCCTGTTGCTTTTCCTAGATGCAAAATTTGTTGAAGGTGTAGTGTTGGAAGCTAATTCTAAGGCCATTTTGAATTTGCAGCCCTGATAACTTTCCAAAAAGATACAGCAAATGTTAACCAAAATGCATTGCCATAGACTTAGAATGCATTTTGGCAGAGTGCTTTTACAAGTTTTCCTGTTGCTTTTCCTTGATGCAAAACTTTTTGAAGGTGTAGTGTTGGAAGCTAATTCTAATGCCATTTTGAATTTGCCGCCCTAACAACTTTCCAAAAAGACACAGCTAATGTTAACCAAAATGCATTCCCATAGACTTAGAATGCATTTTGGCAGAGTGCTTTTGCAAGTTTTCCTGTTGCTTTTCCTGGATGCAAAACTTGTTGAAGGTCTAGTGTTGGAAGCTAATTCTAATGCCACTTTGAATTTGCAGCCCTGACAACTTTTCAAAAAGTTACAGCTAATGTTAACCAGTATGCATTCCTATAGACTTAAAAGGCATTTTGGCAGAGTGCATTGTAAGTATTCCTGTTGCTTTTCCTTGATGCAAAACTTTTTGAAGGTTTAGTGTTGGAAGCTAATTCTAATGCCATTTTGAATTTGCAGCCCTGACAACTTTCCAAAAAGATACAGCTAATGTTAACCAAAATGCATTCCCATAGACTTAGAATGCATTTTGGCAGAGTGCTTTTACAAGTTTTCCTGTTGCTTTTCCTGGATGCAAAATCAGTTTTTTGTTCTTTGACCAATTTATGCAGTAAATACCTTTTTCTGAATGAGTTCAGCTCTCTCACATTCAAGGACAATATTTTACATTCCTGTGTCATTTTGCCATCCATCTGCTGTACCTAAAGAAAAAAGATTAATCAAAGATATCTCTGTTAGAGCCTTCAGCAGGTCACAGGATAACTGACCATGTACTTTTATCTCAGATCTGTGTGTAAAAAAATTAGTTAGTAGGGACATTAATATGCACAAACCATTACAACTAAAACTAAAACCAAAAAAGAAGAAATATAACCAAATCATTGGTAAAAGAAGCAGAGGCATCCGGTTCTACCTCCACAAATATCACCAAGTAACACCAAAAAAGGGAAAAAAGGAAATCAGTTCTCAGCTCCAAGTCTTATGAAAAACAGAAGAGAAAAAAAAGAAGGAAAATAAAAAGAGTTCAGCAGAGAAGAAAAACTTCAAGAAACAAAAAAAAGAGTTCAATTGACCTATCAGGCCAAATTCTCCAGTAAAACTTTCTCCTACGGGGAAAAACAAAAAGTTCCCAAAAGGAGAAGTTTAAGTGTGGGGGATTAAGTTTGTGATTGAACATCAGGCGTTTCAGGTGCCGGCTATGGCCTCTTCATTTCTGTCAGTGTCAGGTAGAGGCTGGGTAGTGTCCATTGGGGATGGTTTGATTGATGATGGTTTAGTAGAAGTCGGTAGGTGAGAGGGTTTATCTCTCCTTGAATCTTTGGGCACAAAGATAGGGATATTCCATTTGCTGAGAAGTTCGTGGCCTTCTTTTGGACTTCTGATCACATATTGGGTGTTGTTATCATTTATAATTAGCTTAGGGGGGAATCCCCATGCGTATGGAATTTTCTTATATCGCAGTGTAGTAGTAATCTCAGAGAAACTCCGTCTTGTCTGTAGTGTGGCCTGGGACAAATCTTGGTATATCGAGAGATCTTTGTATTCTTCTGGTAGTTTTCTCCCTTCTCTAGTAGCATCCAGCAACATTTCCTTGACATGAAAAAAATGTATCCGTGTAATAACATCTCTAGGAATATGTTTAGGTATGTGCCCAGGTTTGGGTAGCCTGTGAGCTCTGTCTATTATCAGCTCACTTTCTGGCAAAGTAGGAAAAGCAGTGTGCAGAAGATTCTTAACATAGTCTTTCAGCTCAGTAGTACTCACAGTTTCAGATACTCCTCTAATTTTCACATTATTCCTCCGGTTTCTATCCTCCCCATCTGCCAGTTTTTCCTTTATCCACTTATTTTCTTTCATTAAATCTTTATGTGCATCCACAAGTACATTGTGAGCTGCAGTCATTTCAACAATCCTATTCTCCAGCCTAGTAATTTTTTGATCAGTCTCCTTCATATGATTAGACATATAGCCTGCCAGAGCTTGCAAGTCCCCTCTGACATCCGACATATTATTTTTCATTTCACAAGCAAAGGACATCATAAAGCTCTTAAAAAGGGCTTGGGTCATGGGCTGTTCCGATTCTGGGAAGGATGACATGAAATCCGAAGCACTGCTTGCTGGAGCTGGATGTGCGGGCAGGGGGGGTGGATGGTATGGATAGATAGGTGACCGGAGTGTGGGCTGAGGATCTTGGCCTGCTTGAGGGCCTGAGTCCTCCAGATTAGTTACCGCAGACTGAGTTGCAGGCTGCGCTAATGTGGGCTGGGGTGATGTCTGTAGGGGCTTATATGGTTTCATGGGGCTACGATCTCTGTCATCCCCAAAGCTCACCTTAGATCCACCAGCGCTATTTTCTTCCTCATCACTCACTTCTTCCATGCCCGTTTGAGTTCTCTTCCGATAGGGAGTGTATAGAGGGGTAAAACGTTTCCTTTGTTCAATCGGTGGTGTAGTGTGATAGCCTGCCTCATGGCTGGGCCTAGGCATGTAGTCACGGTCGCCATCTTTGTTTTCATCCTGGAAGAACTCTGACAGCCTCCGTGGTGTGGGAGAGCTGTATTTCTTCCTGGAACTTAATTTGGTCCACTGCTGTGACATCTCTGGACCTTCACCCAGCTTATTAGTGAAAAGGGGCTCACTTTAGGCTGCTAAAATAAGCTAAAATCGATGTTCTGCACGGAGAGCTGTGGAGTCAAGCAGCCATCAGTTCCACGCGCTAGCCACGCCCCTCTCCCATAGACTTAGAATGCATTTTGGCAGAGTGCTTTTACAAGTTTTCCTGTTGCTTTTCCTTGATGCAAAACTTTTTGAAGGTGTAGTGTTGGAAGCTAATTCTAATGCCACTTTGAATTTGCAGCCCTGACAACTTTTCAAAAAGTTACAGCTAATGTTAACCAGTATGCATTCCTATAGACTTAAAAGGCATTTTGGCAGAGTGCATTGTAAGTGTTCCTTTTGCTTTTCCTTGATGCAAAACTTTTTGAAGGTGTACTGTTGGAAGCTAATTCTAATGCCATTTTGAATTTGCCGCCCTGACAACTTTCCAAAAAGATACAGCTAATGTTAACCAAAATGCATTCCCATAGACTTAGAATGCATTTTGGCAGAGTGCTTTTACAAGTTTTCCTGTTGCTTTTCCTTGATGCAAAACTTTTTGAAGGTGTAATGTTGGAAGCTAATTCTAATGCCATTTTTAATTTGCAGCCCTGACAACTTTTCAAAAAGATACAGCTAATGTTAACCAGTATGCATTCCTATAGACTTAAAAAGCATTTTGGCAGAGTGCATTGTAAGTTTTCCTGTTGCTTTTCCTTGATGCAAAACTTTTTGAAGGTGTAGTGTTGGAAGCTAATTCTAATGCCACTTTGAATTTGCAGCCCTGACAACGTTTCAAAAAGTTACAGATAATGTTAACCAAAATGCATTCCCATAGACTTAGAATGCATTTTGGCAGAGTGCTTTTACAAGTTTTCCTGTTGCTTTTCCTTGATGCAAAACTTTTTGAAGGTGTAGTGTTGGAAGCTAATTCTAATGCCATTTTGAATTTGCCGCCCTGACAACTTTCCAAAAAGATACAGCCAATGTTAACCAAAATGCATTCCCATAGACTTAGAATGCATTTTGGCAGAGTGCTTTTGCAAGTTTTCCTGTTGCTTTTCCTAGATGCAAAACTTGTTGAAGGTCTAGTGTTGGAAGCTAATTCTAATGCCATTTTGAATTTGCAGCCCTGACAACTTTCCAAAAAGATACAGCTAATGTTAACCAAAATGCATTCCTATAGACTTAAAAGGCATTTTGGCAGAGTGCATTGTAAGTGTTCCTTTTGTTTTTCCTTGATGCAAAACTTTTTGAAGGTGTAATGTTGGAAGCTAATTCTAATGAAATTTTTAATTTGCAGCCCTGACAACTTTTCAAAAAGATACAGCTAATGTTAACCAGTATGCATTCCTATAGACTTAAAAAGCATTTTGGCAGAGTGCATTGTAAGTTTTCCTGTTGCTTTTCCTTGATGCAAAACTTTTTGAAGGTGTAGTGTTGGAAGCTAATTCTAATGCCACTTTGAATTTGCAGCCCTGACAACGTTTCAAAAAGTTACAGATAATGTTAACCAAAATGCATTCCCATAGACTTAGAATGGATTTTGGCAGAGTGCTTTTACAAGTTTTCCTGTTGCTTTTCCTAGATGCAAAACTTGTTGAAGGTCTAGTGTTGGAAGCTAATTCTAATACCACTTTGAATTTGCAGCCCTGACAACTTTATAAAAAGTTACAGCTAATGTTAACCAGTATGCATTCCTATAGACTTAAAAGGCATTTTGGCAGAGTGCTTTTGCAAGTTTTCCTGTTGCTTTTCCTAGATGCAAAACTTGTTGAAGGTCTAGTGTTGGAAGCTAATTCTAATGCCACTTTGAATTTGCAGCCCTGACAACTTTTCAAAAAGTTACAGCTAATGTTAACCAGTATGCATTCCTATAGACTTAAAAGGCATTTTTGCAGAGTGCATTGTAAGTGTTCCTGTTGCTTTTCCTTGATGCAAAAGTTTTTGAAGATGTAATGTTGGAAGCTAATTCTAATGCCATTTTGAATTTGCAGCCCTGACAACTTTCCAAAAAGATACAGCTAATGTTAACCAAAATGCATTCCCATAGACTTAGAATGCATTTTGGCAGAGTGCTTTTACAAGTTTTCCTGTTGCTTTTCCTTGATGCAAAACTTTTTGAAGGTGTAGTGTTGGAAGCTAGCTAATTCTAATGCCATTTTGAATTTGCCACCCTGACAACTTTCCAAAAAGATACCAGCTAATGTTAACCAAAATGCATTCCCATAGACTTAGAATGCATTTTGGCAGAGTGCTTTTGCAAGTTTTCCTGTTGCTTTTCCTAGATGCAAAACTTGTTGAAGGTCTAGTGTTGGAAGGTAATTCTAATGCCACTTTGAATTTGCAGCCCTGACAACTTTTCAAAAAGTTACAGCTAATGTTAACCAGTATGCATTCCTATAGACTTAAAAGGCATTTTTGGCAGAGTGCATTGTAAGTGTTCCTTTTGTTTTTCCTTGATGCAAAACTTTTTGAAGGTGTAATGTTGGAAGCTAATTCTAATGCCATTTTGAATTTGCAGCCCTGACAACTTTCCAAAAAGATACAGCTAATGTTAACCAGTATGCATTCCTATAGACTTAAAAGGCATTTTGGCAGAGTGCTTTTACAAGTTTTCCTGTTGCATTTCCTGGATGCAAAACTTGTTGAAGGTCTAGTGTTGGAAGCTAATTCTAATGCCACTTTGAATTTGCAGCCCTAACAACTTTTCAAAAAGTTACAGCTAATGTTAACCAGTATGCATTCCTATAGACTTAAAAGGCATTTTGGCAGAGTGCATTGCAAGTGTTCATTTTGCTTTTCCTTGATGCAAAACTTTTTGAAGGTGTAGTGTTGGAAGCTAATTCTAATGCCATTTTGAATTTGCAGCCCTGACAACTTTCCAGAAAGACACAGCTAATGTTAACCAAAATGCATTCCCATAGACTTAGAATGGATTTTGGCAGAGTGCTTTTACAAGTTTTCCTTTTGCTTTTCCTAGATGCAAAACTTGTTGAAGGTCTAGTATTGGAAGCTAATTCTAATGCCACTTTTAATTTGCAGCCCTGACAACTTTTCAAAAAGATACAGCTAATGTAACCAGTGTGCATTCCTACAGACTTAAAAGGCATTTTGGCAGAGTGCTTTTGCAAGTTTTCCTGTTGCTTTTCCTTGATGCAAAACTTTTTGAAGGTGTAATGTTAGAAGCTAATTCTAATGCCATTTTGAATTTGCAGCCCTGACAACTTTCCAGAAAGACACAGCTAATGTTAACCAAAATGCATTCCCATAGACTTAGAATGGATTTTGGCAGAGTGCTTTTACAAGTTTTCCTTTTGCTTTTCCTAGATGCAAAACTTGTTGAAGGTCTAGTATTGGAAGCTAATTCTAATGCCACTTTTAATTTGCAGCCCTGACAACTTTTCAAAAAGATACAGCTAATGTAACCAGTATGCATTCCTACAGACTTAAAAGGCATTTTGGCAGAGTGCTTTTGCAAGTTTTCCTGTGGCATTTCCTGGATGCAAAACTTGTTGAAGGTCTAGTGTTGGAAGCTAATTCTAATGCCACTTTGAATTTGCAGCCCTAACAACTTTATAAAAAGTTACAGCTAATGTTAACCAGTATGCATTCCTATAGACTTAAAAGGCATTTTGGCAGAGTGCTTTTGCAAGTTTTCCTGTTGCTTTTCCTAGATGCAAAACTTGTTGAAGGTCTAGTGTTGGAAGCTAATTCTAATGCCACTTTGAATTTGCAGCCCTGACAACTTTCCAAAAAGATACAGCTAATGTTAACCAAACTGCATTCCCATAGACTTAGAATGCATTGTGGCAGAGTGCTTTTACAAGTTTTCCTGTTGCTTTTCCTTGATGCAAAACTTTTTGAAGGTGTAGTGTTGGAAGCTAATTCTAATGCCACTTAATTTGCAGCCCTAACAACTTTCCAAAAAGTTACAGGTAATGTTATCCAAAATGTATTCCCATAGATTTAGAATGCATTTTGGCAGAGTGCTTTTACAAGTTTTCCTGTTGCTTTTCCTGGATGCAAAACTTGTTGAAGGTCTAGTGTTGGAAGCTAATTCTAATGCCACTTTGAATTTGCAGCCCTGACAACTTTTCAAAAAGTTACAGCTAATGTTAAACAGCATGCATTCCTATAGACTTAAAAGGCATTTTGGCAGAGTGCATTGTAAGTGTTCCTGTTGCTTTTCCTTGATGCAAAACATTTTGAAGGTGTAATGTTGGAAGCTAATTCTAATACCATTTTGAATTTGCAGTCCTGACAACTTTCCAAAAAGATACAGCTAATGTTAACCAAAATGCATTCCCATAGACTTAGAATGCATTTTGGCAGAGTGCTTTTGCAAGTTTTCCTGTTGCTTTTCCTAGATGCAAAACTTGTTGAAGGTGTAGTGTTGGAAGCTAATTCTAATGCCATTTTGAATTTGCAGCCCTGATAACTTTCCAAAAAGATACAGCTAATGTTAACCAAAATGCATTCCCATAGACTTAGAATGCATTTTGGCAGAGTGCTTTTGCAAGTTTTCCTGTTGCTTTTCCTGGATGCAAAACTTGTTGAAGGTCTAGTGTTGGAAGCTAATTCTAATGCCACTTTGAATTTGCAGCCCTGACAACGTTTCAAAAAGTTACAGATAATGTTAACCAGTATGCATTCCTATAGACTTAAAAGGCATTTTGGCAGAGTGCTTTTGCAAGTTTTCCTGTTGCTTTTCCTAGATGCAAAACTTGTTGAAGGTCTAGTGTTGGAAGCTAATTCTAATGCCACTTTGAATTTGCAGCCCTGACAACTTTTCAAAAAGTTACAGCTAATGTTAACCAGTATGCATTCCTATAGACTTAAAAGGCATTTTTGCAGAGTGCATTGTAAGTGTTCCTGTTGCTTTTCCTTGATGCAAAAGTTTTTGAAGATGTAATGTTGGAAGCTAATTCTAATGCCATTTTGAATTTGCAGCCCTGACAACTTTCCAAAAAGATACAGCTAATGTTAACCAAAATGCATTCCCATAGACTTAGAATGCATTTTGGCAGAGTGCTTTTACAAGTTTTTCTGTTGCTTTTCCTTGATGCAAAACTTTTTGAAGGTGTAATGTTGGAAGCTAATTCTAATGCCATTTTGAATTTGCCGCCCTGACAACTTTCCAAAAAGATACAGCTAATGTTTACCAAAATGCATTCCCATAGACTTAGAATGCATTTTGGCAGAGTGCTTTTGCAAGTTTTCCTGTTGCTTTTCCTGGATGCAAAACTTGTTGAAGGTCTAGTGTTGGAAGGTAATTCTAATGCCACTTTGAATTTGCAGCTTTGACAACTTTTCAAAAAGTTACAACTAATGTTAACCAGTATGCATTCCTATAGACTTAAAAGGCATTTTGGCAGAGTGCATTGTAAGTGTTCCTTTTGCTTTTCCTTGATGCAAAACTTTTTGAAGGTGTAATGTTGGAAGCTAATTCTAATGCCATTTTGAATTTGCAGCCCTGACAACTTTCCAAAAAGATACAGCTAATGTTAACCAAAATGCATTCCCATAGACTTAGAATGCATTTTGACAGAGTGCTTTCGCAAGTTTTCCTGTTGCTTTTCCTGGATGCAAAACTTGTTGAAGGTCTAGTGTTGGAAGGTAATTCTAATGCCACTTTGAATTTGCAGCTTTGACAACTTTTCAAAAAGTTACAACTAATGTTAACCAGTATGCATTCCTATAGACTTAAAAGGCATTTTGGCAGAGTGCATTGTAAGTGTTCCTTTTGCTTTTCCTTGATGCAAAACTTTTTGAAGGTGTAATGTTGGAAGCTAATTCTAATGCCATTTTGAATTTGCAGCCCTGACAACTTTCCAAAAAGATACAGCTAATGTTAACCAAAATGCATTCCCATAGACTTAGAATGCATTTTGGCAGAGTGCTTTTGCAAGTTTTCCTGTTGCTTTTCCTTGATGCAAAACTTTTTGAAGGTGTAGTGTTGGAAGCTAATTCTAATGCCATTTTGAATTTGCCGCCCTGACAACTTTCCAAAAAGATACAGCTAATGTTAACCAAAATGCATTCCCATAGACTTAGAATGCATTTTGGCAGAGTGCTTTTGCAAGTTTTCCTGTTGCTTTTCCTAGATGCAAAACTTTTTGACGGTGTAGTGTTGGAAGCTAATTCTAATGCCATTTTGAATTTGCAGCCCTGATAACTTTCCAAAAAGATACAGCTAATGTTAACCAAAATGCATTCCCATAGACTTAGAATGCATTTTGGCAGAGTGCTTTTGCAAGTTTTCCTGTTGCTTTTCCTAGATGCAAAATTTGTTGAAGGTGTAGTGTTGGAAGCTAAATCTAAGGCCATTTTGAATTTGCAGCCCTGATAACTTTCCAAAAAGATACAGCAAATGTTAACCAAAATGCATTGCCATAGACTTAGAATGCATTTTGGCAGAGTGCTTTTACAAGTTTTCCTGTTGCTTTTCCTTGATGCAAAACTTTTTGAAGGTGTAGTGTTGGAAGCTAATTCTAATGCCATTTTGAATTTGCCGCCCTGACAACTTTCCAAAAAGACACAGCTAATGTTAACCAAAATGCATTCCCATAGACTTAGAATGCATTTTGGCAGAGTGCTTTTGCAAGTTTTCCTGTTGCTTTTCCTGGATGCAAAACTTGTTGAAGGTCTAGTGTTGGAAGCTAATTCTAATGCCACTTTGAATTTGCAGCCCTGACAACGTTTCAAAAAGTTACAGCTAATGTTAACCAGTATGCATTCCTATAGACTTAAAAGGCATTTTGACAGAGTGCATTGTTAAGTGTTCCTCTTGCTGTTCCTTGATGCAAAACTTTTTGAAGGTGTAATGTTCGAAGCTAATTCTAATGCCATTTTTAATTTGCAGCCCTGATAACTTTCCAAAAAGATACAGCTAATGTTAACCAAAATGCATTCCCATAGACTTAGAATGCATTTTGGCAGAGTGCTTTTGCAAGTTTTCCTGTTGCTTTTCCTAGATGCAAAACTTGTTGAAGGTGTAGTGTTGGAAGCTAATTCTAAGGCCATTTTGAATTTGCAGCCCTGATAACTTTCCAAAAAGATACAGCTAATGTTAACCAAAATGCATTGCCATAGACTTAGAATGCATTTTGGCAGAGTGCTTTTACAAGTTTTCCTGTTGCTTTTCCTTGATGCAAAACTTTTTGAAGGTGTAGTGTTGGAAGCTAATTCTAATGCCATTTTGAATTTGCCGCCCTGACAACTTTCCAAAAAGACACAGCTAATGTTAACCAAAATGTATTCCCATAGACTTAGAATGCATTTTGGCAGAGTGCTTTTGCAAGTTTTCCTGTTGCTTTTCCTGGATGCAAAACTTGTTGAAGGTCTAGTGTTGGAAGCTAATTCTAATGCCACTTTGAATTTGCAGCCCTGACAACTTTTCAAAAAGTTACAGCTAATGTTAACCAGTATGCATTCCTATAGACTTAAAAGGCATTTTGGCAGAGTGCATTGTAAGTATTCCTGTTGCTTTTCCTTGATGCAAAACTTTTTGAAGGTTTAGTGTTGGAAGCTAATTCTAATGCCATTTTGAATTTGCAGCCCTGACAACTTTCCAAAAAGATACAGCTAATGTTAACCAAAATGCATTCCCATAGACTTAGAATGCATTTTGGCAGAGTGCTTTTACAAGTTTTCCTGTTGCTTTTCCTGGATGCAAAATCAGTTTTTTGTTCTTTGACCAATTTATGCAGTAAATACCTTTTTCTGAATGAGTTCAGCTCTCTCACATTCAAGGACAATATTTTACATTCCTGTGTCATTTTGCCATCCATCTGCTGTACCTAAAGAAAAAAGATTAATCAAAGATATCTCTGTTAGAGCCTTCAGCAGGTCACAGGATAACTGACCATGTACTTTTATCTCAGATCTGTGTGTAAAAAAATTAGTTAGTAGGGACATTAATATGCACAAACCATTACAACTAAAACTAAAACCAAAAAAGAAGAAATATAACCAAATCATTGGTAAAAGAAGCAGAGGCATCCGGTTCTACCTCCACAAATATCACCAAGTAACACCAAAAAAGGGAAAAAAGGAAATCAGTTCTCAGCTCCAAGTCTTATGAAAAACAGAAGAGAAAAAAAAGAAGGAAAATAAAAAGAGTTCAGCAGAGAAGAAAAACTTCAAGAAACAAAAAAAAGAGTTCAATTGACCTATCAGGCCAAATTCTCCAGTAAAACTTTCTCCTACGGGGAAAAACAAAAAGTTCCCAAAAGGAGAAGTTTAAGTGTGGGGGATTAAGTTTGTGATTGAACATCAGGCGTTTCAGGTGCCGGCTATGGCCTCTTCATTTCTGTCAGTGTCAGGTAGAGGCTGGGTAGTGTCCATTGGGGATGGTTTGATTGATGATGGTTTAGTAGAAGTCGGTAGGTGAGAGGGTTTATCTCTCCTTGAATCTTTGGGCACAAAGATAGGGATATTCCATTTGCTGAGAAGTTCGTGGCCTTCTTTTGGACTTCTGATCACATATTGGGTGTTGTTATCATTTATAATTAGCTTAGGGGGGAATCCCCATGCGTATGGAATTTTCTTATATCGCAGTGTAGTAGTAATCTCAGAGAAACTCCGTCTTGTCTGTAGTGTGGCCTGGGACAAATCTTGGTATATCGAGAGATCTTTGTATTCTTCTGGTAGTTTTCTCCCTTCTCTAGTAGCATCCAGCAACATTTCCTTGACATGAAAAAAATGTATCCGTGTAATAACATCTCTAGGAATATGTTTAGGTATGTGCCCAGGTTTGGGTAGCCTGTGAGCTCTGTCTATTATCAGCTCACTTTCTGGCAAAGTAGGAAAAGCAGTGTGCAGAAGATTCTTAACATAGTCTTTCAGCTCAGTAGTACTCACAGTTTCAGATACTTCTCTAATTTTCACATTATTCCTCCGGTTTCTATCCTCCCCATCTGCCAGTTTTTCCTTTATCCACTTATTTTCTTTCATTAAATCTTTATGTGCATCCACAAGTACATTGTGAGCTGCAGTCATTTCAACAATCCTATTCTCCAGCCTAGTAATTTTTTGATCAGTCTCCTTCATATGATTAGACATATAGCCTGCCAGAGCTTGCAAGTCCCCTCTGACATCCGACATATTATTTTTCATTTCACAAGCAAAGGACATCATAAAGCTCTTAAAAAGGGCTTGGGTCATGGGCTGTTCCGATTCTGGGAAGGATGACATGAAATCCGAAGCACTGCTTGCTGGAGCTGGATGTGCGGGCAGGGGGGGTGGATGGTATGGATAGATAGGTGACCGGAGTGTGGGCTGAGGATCTTGGCCTGCTTGAGGGCCTGAGTCCTCCAGATTAGTTACCGCAGACTGAGTTGCAGGCTGCGCTAATGTGGGCTGGGGTGATGTCTGTAGGGGCTTATATGGTTTCATGGGGCTACGATCTCTGTCATCCCCAAAGCTCACCTTAGATCCACCAGCGCTATTTTCTTCCTCATCACTCACTTCTTCCATGCCCGTTTGAGTTCTCTTCCGATAGGGAGTGTATAGAGGGGTAAAACGTTTCCTTTGTTCAATCGGTGGTGTAGTGTGATAGCCTGCCTCATGGCTGGGCCTAGGCATGTAGTCACGGTCGCCATCTTTGTTTTCATCCTGGAAGAACTCTGACAGCCTCCGTGGTGTGGGAGAGCTGTATTTCTTCCTGGAACTTAATTTGGTCCACTGCTGTGACATCTCTGGACCTTCACCCAGCTTATTAGTGAAAAGGGGCTCACTTTAGGCTGCTAAAATAAGCTAAAATCGATGTTCTGCACGGAGAGCTGTGGAGTCAAGCAGCCATCAGTTCCACGCGCTAGCCACGCCCCTCTCCCATAGACTTAGAATGCATTTTGGCAGAGTGCTTTTACAAGTTTTCCTGTTGCTTTTCCTTGATGCAAAACTTTTTGAAGGTGTAGTGTTGGAAGCTAATTCTAATGCCACTTTGAATTTGCAGCCCTGACAACTTTTCAAAAAGTTACAGCTAATGTTAACCAGTATGCATTCCTATAGACTTAAAAGGCATTTTGGCAGAGTGCATTGTAAGTGTTCCTTTTGCTTTTCCTTGATGCAAAACTTTTTGAAGGTGTACTGTTGGAAGCTAATTCTAATGCCATTTTGAATTTGCCGCCCTGACAACTTTCCAAAAAGATACAGCTAATGTTAACCAAAATGCATTCCCATAGACTTAGAATGCATTTTGGCAGAGTGCTTTTACAAGTTTTCCTGTTGCTTTTCCTTGATGCAAAACTTTTTGAAGGTGTAGTGTTGGAAGCTAATTCTAATGCCATTTTGAATTTGCCGCCCTGACAACTTTCCAAAAAGATACAGCCAATGTTAACCAAAATGCATTCCCATAGACTTAGAATGCATTTTGGCAGAGTGCTTTTGCAAGTTTTCCTGTTGCTTTTCCTAGATGCAAAACTTGTTGAAGGTCTAGTGCTGGAAGCTAATTCTAATGCCATTTTGAATTTGCAGCCCTGACAACTTTCCAAAAAGATACAGCTAATGTTAACCAAAATGCATTCCTATAGACTTAAAAGGCATTTTGGCAGAGTGCATTGTAAGTGTTCCTTTTGTTTTTCCTTGATGCAAAACTTTTTGAAGGTGTAATGTTGGAAGCTAATTCTAATGCCATTTTTAATTTGCAGCCCTGACAACTTTTCAAAAAGATACAGCTAATGTTAACCAGTATGCATTCCTATAGACTTAAAAAGCATTTTGGCAGAGTGCATTGTAAGTTTTCCTGTTGCTTTTCCTTGATGCAAAACTTTTGAAGGTGTAGTGTTGGAAGCTAATTCTAATGCCACTTTGAATTTGCAGCCCTGACAACGTTTCAAAAAGTTACAGATAATGTTAACCAAAATGCATTCCCATAGACTTAGAATGCATTTTGGCAGAGTGCTTTTACAAGTTTTCCTGTTGCATTTCCTGGATGCAAAACTTGTTGAAGGTCTAGTGTTGGAAGGTAATTCTAATGCCACTTTGAATTTGCAGCCCTGACAACTTTTCAAAAAGTTACAGCTAATGTTAACCAGTATGCATTCCTATAGACTTAAAAGGCATTTTTGGCAGAGTGCATTGTAAGTGTTCCTTTTGTTTTTCCTTGATGCAAAACTTTTTGAAGGTGTAATGTTGGAAGCTAATTCTAATGCCATTTTGAATTTGCAGCCCTGATAACTTTCCAAAAAGATACAGCTAATGGTAACCAAAATGCATTCCCATAGACTTAGAATGCATTTTGGCAGAGTGCTTTTGCAAGTTTTCCTGTTGCTTTTCCTAGATGCAAAACTTGTTGAAGGTGTAGTGTTGGAAGCTAATTCTAAGGCCATTTTGAATTTGCAGCCCTGATAACTTTCCAAAAAGATACAGCTAATGTTAACCAAAATGCATTGCCATAGACTTAGAATGCATTTTGGCAGAGTGCTTTTACAAGTTTTCCTGTTGCTTTTCCTTGATGCAAAACTTTTTGAAGGTGTAGTGTTGGAAGCTAATTCTAATGCCATTTTGAATTTGCCGCCCTGACAACTTTCCAAAAAGACACAGCTAATGTTAACCAAAATGTATTCCCATAGACTTAGAATGCATTTTGGCAGAGTGCTTTTGCAAGTTTTCCTGTTGCTTTTCCTGGATGCAAAACTTGTTGAAGGTCTAGTGTTGGAAGCTAATTCTAATGCCACTTTGAATTTGCAGCCCTGACAACTTTTCAAAAAGTTACAGCTAATGTTAACCAGTATGCATTCCTATAGACTTAAAAGGCATTTTGGCAGAGTGCATTGTAAGTATTCCTGTTGCTTTTCCTTGATGCAAAACTTTTTGAAGGTTTAGTGTTGGAAGCTAATTCTAATGCCATTTTGAATTTGCAGCCCTGACAACTTTCCAAAAAGATACAGCTAATGTTAACCAAAATGCATTCCCATAGACTTAGAATGCATTTTGGCAGAGTGCTTTTACAAGTTTTCCTGTTGCTTTTCCTGGATGCAAAATCAGTTTTTTGTTCTTTGACCAATTTATGCAGTAAATACCTTTTTCTGAATGAGTTCAGCTCTCTCACATTCAAGGACAATATTTTACATTCCTGTGTCATTTTGCCATCCATCTGCTGTACCTAAAGAAAAAAGATTAATCAAAGATATCTCTGTTAGAGCCTTCAGCAGGTCACAGGATAACTGACCATGTACTTTTATCTCAGATCTGTGTGTAAAAAAATTAGTTAGTAGGGACATTAATATGCACAAACCATTACAACTAAAACTAAAACCAAAAAAGAAGAAATATAACCAAATCATTGGTAAAAGAAGCAGAGGCATCCGGTTCTACCTCCACAAATATCACCAAGTAACACCAAAAAAGGGAAAAAAGGAAATCAGTTCTCAGCTCCAAGTCTTATGAAAAACAGAAGAGAAAAAAAGAAGGAAAATAAAAAGAGTTCAGCAGAGAAGAAAAACTTCAAGAAACAAAAAAAAGAGTTCAATTGACCTATCAGGCCAAATTCTCCAGTAAAACTTTCTCCTACGGGGAAAAACAAAAAGTTCCCAAAAGGAGAAGTTTAAGTGTGGGGGATTAAGTTTGTGATTGAACATCAGGCGTTTCAGGTGCCGGCTATGGCCTCTTCATTTCTGTCAGTGTCAGGTAGAGGCTGGGTAGTGTCCATTGGGGATGGTTTGATTGATGATGGTTTAGTAGAAGTCGGTAGGTGAGAGGGTTTATCTCTCCTTGAATCTTTGGGCACAAAGATAGGGATATTCCATTTGCTGAGAAGTTCGTGGCCTTCTTTTGGACTTCTGATCACATATTGGGTGTTGTTATCATTTATAATTAGCTTAGGGGGGAATCCCCATGCGTATGGAATTTTCTTATATCGCAGTGTAGTAGTAATCTCAGAGAAACTCCGTCTTGTCTGTAGTGTGGCCTGGGACAAATCTTGGTATATCGAGAGATCTTTGTATTCTTCTGGTAGTTTTCTCCCTTCTCTAGTAGCATCCAGCAACATTTCCTTGACATGAAAAAAATGTATCCGTGTAATAACATCTCTAGGAATATGTTTAGGTATGTGCCCAGGTTTGGGTAGCCTGTGAGCTCTGTCTATTATCAGCTCACTTTCTGGCAAAGTAGGAAAAGCAGTGTGCAGAAGATTCTTAACATAGTCTTTCAGCTCAGTAGTACTCACAGTTTCAGATACTCCTCTAATTTTCACATTATTCCTCCGGTTTCTATCCTCCCCATCTGCCAGTTTTTCCTTTATCCACTTATTTTCTTTCATTAAATCTTTATGTGCATCCACAAGTACATTGTGAGCTGCAGTCATTTCAACAATCCTATTCTCCAGCCTAGTAATTTTTTGATCAGTCTCCTTCATATGATTAGACATATAGCCTGCCAGAGCTTGCAAGTCCCCTCTGACATCCGACATATTATTTTTCATTTCACAAGCAAAGGACATCATAAAGCTCTTAAAAAGGGCTTGGGTCATGGGCTGTTCCGATTCTGGGAAGGATGACATGAAATCCGAAGCACTGCTTGCTGGAGCTGGATGTGCGGGCAGGGGGGGTGGATGGTATGGATAGATAGGTGACCGGAGTGTGGGCTGAGGATCTTGGCCTGCTTGAGGGCCTGAGTCCTCCAGATTAGTTACCGCAGACTGAGTTGCAGGCTGCGCTAATGTGGGCTGGGGTGATGTCTGTAGGGGCTTATATGGTTTCATGGGGCTACGATCTCTGTCATCCCCAAAGCTCACCTTAGATCCACCAGCGCTATTTTCTTCCTCATCACTCACTTCTTCCATGCCCGTTTGAGTTCTCTTCCGATAGGGAGTGTATAGAGGGGTAAAACGTTTCCTTTGTTCAATCGGTGGTGTAGTGTGATAGCCTGCCTCATGGCTGGGCCTAGGCATGTAGTCACGGTCGCCATCTTTGTTTTCATCCTGGAAGAACTCTGACAGCCTCCGTGGTGTGGGAGAGCTGTATTTCTTCCTGGAACTTAATTTGGTCCACTGCTGTGACATCTCTGGACCTTCACCCAGCTTATTAGTGAAAAGGGGCTCACTTTAGGCTGCTAAAATAAGCTAAAATCGATGTTCTGCACGGAGAGCTGTGGAGTCAAGCAGCCATCAGTTCCACGCGCTAGCCACGCCCCTCTCCCATAGACTTAGAATGCATTTTGGCAGAGTGCTTTTACAAGTTTTCCTGTTGCTTTTCCTTGATGCAAAACTTTTTGAAGGTGTAGTGTTGGAAGCTAATTCTAATGCCACTTTGAATTTGCAGCCCTGACAACTTTTCAAAAAGTTACAGCTAATGTTAACCAGTATGCATTCCTATAGACTTAAAAGGCATTTTGGCAGAGTGCATTGTAAGTGTTCCTTTTGCTTTTCCTTGATGCAAAACTTTTTGAAGGTGTACTGTTGGAAGCTAATTCTAATGCCATTTTGAATTTGCCGCCCTGACAACTTTCCAAAAAGATACAGCTAATGTTAACCAAAATGCATTCCCATAGACTTAGAATGCATTTTGGCAGAGTGCTTTTACAAGTTTTCCTGTTGCTTTTCCTTGATGCAAAACTTTTTGAAGGTGTAGTGTTGGAAGCTAATTCTAATGCCATTTTGAATTTGCCGCCCTGACAACTTTCCAAAAAGATACAGCCAATGTTAACCAAAATGCATTCCCATAGACTTAGAATGCATTTTGGCAGAGTGCTTTTGCAAGTTTTCCTGTTGCTTTTCCTAGATGCAAAACTTGTTGAAGGTCTAGTGCTGGAAGCTAATTCTAATGCCATTTTGAATTTGCAGCCCTGACAACTTTCCAAAAAGATACAGCTAATGTTAACCAAAATGCATTCCTATAGACTTAAAAGGCATTTTGGCAGAGTGCATTGTAAGTGTTCCTTTTGTTTTCCTTGATGCAAAACTTTTTGAAGGTGTAATGTTGGAAGCTAATTCTAATGCCATTTTTAATTTGCAGCCCTGACAACTTTTCAAAAAGATACAGCTAATGTTAACCAGTATGCATTCCTATAGACTTAAAAAGCATTTTGGCAGAGTGCATTGTAAGTTTTCCTGTTGCTTTTCCTTGATGCAAAACTTTTTGAAGGTGTAGTGTTGGAAGCTAATTCTAATGCCACTTTGAATTTGCAGCCCTGACAACGTTTCAAAAAGTTACAGATAATGTTAACCAAAATGCATTCCCATAGACTTAGAATGCATTTTGGCAGAGTGCTTTTACAAGTTTTCCTGTTGCATTTCCTGGATGCAAAACTTGTTGAAGGTCTAGTGTTGGAAGGTAATTCTAATGCCACTTTGAATTTGCAGCCCTGACAACTTTTCAAAAAGTTACAGCTAATGTTAACCAGTATGCATTCCTATAGACTTAAAAGGCATTTTTGGCAGAGTGCATTGTAAGTGTTCCTTTTGTTTTTCCTTGATGCAAAACTTTTTGAAGGTGTAATGTTGGAAGCTAATTCTAATGCCATTTTGAATTTGCAGCCCTGA
The DNA here is from genome assembly GCF_017654675.1 of Xenopus laevis. Taxonomy (NCBI): domain Eukaryota; kingdom Metazoa; phylum Chordata; class Amphibia; order Anura; family Pipidae; genus Xenopus; species Xenopus laevis. Next base: position 21,969,816 of record NC_054385.1, read on the forward strand.
TAACTTTCCAAAAAGATACAGCTAATGGTAACCAAAATGCATTCCCATAGACTTAGAATGCATTTTGGCAGAGTGCTTTTGCAAGTTTTCCTGTTGCTTTTCCTAGATGCAAAACTTGTTGAAGGTGTAGTGTTGGAAGCTAATTCTAAGGCCATTTTGAATTTGCAGCCCTGATAACTTTCCAAAAAGTTACAGCTAATGTTAACCAGTATGCATTCCTATAGACTTAAAAGGCATTTTGGCAGAGTGCATTGTAAGTATTCCTGTTGCTTTTCCTTGATGCAAAACTTTTTGAAGGTGTAGTGATACAGCTAATGTTAACCAAAATGCATTCCCATAGACTTAGAATGCATTTTGGCAGAGTGCTTTTGCAAGTTTTCCTGTTGCTTTTCCTAGATGCAAAACTTTTTGACGGTGTAGTGTTGGAAGCTAATTCTAATGCCATTTTGAATTTGCAGCCCTGATAACTTTCCAAAAAGATACAGCTAATGTTAACCAAAATGCATTCCCATAGACTTAGAATGCATTTTGGCAGAGTGCTTTTGCAAGTTTTCCTGTTGCTTTTCTTGGATGCAAAACTTTTTGAAGGTCTAGTGTTGGAAGCTAATTCTAATGCCATTTTGAATTTGCAGCCCTGACAACTTTCCAAAAAGATACAGCTAATGTTAACCAAAATGCATTAACATAGACTTAGAATGCATTTTGGCAGAGTGCTTTTGCAAGTTTTCCTGTTGCTTTTCCTTGATGCAAAACTTGTTGAAGGTCTAGTGTTGGAAGCTAATTCTAATGCCATTTTGAATTTGCCGCCCTGACAACTTTCCAAAAAGATATAGCTAATGTTAACCAAAATGCATTCCCATAGACTTAGAATGCATTTTGGCAGAGTGCTTTTACAAGTTTTCCTGTTGCTTTTCCTAGATGCAAAACTTGTTGAAGGTGTAGTGTTGGAAGCTAATTCTAATGCCACTTTGAATTTGCAGCCCTGACAACGTTTCAAAAAGTTACAGCTAATGTTAACCAGTATGCATTCCTATAGACTTAAAAGGCATTTTGACAGAGTGCATTGTTAAGTGTTCCTCTTGCTGTTCCTTGATGCAAAACTTTTTGAAGGTGTAATGTTCGAAGCTAATTCTAATGCCATTTTTAATTTGCAGCCCTGATAACTTTCCAAAAAGATACAGCTAATGTTAACCAAAATGCATTCCCATAGACTTAGAATGCATTTTGGCAGAGTGCTTTTGCAAGTTTTCCTGTTGCTTTTCCTAGATGCAAAACTTGTTGAAGGTGTAGTGTTGGAAGCTAATTCTAAGGCCATTTTGAATTTGCAGCCCTGATAACTTTCCAAAAAGATACAGCTAATGTTAACCAAAATGCATTGCCATAGACTTAGAATGCATTTTGGCAGAGTGCTTTTACAAGTTTTCCTGTTGCTTTCCTTGATGCAAAACTTTTTGAAGGTGTAGTGTTGGAAGCTAATTCTAATGCCATTTTGAATTTGCCGCCCTGACAACTTTCCAAAAAGACACAGCTAATGTTAACCAAAATGTATTCCCATAGACTTAGAATGCATTTTGGCAGAGTGCTTTTGCAAGTTTTCCTGTTGCTTTTCCTGGATGCAAAACTTGTTGAAGGTCTAGTGTTGGAAGCTAATTCTAATGCCACTTTGAATTTGCAGCCCTGACAACTTTTCAAAAAGTTACAGCTAATGTTAACCAGTATGCATTCCTATAGACTTAAAAGGCATTTTGGCAGAGTGCATTGTAAGTATTCCTGTTGCTTTTCCTTGATGCAAAACTTTTTGAAGGTTTAGTGTTGGAAGCTAATTCTAATGCCATTTTGAATTTGCAGCCCTGACAACTTTCCAAAAAGATACAGCTAATGTTAACCAAAATGCATTCCCATAGACTTAGAATGCATTTTGGCAGAGTGCTTTTACAAGTTTTCCTGTTGCTTTTCCTGGATGCAAAATCAGTTTTTTGTTCTTTGACCAATTTATGCAGTAAATACCTTTTTCTGAATGAGTTCAGCTCTCTCACATTCAAGGACAATATTTTACATTCCTGTGTCATTTTGCCATCCATCTGCTGTACCTAAAGAAAAAAGATTAATCAAAGATATCTCTGTTAGAGCCTTCAGCAGGTCACAGGATAACTGACCATGTACTTTTATCTCAGATCTGTGTGTAAAAAAATTAGTTAGTAGGGACATTAATATGCACAAACCATTACAACTAAAACTAAAACCAAAAAGAAGAAATATAACCAAATCATTGGTAAAAGAAGCAGAGGCATCCGGTTCTACCTCCACAAATATCACCAAGTAACACCAAAAAAGGGAAAAAAGGAAATCAGTTCTCAGCTCCAAGTCTTATGAAAAACAGAAGAGAAAAAAAAGAAGGAAAATAAAAAGAGTTCAGCAGAGAAGAAAAACTTCAAGAAACAAAAAAAGAGTTCAATTGACCTATCAGGCCAAATTCTCCAGTAAAACTTTCTCCTACGGGGAAAAACAAAAAGTTCCCAAAAGGAGAAGTTTAAGTGTGGGGGATTAAGTTTGTGATTGAACATCAGGCGTTTCAGGTGCCGGCTATGGCCTCTTCATTTCTGTCAGTGTCAGGTAGAGGCTGGGTAGTGTCCATTGGGGATGGTTTGATTGATGATGGTTTAGTAGAAGTCGGTAGGTGAGAGGGTTTATCTCTCCTTGAATCTTTGGGCACAAAGATAGGGATATTCCATTTGCTGAGAAGTTCGTGGCCTTCTTTTGGACTTCTGATCACATATTGGGTGTTGTTATCATTTATAATTAGCTTAGGGGGAATCCCCATGCGTATGGAATTTTCTTATATCGCAGTGTAGTAGTAATCTCAGAGAAACTCCGTCTTGTCTGTAGTGTGGCCTGGGACAAATCTTGGTATATCGAGAGATCTTTGTATTCTTCTGGTAGTTTTCTCCCTTCTCTAGTAGCATCCAGCAACATTTCCTTGACATGAAAAAAATGTATCCGTGTAATAACATCTCTAGGAATATGTTTAGGTATGTGCCCAGGTTTGGGTAGCCTGTGAGCTCTGTCTATTATCAGCTCACTTTCTGGCAAAGTAGGAAAAGCAGTGTGCAGAAGATTCTTAACATAGTCTTTCAGCTCAGTAGTACTCACAGTTTCAGATACTCCTCTAATTTTCACATTATTCCTCCGGTTTCTATCCTCCCCATCTGCCAGTTTTTCCTTTATCCACTTATTTTCTTTCATTAAATCTTTATGTGCATCCACAAGTACATTGTGAGCTGCAGTCATTTCAACAATCCTATTCTCCAGCCTAGTAATTTTTTGATCAGTCTCCTTCATATGATTAGACATATAGCCTGCCAGAGCTTGCAAGTCCCCTCTGACATCCGACATATTATTTTTCATTTCACAAGCAAAGGACATCATAAAGCTCTTAAAAAGGGCTTGGGTCATGGGCTGTTCCGATTCTGGGAAGGATGACATGAAATCCGAAGCACTGCTTGCTGGAGCTGGATGTGCGGGCAGGGGGGGTGGATGGTATGGATAGATAGGTGACCGGAGTGTGGGCTGAGGATCTTGGCCTGCTTGAGGGCCTGAGTCCTCCAGATTAGTTACCGCAGACTGAGTTGCAGGCTGCGCTAATGTGGGCTGGGGTGATGTCTGTAGGGGCTTATATGGTTTCATGGGGCTACGATCTCTGTCATCCCCAAAGCTCACCTTAGATCCACCAGCGCTATTTTCTTCCTCATCACTCACTTCTTCCATGCCCGTTTGAGTTCTCTTCCGATAGGGAGTGTATAGAGGGGTAAAACGTTTCCTTTGTTCAATCGGTGGTGTAGTGTGATAGCCTGCCTCATGGCTGGGCCTAGGCATGTAGTCACGGTCGCCATCTTTGTTTTCATCCTGGAAGAACTCTGACAGCCTCCGTGGTGTGGGAGAGCTGTATTTCTTCCTGGAACTTAATTTGGTCCACTGCTGTGACATCTCTGGACCTTCACCCAGCTTATTAGTGAAAAGGGGCTCACTTTAGGCTGCTAAAATAAGCTAAAATCGATGTTCTGCACGGAGAGCTGTGGAGTCAAGCAGCCATCAGTTCCACGCGCTAGCCACGCCCCTCTCCCATAGACTTAGAATGCATTTTGGCAGAGTGCTTTTACAAGTTTTCCTGTTGCTTTTCCTTGATGCAAAACTTTTTGAAGGTGTAGTGTTGGAAGCTAATTCTAATGCCACTTTGAATTTGCAGCCCTGACAACTTTTCAAAAAGTTACAGCTAATGTTAACCAGTATGCATTCCTATAGACTTAAAAGGCATTTTGGCAGAGTGCATTGTAAGTGTTCCTTTTGCTTTTCCTTGATGCAAAACTTTTTGAAGGTGTACTGTTGGAAGCTAATTCTAATGCCATTTTGAATTTGCCGCCCTGACAACTTTCCAAAAAGATACAGCTAATGTTAACCAAAATGCATTCCCATAGACTTAGAATGCATTTTGGCAGAGTGCTTTTACAAGTTTTCCTGTTGCTTTTCCTTGATGCAAAACTTTTTGAAGGTGTAGTGTTGGAAGCTAATTCTAATGCCATTTTGAATTTGCCGCCCTGACAACTTTCCAAAAAGATACAGCCAATGTTAACCAAAATGCATTCCCATAGACTTAGAATGCATTTTGGCAGAGTGCTTTTGCAAGTTTTCCTGTTGCTTTTCCTAGATGCAAAACTTGTTGAAGGTCTAGTGCTGGAAGCTAATTCTAATGCCATTTTGAATTTGCAGCCCTGACAACTTTCCAAAAAGATACAGCTAATGTTAACCAAAATGCATTCCTATAGACTTAAAAGGCATTTTGGCAGAGTGCATTGTAAGTGTTCCTTTTGTTTTTCCTTGATGCAAAACTTTTTGAAGGTGTAATGTTGGAAGCTAATTCTAATGCCATTTTTAATTTGCAGCCCTGACAACTTTTCAAAAAGATACAGCTAATGTTAACCAGTATGCATTCCTATAGACTTAAAAAGCATTTTGGCAGAGTGCATTGTAAGTTTTCCTGTTGCTTTTCCTTGATGCAAAACTTTTTGAAGGTGTAGTGTTGGAAGCTAATTCTAATGCCACTTTGAATTTGCAGCCCTGACAACGTTTCAAAAAGTTACAGATAATGTTAACCAAAATGCATTCCCATAGACTTAGAATGGATTTTGGCAGAGTGCTTTTACAAGTTTTCCTGTTGCATTTCCTGGATGCAAAACTTGTTGAAGGTCTAGTGTTGGAAGGTAATTCTAATGCCACTTTGAATTTGCAGCCCTGACAACTTTTCAAAAAGTTACAGCTAATGTTAACCAGTATGCATTCCTATAGACTTAAAAGGCATTTTTGGCAGAGTGCATTGTAAGTGTTCCTTTTGTTTTTCCTTGATGCAAAACTTTTTGAAGGTGTAATGTTGGAAGCTAATTCTAATGCCATTTTGAATTTGCAGCCCTGACAACTTTCCAAAAAGATACAGCTAATGTTAACCAGTATGCATTCCTATAGACTTAAAAGGCATTTTTGCAGAGTGCATTGTAAGTGTTCCTGTTGCTTTTCCTTGATGCAAAAGTTTTTGAAGATGTAATGTTGGAAGCTAATTCTAATGCCATTTTGAATTTGCAGCCCTGACAACTTTCCAAAAAGATACAGCTAATGTTAACCAAAATGCATTCCCATAGACTTAGAATGCATTTTGGCAAAGTGCTTTTACAAGTTTTCCTGTTGCTTTTCCTTGATGCAAAACTTTTTGAAGGTGTAGTGTTGGAAGCTAGCTAATTCTAATGCCATTTTGAATTTGCCACCCTGACAACTTTCCAAAAAGATACCAGCTAATGTTAACCAAAATGCATTCCCATAGACTTAGAATGCATTTTGGCAGAGTGCTTTTGCAAGTTTTCCTGTTGCTTTTCCTAGATGCAAAACTTGTTGAAGGTGTAGTGTTGGAAGCTAATTCTAATGCCATTTTGAATTTGCAGCCCTGACAACTTTCCAAGAAGATACAGCTACTGTTAACCAAAATGCATTCCCATAGACTTAGAATGCATTTTGGCAGAGTGCTTTTACAAGTTTTCCTGTTGCATTTCCTGGATGCAAAACTTGTTGAAGGTCTAGTGTTGGAAGGTAATTCTAATGCCACTTTGAATTTGCAGCCCTGACAACTTTTCAAAAAGTTACAGCTAATGTTAACCAGTATGCATTCCTATAGACTTAAAAGGCATTTTTGGCAGAGTGCATTGTAAGTGTTCCTTTTGTTTTTCCTTGATGCAAAACTTTTTGAAGGTGTAATGTTGGAAGCTAATTCTAATGCCATTTTGAATTTGCAGCCCTGACAACTTTCCAAAAAGATACAGCTAATGTTAACCAGTATGCATTCCTATAGACTTAAAAGGCATTTTGGCAGAGTGCTTTTACAAGTTTTCCTGTTGCATTTCCTGGATGCAAAACTTGTTGAAGGTCTAGTGTTGGAAGCTAATTCTAATGCCACTTTGAATTTGCAGCCCTAACAACTTTTCAAAAAGTTACAGCTAATGTTAACCAGTATGCATTCCTATAGACTTAAAAGGCATTTTGGCAGAGTGCATTGTAAGTGTTTCCTTTTGCTTTTCCTTGATGCAAAACTTTTTGAAGGTGTAGTGTTGGAAGCTAATTCTAATGCCATTTTGAATTTGCAGCCCTGACAACTTTCCAGAAAGACACAGCTAATGTTAACCAAAATGCATTCCCATAGACTTAGAATGGATTTTGGCAGAGTGCTTTTACAAGTTTTCCTTTTGCTTTTCCTAGATGCAAAACTTGTTGAAGGTCTAGTATTGGAAGCTAATTCTAATGCCACTTTTAATTTGCAGCCATGACAACTTTTCAAAAATATACAGCTAATGTAACCAGTGTGCATTCCTACAGACTTAAAAGGCATTTTGGCAGAGTGCTTTTGCAAGTTTTCCTGTTGCTTTTCCTTGATGCAAAACTTTTTGAAGGTGTAATGTTAGAAGCTAATTCTAATGCCATTTTGAATTTGCAGCCCTGACAACTTTCCAGAAAGAAACAGCTAATGTTAACCAAAATGCATTCCCATAGACTTAGAATGGATTTTGGCAGAGTGCTTTTACAAGTTTTCCTTTTGCTTTTCCTAGATGCAAAACTTGTTGAAGGTCTAGTATTGGAAGCTAATTCTAATGCCACTTTTAATTTGCAGCCCTGACAACTTTTCAAAAAGATACAGCTAATGTAACCAGTATGCATTCCTACAGACTTAAAAGGCATTTTGGCAGAGTGCTTTTGCAAGTTTTCCTGTTGCATTTCCTGGATGCAAAACTTGTTGAAGGTCTAGTGTTGGAAGCTAATTCTAATGCCACTTTTGAATTTGCAGCCCTAACAACTTTATAAAAAGTTACAGCTAATGTTAACCAGTATGCATTCCTATAGACTTAAAAGGCATTTTGGCAGAGTGCTTTTGCAAGTTTTCCTGTTGCTTTTCCTAGATGCAAAACTTGTTGAAGGTTAGTGTTGGAAGCTAATTCTAATGCCACTTTGAATTTGCAGCCCTGACAACTTTCCAAAAAGATACAGCTAATGTTAACCAAACTGCATTCCCATAGACTTAGAATGCATTGTGGCAGAGTGATTTTACAAGTTTTCCTGTTGCTTTTCCTTGATGCAAAACTTTTTGAAGGTGTAGTGTTGGAAGCTAATTCTAATGCCACTTAATTTGCAGCCCTAACAACTTTCCAAAAAGTTTACAGGTAATGTTATCCAAATGTATTCCCATAGATTTAGAATGCATTTTGGCAGAGTGCTTTTACAAGTTTTCCTGTTGCTTTTCCTGGATGCAAAACATGTTGAAGGTCTAGTGTTGGAAGCTAATTCTAATGCCACTTTGAATTTGCAGCCCTGACAACTTTTTCAAAAAAGTTACAGCTAATGTTAAACAGCATGCATTCCTATAGACTTAAAAGGCATTTTGGCAGAGTGCATTGTAAGTGTTCCTGTTGCTTTTCCTTGATGCAAAACATTTTGAAGGTGTAATGTTGGAAGCTAATTCTAATACCATTTTGAATTTGCAGTCCTGACAACTTTCCAAAAAGATACAGCTAATGTTAACCAAAATGCATTCCCATAGACTTAGAATGCATTTTGGCAGAGTGCTTTTGCAAGTTTTCCTGTTGCTTTTCCTAGATGCAAAACTTGTTGAAGGTGTAGTGTTGGAAGCTAATTCTAATGCCATTTTGAATTTGCAGCCCTGATAACTTTCCAAAAAGATACAGCTAATGTTAACCAAAATGCATTCCCATAGACTTAGAATGCATTTTGGCAGACAGCTTATACAAGATTTCCTGTTGCTTTTCCTTGATGCAAAACTTTTTGAAGGTCTAGTGTTGGAAGCTATTCTAATGCCACTTTGAATTTGCAGCCCTGACAACGTTTCAAAAAGTTACAGATAATGTTAACCAGTATGCATTCCTATAGACTTAAAAGGCATTTTGGCAGAGTGCTTTTGCAAGTTTTCCTGTTGCTTTTCCTAGATGCAAAACTTGTTGAAGGTCTAGTGTTGGAAGCTAATTCTAATGCCACTTTGAATTTGCAGCCCTGACAACTTTTCAAAAAGTTACAGCTAATGTTAACCAGTATGCATTCCTACAGACTTAAAAGGCATTTTTGCAGAGTGCATTGTAAGTGTTCCTGTTGCTTTTCCTTGATGCAAAAGTTTTGAAGATGTAATGTTGGAAGCTAATTCTAATGCCATTTTGAATTTGCAGCCCTGACAACTTTCCAAAAAGATACAGCTAATGTTAACCAAATGCATTCCCATAGACTTAGAATGCATTTTGGCAGAGTGCTTTTACAAGTTTTTCTGTTGCTTTTCCTTGATGCAAAACTTTTTGAAGGTGTAATGTTTGGAAGCTAATTCTAATGCCCATTTGAATTTGCCGCCCTGACAACTTTCCAAAAAGATACCAGCTAATGTTTAACCAAAATGCATTCCCATAGACTTAGAATGCATTTTGCAGAGTGCTTTTGCAAGTTTTCCTGTTGCTTTTCCTGGATGCAAAACTTGTTGAAGGTCTAGTGTTGGAAGGTAATTCTATGCCACTTTGAATTTGCAGCCCTGACAACTTTTCAAAAAGTTACAACTAATGTTAACCAGTATGCATTCCTATAGACTTAAAAGGCATTTTGGCAGAGTGCATTGTAAGTGGTTCCTTTTGCTTTTTCCTTGATGCAAAACTTTTTGAAGGTGTAATGTTGGAAGCTAATTCTAATGCCATTTTGAATTTGCAGCCCTGACAACTTTCCAAAAGATACAGCTAATGTTAACCAAAATGCATTCCCATAGACTTAGAATGGCATTTTGCAGAGTGCTTTTGCAAGTTTTCCTGTTGCTTTTCCTGGATGCAAAACTTGTTGAAGGTGCTATTGTTGGAAGCTAATTCTAATGCCATTTTGAATTTGCCAGCCCTGAACAACTTTCCAAAAGATACAGGCTAATGTTAACCAAAATGCATTCCCATAGACTTAGAATGCATTTTGGCAGAGTGCTTTTGCAAGTTTTCCTGTTGCTTTTCCTGGATGCAAAACTTGTTGAAGGTCTATTGTTGGAAGCTAATTCTAATGCCATTTTGAATTGGCCAGCCCTGACAACTTTCCAAAAAGATACAGCTAATGTTAACCAAAATGCATTCCCATAGACTTAGAATGCATTTTGGCAGAGTGCTTTTGCAAGTTTTTCCTGTTGCTTTTCCTTGATGCAAAACTTTTGAAGGTGTAGTGTTGGAAGCTAATTCTAATGCCATTTTTGAATTTGCCGCCCTGACAACTTTCCAAAAAAGATACAGCTAATGTTAACCAAAATGCATTCCCATAGACTTAGAATGCATTTTGGCAGAGTGCTTTTGCAAGTTTTCCTGTTGCTTTTCCTAGATGCAAAACTTTTTGAAGGTCTAGTGTTGGAAGCTAATTCTAATGCCATTTTGAATTTGCAGCCCTGACAACTTTTCCAAAAAGATACAGCTAATGTTAACCAAAATGCATTCCCATTAGACTTAGAATGCATTTTGGCAGAGTGCTTTTGCAAGTTTTCCTGTTGCTTTTCCTGGATGCAAAACTTTTTGAAGGTCTAGTGTTGGAAGCTAATTCTAATGCCACTTTTGAATTTGCAGCCCTGACAACTTTTCAAAAGATACAGCTAATGTTAACCAGTATGCATTCCTATAGACTTAAAAGGCATTTTGGCAGAGTGCATTGTAAGTTCCTGTTGCTTTTCCTTGATGCAAAACTTTTTGAAGGTCTAGTGTTGGAAGCTAATTCTAATGCCATTTTGAATTTGGCAGGCCCTGACAACTTTCCAAAAAGATACAGCTAATGTTAACCAAAATGCATTCCATAGACTTAGAATGCATTTTGGCAGAGTGCTTTTGCAAGTTTTCCTGTTGCTTTTCCTAGATGCAAAACTTTTGAAGGTTCTAGTGTTGGAAGCTAATTCTAATGCCATTTTGAATTTGCAGCCCTGACAACTTTCAAAAAGATACAGCTAATGTTAACCAAAATGCATTCCCATAGACTTAGAATGCATTTTGGCAGAGTGCTTTTGCAAGTTTTCCTGTTGCTTTTCCTGATGCAAAACTTTTTGAAGGTGTAGTGTTGGAAGCTAATTCTAATGCCACTTTTGAATTTGCAGCCCTGACAACTTTCCAAAAAGTTACAGCTAATGTTAACCAAATGCATTCCCTATAGACTTAAAAGGCCATTTTGGCAGAGTGCATTGTTAAGTGTTCCTGTTGCTTTTCCTTGATGCAAAACTTTTTGAAGGTGTAATGTTGGAAGCTAATTCTAATGCCATTTTTGAATTTGCAGCCCTGACAACTTTCCAAAAAGATTACAGCTAATGTTAACCAAAATGCATTCCATAGACTTAGAATGCATTTTGGCAGAGTGCTTTTGTAAGTGTTTCCTTTTGTTTTTCCTTGATGCAAAACGTTTTGAAGGTGTAATTGTTGGAAGCTAATTCTAATGCCATTTTGAATTTGCAGCCCTTGACAACTTTTCAAAAAGATACAGCTAATGTTAACCAGTATGCATTCCTATAGACTTAAAAGGCATTTTGGCAGAGTGCTTTTGCAAGTTTTCCTGTTGCTTTTCCTTAGATGCAAAACTTGTTGAAGGGTAGTGTTGGAAGCTAATTCTAATGCCATTTTGAATTTGCAGCCCTGACAACTTTCCAAAAAGATACAGCTAATGTTAAACCAAAATGCATTCCCATAGACTTAGAATGCATTTTGGCAGAGTGCTTTTTGCAAGTTTTCCTGTTGCTTTTCCTTGATGCAAAACTTGTTGAAGGTGTAGGTTGGAAGCTAATTCTAATGCCATTTTGAATTTGCAGCCCTGACAACTTTCCAAAAAGATACAGCTAATGTTAACCAAAATGCATTCCCATAGACTTAGAATGCATTTTGGCAGAGTGCTTTTTGCAAGTTTTCCTGTTTGCTTTTCCTGGATGCAAAACTTGTTGAAGGTCTAGTGTTGGAAGCTAATTCTAATGCCACTTTGAATTTGCAGCCCTGACAACTTTTCAAAAAAAGTTACAGCTAATGTTAACCAGTATGCATTCCTATAGACTTAAAAGGCATTTTGGCAGAGTGCATTGTTAAGTGTTCCTTTGCTTTTCCTTGATGCAAAACTTTTTGAAGGTGTAATGTTGGAAGCTAATTCTAATGCCATTTTGAATTTGCAGCCCTGACAACTTTCCAAAAGATACAGCTAATGTTAACCAAAATGCATTCCATAGACTTAGAATGGATTTTGGCAGAGTGCTTTTGCAAGTTTTTCCTGTTTGCTTTTCCTTGATGCAAAACTTGTTGAAGTTCTAGTGTTGGAAGCTAATTCTAATGCCACTTTGAATTTGCAGCCCTGACAACTTTCCAAAAAAGATACAGCTAATGTTAACCAAAATGCATTCCATAGACTTAGAATGCATTTTGCAGAGTGCTTTTGCAAGTTTTTCCTTTGCTTTTCCTTGATGCAAAACTTTTTGAAGGTGTAGTGTTGGAAGCTAATTCTAATGCCATTTTGAATTTGCAGCCCTGACAACTTTTCCAAAGAAATACAGCTAATGTTAACCAAAATGCATTCCCATAGACTTAGAATGCATTTGCCAGAGTGCTTTTTGCAAGTTTTCCTGTTGCTTTTCCTGGATGCAAAACTTGTTGAAGGTTTCCTTCGCCTAGCTCTACGGCAAATTAGCCATTGCCTAAACACTCCCATGATAAAAATCTTAACATTCAACACATAGACATTGTGTGACCTGTGCCTTACTAAGCCATCAACTTCCCTATCCCGTTAATTCACCATAGGGAGAGAAAAAACATGCAAAGTATAATTTCCGATATCGGTCAAAGTTGACCAATCACAGAGACTTGCCAATCCAGGTCAAAGACTGCCTGTCAAAGCAACATAGACCCTTTGCCTAGACTCTATGACAATTCCCATTCGCTAATCCCGTAATACCATAGGGAGAGAAAAAAAACGGCAAATAATTTCTTCATTTCCACTATCGGTCAAAGTTGACCCCCCAATCACAAGAAGGACTTCCAATCAGGTCGAAGACTGCCTGTCAACATTTTTCTAATTAGCCCTTTTGCCTAGACCTCTATGACAATTTGACATGGCGCTATCCCGTATTACCATAGGAGAGAAAAATGTGAAAAAGGCTTCTTATTCAAGCGGTCAAAGTTGACCAAGCACAAGAGTGAACTGTTCCAATCCAGGTTTCAAAGACTGCCTGTCAACAACATAGCCTTTGCCTAGACTCAGATGACCATTTTGACATTAGCCGCTATATCCCGTAATACCATAGGGAGAGAAACAAATACGGCAAAGTCTTCGTCATTCCATATCGGTCAAAGTTGACCTCAATCACAGAGGACTTTCCAATCCAGGTCAAAGACGCCTGTAAACAACATAGCCTGTGCTAGATCTATGACAATTTGACATTGCCGCTATCCGTAATACCATAGGGACGAGAAAAAAAACGGCAAATCTTCTTCGATTTCCATTAGTCGGTCAAAGTTGAACCATCCACAAGAGGACTTTCAATCAGGTCAAAGACAACCTGTCAACAACATAGCCTTTTGACCTTATATAGATTTCCTCCTTGCCATACAAAAGAATAGGAAGACAACACCTTCTATGACAGAAGAGCTTCCAGTACCATATCCCTTTGCTTAGCTCTATGGCAAAATTAGCCATTGCCTAAGCATGCCATGATAAAAATCTAACATTCCAACACCATCGACATGTTGCTTGACCTGTGCCTAGTAGGCCTCAAAACTTCCCGTATTCCGTAATACCATAGGGAGAGAAAAAACGGCAAAGTCTTCTTCATTTCCATATCGTCAAAATGACCACATCAACAAAGAGGACTTTCCAAATCCCATGTTAAGACTGTTCTGTCGCAATATAGCCCTTTGCCAGACTCTCTGACAATTGACATTGCCGCTTCCCGACGAATAGCCACTTAGGATGAGAAAAAACGGCAAAGCCTTTCTTCATTTCCATATCGGTCAAAGTTGACAATCCACAAGAGGACTTTCCAAGTTCCAGGTAAACATGCCTGTCAACAACATAGCCCTTCCTAGAATCTATTGACAATTTGACATTTGCCGCGTATTCCGTCATAACCATAGGGAGAGAAAAAACGGCAAAGTCTTCGTCATCGCCATATCAGTCAAAGTGACCAATCACAGAGACTTTCCAAATCCGATCGTTAAAGACATCCTGGCAAACAAACCACAGCCTTTTGCCTTACTATAGATTCCTCCTTGCCATATATCAAGATAGGAAGACCACAGCCTTCTATGACAGATAGGCTGTCAAGTCCCATATCCCTTTGCCTAGGTGATGGCAAATTAGCATTGCCTAAGGCACTCCCTATGATAAAAATCTTAAACATTCCAAACTATAGACATGTGTTGACCTGTGCCCTAGTAAGCCTCAAACTGTCCCTATCCCGTAATAACCATATGTAGAGAAAAAACTGAAAAAGTCTTTCTTCATTCCATATCGGTCAAAGTTGACCAATCACAAGAGAACTTGCCAATCAGGTCAAAGACTGCCTGTCAACAACATAGCCCTTTGCCAGACTCTATGACAATTTGAACATTGCAGCTATCCCGGTATATACCATAGGGAGAGAAAAAATGCAAATATTTCTTGATTTCCATAGTCGGTCAAGTTGACCAATCACAAGAGGACTTTCCAATCCAGGTCAAAGACTTGCCTGTCAACATCATAGCCCTTTGCCTACACACTATGATCAATTTGACATTGCGCCTTACTCCCGTAATCCAATAGGGAGAGAAAAAAACCAAAAGTCTTCTTCCTTTTCCATATCGGTCAAAGTTGACCAATTCACAAAAAAGAGGGACTTTCCAATCCAGGTTCAAAGTCTGCCTGGTTCAAGACATAGTCCTTTGCCTAGACTCTATATGACAAGTTTGAACATTGCCGCTATCCCGTAAATACCCATAAAGGAGAGAAAAAAACCGGCAAAGTCTTCTTCATTTCCATATCGGTCAAAAGTTTGACCAAGCACAAGAGGACTTCCCAATCCAGGTCAAAAGGACTTGCCTGTCAGCAATCAGAGCCCCTTTTGCCTAGACTCAATGACCATTTTGACATTGCCGCTATCCCTAATACATAGGAGCAGAAAAAACGGCAAAGTCTTCTTCCATTGCCATTATCGGTCAAAGTTCGACAATCACAAGAGGACTTTTCCATTCCAGGTCAAAGACTGCCTGTTAAAACAACATAGCCCTTGCCTTAGACTTCTATGACAATTTGACATTGCCGCCTATTCCAGTTAATACCATATAGGAGAGAAAAAACGGCAAAGTCTTCTCATTTCCATATCGGTCAAAGTTGACCAATCACAAGAGGGACTTCCAATCAAGGTCAAAGACAACCTGTCAACAACGATAGCCTTTTGGCCTAACTATAGATTCCTCGCTTTGCCATACCAAAGAATAGAAACCAAACAGCGCTTCTATGACAAAGAGCGTCCAGTCCCATATCCCTTGGCAGGCCTCTATGGGCCAATTAGCCATTGCCATAAGCATTCCCATGATAAAATCTAACATTCAACACATGGACATGTGTCTGACTGTGCCTAGTAGCCTCAACTTTCCCTATCCTAATACCATAGGGAGAGAAAAAAACGGCAAAAGTCTTCTTGCATTTCCATATCGGGTCAAAGTTGACCAATCACAAGAGGACTTTCCAATCCATGTTAAAGACTGTCTGTCAACATATAGGCCCTTTGCCTAGACTCTATGACAATTTGACATTGCCGGCTATCCCGAAATACCATAGGGAGAGAAAAAACGGCAAAGCCTTCTTCATTTCCATATCGGTCAAAGTTGACCAATCACAAGAGGACTTTCCAATCCAGGTCAAACACTGCCTGTCAACAACATAGCCCTTTGCCTAGAATCTATGACAATTTGACATTGCCGCTATCCCGTCATACCATAGGGAGAGAAAAAACGGCAAAGTCTTCTTCATCTCCATATCAGTCAAAGTTGACCAATCACAAGAGGACTTTCCAATCCATGTTAAAGACTGCCTGTCAAACAACATAGCCTTTTGCCTACTATAGATTCCTCCTTGCCATACAAAGAATAGGAAGACCCACAGCCTTCTATGACAAGAGCTGTCAGTCCCATATCCCTTTGCCTAGGCTCTATGGCAAATTAGCCATTGCCTAAGCACTCCCCTGATAAAATCTAACATTCCAACACATAGACATGTGTTAACCTGTGCCTAGTAAGGCTCAACTTCCCTATCCCGTAATACCATAGGGAGAGAAAAAACGGCAAAGTCTTCTTCATTTCCATATCGGTCAAAGTTGACCAATCACAAGAGGACTTTCCTATGCAGGTCAAAGACTGCCTGTCAACGACAAAGCCCTTTTCCTAGGCTCTATGACAATTTGATATTGCGGCTATCCCGTAATACCATAGGGAGAGAAAAAACTGCAAAGTCTTCTACATTTCCATATCGGTCAAAGTTGACCAATCACAAGAGGACTTTCCAATCCATGTTAAAGACATCCTGTCAAACAACACAGCCTTTTGCCTACTATAGATTCCTCCTTGCCATATAAAGAATAGGAAGACCCACAGCCTTCTATGACAAGAGCTGTCAGTCCCATATCCCTTCGCCTAGGCTCTATGGCAAATTAGCCATTGCCTAAACACTCCCATGATAAAATCTAACATTCCAACACATAGACATGTGTTGACCTGTGCCTAGTAAGCCTCACTTCCCTATCCCGTAATACCAATAGGGAGAGAAAAAACTGCAAAGTCTTCTTCATTTCCATATCGGTCAAAGTTGACCAATCACAAGAGGACTTTCCAATCCAGGTCAAAGACTGCCTGTCAACAACATAGCCCTTTGCCTAGACTCTATGACAATTTGCCATTGCCGCTATCCCGTAATACCATAGGGAGAGAAAAAACGGCAAATATTTCTTCATTTCCATATCGGTCAAAGTTGACCAATCACAAGAGGACTTTCCAATCCAGGTCGAAGACTGCCTGTCAACATCATAGCCCTTTGCCTAGACTCTATGACAATTTGACATTGCCGCTATCCCGTAATACCATAGGGAGAGAAAAATGGAAAAAGTCTTCTTCATTTCCATATCGGTCAAAGTTGACCAATCACAAGAGGACTTTCCAATCCAGGTCAAAGACTGCCTGTCAACAACATAGCCCTTTGCCTAGACTCGATGACATTTTGACATTGCCGCTATCCCGTAATACCATAGGGAGAGAAAAAACGGCAAAGTCTTCTTCATTTCCATATCGGTCAAAGTTGACCAATCACAAGAGGACTTTCCAATCCAGGTCAAAGACTGCCTGTAAACAACATAGCCCTTTGCCTAGACTCTATGACAATTTGACATTGCCGCTATCCAGTAATACCATAGGGAGAGAAAAAACGGCAAAGTCTTCTTCATTTCCATATCGGTCAAAGTTGACCAATCACAAGAGGACTTTCCAATCAAGGTCAAAGACAACCTGTCAACAACATAGCCTTTTGCCTACTATAGATTCCTCCTTGCCATACAAAGAATAGGAAGACCAACAGCCTTCTATGACAAGAGCTTCCAGTACCATATCCCTTTGGCTAGGCTCTATGGCAAATTAGCCATTGCCTAAGCATTCCCATGATAAAATCTAACATTCCAACACATGGACATGTGTTGACCTGTGCCTAGTAGGCCTCAACTTCCCTATTCCGTAATACCATAGGGAGAGAAAAAACGGCAAAGTCTTCTTCATTTCCATATCGGTCAAAGTTGACCAATCACAAGAGGACTTTCCAATCCATGTTAAAGACTGTCTGTCAACAATATAGCCCTTTGCCTAGACTCTATGACAATTTGACATTGCCGCTATCCCGAAATACCATAGGGAGAGAAAAAACGGCAAAGCCTTCTTCATTTCCATATCGGTCAAAGTTGACCAATCACAAGAGGACTTTCCAATCCAGGTCAAACACTGCCTGTCAACAACATAGCCCTTTGCCTAGACTCTATGACAATTTGACATTGCCGCTATCCCGTAATACCATAGGGAGAGAAAAAACGGCAAAGTCTTCTTCATTTCCATATCAGTCAAAGTTGACCAATCACAAGAGGACTTTCCAATCCATGTTAAAGACTGCCTGTCAAACAACATAGCCTTTTGCCTACTATAGATTCCTCCTTGCCATACAAAGAATAGGAAGACCCACAGCCTTCTATGACAAGAGCTGTCAGTCCCATATCCCTTTGCCTAGGCTCTATGGCAAATTAGCCATTGCCTAAGCACTCCCCTGATAAAATCTAACATTCCAACACATAGACATGTGTTGACCTGTGCCTAGTAAGGCTCAACTTCCCTATCCCGTAATACCATAGGGAGAGAAAAAACGGCAAAGTCTTCTTCATTTCCATATCGGTCAAAGTTGACCAATCACAAGAGGACTTTCCTATGCAGGTCAAAGACTGCCTGTCAACGACAAAGCCCTTTGCCTAGACTCTATGACAATTTGATATTGCGGCTATCCCGTAATACCATAGGGAGAGAAAAAACTGCAAAGTCTTCTACATTTCCATATCGGTCAAAGTTGACCAATCACAAGAGGACTTTCCAATCCATGTTAAAGACATCCTGTCAAACAACACAGCCTTTTGCCTACTATAGATTCCTCCTTGCCATATAAAGAATAGGAAGACCCACAGCCTTCTATGACATGAGCTGTCAGTCCCATATCCCTTCGCCTAGGCTCTATGGCAAATTAGCCATTGCCTAAACACTCCCATGATAAAATCTAACATTCCAACACATAGACATGTGTTGACCTGTGCCTAGTAAGCCTCAACTTCCCTATCCCGTAATACCATATGGAGAGAAAAACTGAAAAGTCTTCTTCATTTCCATATCGGTCAAAGTTGACCAATCACAAGAGGACTTTCCAATCCAGGTCAAAGACTGCCTGTCAACAACATAGCCCTTTGCCTAGACTCTATGACAATTTGACATTGCCGCTATCCCGTAATACCATAGGGAGAGAAAAAACTGCAAATATTTCTTCATTTCCATATCGGTCAAAGTTGACCAATCACAAGAGGACTTTCCAATCCAGGTCAAATACTGCCTGTCAACATCATAGCCCTTTGCCTAGACACTATGACAATTTGACATTGCCGCTATCCCGTAATACCATAGGGAGAGAAAAAATGGCAAAGTCTTCTTCATTTCCATATCGGTCAAAGTTGACCAATCACAAGAGGACTTTCCAATCCATGTTAAAGACTGCCTGTCAAACAACATAGCCTTTTGCCTACTATAGATTCCTCCTTGCCATACAAAGAATAGGAAGACCCACAGACTTCTATGACAAGAGCTGTCAGTCCCATATCCCTTTGCCTAGGCTCTATGGCAAATTAGCCATTGCCTAAGCACTCCCATGATAAAATCTAACATTCCAACACATGGACATGTGATGACCTGTGCCTAGTAAGCCTCAACTTCCCTATCCCGTAATACCATAGGGAGAGAAAAAATGGCAAAGTCTTCTTCATTTCCATATCGGTCAAAGTTGACCAATCACAAGAGGACTTTCCAATCCGGGTCAAAGACTGCCTGTCAACAACATAGCCCTTTGCCTAGACTCTATGAC